>NC_135896.1:61906310-62506310 GCF_964194155.1 Cetorhinus maximus | reverse complement strand
ATGGTCTGGAATGCGCTGCCTGGGAGGGTGGTGGAGGCAGGTTGCCTCACATCCTTTAAAAAGTACCTGGATGAGCACTTGGCACGTCATAACATTCAAGGCTATGGGCCAAGTGCTGGTAAATGGGATTAGGTAGGTAGGTCAGGTGTTTCTCATGTGTTGGTGCAGACTCGATGGGCTGAAGGGCCTCTTCTGCACTGTGTGATTCTGTGATTCTGTGAGTGTTGTGACATTTAGTAATAGACACGACACTGACTTTTGTGTACATTTAAATCAGAAGAAAAGATAACAACACACTGAAATGCAAACGTGACAAAAAACACTCACTCCCTCATCCACACAGACAAGTAGGCATATATTCCAGAGAATGAAGCATGCAGTTAGATTATTAATAGAAGAACAAGAAGAAAGTCATGTGGCTAAATGGTCCTTTAAGGTGTATACAATGCAAGCCTAGATACTTTATCTTTCATGATTCTTTGGAGATGAATGGATGTTTGAAGTCTCTGGGTTTTCTAGATGAGGTTATGGCCGAGTTTCTGCAGAGACAAATCTTTCAAGGTGAAAATGAATTAGTCCACATCACACTGCCTGAGTTGACCGGTTGTTAGGCAGGATTCTTTTCTTCTGGTTGGAAGAATGCTCCCTCAGGCCCTAATGGTTTCCAGACTGATCTGTCTTTGCCTGGTTCTTGGAGTAATAAGGTTGGTTATCTGAAGTAAGTTTCGATCATGTAACCACATGATCATTACTTTTGTTGTCCACATGAACAATTCAAAGTTAGAAGCCATTGCTGCACAATGGGGATTTAATGATGGCTGCTCACACCTGCTTGTGATAAACTGGTTTCTTTTCACTTCTTTGTTAAGAGTTGAGCTTGCAGACACTGCATCTGAGGGGCTATTGATTTTGAGTTCTCGTAAATACACAGGCAACGGGGCTGTAAATTCCACAAGTGGTTTCACCTCCTGCATGTCTACTCAAGGGAGGGCATCCGACCCACAATCATTGATATAAAGAACTTTCTGAAGACCTGAGGCACTTATCTGTCTGTGCAGAAGTTATAGGAGTCACCTGACTCTCGGCAGCCATCCTTGCTGCATTGTCTACTTTTTAAAGTCAATTTGAAAAAGTCACATTGCCTGAAGTCCATATCTTGAAAGTTAGGAACATGGTCTTGTTACTGGGCATGACAAAAGGAAGATAGCAGAACGCAACAATGCATTTTATGTCATTTTAATCCTAATCCTGATTTTGTGCTTTAAAAAAAAACCTTCAGGCCCTGAATCATACTTAGACTATCGTACCCAATTCTTAAAATTACACAATTTTATTTATCCATTCACCATTTCCTGTATCTTAACTAAGTTATCTTACTCTTTTTTTCCTGATTGAATCATCTAATTTTTCATCACTTTCAGGTGTCCCAACCTTCACCTAGTACCAACCTCTCCAAAACCAATTGTTTAATCTTGTTTTCTCCCTTAGTTTCCAAACGATTCCCCACATGCATCACTGGTCTAATTCTACACTTGTATTCAAACTAGCAGTGAACAGATAATCACACAAATGTAAAATTCTATGAATGCTTTTTTGTGCCAATTATGTATAAACAGATTATATTTAACGAGGAGAGAGGGAGATGGGGGAATGGGGGCCCAGCACTTCCTACTAAGCAAGGAGAAGCAGCAGCAATGTAGTGAGTGGGAGTGCCACTGTAAGTGAAACCTGGAGCCTTTACTGTGGTAAACTGAAAGATTTTTTTTTCACTGGTTTGTGAATGGGAAGTCAGGGGTTGGAGACCACTGATACTCAGCCAAGGAAGAAAGGCAAAGGAAGATTCTTGAACTGAGGGCAATGAGACTGTGGGATGCTTCACGACAAGTGACTATTGAGGTAGAGACTAGAACATCATTTAAAAGGGAATGGCATAAATATTTGAAAACAACGAATATAAAGAATCTTGGAGAATAACATGACAGGTGACAGCAGCAGCACAGGCATCAGGGGCTGAATAGCCTTAACCTATGCTGCAGTTTCTATAATCTATGAAAATTTCCCTTTTTTGAATCCAAGCCAAATTTATGCCGCAAACACCAAACTTGCTGCCCTTTGTGTGACCTGGCAGTTTGTTTCAGGTTGGCCTGTGCTGGCCGCGTATGATAATGATGTCCAAGTACAAACTGGATTTGACTGAGTTGCCCAGTTGAAAGTTGTCGCCTTCATGCTGAAGCTGAGTCCAAACTAGAGTCCAAAGAGTTATGAACAGAGAGAAAAGGGCTATTTAAAGTGGGATTGCCAAGGAGCCTGACATCACCTTTTGTGGTGCAGGAAAAAACCTGGAAGCTCACAGAATCACAGAATTTTTACAGCACAGAAGGAGGCCATTCAGCCCTTCGTATTTGCGGTGGCTCGCCGAGTGAGCAATACATCCAGTGCAATTACCCGGCCTTCTCTCCGCAACTCTGGCACATTCATCCTTTTCTGATAATAATCCCATTCCCTCTTGAATGCCTTGATTGAACCTGCCTCCGCCACACTCTCAGTGTATTCCAGATCCTAACCATTTGCTACATGGAAAAGCCTTTCCTCATGCCTCCACTGCATCTTCTGCCAAATAAATAAATCTGTGCCCTCTGGTTCTTGATCCTTCCATAAATGGGAACAGTTTCTCCCTGTCAACTCTGTCCAGATCCCTCATGTTTAAATACCTTCATCAAATTTCCTCTCAACTTGCTCTTCTCCAAGGAAAATAGTCCCAACTACTTCAATCTATCTACGAAACTGAAGTTCCTCAACCCTGGAACCATTCTTGTGACTCTCTCTAATGCTTTCTTTCCTAACTTGTGGCACCAAGTTGAGGCTGAACCTGTGCTTTATACAAGATAGCATACCCTCTTTGCTCTTGTACTCCATGCTGCTATTAATAAAACCTAGGATGCTGCATGTTTGATTCACCACTGTCTCACCATTTCCACCTTCAATTACTTATGCAAATATACACACAAGGTTCTCTGCTCCTGCATGCCCTTCAGAGTTGTGACCTTTATTTTATATTGACCGTCCACGTTCTTCCTACCAAAATGAATCACTTTGTACTTCTGTGCATTTAATTTCATCTGCCATGCTTCCACCCATTCCACCAATGTGTCTATGTCCTTTTGAAGTTCTACACTATCCCCACCATGCTTCCAAGTGTAGCGGGGTCTCTGGCAGCAATGGTGGGGGAGAGCATTGAGCAGGGCAACTGGTCAGCTCCTATAGGCCCCTCCTTGCAGGGTGCATTATATTTGAAAGGCTGAGGGGTGGAGCCAGATGCCATGAGGTGAGGGAGAAAGCAGCAAGGACAAGGCTAGGACATGTGAATGGCAGTGTGACAGGAGCCTAGGGAAGCTTCAATCCCCTGAGGAGGGCTAAGGAGCCAGGAAGGGGAGTTGGAGACCTAGTCAATCCAACTGGCAGCACCCCTGAGTCTGAGAAGCCTCATGGAGAGGGGGGAGCAGCACCACAGCCAGGAGTGATGGAATATCTGTGCGAGAAAGCTCACCAGAAAATACTGGGGAGGGAGGTAGATGTTCAAAGAAGTCCATGAGGACCTAGCAAGTAATTTTGGTGACAGCAGTAGCCTTTCACAGCTGCAGCAGAAGTTTTATGAGTACAAGAAAGCCGAAGGGGAGGACCCGGTCTCCGCATCCCTGGAGCTGGTGAAGTGTTTTGAATGCATTGTCCTCCTGGATCACTCCTTCAGATCGACCAGGGACATGCAGCTGAAAAATGCCTAGCTGAAGCAGTGATGGATGAAGATGTCCATAGGGAGTTGAGGAGACTTAACAGTGACAAACCCTGATTGTCCTCCTTTGACATGTGAGATTGCATCATCCTGATCATGAGGCAGGACTGGGCTCCTAAGACCAGGAAAAAGGCCACCATCAGGGAGATGACTGTCGGCACAGACAAGGATGTCAACCTCAGGCTGAAGAGGCAGGAGAAACAGATTGATACATAGTAAGCACAAATCCACTCCTTGCTGTCCTTTGACAGGCTGAGGGGCAGAGACAGATGAGGCGAGGGAAAAAGCAGCTAGGACAAGTCTAGGACTTGTAAGTGGCAGGAGCCTAGGGCAGCTTGAATTCTTTGAGGATGGTTTAGGAGCCAGGAAGGGGAGTTGAAGACCTAGTCAGTCCGATTGGCAGCACTCCTGAGTCTGACAAGCCTCATGGAGAGAGAGGGGAGCAGGACTGCAGCCAGGAATTGGGCAGCAAATCAAGCCAGGTGAATCACTGTGTTGAGGAGCCAAGGCCCCAAATAGATTAGATGTCAGGAGCATCAGTGGCGAATATTCTTTGTAAATAGTTTGTTTCTTGGAGTTACATTTCCCTTGAAAGTTTATAAAGTTTTGATGCCGGTGGAATAAAGGAAACATGTTTATTAACGTTTGTACAATCTGTGTGCTTAAATTCCACATTACACAAGTTTTATATCATCTGCAAATTTTGAAATTTTGCCCTGTAAACCAAGGTCTAGGTCATTCATCTATATTATGAAAAGTAAGGGTCCCAACAACAACCCCTGGAGAACTCCACTACAAGCCTTCCTCCATTCTGAAAACAACCATTAACTATTAATCTCTGTTTCCTGTCACTTAGTCAATTTTGTATTCATGTTGCTACTGTCCCTTTTATTCCAAGTCTGTTGTGCAGCGCTGTATCAAATGCTACTGGAAGTCCATGTACACCAGATCAACAGCATTGCCCTCATCAAACCTCACCCTTTCTGTTACCTCATCAACCCTCACCCTCTCTGTCAAAAAACTCCAGCAACTTAGTTGAACAGGATTTGCCCTTAACAAATCTGTGCTGGATTTCCTTAAGTAACCTGCTATTACCCATGTGACTATTGATTTTCCAGCATTTTATATTTTTATTTCAGATTTCCAGCATCTGCAGTCTTTTACTTTTATCTTAGTGACTATTAATTTTGTCCTGAATTATTGTTCCTGGAAGCTTCCCCACCACCAAAGTTAAATTGACTGGCTTGTAGTTGTTGGGCTTATCCTTACTGCCTTTCTCGAATAAGGGTCTAACAATTGCAACTCTCCAGTCCTCTGGCACACCCCTGAGTCTAAGGAAGACTGGCAAATTATGGCCAGTGCCTCGGCAATTTCCACACTCACTTCCCTTAGTATCCTTAGATGCATCTCATCCGGTCCTGTTGCCTTATCAACTTTAAGTACAGGCAGCTTATCTAATACCTCCCCCTTATAAATTTTAAATGCTTTAAGTGTCAGAATGTCTAAAATATTTGAAGTTGAAGGAAATATCTCATTATTGTAGTAGGGATGCTTTTGTGGTGTGATGTTGAGGCCAATTGCAGAGGAGAATTGAGAAAGATAACAATGACTCAACCCACCTGAAATTCCTTGATCGTGATGGTTTGGATGTATTTAATTTCCCAGAGAAATGTTATTTGCACTATCTGTTGAAGGTACACCTGTGGCAGAATGGTTTTCCCCCTGGATCCTGATATCCATTTAAGTACAATATTAAAGCTGGTGACAGCAGCAAGTATTCAACTTATGCTTTAATTTGGTAGTTCTGATATTAGGATTACTGATCCTGCAGTTCTACCAACAATAAGCAAAAATGTAGGAGCTCTTTATTCCTAACTGATTAATTGAATGTGGAATAGCACAAATACTAGTACCTGCTAAGCTGCCACTTTTGCACATGGGTGGGCTGCGTAGACTGCAGCTGTATATTCCTGCCCACCTGCAGCATGACCCCATTTCCCAGACAGCGTATGGTACGGTGACAGATGTAGCAGACTCACGATCATGTCTGTTGCTCTAGTTGACCTGGAGACCAGGCAAAATAAGGTGGGACTGGCTGGATTTGAAAATTGATTCCCTAATTATTTCAATATGAAATTTAAGAAGCCTTCATAAGTAATAGGGATACATTAACATTAAAAAAAAGGAAAATGAAAAGGCACACTCCTCCTTTAAACAAAAGATTTGTTTTCCTTTTAGAGAGAGTAAATTGGACCTGTATGGACAGGCCTTACTACAAATTGGCAATGGTCCAATTTGTTTTTATGACCTTAATTTAGAATAAACATAAGTAAACATTTTGCTTTTGTAATAAAAGAAATAATGCTCTATCTTTAAAATCTAATAAACTGTAGTTTCTTGTGGAATTTATCCAATTAATTGTAATTCCACTACGGCTTTACCCATAACTAAGAATATTTGCAAATGAAAATATATAGTACACACAACCTCAGAAGGCTTACAGAAGCCAACTTTACAGTGTTGTAATTGGAAGCTCGGCCAAGCCTCCCTTTTCAATGGCTGATTGGCTTGCCAATCCTATTATTTTAAGCATATGCAGATCTTCAGGCTAATTTACTTGCTTAATTTTTTTAATGTCAGATTGGCTTGCTTTTAAGAAAAAAAGTGCCGTCAGCTGCCAGTATTTCCATCTTAATCCATATTACCAGAAGGAGACAAAGTTAGCTTGTTTTCAGTAAAACTTGATGCTTACTTGGATTAATCCTGAAGACCCAGGGATTTGTGCCAGTTTTAATCAGAAAGCTGAAAATCAGAATCAAAACGTACACTAATTGTGCCGTTCAAATTGAAAGTTAAAGAAAAACAAACAATGCTTGGGTAACAGAGGAGGTTTTTTTGTGAGCATTATTTAGATTTGGTATGATTAAATCCTGGTGTGTTCCATGTGAAAGTCTTCATATTCTCTAAATTAAGACGAATTTACTGAGTCAGTCTTAACTTTCCTTGTCCAGAGAATTGAAAGTAAGTCTGAATGTGGTGCTGAATTTGGTAAATGTGGATCTGGTAATACTTGCCCTTAGGAAGAGAACCTTTGAAAGTTTGCACATCCGCAGTTTTAATTTAGTGATTGTGTATGTGCTTTGTATGTCAAATTGACTGATGACTGAACTGGAGATAAATGTCAGTTTGACATTTTGCTTGTAGAAATTAGTGATGTAATAATTAGGTGTGCTTTCTGTCATACAAGGTGGAAAGGTAACTATTGTAAGCACAGACGTTGCATGGCTTCACAAGCTGAGAGCCTGAACTTTTTCAGGAGCTGCTTTTAAAACTGCTTTGCATCATGACAGCGGCTTGGTTCATAGCCAAAGTGGATGGGAATGAAGGGGGCTGGAAATAAATACTGATAGAGTTTAAGAAAAAAAACGTTCATGTTCATATCCTAACTTGTCCCTGTAGAGGGTCAATTACAAACAGTTGGCTGGAAGGCTGATCCAAGATAAACATTGTGCTAGAGAATTGCACCAGCGGGTACCAAGGGCCTCCATGTAGTCAGGCACTTTCAGTAAATGTCAAATATGGCCACAATGCCTCGGGGTAAGGAACTGCAGGCCTCAAGAGTTTCTCATGATGGTCCAGAATGAATCAATAAATTAGACAGGCATTTTTACATGGTTAGGTATTTTCCTGGATAGCTCTGAAAAGGTCATCAGTTCTATGAGTTGTTTATGAGTGCCTTGGGAATTGAAGAATGCCCTATTGAGTAAGATTTGCCCCCTTCCCGATCTATACTGTGTCTTTGCACTAGCCTACAAGCAACTGCTCTTAGATTTCATTTTCTTTTAATGCGACTCTGTATACAGAGTTTAAGGAATCATTATTGTTGTCAACGTGAAAAAATACATTTTAATAAATGAAAATACAATTGTGATTAAAATCAGATGCAGTTTTTCATTATTTAACACTGGAAGAGTTTTAAAGAAGCATTAATATTTGGGGAAAGAAGTGCTGAGGGAGTAAATACGCTTCATAAAACAAAAGCCCTAGCCTGCTTCAGCCCAATCTATTCACCAATGGCTTAGTGCCAATCATTTCACCAATAAATGTATTTAAAATAAAGACATTTAATAATATGATGCCAATATGAACCAATTATCTCCTTGTGTAACCTACATTTTTAAAAAGCGAGTCACATCTCCGTTAGCTGATTGGCCAAAAGTGATTATTTGAGTGAGATGTTGTTTGCTAGCAATCTTATTCTAATGAGAATAAAGACAGCCTAGGAATTTGGAGAGTTTAAATTTATGGTCAGCAATGGACACTTTTTCCCTTCCAGTCTCAGCTTTGACCTCTGTTGGGCTCTGTTTCTATGACACGGCTTTTTCTTCTGTCTCTTGTACTCTTACTTTACCTTAGAGATGGTATTTCTTGAGTGAGAGACCCATGACCAAAACCAAGCATACATTACTTTTCTCCTCAAACACCTCCATAGTGCCATCAAATCAGAAGTGAACTCACCTCAGCCTGAGGGGCCTCTGATGTTGAAACCTCAGGTGACGAATGTTATGTGTAGCGAGGAAACAGAGCATGGTAACAGAGCCAATAGAAGAGCAGGGCCCAAATTTTTGGCAAGTTGGAAGGGCCTTAGCCAAAATGGCACCAGGGCCCTGATTCTGGAAGTCCTGTCCCCAAAGCCAGCACCTACCATTCTTGCCGTGGGTGCGGGGAGGCAGGGAGGGAGCAGGGAAGAGAGGTATTTCACACATCCGCAGATCACAGAGGCAGCTGCACATTTAAAATTGCAGTTGCCTTGACTCAGAAGCAATTTTCATCACCCAGGTTTCTCAAACACGACTTATGGTCTTTAGACATACGAACATATAAGGTAGGAACAGGAGTAGGCCACTCCCCCTTCAGGCCTGCTCTGCCATTCAATAAGATCATGGCTGATCTGATTGTAACCTCCTGCCTACCCCTAAGAACCTTTCACCCCTTTATTAATCAAGAATCTATTTATCTCCAGCTTAAAAATATTCAAAGACTCTGCTTCCACTGCCTTTTGAGGAAGAGAGTTCTAAAGGCTCATGACTCTCTAAGAGAAAAAATTTCTCCTCATCCCTGTCTTAAATGAGCGACTCCGTATTTTTGAACCATGACATCTAGTTCTAGATTCTCCCACAAGAGGAAACATCTTCTCCACATTCACTCTGTCAAGACCCCTCAGGATCTTAAAGGTTTCGATCAATGTCACCTTTACTCTTCTAAACTCCAGTAGATACAGGCTTAACCTATGCAACCTTTCCTCATAAGACAACCAGCCCATTCCTGGTATTAGTCAAGTAAACCTTTACTGAACTGCTTCTAATGTATTTACATCTTTCCTTAAATAAGGATACCATTTGAGGAAAAGGTCTAACCTACCAGAGTACTCTGGAGAGGTCAGGTACCCATTTGTAGAGCTTAGGTACACTTTTAGAGAGGTCAGCACAACCTTTTGAAGAGCTCAGATACCCTTTCAGAGAGGTCCAAGTACCCTTCTTGAGAGGTTCAGGTACCCCTTTGGGATTGTTAACAGCAGGCATTGCTATGAGTAAAGGGTGGATAAGCTCTGTGGAACTGCCAAGTTGTTAGGTCATTTAAATCTCCTGCCCTTTAAATTAAAAAAAACAGCCTGTAATGACTCTCAGTTGAAAAAAGTTAGTGCATGCAAATTCAATAGATGTTTGTTGACGTAAGCCTGAAGGTTATCATTTTTGGGTTAGTGTTGATTGACTGCTTCTACAACCTCTGATTATCACAGTTAGGGGGCGGGGTTGCTGTAAATTCACAATTTGATTGACAGCTCTGTGGTTATAAAGAGATTAATTGTCTTTGTGGGGCTATGAATACAAATGTTTGTTTTTATAAGTGACTAAGTACTTGAAGGAAATGTTTGTTTATAATGGGCTTTTATCAATGAGAGTTTTTTTAATATAGTGAAGTCTATAATAGATACTTAGAACTGTATTTTATTTCATCTCACCATGACTACTGAGATCTGCCCATGGTGGATACTGGGTGAGTTGGCAGAGAGGGTGTAAGGCCAAAGGGTGGTGGGTGTGGGAGCATGGGTTGTTATGAGGGCACTAAGTTGGCATGGAGAGTGAGGGGCCATGGAAGTGAGTAGAGGGCATAGTTTGGCATGGAGGGTATGGGGCCATAGAGGGTGGGTATAGAGGCATGAGATGGAATGAATGGGGCATGGGGAGTGTGTGAAGGGTGAGGACTAGAGGACTGTTTTTTACTTAATTGGTTTTATTGCAATTGGGACGAAGTCCCAGAGCACCGAGGTGGTCCTTTTAACCAGCCCGCCTCAGCACCAAGCAGGCTTTGTGGCTGCCTCCACATTGCCTCTGCGGACAGCAGGCCCGAATTCAGCTAGCACCTGTCCTCCAGGAATGAAAATCTGACCATTCGGGGCACTTTCTCGCAGGTCGGGTTTGCAGAGTCAGGAATTTCCCAACTCTTCGTACCCAATGCGCAAGCGAAAATTCAGTCCCAGGTATGGAAAAGGTAGGAAATAATGGGGTAAACCATTGGGAGAAAAGATATGCTTTCTTCAGACTCACACTTCCAAGCAGTGCCTTGGAAGATATACTAGCATATGTTGGTATCCCATTATAAATATGGGCGTTGGAATTTAGAGTGGAAATATAAAAATGTAAGCAGAATGTATGACTTTAAGATGGTGTCTGCATTATATTTGAGTGCCCTGATCCAATTATATCCATCCTTGAAACAGACTAGACACATAATGTCATAGGTGATAACTAGTTTATTACAAGTTTATAATGGTTCACAGAGGTATTTAACTTGCTTTGGAAAAGTCTCCAGATTTTCTGACATGTGGCAGAACTACTTGAAGACCAGGAGTCACTAGTGACTTTGATTTGGAAGTGCCTTGTAGCTCAATTAACGGTAATTATATTTGTGACAGATAAGTGGTGTTTATGTGATAATTAATGTTTGTGGGGAGTGGCCATGTGTCAGGCAGTGTACATGGGGCTGCACTTTGGGTGATGAGCTGGAGAGTGCAAGGTTGGGAAGTAGATTGTGAGTTGGCAGAAGAATGGGATAGGACATCATACCAAGTTCAGTGGACTGAAATGACTCTACTACAATACAAATAGACAGGTGCTGCAGCCTTGGAGCTAGTTCTTAGTTGAGCAATGCTAGGAGTAAAAGCCCTGAACTAAATTCATTGCAGAGATGGCATTAGGTGGTTGACAATCACCCTCAGTATGCTCTGCAGGTCTGTTGGCTTTTAAAATGTCTTGGCCTCTAGAGCCTTGATCCTGTTCCATATTGCCGGGGTAGGGGGACGGGGTGTTGGGTGGGGGTGGGTAGGCATGCAGTGCTTTGATCCAAAACTAAACCTTTGCTTTAGCGTTCTTTTTGTGTTTGAGTATGATAGTCACCATCATCAATAGGTATCATGCTGAGAGTCCAACTGCAGCCCTAACCACTAATTGGTCCTGCTTAGGGATAGGCTGCTTGTCCCAACATGAAAATTATCCAAGAAAAGGTAAATTCAAAATTATCTGCTCCAACTTACTTTTTAGGTTAAAAATAGCAGAGTTTATTTTGTTGAAAAGGTGAAAACAGGTGTTAAATGGACATTGTGCAAAGATAAGCTTGTTTGAAAATTTGCTTTTATCATGTAATTTTGGTCCCAATTGCTGCTTGCTATAATTAGAACTTGCCTGGAGATTCTTTATTGGCCACCAATGGGTATAGCACTTGAGCACTGATTAGGCACAATTTTCGTGCAGTAGTATGGGCTGAATATAATAGCATTGAAGGTGGCCCATACAGTGGGAGGAAAGCCATGTCCAGTCCTCTTGCAGACATGTCTGGAAGCAAAATCAGAAGGTCAGCAGCTCTTCTGTGGAGTGGTGATCAATACTGGGATTTCAGCCAACTATTAATGGTCTGGCTCCCCATGTGGTGTATGCCCACCCCACTCCCCCTCCAACCACCGCCATACGCCATCGGTAGAATATCAGCAGCAAGGGTTAAAGCCCTTAAGCGGCAATTGACTTCTGACTGAATTTGAGAGTTCAGAAGGCATTCCACCCCCTTCTTCCCATCTAATTCTATGGCACCCCCTGCCCCCCAGCCCGCTCCCGAGACCAGATTAAATTCCGCCCTAATTCCATGCATCTACTTTCTCAATGAAGGTAAAGAGCGTGCCGGATAGTACACAGTGACATGTTTCTGGATAGCTCAGGGACCCAGTGAGAAGACACACAGGTTCTCGAATGTTGCACTGCAGGTCCTGGTGGAGGAGGATCGGGGCAGGAAGGATTTCACCTTGTCATCCTATCCCTCTCTTCTGTAGCAGCTGTTGCTGTTCTTCCGTCTTCCACTTCTCCTGTAGACCAAAGGGGAACCCCATAGCAAGATTCCAAACACCAACCGCTCCAGTTCTCATGGTAGTTCCTATAAGGTGATCAGTAAGGTAGATTAGCACAGCACATGCTCTTTTTAGGAGAGGTGTTAAAAGAATTTCCAGAATAAATGTGAAGACTATTGATGAAGCCTTGACAAAAGTATCGCAGAAAATGTCCAGAAGTACTTCAAACCTCCAGCAGTAAAAGAACAGTAACAGGTGGCATACCTTCAAGCCTTGCTCGAAATTTTCTGCAACAGCTTGTTTACTCCCATTCAGCTGGTCACTGTAAGCAGAGGAGATTATGTCAAGCATTTTCTACCAATTTGCTGTGCAGCCTCCTTAATAAGTACTTGCAGACAATTTAACTGGCAAGCAGCCCCTTAAGGATCCTCTGGACAGTCATTCAACTCTTTTAAGATGGCGTCTTACAGTAAACGCATGCTTAAGACTCCATCTTGGTCACTTCAGAGTATCTTTAACACTTAAAATATTCGGGAGAAATCACACCCAGCTATTTTAAAACTGGCCCGTTGACTTGTGAGGAGAATGTTCAGTAATATGTCAAATGATCAATGGAGGGCCTAGAAAGACTGCTATCATTGACAGAAGGCTGCAAACTTGGTTTTGATATAGTTGCACTTTGAGATCAGACAGGCTGATTCAGGTTCTTCCTTATATTTTTACCTTTATTTATTTCCTGTGTCTGTGTAAGATAAAGCATGTGGTTATGTCTGTTTCCATGGCTAATTTTTCCTGGAACAGGTTGGAGCCTGTCGCCAGAGGCCACAGCTTGTGGGGCGCTACTCCACATCAAACATGGCTGACTGGGAGACTCTCCCACTCTTACCACCTGCCATAGACGTACTGGAAGGATTTACAAGTTGGTATTCAACCTGTTTGGACTGCGTTATGAACACATCTTCCGTGGCCATCAAGTCCTGGAGTTGGCTTTGAATCTGGCTTAGAGGCAGGGATGCTTTACCCAGGCCTCCTTGGGCTCTTTATATGCAATGTATTTCACATTCTATTGGCATGGTGAAAGCTAATTATGACCTTTGTGAGCACAGGATGGATTTTACAGTTAAGAGTTAATTACTTCCCGTGGCCACGTACCAGGATGTAATGTCAGAATGTATTATATCCTAAAAAATATCTACTACTGGGCACCATTGCTTCTAATTTTTTCACGTTTTTGCAGGCGATTTGGTTAGTGGGCCCTTTAAATTGTTTTGAACTGCACAGAACAGTAACTTCAAGGAGTTGACTTGCACATGGCCTGCATAGGAACTTTTGGGTTGCTATGCTGCCAAGCAGCTTACAGGGAACATTGATATTTGGGGCTTAACATCATCAGTATATATGTGCCAAGACTTTCCACTTCCCCTGATAATGCCTTGTTATATCAGTCATTTTACAGTGTTATTAGTAAGCTTCTCCTGGGTAAACAGTTCTATTCATCAGGAGATTTTATTACTAGTACCAACTCAGATCTTCAGATGTAGCCACTATGCTTTGCTGCCATGGAGTTGGGAAAATGAATGATAATTAATTATAAAGGAGCACTGCACATTGACTGTGTATTACAAAAACCTACTGGTACTCCACAAAGCCCTCATCACAGGAAGGTTTCCTGTGTTTAATAGGTGGATATCCAATTACTGAATCAGGCAGCAGAAGACATTCTGTGAATCACACTGTTTCATTGTTAAACTATAGTTCAGTACAAATACCAGTTTCCACTCTTCCCTTCTGGATCCTTTCCCTGCCCAGAAGCATTCAAGAGAGCATTAGGTGGTTATTTAAATGGAAATAATGTGCAAGGTTACGGGGAAAAGGCAAGAGAATGGCACTAAGTCATAATGCTCATTTGAAGAGTTGGTGCGGACACGATGGGCCAAATGGCCTCCTGCATCGTAACAATTCTGTGATTCTGTGATGGCCTTTCATCAGAACTGAGAAAAGTTAGGAATGTAATAGGTTTTGAGCATGGGTGGGAAAAGGGACAAAAGGAAGGTCTGTGATAGGGTGGAATATACAATAGATTAAATGACAGAGAGTTAGTCTTATCAGGAGAAGGGAAATGGTGAAGGGGCAAGAAAAGAAGCAAAGAAACAAAGATGTTCTTACAGCTGCTGTCTGAAAGCCAAACTAAGTAGAAAAGTGACACATGCAAAGAAGGGGCCAGGGATTATGGTCTGAAATTGTTGAACTCAGTGTTGAGTCTGGAAGGCTGTGAAGTGATAGTTGAAAGAAGAAGTGCTGTTCCTCAAGCAAACATTAGCTTCACTTGAACAGTGCAGCAGGCCAAGGACAGAGATGGCAGTGTGAGAGAAAGGTGAATAATTAAAATGGCAGGTCACCGGAAGTTCGGGGTAATGCTTGTGGACTGAGCGGAGGTGTTCTGCAAAGCCATCATTCAATCTGCGTTTGGTCTCCCCAATGAGGCCACATTGTGAGCAAATACAACATACTAGATTGAAAGAAGCGCACATGAATCGCTGCTTCACCTGGGAGAAGCGTTTGGTGCCTTGGACAGTGAGGAGAGAGAAGGTAAAGGAGCAGGTGTTACATCCTCTGCTCTTGCATGGAAAAGTGCCGTGGGAAGGGGATGGGGTGATTGAGGAGTGGACCAGGGTGTCATGGAGGTAACTGTATCAGTGGTGTTTCCTGATCTCACCCTGAATTGGAAAACTTGATCAACTTTGTTTCCAACTTCCACCCTTCTCTCACTTTCACATAGGCCTGAATTTTCAGGATGGCGGGGGCTCGGCCCCATCATCTGAAGAGTTCTAGCCCCGATGCCATATTATGCTCTAACAAGCATTGATTGGCATAAGGCACGACTTCCGCCCCTCACTCGGGAGGAAGTCCCACCTTGGAGAGCTGCTGGCCAGTCAGATTTGCCGGCAGCTCTCCAGTCCTTCCAGGCATAGCGCTGTAGTGGCTGGAAGAGGCACTGCAGGGAGCTGCCTGGCACTAAGTCCCTGGAACTGGAGGACAGGTAAGTGGCAGGGGTCCCTGAACAGGGAGGGCAGGAAAGGCTTGGGGGTTGCAAGGGGGTGATTGGGGTCTTGGGGGATAGGCCAAGGTTGGGGGCGAGGTAGGGAGTTGAGGCCCTGAGATCACTGGGCCTCAAGGGGAGGGTGCCCCCGGTCAGAAGGGGGCATCCGATGGAGGCACCCTCCTCCTCACCCAAGTTTTAACTTACTTTATTTTCACATTTCCCCACCGAGCTGTCATCTCTCTGCCAGCCTAAAAATTGAGGCTGGGTGGGAAAAGGCCTTTATGTGGCCATTAAAGACCCTTAATTGCAAGGGCAAGGGCGAGCTTCCCTTCCAAGGTCCTGCCCACCCTAGCGTAAAATCGCTACCAGGTTGGAATGATTGGGAACCCAGAGGGAATCCCATCCATGAAATTTCACGCTCGCACCCTGCCTCCCCACCCCACCCCACCACCTCAGAAGCCACGGGGTGGTGGGGGGATGTAAGATTCTGGTCATAGACCATCTCTGACTCTTCCCTTCCCTTCCTCAACTTCTTTGTCTCCATTTCTGGGGATTGGCTATCTACAAACATTCATTATAAGCCCACTGATTCCCACGGCTACCTCAACTACACTTCCTCACACTCTACTAGGATTCCATTCCATTCTCCCAATTACTCTGTCTCTGCCTCGATGAATCAACCTTGCACGTGAGTTCTTCTGATATTCCCCCTCCCTACTATGGTTGACAAGGCCTTCAAACATGTCCGATCCATGTCCCGCACTTAACCTTCGTCTCCCTCCCACAACCAAGATAGGGAACCCCTGTTCCTCTCTTTCCACTCCACCAGCCTTCGTAATCAACAGATCATTTTCTGCCATTTCAACCTTTCTCTCTCCACTGATGCTGTTGAATATTTGGAGCACATTTTGTTTTTACTACAATCCAGAATACTGATAATCAACCAGACAATTTTGAAATGGGGAGATGGTGGCATAGTGGTAATGTCACCAGAGACCCAGGCGAATGCTCTGGGGACATGGCTTCAAATCCTGATGGAATTTAAGTTCAATTAATAAAAAAAATCTGGAACATAAAGCAAGTCTTAGTAATGGTAACCATGAAATTACAGTTAATTGTTGCAAAAACCCATCTAGTTCATCTAGTTATGCCCTTTAGGGAAAGAAAGAAAACTGCCATTCTTACCCGGTCTGGCCTACATGTGACTACAGACCCACAGAAATGCGGTTGACTCTTAACTGCCCCCTGAACTTACCTAACAAGCCACACATTACAAGGGCAATTAGAGATGGGCAGCAAATGCATGCCTTGCCAGCGATGCCCACACCCCATGAAAGCATAAAAAATGTTTCTAATAGTGTGACCAGGGAACCAAGCATGTGAAGAATAATAGTAAACTAACATTGAACAGCAAGGTATGAGCCCACTGGAGATGGGCTGGGAGGGTGAGGGTTGACAAAATGGTGGCCCAATGTCTTCCCACCACCACAGCCCCAGAAGTGGGAATGGTAGTAGCATAGCCGACCAGAGACAGACAACCAATTAATTGGGCAATTATCAGTCTCTTCCTGCCCTTTAGGCATATTACCGGCATCAGGATAGGTCCCCACTGCCTGGAGAGACCAGAATATATAACAATATGGGTGTTCAGTAGGTTCCTGGAGGTGGGGCCTTCCTTTATGGCTGCCCCATGGCCCATAGAGGGTCACACTCATGGCTCTTCTTTTGCCACTGGAGGGTCCACCTTTCTGATCACTGGGGCCTTCCTGCCTGCCTGGCCCAGAACAGTAAAGAGAAAACTGTCTTAACATTCTTTTTCCTGCAACCACATCAGCGGCTACCTCTATCAGTGTCGCTGTCGAGCTGCTGGTCCTCTGTTTGGGCCAGTAGCTCTGAAAGGTGGACCACCATCCTCAATTAGATGGTGGTCCATGCAGCAGCCTCTTAATTGGCCACCACTGGTGAAATTCTGTTCATGGTCCTGCTGCCCATCCACACAGGCTCGGGACCATTTTTGATGGGGATCTACCAAGTATATTTTATGGTTATACCACTGTATGACAGTGAAACCTGGACCACATACAGCGGGCAAGAGAAGCTTAAACCCTTTCTAAACCCACTACATGCACCTTTTCCTAAATTATAAAGT
Organism: Cetorhinus maximus; assembly: GCF_964194155.1. Taxonomy (NCBI): domain Eukaryota; kingdom Metazoa; phylum Chordata; class Chondrichthyes; order Lamniformes; family Cetorhinidae; genus Cetorhinus; species Cetorhinus maximus. The sequence goes on along the minus strand of NC_135896.1, from coordinate 62,488,933 downwards.
TGGAAGACAGAGTTCCAGACACCAAAGTACTTAAGAAAGCTAAGTTGCCAAGTCTGATAACCTTTCTCAACCACAGATTTCTTTGGTGGTTTGGTCATCTATATTAGATAAATGATAGGCATATACCTAGGGACCTTCTTTATAGAGAACTAACAGATGCTTTAAGGGCGCTGAGCCAACCTACGGTTTAAAGACATTTACGAGGGAGGCTTGGAAACTTTTTACTTGAGGAGCACAAGCTGGCTAACAACAAGCCACACAGGAGGTTTGTGCTACATCGGGAAGCCAAAGGCTGAAGAGGGGTGTTTAGGAGAGGAGAAAGAGAAAAGCTTGTCAGGGGTTTCATTCTGGCCTTGGGATTTATCTCTGCACCGTCTGTGGCAAGGATTGTTGCTTAAGAATTGAACTCTTCTGTCACTCATGATGTTGCAGTTGGGAAAAAACTGAACTGCTTTAGGACTTTCACCATTTGTTTTTGAAATGGACAGTTGCCATATATATTCTTTGGTACTGAAATCTGATGTTGAATCCTGAAGTAATAAGTGTTAACAGGGAAACAGAATGTGTTTTGCTGACAGAGTTTGTTTCAGGTATTTATTTGCCGATGAAGGATATCTTGACTCCTGGAAATGCTGCTACTGATTGATCAGGAATATTTTGCTAAGTTATAATACTGTCTGCAATGCTGCAACTTCTGGCCAAAGATATCTTTTGGAGTCATTTCAAGAGCTGAAAAAGTGCCTGTAAAGTGGTTTCTCCTGCATCAATGTGCAGCTCCTTGCAGGTTGACGGTGTCTGAAGATATGTCCATGCAGTCTTTTGACGCAGAACACATTTGAAAATTGATATTTTACTGACTAGGAAATAGCTATGTGTTGTATACTACAAAAACACCTAGTTCAAAACTATAGGCCCAGATCCACTGTGGTGAAAATCCCGTAAATGGCTGAAATTTCTAAGTCCCACCCCATAACCAGCATTTCCCATCTTCGCGGGGGTGCAACTGGAGTCGGGCTGAGGTTCACGCATGTGTGATCCGTGGTGGCGGCTGGCCAATTAAATCATCAACTGCCTCCACTGAAGTGGGATTTTGGAAGACCAGGAGTGTGAAAGGTGGAGTCATTTGGATAGCCAGGAGAGGTACCCCTTTGGAGAGGTAAAGCACCCCTTTGGATAAGGTCCTGGGACACCTTTGGGAAAGATAAGGCACCCTTTGGGAGAGGTAAGGCACCTTCCGGGATTGTTAAAAGTGAACATAATTATGCACTTTTACACACACATTCTTTGGAACTGTCAAGGAACTGTCAAGGAGCCATCCAGCTGCCAAGGAACTGTCAAAGAGCTGTTCAGCTGACAAGTAACTGTCCATCTGTCTAACGACTGTCAAAGCTGTCCAGAAACTATTCAAGGATATTAGGTGAGTTGTCATTTAGGGGCTAAGGGAAAAGATTGGTGGGTGAGGGGCATGAGTTGGCACCACGTTGCCATAGGGCTATGGGGTGGTAGAGGGGCAAGGTTTGCTTAGGGTGTATGGGGACCATGGGGGTGGGCTTGGGGCAATGGCTGGCATAGGCGTGTGAGGGACCATGGAGGAGGATGGGGGGACATCATGGTTTTGCATCAGTTGGCAAGGATGGGGCATAGGGAGTGTGTGGGGGGTTGAGGGCTGGAGGGTTTTTTTGTTTTTTAAAAATGTATTTAAACAGGGCTGAGCACAAAGGCAGGCCTTGCGCCCAACCCTCCTCCACACCCAGCAGCCTCTGCACACATTCCTGGGTCGCCTGTCCCGACTCCTATTTCAGCCCACACATCCCCCCCTCCCCTCCAGCCAAAAATGTGACCTGCTGGTGGCCATTTTATAAGGTAGAGTTCGCCAAGTTGGGAAATCTCCTGACTCTACTAATCCGACCCAGAGACAAAAACCTGAACCATAGTCGTCATAGATGTTAATGTTGCACAATATATATAGACTCCTTCATGCTATCTTTTTCAAAATCTGTAATTTAAAAGCGAAAATGGCATTTGGTTAAATTTCTGTTCTGAATATGTTAAATAGATTTAGTATATTAACCAACTGGCATACTTACCTACTGAAAATTGTTGAGTGATTCAATATATTTTTCTGCTAGTGACAAATTGACTACCTTGCACAACTTGCAGTTCTTATAGGTTAGCATGAAGTAACAAATAGAAACATTTCAATTGGGTTAATTTATGAATTTTGACAACTCTTCTGTTAATGTTTTGAATATCTACTGAACCCTGTATACAGTTCACTTACTTTAACTGAACTTGTAGTTCCTAAAACAAAAAGTGCATGACCTCAGAGATTGAAATGAACTTCAATATACACTGCTTAAAGTATAAAAATATTTGGGTGGCCTACAAGCAAGGAGTAGGCGTCCAACTGAATGACCCAAGTCTCAATCTCACTTTCAAATAAAGAGTGAGTTTAATCAGTCTCAACTGGGATATTTGAATCAGGATGGGAGAATTCTTCCTTGTGACTCAAGCAAATTAGCCAAGGGCCTGATTAAATTCATTGAAATGTCAAGAAGAAAGCAATGGAGAAAATTGCAATAGTGTCTCAAAATATTTTAACAGGTCTCTGATGTTAAATGACTCTTCCTCTTTTTCTCTACCTGTCACTGTTACATGGAGTGGTTGAAGCAGATGGCATTATCACAGTTAAGGAAAGGCTTGTTGCATGCATGAGGGTGAAGGGAGTAGTGGAAAATTGTGTAGGGTGGTAATTTAAGTGAAAGGATTCTCATACTGAGCACAAACACTAGCATAGATCATTTGAGTCAATTAGCCTGCTTTAGTGCTGTAGGTTCTATGTAAGATCACTTAATTTCACTCCATGAGCCATACTGCAATGGGTAGTAAACCACCACCATGAAGTTTCCTTTCTGTACCTCTCCCAAACAGCTTGACTGAAGAATGGCATCCATATTCTACTGAGTATGTTATTAATAGAAGCATTCTCAACAAGAAGAGTTCTTATTAAGTAGGTCCAGCACAGGCCTTGGTTCTCTGTCTATTATGCTGGTGCATAAAACTCTATGTGCACGAAAGGCAGAAGATAAAATAAATCCCCAGTTAATATGCATGTTACTAAAAATATTCCAACAACATGCACTTCCTTTACATGTCACTTAAAATGTCACCCTTTCTAAAAAAAGTAAAATCTCTATATATAACACATTTCAAAATAATGTGATTAAATTTAGCCATTGAGATTTTTTTTGTTCTTTAATACTTCCATTAAAGTTTTCACTTAAAAGTCTCTGTCTTTTTGAGGAATTTGGGCTTTACCTCAGAGCTATTCTCACCTGTGTAGTGCATGTGTAGTGTACAGCGTATTCTAGTATGTAATCTGTGCGTCAACTTGAGTTCAAGGAGAGAATCGTTCCCCCGACCTTCTAAAGATTTGAGAGTTCCTTTGTTTTTTCCGAAATATTGAATTCTGTAAGCTTTATTAGACAGCTGACAATTATTTTAAATATTGCATCCTATTATAAACTGCACACAAATAAAATTTCTAGTATTCCTAATAATACCAGATCTCAGGACCTGCCTGGCATTCTCAATCTTAATTTCTAGTGTGTCTGAAACTTTAGGATGAGTATAAAATATGTGATGTTTTGGAAGCAGAACTTCATCTTGTATTGGACCAGAAAGTTCCAATTAGTCTTCCTTTATAAATAATTTTAAATTGGCTCATATATTATGAATATAAAATTAAATTTAGTTAGTTACTTTCTGCAAAGATTTTTTTTGCTTTGTATATGGTAGAAAGGAGATTGAGGGAAAATCAGTTGCAGCCTCCCTCCTGAAGGTAAGCCACTGTGTGTCCTTTGTAGCGGGAATTCTTTTCCTGGCTTTGAAATGTTGACTGCAAGTCAGGCTTGCATACAGATAAAGGTCACACAGAGTTGTTTACAGTACCAAATTATTTGATATGCCAGTTGGATGTGAAAAGCAAACATAAACTTCATCAAAGTTCAAAGGCTGAAATTCATAACCCTTAGCCTGAACGGCCTAGCCAGTGGAAATGAGTGTGTTTCATTCTGCATATTGTATTCTGGCTTGGAGATTCTGAGGAATGGTACAATAAGTAGGTTAATGTTTTGATTATGATAGTCCTCAGTTCCCTTGTGTTAGGCAAGTTGTGGCATTGAAACAAAGCTGTGGTGTGAAGAGAAGCTCATAGTTGAATCATCAAACACTTGGTTAAAAGTTTCTGGAATGGGATCGACTATTTGGAACACTTTTTTTGAGAAAGTGTATTGTGTAACAACAACATAGTTATATGAAAAAAGGAAAAGGACTAACATTTCTAAAGCGTCTTCCACAACCACCAGATGCCCTAAAGTGCTTTACGGCCAATGAAATACTTTTAAAGCGTAATCATTGTTTAATGTAGGAAATGTGGCAGCCAATTAGTTTACAACAAGCTCCCACAAACAGCCACCACATAATCTGTTTTAGTGATGTTCAATGAGAAATAAAGATTAGGCAGGACATGAAGGCTAACTCTCATCTTTGAAATAGTGCCATGTGATCTTTCATGTCTACCTGACACAACAGGTAGGGCCTCAGTTCAAAGTCTCATCCATCTTATATTGTTTCACATATTTCACATATTTTATGAAATAAAATGTGCCAAGGCACTTCACAGGAATGTATAAAGCAAACTTAATCAATGAGCTACATAAAACAATATTAGGGCAGATGAACAAAGCTTGGTCAAAGGGGTAGGTTTCAGGGAGCATCTTAAAGGAAGAAAGAGAAGCAGTTGGAACATTGAGATCGAAAATGACATCACCGGCATCAATTCAATGTTGCACTGCCTACTCTGCGTATCTCTGGTGTATGTTTCCTGTGCCTGCACTAACTTTCTCACCAAAATGGTGTTTGGCATGGCCAGCAGCAGCAGATGTATATATGTGAGCTTCATTTCAGAACTGAAATGACACCCATAATGTCAAAAGTACAAGCACTAAACAAGTGAATTTTGTGGTATTAATCCTTTTGTAATGTTCAAAGCATAGAATGTATTAAAATATACCACACTATTCCTAGTGGGTTAAATTCATTTTTGTAATGAGACATGGTCTGAAAGTAATTGATGCAATACCTAAGGAGGGAGTTCTCATGCCCTATGCTTGACTTACAGTCCAAATTCTTACACACTGCATACTCTTTCCTTTTTTTAACTGGACAGTAAGCCTCTGAACCTCACCCAGCTTTCTTTGTCCAGGGAAAGCCCAGTTGATCTACCAGCCTCTTAGATGTAAGATTCCCTGACAGCAAGCCACCCCCCTGAGCACACATAAATAAAACAATTTGAACATATAGCCCAAAACTTTTGTGGAGTGGTAATCACCGTCGGATTGCCACTCTGCTTCTTTTCACTTACCCAAGTCAGGAGCTGCATGTTTCTTGCCTGGACTTCCAACCCAGACCTGGTGAGAAATATGCAATTTCAGAGACCCTTCAGTGCAGGGCAAAGCGTAAGGGGAAGTGAAGCCATGCCCCCTTTTAATGGCACTAGCTGCCATAAACTGGATAAGTTTAAAGGTCACAGACACTTTGAGAAGCCAGGAAAAAGGTAAGTGTGTAAGGTAACTGGGTGAGGGGTTAGGGTGATCAGTGGTGGGGGATGGTTCAGGGGTTGTCTGGGGCGGTTGAGTGGGTTACGTGAGCTGGTTAAGGGGGTAGTTGTTCAGGTTAGTGAGAGGGTAAGTTGGGACAGTAGTCAGACAGGTGGGGTGTGGTTGGGAGGGGTCGGGGGTGGGGGTAGATTCGAGGGGTTGGGAGGGTAGTCGGGAAGGGAGATGGGGTGTAGTTGTGGGTCGGGAAGCTAGTTGGGCTTGTGCAGGGGTAATCGGGAGGTCAGGGAGGGTAGTCAGAACATATGGAAGGTGGGGGGGTTGGTGGTTGGGGGTGACAGAGCAGTCAGGGGTCGGGACGGTAGTCGGGGGAGCGACAGGTAGCCAGGTGCATGGGGGTAGTCCGGGGGTGGGGGGGGTCTTCAAGGGAGTGGGGGGTGGGGATATTTGGGTGGTGGGAGTGTAGTCCATGGGTCCAATGTGGGGTCGGAGGTGGTCAGTACCATAGTGACCCAGGAGTTAGAAGTGGTTTTAAACCTTCTAACGTTTCTTGCGTACCTATTCTGCTAAGACAGTTGGAACTATCTGAAGTCTTTGATTTAAATCGGAGTATCAGATGGTACCCAGTGCAGGGTAATTGCCCATCAGAAGTTTAAACTTATTGGGAAATTCCCGTGCAGTCCTTGTGTGAGGACTTGCATCCCTCAGCGCCTCTTGTGGGGAAGCTCCAGGGTACAACCCCCACCGGGGGACGGAAATTCTGGAATAGGTGTGAACGTTTACTGGAATATCTTAATGAGCTGCTTTTGTCCCAGGCAGATGTGGTATGTAAGAAGCACTATTACTTCAGCTGGCTCACCTGTATCTAATCCAAATTGTCCAAAGTTCGTGCTTGGCGGATTTAATCCCAAATGCATTGAATTCTTACTAAATTACCCCAAATTCCTTTGAAATCAAATCATTGAAAATCCCAAAATGTGACTCAATTGCTTCATTTTAAAAAATGCCAAACTTTCATTTATATTCTAATAGTACCTTATGCTCTTGTTCTTTTTGGCAGTAGAGGTTTGCAAGGCTAAGAGGTGGTGATGAGGTAAGACGTGGGAATTTTTGCAGTGCATTCTGTAAATACAGCATACTGCAGCCAGAATAGCCAAGGCAACGCTAATGGACTCAGGTGGTGCCCTTGTCAGGTAAATCATTTCAGGAAAAGTTAGGTGCTTGGAGAAACAGGCCCCAAGTAGGAAAATAATTAGTGGAAATGATTGAAAGTGATGCCAAAAGATTGGGTTTGAGGAGAGTTTTGAAAATGAGGGGAAGGATTGAGATCTTCTCTTTGCTGATCTTCTGACACATTTGCTGGTACTGCTGAGATGATTGTTGTAGCTCTTAAATCTTTCACCTTTTCGATGAAAGGGACCTTTGAGTAACAGTTTGCTACCATGAGATGCCACTCTTGATTGTGTGTGAATAAATCAGCTCATGACAGAATGTCATAATGTGGGTGATACTTAAACAACTATCATCTCCTCTTTCTGCTGAGTTTTTTGATTCTCCTGGCACACATACTGCAGACAGATACTATTATTTCCTTGTTTTTGTTGATGCCTATCCAGTACACAGCTTACCTGGCTCTGAGCTACAATTCTCCGTTCCCATATGCTCTTCGTGTATCTTTTGAAGAAGCTCTTTTGGCATTTGGGTATGATGATTCTGGATCCAGCCAGCAGAACAACATCTTCTGGTAAAGTATTATCTCCAATTGGTCAATACTGCTGTATTGCTGGCTTGTGTTTGCTTTATCTTATCAGGTCATCCCTGGATCACTTGCTGAGATAGCAGACTAAATTTTCATCCTTGAGGCGGGTAGCAGGAATCGGGAAAATTCCTGCCCTGGCCTGTGCACCTTGGGAGAAAACGCCTGCAAAGGTGGATCATCATCGCCAGGTGGGCTGACGCTAGCTGTAGTCAGGCCAGCTGACAGGGACTGCTGGGTGCTGAGGCAAGCTGTTTAGAAGGCCCATCTTGGTCCTGTTGGGCTTTATTCCAGTTAAAATAAAAACAAGCCCTCCAGCCCTCACCCCTCACAACGCCACACACTCCCCATGCTCCATCAATGCCACCACATGCTCCAATGCCAGGCCATGTCCCCCGCAACCACCCCCCATGGTCTCTCATGCCTCCCATGCCAAGCTATGGCATTTACATGCCCATACACTGTATAGCACCAATGAGCCCGATGGTGACAGTAGAATGTATAAAAAACCACTTTAAAAAGTCTTGCATTCATTACTTTGCACTATGTTTTTAAAAAAGTCATTTCACTACAAGACAATAAAAATACCAATTATCAGACCCTTTAAACTATCAATAACAGAAACTACAAACCTTTTAAACCACTTAACCTTGTGTAAATAAACATTATGAAGTTGACTGCAGAGATCAGAGAGCCAGAGCTGTCAATCAAGCAATGTTTTCGCTAGGATACAGCTGTTTCAACAGGAGTAGTGGATGTCTAGGCTCTCAGCGAAGCCTCATTATGTATATGGGACATTTCCTTCTGTCTGTCAATTCCTGGTCATCTGCAGCTCTTGCACATCCTTGTCTCTGGTGTGTATCCTTTTGTTACTGTTTCACTGCATCAACCCTGCTGCCTTTCCCTTAACTTAACTGAAGGCTAGCCTTTTGGGAAATCAGTGTCTTCACCTGTCTAATCCTTCCTACATGTGCTCTAGCAATGCCTATAACCTGCGATATTGTGAGCTTGGCCTTTCCAATCAAATCTTTTTGTACTTCAGGATGTACAGGGTTCCAAGTGAGCTGATTTACCAGCCTTTCATCCATTCCTTTGAATTTACACTTGTTGGCTTCATTTCTCAATCCTGTTCAGAAATTGTCAACAGGCTCATCTAGTTCCTATTCATATCTGTGTATCTGATGATTTGACTATGGCTAGAGATGAGTCCTGAATTTCTCAAAGATTTTGTCTGGTTTTCTACTGTTGTCCTTACTGATCACCCAGCTATTAAAAAAATCTAAATCTTTCTGTCCTGCCCAAAAAAGGATGCAATTGAACCATCCTCTTTATGTGCCTTTTAGCAAACCACTGAATACCAAACTGCACTTTTGTTTAAGCTTCTCAAATGCCTTCACAACATTATCAGCCTTCCCAATTCATCTGATCTGGAGCTGTGAGTTCACTGATGTCGTGGTGGCCATTTTGTTTTCTTACAATTTCCTCAGTTTTTCTTTCTCTCTCTCTGGCACTTGGGTTGATTCTTCTTAATCTAATTCAGCATTAAATCTATTTAACATGTTTGGATTTTATTCATAGGCACCTGCTGCCACCATGTTCTTTTTTGTGGTTTCCAGAATTTTGAAATAATCACACTTTTGTACACAAATGCTAACGCTTCGTCAAATGTATTTCTCAGATCACACCATGTGCTACGCAATGATATTAGTTCAATACACTGATTGTAGTGCAGTAGCAAGTAATGTGACACCCTGGGTACTTATGTATACTTACATATGAACATATTGCTCCTAAATCACATTGGAATAATAAACTATAATATTAAAAATCAAAAGATGTGTCGAGATGAGGTGTGAATGGTTGCACAGCAGCCACCGAATACGACATGAAAGAGTATAGAAAGAAACACGAACCAGAAAATAAAACATGAGAAAAAGGATAAATTTTGTTCTAAAGTTGTTGAACTCAGTGTTGAGTCCAAAAGGCTATAAAGTGCCAAGACGAGGTGCTATTCCTTGAACTTGCATTGAGTTTCTTTGGAACACTGTAGCAGGCCAAGGACAGAAAGTTCAGAGGGGAAGCATGGTGGATAACTCAAATGACAAGTGACTGGAAGCTCAGGGTCATGCTTGTGGACTGAACAGAGTTATTCTTTAAAGCAGTCACCAAGTCTGCATTTGGTCTCCTCAATATAGAGGAGACCACATTGTGAGCAGCGAATACAGTATACTAAATTGAAAGAAGTTTGCCCTGGAAGGAGTACTTGGGGCCTTGGATGGTGAGAAGGGAGGAGGTAAATGAGCAGGTTTTGCATCTCCTGCACTTGCATGGAAAGGTGCCAGAAGAAAGTTAAGGAGTGCTGGGGTGACTGAGCTTCCTTTTGCTTGTCATTTTTAATTCTCCACCTTGCTTGCACTCTGATGCTTCTGTGCTTGACCAGCTGCCGTGTTCCAATGAAGCTCAACACAAGTTCGAGGAACAGCACCTTGTCTTTGGAGTGGGCACTCGACAGCCTTCTGGACTCAACATTGAGTTCAAAAATGTGAGATCATAAGCTCTGCCTCCACTTTGTTTCATGTTTTTTATTTGCTGGTTTGGGTTTGTCCCATTTCTTCCTTTATTGCTTCATGTTGCATTTGGATGGCTGCTCTGGACATCTTATTTTTTACGATACCCATTACCACTTCCTTTGGCTTTTGTAGCATGAAACCTTTTGTCATTTATTCTCTCCTGCCCTCCACCCGATCACAGATCTTCTGTTTTGTTTTTCCACACCCTCCCCCTTCCATTTACTCCAAAGTCATTACATTTCTATCTTTTCTCAGTTCTGGTGTAGGGTCATTATAATCTGAAACGTTGAGCAGAATTTTATCAAAAAGGTCAGAGTCATGACAGCGGAAATGTGTCGGCAACACGTGTTTGGCTGGCGGGTCTACCCCCTTGATCTTCTCATGAACAAACTGCAGCCAGGCTTGCTGTGCTGTGCAAGATGGCCACCTGTGCCCTCAATGGCTCTTTTAATTTGCTTCCTGCCTCTTGTGGCGGGAAGGCAGTTGGAAGCCAGTTTTGCCATCAGTAAAATACTCTGGTGATGGGACATGGTTGGGCAGCTGAACTGACATGGATCTCTCCAATTTTACTGTCATCTCCTGATGTGATCCCAACTCGTGCAGGCCGGTAAAATTCCCCTTAGCTCTGTATCTCTCCACGGATACTGTCTGACCTGCTGAGTATTTCCAGCATTTTCTGCGGAGGCATGATAGTATTGTCACTGGGCTGGTAATCCAGAGACCCGGGGTAATGCGCTGGGAACACGGGTTCGAATCCTACCGCGACAGATGATGGAATTTGAATTCAATAAAAATCTGGAATTAAAAGTCTAATGGTGACCATGAAACCATTGCCTATTGTTGTAAAAACCCAACTGGTTCACTAATGTCTTTTGGGGAAGGAAACTGGCCGCCCTCTCCTGGTCTGGCCTATATGTGACTCCAGATCCACAGGTTGACTCTTAAATGCCCTCTGAAATGGCCAAGCAAGCCACTCAGTTGTATAAAACTGCTAAAAAGTGAATAAAAGGAATGAAACCAGATGGACCACTTGGCATCGACCTAGGCACCAGAAACGACAACAGCAAACCCAGCCCTGTCAATCCTCCTTACTAACATCCGGGGGCTTGTGCCAAAATTGGGAAAGCTGTCTCATAGACTAGTCAAGCAGCAGGGTGGCATAGTCATACTCACGGAATCATACCTTACAGATCATGTCCCAGACACCACCATCACCATCCCTGGGTATGTCCTGTCCCACCAGCAAGACAGACCCAGCAGAGGTGGCAGCACAGTTGTATAGTCAGGAGGGAGTTGCCCCTGGCAGTCCAGAACATCGACTCTGGCCCCTATGAAGTCTCATGGCAACAGGCCAAACATGGGCAAGGAAACCTCCTGCTGATTACCATGTACCGCAACCACCAACCCCACCCCCCCACCCCCTCAGCTGATGAATCAGTGCTCCTCCATGTTGAACACCATTTGGATGGAACATTGAGGGTGGCAAGGGCACCGAATGTACTCTGTGTGGAGAACTTGTTAGAATCACATCTCTCAAGACTGAATTTTTCTTTTACAAATAGAAAGACATGACATTTGGATGCTAACCTGGATTTTTTTTTAAAAGAAGGTCTTAAGTTCACCTTGGAATTGTCAGCAAGCAGGCTTCTTCCAAGAAATCACCTGACCTTTATGGTACTTGAGGAAGATCTGGTTGTTTGTTTTGAACTGCAATCACCCGAATTGATGGAGAAAAACACCGAAAAAGGTTGGTGACTTGCTGGAAATCACGTGGGAGAGAAGAAAAAAAAACTTAAGTTGTGAACCTGCTTGTTTTGAAGGCAATCTTGTTGGGGAACATGCTGAGGAAGGAAGGCTACCCTAGCTGGTTCCCTCTCTCTAACTTGCCTAAAATTGTGTGTGGCAATCAACCTGTGGCCAGAGAACTCTCATCTGAGTGTAACTAGTCTGCATTTGGACTTGCAAAGCTGACACCAGTTTATGAGATCTTCCAGACGTCCACTGGGACCAGCAGCCCGACTTCACACAGGGGAACTCCAGGTCGACAGTGTTGAGACCTTATGGACTTCACCCTTTATTTTTTAACACCCATCCTCCAAAGCCCATCCCTGCAGAGAGACTCTATCTGCCCTTTATTTGTCTGTGTGTGCGCTGGGGAAATTCTTTAGGAAGATATAGATAGTTATACTTCCTGATTACAATTGTGTGTTAACCAGTACTTGCAAGTTGTTAAAAGAGGTTTTGTTTGAAAATAAATTAATCATTCTGAGTTTTTTGAAAGAAGCCTTGTCAGAGCCTATTTTCTTCTGGGTACTGGAAGTATAGGTACACAATGGGCCATTTCAGTGAGAAAATTAAACATTTAAATTAATGGTATGGCCTGCGGAATTGTATGGCTTGATAATTTGCGCACTCCTCCCATCCCAGTCATAACAGACTTCAATGTCCATCACCAAGAGTGGCCAAGTTCCAAAGGACATAGCTGCTAGGCTGAGTCTGCGGCAGGTGGTGAGGGAACCAACAAGAGGGAAAAACATACTTGACCGCACCCATGAGGCACTGTGGGCCATCATCAGCGGCAGAATTGTACTCAACCACAATCTTCATTTGACCGAATGTAGCAAAACTGGAGTCAATGGGAATCCAGGGAAAACTCTCCACTGGTTGGAATCGTAGAAGAGAAAGAGGCAACTTGATTGAAATATATAAGATCCTGAGAGAACTTGATAGGGTGGATGTGGAGAGGATGTTTCCTCTTGTGGGAGAATCTAGAACTAGGGGTCTTTAAAAATAAGGGGCCGCCCATTTAAAAGAGAGATGAGGCGAAATTTTTTTCCTGAGGGTAGTGAGTCTTTGGAACTCTCTTCCTGAAAAGGCGGTGCAAGCAGAGTCTTTGAATATTTCTAAGGCAGAGGTAGATAGATTCTTTGTAAGCAAGGGGGTGATACGTTATCAGGGGTAGGCAGGATGTAGATTTGAGGTTACTATTAAATTAGCCATGACCTTATTAAATGGCAGAGTAGGCTCGAGGGGCCTAATGGTCTACTCCTGCTCCTTGGTCATATGTTTATATGTATACCTAACATGAATGAAGATGGCTGTGGTTGTTGGAGGTCAATCATCTCAGTTCCAGGACATCACTGCAGGAGTTCCTCAGGTTAGTATCTTAGGCCCAACCATCTTCAGCTGCTTCATCAATGACCTTCCTTCCATCATAAAGTCAGAAGTGGGGATATTCGCTGATGACTGCACAATGTTCAGCACCATTCGTGACTCCTCAGATACTAAAGTAGTCCATGTCTAAATGCAGCAAGACCTGGAAAATATCCAGGCATGGGCTGACAGGTGACAAGTAACATTAATGCTACACAAGTGCCAGGCAATGACCATTTCCAACAAGAGAGAATTTAACCATCGCCCCTTGACATTGAATGGCATTACCATCACTGAATCCTTCACTATCAACGTCCCGAGAGTTACCATTGACCAGAAACTGAACTGGATCAACCATATAAATACTTTGGCTACAAGAGCAGGTCAAAGGCTAGGAATCCTGTGACATGTAACTCACCTTCTGACTCTCCAAAGCTTATCCACCATCTACAAGGCACATGTCAGGAGTATGATGGAAAACTCTCCACTTGCCTGGATGAGTGCAGCTCCAACAACACTCAAGAAGCTTGACACCATCCAGGACAAAGCAGCCTGCTTGATTGGCACCCCATCCACAAACATTCACTCCCTCCACCACCAATGAACAGTAGCAGTAATGGTACCATCTACAAGATGCACTGCAGAAACTCACCAAAGCTCCTTAGGCAGCACCTTGCAAACCCACAATCACTGCCGTCTAAAAGGACAAGGGCAACAGATAGATGGGAACGCCACCACCTGGAAGTTCCCTTCCAAGCCACTCACCATCCTGACTTGGGAATATATTGGCGTTCCTCCACTGTTGCTGGGTCAAAATCCTGGAACTCCCTCAGTAACAGCACTGTGGTTGTACCTACACCACAGGTACTGCAGCAGTTCAAGAAGGCAGCTCACCACCACCTTCTCGAGAGCAATTCGGCATGGGCAATAAATGCTGGCCTACCCACTGACGACAACATCCCGTAAATGAATTTTAAAAAAAATTCAGGTTTCCAGCATATGCAATATTTTGCGTTTGTCTGAATGTTTAATGATTGATGATGGTCTGCACCTGGCTGACTGAGTTGCCAGGTGTTCATGTTCAGCATCAAAGTTCCTCGTAAAGATTCCTTTGTGGCCCTGGTTGCTCTTAGTTTCAAAAAGCGCGATTAGATCAGAATTTTAATCTAAACCTTAAAATAGACTATATAAAATGAAAACCTTTTTTTGACGGTATGCAACTCGCATTTATTGTTTGTGACAGTATCCTCTGATTATTGATATGATTCATCTCTCTCACACACACACACACATACACACACACAAACACACACTCTCATGCACACACATGCTCATGGATATTTCTAATGTTAAATGGTCAATTTTATGAGCAGTTTAGTTTTTTTTCCAAAACCATGTAATTATCTTATGTTTCTACTAATTTTGTCTTGCTGTATGTACTAGGCTAAATAGAAAAGGAAATGAGCAGCTGAACACAATGGCAAACTCGCTTGATTGGCTGGTTTTAGGTAAGATATTTGCCCAAGCATTGTAGTGGCATTTTTTTTGGAAAGAAATGATGAATTTCAGTCCAGTTTTCTGCTAGTAACTCATTCCTCATTTCGCCAGATTTAATTTGTTCGCATTTTACCATTTGAATATTTTTTGGCAATTTAACAGATGTGAATTGTGATATTCTTGCCATAACTGAGACCGGGATGAAAGATGGGCAGGACTGGACATTAAATATTCCTGGGTACAAGGTGTTTAGGAGAGACAGGAAAGGTAGAAAAGCATGGAGGGGTGGCAATATTGATTAAAGATGGCATTACAGTGCTGGAGAGAGAGGATGTTCCAGAGGGGTCAAGGACAGAATCTCTCTGGCTAGAGGTAAGGAATGAAAAAGCTGCAATAACCTTGATTGGTGTCGTATATAAACCATCAACTAGTGGAAAAGATGTGGAGGAACAAATTTGCAAAGAAATTACAGAGATGTGCAAGAATGATAGAGTAATCATAATAGGGAACTTTAATTAACCAAATATAGACTGGGATAGGAATAGTACAAAGGGGCAAGAGGGGCGAGAATTCCTGAAATGTGTTCAAGCTGATTTTCTGTAGCAGTATGTTTCCGGTCCAATGAGAGGACATGCACTTTTGGACCTGGTTCTGGGGAATGAGCTGGCCCAAGTGGATCAAATGTCAGTGGGAGAGCCTCTAGGGCACAGTGACCATTGTATCATAAGGTTTAGGTGAGTCATGGAAAAGGACAGGGAACAATCCAGAGCAGGGATAATTAACTGGGGGAAAACCAACCTCGATGTGGTGAGAATACATCTGAGTCAAGTGAGTTGGAATCAAATGTTGGCAGAAAAGACGGTGGCTGATCAATGGGCCACCTTCAAAGAAAAAGCATTGCAGGCAATGCCAAGGTATATTCCCTTGAAGGGGAAAGGTAGGACAAATAAATCCAGAGAGCCCTGGATGACGAGAGAGATAGAGGTAAAGATAAAAAAGAGGAAGTGCGCGTATGATCAATGTCAGGTCTAAAATACAATGGAGAATCAGGCTGAATATAGAAGGACCAGAGAGGAAGTGAAGAAACTAATAAGAAAAGCAAGGAGAGAGCATGAAAAGAGGCTGGCAGCAAATATAAAAGGGAATCCCAAGGTCTTCTATAAGCATGTAAATAGTAAAAGGGTGGTAAAAGAAATAGTAGGACCGATTAGGGGCAAAAAGGAGGACTAGCATGTGGAGGCTGGAGAAATAGCGAAGGTGTTGAACGAATACTTTGTATCTGTCTTTACAAAGGAAGAAGATGTTAGCCAGGCCGAGGTGAGAGAGGAGGTAACTGGTACACTCGAAGAACTTACAATTGAGAGGAAGGAGGTGTTGAAGAGGCTTTCTTTACTTAAAATAGATAAGGTACCAGGACCGGATGAGATGCATCCAAGGGTACTGAGGGAAGTGAGTGGAAATTGCAGAGGCACCAGTGATAATCTTCCAGTCTTCCTTAGACACAGGAGAGGTGCTAGAGGACTGGAGAATTGTGAATGTTACATCCTTGTTCAAAAAGAGTGCAAGGATAAAGCTAGCAACTACAGACCAGTCAGTTTGACCTCAGTGGTAGGGAAACTTCTGGAAACAATAGTACAGGATAAAAACAATAGTTACTTAGAGAAGTACAGGATAATTAAGGAAAGCCAGCATAGATTCATTAAGGGAAAATCATGTTCAACTAACTTGCTGGAGTTTTTTGAGGAGGTAACAGTGAAGGTTAATAAGGGAGACGCTGTTGATGTGGTGTATATGGATTTTCAAAAGGCATTTGATACAGTGCCACACAACAGACTTGTGAGCAAAATTCTAGGTCATGGAATATAAGGGAAAGTAGGCACTTGGACAAGAAATTGGCTGAGTGACAGGAAACAGAGAGTAGTGATAAATGGTTGTTTTTCAGATTGGGGAAAGTTTGTAGTGGAGTTCCCCAGGGGTCAGTGTTGGGACCCTTGCCCTTCCTGATATATATCAATGATCTAGACTGTGGTGTGCAGGGCATGATTTCAAAATTTGCATATGATACGAAGGTTGGAAATGTTGTCAACTGTGATGGGATAGTCTTGAACTTCAAAACGACATAGACATGTTGGCGGATTGGGCAGACAAGCAGCAGATGAAGTTCAATGCAGAGAAGTGTGAGGTGATACATTTTGGCAGGAAAAATATGGTGAGATGGTATAAAATAAAGGGAGAGCCTCTAAAGGAGGTGTGGAAACAGAGGAACCTTGGTGTACATGTACATAGGTCATTGAAGATGGCAGGGCATGTTGACAGAGCAGATAATAAAGCATCCAGTATCTTAGGCTTTATTAATAGGGGCATTGAGTATAAGAGTAAGGAGGTCATTTTGAAATTGTACAAGACACTAGTTAGGCCTCATCTGGGGTACTGCGTCCAGTTCTGGGCACCATTCTTGAGGAAGGATGTGAAGGCATTGGGGAGAGTACAGAGGAGATTCACAAAAATGATTCCAGGGATTAAGAACCATACCTTTGAGGATAGATTGGAGAGGTTGGGACTGGTTTCCTTGGAGAAAAGGCTGAGAGGAGACTTGATAGAGGCATTCAAGATCCCGAGGGGTATGGACAGAGCATATGGTGAGAAACTGTTCCCACTCAAGGGAACATCAAGAACTAGAGGTCACAGATTCAAAATAATTGGCAAAAGGAGTAAATGTGATGTAAGGAAATTATTTTTCCCCCAGAAGGTGGTTGGAGACTTTCCTGTGGCATTGAACAGTGTGATGTGGAAGGTAGGCTTTTTTTTTTAGCAATGGTGATATTTTAATAAAAGGTGACAGCAAATATGTTCCAGTAGGTAATTGTGACACTAAAAGGAAGTGTATGCTATACCTATGATGCTTTATATCTTAAATAGATTAAGCATGTTAGGCCTCGCTCATAGGCTGGATGTTTCCTCTGATAGGAGAATCGAGATCTGGGGGCACAGTTTCAGAATAAGGAGTCTCCCATTTAAGACAGAGATGAAGAGTGTTTCCTTCTCTCGTAGAGTAGTTAATATTTGGGATTCTCTTCCGCAGTGAGTCGTGCAGGCTGGGTCTTTGAATATATTCAAGACCGAGTTAGACAGACAAAGTTAGCCAGATTTTTGATTTACAAGGGAGTCAAGGGTTATGGAGTGGGGATGGTGAGCTGCAGGCAGGAAAGTGGAGTTATGGCCATGATCATATCAGCCATGATCTTATTGAATGGTGGAGCATGCTTGAGGGGCCGAATGGCCTAATCATGTTCCTATTTCTTATGTTCTTACGCCAAACAGTCCCGCAACCAACAAACCAGACCTATTGTCCTACCACTTCCAGTCACAAATAGTGATGGGCAACCAAGCAACTAACTGAGTGGGACTTCATGAACATACCTTTCCTCAATCACACTGGAGCCCAGAATGTGAGTATGAGGCAATTTTGAAGTATTTGCAAGTGTCTTCAGATAAAATTGTCAAGTAGGTGATCCTACACAGCCTCCTTCTCCTCCTGATGTCATGTTGGAGTTGTATAGAACCTTGGTGAGGCCACAGCTGGAGTACTGTGTGCAGTTCTGGTCGCCACATTATACGAAGGATGTGATTGCACTGGAGGGGGTGTAGAGGAGGTTCACCAGGATGTTGCCTGGGATGAAACATTTAAGCTATGAAGAGAGCTTGTATAGACTTGGGTTGTTTTAGCTGGAGCAGGGAAGACTGAGGGGCGACCTGATCGAGGTGTACAAGATTATGAGGGGCATGGACAGGGTGGATAGGGAGCAGCTGTACCCCTTAGTTGAAGGGTCAGTCACAAGGGAACATAAGTTCAAGGTGAGGGGCAGGAGGTTTAGGGGGGATGTGAGGATAAACTTTTTTACCCAGAGGGTGGTGACGATCTGGAATGCGCTGCCTGTGAGGGTGGTGGAGGCGGGTTGCCTCACATCCTTTAAAAAGTACCTAGATGAGCACTTGGCATGTCATAACATTCAAGGCTATGGGCCAAGGGCTGGTAAATGGGATTAGGTAGGTAGGTTGGTCAGGTATTTCTCACGTGTCGGTGCAGACTCGATGGGCCGAAGGGCTTCTTCTGCACTGTGTGATTCTGTGGTTCTGTGATGTCTCCACCATCAAAGATACCAGTATCCAGCCAATTCAATTCACTCCATGTGACATTAAGAGAAACAGCTAATGAAGTGGACCCAGTGAAGGCTGTGGGTCGTGGCAACATTTCAGTGGTTCCCCTATCACTATGAAACTGTCATCTACCTATATTGTGTGAGATTGTGCAGGAATGTCACACTTGCAAAATATCACGGTAAGATGAACAGGAAATTACCCTATCAACCTCCCTTCAATCATCAGTAAAGCACTGAAAGTAGTCATGAATAGTGTCATCAAGTGACTCCCATTTACCAAACGCATCCTCAATGGCACTCAGTTTGAGTTCTTCTATAACTATTCAGCCCCAGCAGGCAGAGTGTAGGGGATATTCAGAAACAGGGCCAGCAGTAGGGCAAGGAGCAGGTCAGAAATGGGTGGAGAACTAGCATTTACATATGTTGAATTTAATTTAATGTATATTATGATCCTCATAGTTTGTAAGAGCAGATAGAAGAGAGAGAGAGAGTTCTCTGCATTGCATTGGTTAACAAAGGTAGAGAATATGGGAAACATACTGGTGAGTGGAGTAGTGTCATTTTGTGTTGGGAGATTTGCATGAGAAGCAAATCAGTATTGATACAAACATGCATGTGGCCTGAGGCAGTGGGTTGTTAATGAGTTGTTATCTTAATTTTGACCAAGGACTAGGTTAATTGCTCTGCTGTTTTGCTTGAAGTATATTTAACCCCAGACAGAAAAGGCAGAAAGCAGAGTATGAGAGAAAGCTAGTTAGTAATATAAAATCAGATGGTAAGAGTTTCTACAAGTATTTGAATGGGAAAAGTGTAGCTAAAGCCAGTTGGTCCTCAGAAAGTGAGTCTGGGGAATTGATAATGGAGAACAATGAAATAGTGGAGGTGTTGAACAGGTATTTTGCGTCTGCCTTCACAGTAGAAGACTTAGAAAACTTTCGAAAGATAATTGAAAATGAAGAGGTGAAAGGGAAGGATGAACTTGAAGCAATCACCATCGCCAGGGAAAAGGTGCTAGGAAAACTATTAGACCTAAAGGCTGACAAGTCCCCAGGACCGGATGGCCTGCATACTAGGATCTTAAAAGAGTGGGGGTGGGGGGAGGGGGCACGGATAGTAGATGTATTGGTTATAACCTTCCAAAATTCCTTAGATTCTGGAAGGTCCCAGCTGATTGGAAAATAGCTAATAGCTAATGTAACACCTTTATTCAAGAAAAGAGGGAGGCAGAAAGCCAGAAACTATAGGCCAGTTGGACTAACATCTGTCATAGGGAAAGTGCTAGAATCCATTATTAAGGAGGTTATAGCAGAATACTTAGAAAATCATGGTGTGATCAGGCAGAGCCAACATGGCTTTGTGAAAGAGAAATCGTATTTCACTAATCTATTAGAGTTTTTTGATGGGGTAACACTTAAGGTGGATAAAAGGGAACTGGTAGTTGTAGTGAAATTGGATTTCCAAAATTAATTTCATAACGTGCCACATCAATAATTATTACGTGAGATTAGACCACATGGTGTAGAGGGTAACATATTAGCATGGCTAAAGGATTGGTTAGCTAACAGGAAGCAGAGATAAACGGATAAATAGGTCTTTTTCGGGTTGGCAAGCTGTAACTAGTGGAGTGTCACAGGGATCAATGCTGGGCCCTCAACTATTTACAATCAACATCAATGACTTGGATGAAGGGACTGAATGTATGCTAGCTTAATTAGCTGAGGACACCAACATAGGTAGGAAAGTAAGTTATCAAGAGGAGGTAGAAGCTCAGCAAAGGAATACAGACAGGTTAAGTGAGTGGGCCAAAATTTGCAGATGAAGTATAACGTCGGAAAATGTGAACTTGTCCATTTTGGCAGGAAGAATAGAAAAACAGTGTGCTATTTAAACGTGGAGAGATGGCAGAACTTAGTGGTACAGAGGAACCCGGGTGTCCTGGTACATGAATCACATAGGCCAGAATTTTCCATTCGGCATGTGGGCGTGTGCCTGACATGCCGGAACGTAAAATGACGCGCGATGATGTCGGGCACCATCGCGATATTTTGCTAGGCAGGCATGCGATGAAGACGGAGGCACGCCCGCCATTAATTAACGGGTCAGTTAAGGCTCTTGAGGCACCAAGTGTCTGTGCTTTTACGCAGCCTGTGTGATTTTCAGGGCATCGCACGGGCGCAACGGGCAGGCGGGTATGCCACATTTTCAAAAACCTCAGCAATGGGCAGGACAAGAGGGGTGAGTGGGCTTGCTAATGTGAGTTGTTTGTACTTTAGCTTATTACTTGTTGCTGCTTGCTTGTGTGAACAGGACAACTTCATTTCGCTTCAGAGCTGCTTTTACAGAAATAAGAGGCTTCAGTTCAGGACTCTGGAGGAGTCATAACACTTAGAGCCTTCCAGGTATCAGAAACCTTCCGTTACCCTGGTAATGGGGATTGTGGTCTCCACTGGAGGCACCTCCTCTGAGGAGGAAGAGAGGGCCAGAAGGGGGAAGAGGCCTGGTGTCCCTTTTCAGCCTCTAGGGGAGCAACCCATGGGAGAAGGGGCTAACAGGAAGTCCAAGGTGGAAGGGGCTGCAGAAGAAGCCACCATCCTTTGCCAGGGTTTACAGGCGGTGATGCAGCTAGCTCAATGTGTCTTAGGTGCAATGCTGAAGGAGTCTGTCAAGGGAGACTGTGACCTCCATCTGGCAGATGATCGACCCTGAGATCAGCTCCAACTGGGTGGGTGGACACCCCATGCCAGTGGTGCTGAAGGTCCTCAACTTCCATGCCTCCGGCTCTTTCCAGGGGTCAGTGGGTGATCTTTGTGGAATCTCCCAATCAGCTATCCATAGTTGTGTCAAGCTGGTGACAGGTGCTCTGTTCAGGCGTGCATTGACTTTCGTTCACTACAGCACAGATGAGGCCAGCCAGGCAGAAGGAGCCAGAGGCTTCGCGGCCATTGCTGGCTTCCCCCGCGTCCAGGGTGCAATAGACTGCATACATGTGGCCATCAAGGCACCAGCAGGTGAGCCCAGTGCCTTCGTCAACAGGAAGGGCTTCCACTCCATGAACGTGCAGATAGTGTGTGATCACAGGATGCAGATTCTACAAGTCTGTGCAAGGTACCCTGGCAGCTCCCATAATGCTTATATCCTGAGACACTCCCAAGTGCCGGGGCTCTTCAGTGCTCCAGCCCATCTGGATGGATGGCTGCTGGGCGACAAGAGCTATCCTCTCAAAAGGTGGCTCATGATGCCTCTCCGCCATTCAAGAACAGAGGCTGAGCAGCGGTACAATAGGAGCCACGGCACCACAAGGGCTGTGGTGGAGAGAACCATAGGTCTTCTCAAGCTGCGCTTCTGATGCCTGGACTGTTCAGGGGGAGCACTGCAATACCCCTCAGATTGTGTGTCACTGATAGTGGTTGCATGCTGCGCTCTGCACAATCTGGCGCTGGAAAGAGGAGACACAGTGGAGGAAGAAGACGTTGACGCAGCTGCTCTGGTAACAGACGATGAGTCCAGTAGTGCGTCCGAGGACGAGCACGCTCAGGAGAATGCTGAGGGGATGGACGCTGACCTGGGTAACCTCCAGGGAGGCAGGGACACCCAGGAGGCTTTGATCCAGCTAACCTACCAAAGAAGAACCACCAGCACATGCCAGGGCTGCAGGCTCCACACTCGATACCTGACAGGAACATTTGCTTGGTGAACAACATGCACTATGTGCCATGTCAATAAAGCTCAATGAAAAACAAGTCACTCATAACATCATGGGTTACCCTTCACCTGCAGAACTAATGAAGCACCCAGAGGCTTGTTGAACACAAACGCATTTAATGCTGTGGTGCCTGGCATACATAATGCAAATTAAATTGAAAGATGTTATCCATCACACCTAATAATAATGAACGTGAAAGTGGGGGAAAAAATATCACCAGTGATAAGCCCGTGTTGTGCTTAAGGTGTTTTAAGTTTTTACTTGCGGGTGCTAAGTCTAGGTGCTCCCCTCTCGCTGGCACCAACATTGGACACAGCCTGCTCACTCTGCTGTCCTGTTGGCCTTGGTGACCTTGGCGGGTGTCCTCTCGCCCATGGAACTTGTGCTGGCCCCGCCTGGGAGGGAGCGGCCAGTGCCACGGCTGGCATCTCCCCAGTCGCCGCAGCCTCATCAGATGTCACGGTCACTGGCAGAGGGGTGGAGGAGCTGCTGCCGTCATCCAGAGCATCCTGAGAGGAGCCTGCAGGGACAACAAGCAGCTCATGCACCAACATGAGGTCGCTTTGGACCTCCCTGCTCACCATTGATGGACAGGCATCTAGCTGGGATACTGGGTGCCCAATCCATCTCCCACACTGACACTGACCACCTGAGGTCATTGTCGCTGTGAGGGCTTGCAGGTCCGAGCGCAACTCCAGGAATCCCTGATTCAGCTTCTGGAGGAGCCTCCCCATGAGAGTTGCCACTCTCTCCATGGGGGAGGCATTGCACTCGGCCATGAGGGTCATTGCATTGCTCATGCTCCACATGGACACCTCCACAACGGAGACCATGGGATGCATTCCCTCATGTATCTCTGCCAGATCCTCCCACACACCCTGCTAGGCTTCTGGCATCTGCCGCCCCAGGGTTGACTCCAGAGGCACACCATCAGCCACCAACTGAGCATGTTCCTGGTCCCCAGCATTCCTCCCACTGCCGGCGCCCTGGACCCTCTCTGCCTCCGCCTGCACCTCAAGCGAGTGTGAAGTGCCCTCACCGCTTTGCACCGAGATACTAGCCGACGATCCAATGCATACCAAGGTGCTGGTATCTGTGCCGGTGCCTGCCTGGCTAAGAGTGTGTTATGCAGGTGCGTTTCCATGGTCACTGTCCTCTGGGGTCAGCAGTGGGCCTTCAGGCTCCTGACCCCGACTGGCTTCTGGTGAGCCTGAAAGGAAGAACAAGGACACGTGATTAGTTGAAGCCGTTACACTGGCACTGTGCATGCCTGGCACCCGGATCAGGGTGCCCTCGTCTTTCCATTATCAATGGGGATTCCATGTTCGAGGCTCACATCAATATAGAGACAACAGTAGAATGGCTGCTATTATAGACATTCTGACCTCAGTGCACTGCTCTCTTACCTCCCTATGGCACCCCAACCTCACCGTGGCAGTTGACCTAGGCGCATGGCGCCTCTCCAGCTCCAGGGTTTCCTACTCATATCTACTCAGGATTAGAAGGTGAGGCAGTCCTCCGCCAGACCGCAACCTCTCTGCATTGTTGTGGGATGTCTTCTCCTGAGTGGACAGAGGAGCATTGATTAGCCCACCGTGTACCTGCATTGCCACTGCAGCCTGGTCAACCCCACCTGAGGAACACCTTGTAGGGCTCAGCCACTTCGTGACCCTGGAGCCACAAGACACTCATTCCAAGCAGCCAGGGAACATTGACATTTGACACTCACACTCTAGGAATTCTGAGGTCCAGGGTGGTACGGTGGTGGGGTGGGCACTCCTAACTGCTGCGCTAAGTGACCCATACCAACATGGTACTTACCCTTCCCGATCGCAGGAGATCATTGAAGCGCTAACAGCACTGCACCCATGTGTACCTCACCACATCATGGGAGCTCACCCTGGATGCCACCTCCTCCCAGCCATTTTTGGCGAGGTGGAGGGGGTGGGAGGGGCTCCTCCTCCCCTCTTTGGGGACAAGTATATCTCTTCATGCTGTCACCTCCTCCAGGAGAGCAGCGAGACACCCATCGGAAAAACGCAGGGTCAACTGCCCCACCGACCTGCCCTCCCACATGCCGTGTTCAGCACTTAAGTGCTCCATGATGAGGTTCCTCTGATTCACTGGTAGCCTTCACATGGTTGCCGTGGCCACTTTGAATCGGCCGCTGCATCACCATTGGACCCAGCGGGCATTGAACTTCCACCGCCGCCTGCCCCTTCTCCCTGTTGCCGCTGTCGCGTCTTACACTGGGCAAGCTTTAATTGGCCCTCCCGCGTAAAATGGTGGTGCAGAGCCGATTGTGCGTGGTGGTCAGCTTCCCGACCGCCCCTGCCCACTCCCGCCAAGCCTGCATGCCAAATGTAAAATTCTGGCCATAAGGTTAGTATGCAGGTACAGCAAGTGATTGGGAAGGCAATTGGAATGTTGGCATTTATTGCAAGAGGAATAGAATATATAAGTGGGGAAGTTTTACTGTAGCTGTACAGGGCCTTGGTGAGACCACATCTGGAGTCCTGTGTACAGTTTTGGTCTCCTTATTTGAAAAAATATATAACTGCTTTAGAAGCAATTCAAAGAAGGTTCACTCGACTCATTCTTGGGATGAAGGGCTTATTTTATGAAGAAAGGTTGAACAGGTTGGGCTTATACCCACTGGAGTTCAGAAGAATGAGAGGTGACTTTATTGAAACATATAAGATCTTGAGGGCACTCGATAGGTTGGACACGGGGAAGATGTTTCCTTTTGTGGGGGCAATTAGAACTCGGGGACATAGTTTAAGAATAAGAGATCTCCCTTTTAAGACAGAGATCAGGAGAATTTTTTTCTCTCAGAGGATCAGTAGAGTATGGAATTCGCTTCCCCAGAGAGCAGTGGGTGCTGGGTCTTTACATTTTTTCAAGGCTGAGTTAGAGAGATTTTTATTAGACAAGGGAGTCAAGGGTTATCGGGTGCAGAGAGGAAAGTGTAGTTGAGACCACTACCAAATTAGTCATTAATTTATTAAATGGTGGAGCAGGCTGGAAGGGCCGAAGAGTAGGAGTAGGCCTTAAGTTTTATGTCATATATTCAGGTGTTCCATGTGTTATCCTTTTTTTCAGTTAACACCAAAATCAGTATAACTTTCAATTTTGGACATAAAACTGGCTATATCAGATGTTTTCCCATCATACACCTCCCCAATTTTCACTAGAAAGGAGAATGAGGCAGGGTGTGTGACAGGTAGCTAATCCGATAACACCAGTTTCATGCCTGGGTGGCCAATGTATTTATAATCAATGAACTCCAATCATAATAGAAATATAACATCACCACAGACTCAGCAACTAAGTTTATTTTTCACTAAAGTTTTTGTAATTAAATTTAAATATTGTCTGATACTCAACCACATTGAGCATGAAGGCCAAGGTTTGATCCCTGGCCTGTGGTGAATTGGCTGAGCCACCAGTGCAACATAGAGAAAGGTAGAGTTGGTGTCAGCATAGTCAGATTGAGGAGGGGAAAAATCAAGATGGGTTCCAATTTAACGGAATTACTTAACAATAACTCATTTTTGAAAATCTGGATGTGCAGATGATTATCAATGACAGGATGGTGATTGGCAGTGGTGCCTTCTACTCATCTCCCCTTCTCAGTCCCAATTATTGCTAGATTTCCAACTTGCTACCTATGCTGGTACCCATGAAGCCAGTGACTTTATGGAGAGGAGGGGAGAAAATGGAAAAAGGTCAAAGAATTTTTTTTCAGTTATACTTAGAGGGGACAAATTCTTCATGCACACCAACAGCTGAATGGCCACACAATTGCTGTTCCCTATACTTTAGGGGTAGTTCCTTGTGCTTCTACTTGAATGGAACATCAGACAAAAAAAGCAGACTCTCCCATCTCTAACCTTTTATGTAACTTAAGGCAAAAATTCAAACAACACAAAAAAGAAAATCACAATGCTGTATGGTTGAATGGATAGTACGATTTGCTTTTTGTTTTTGTAGAACTTGTTTTTTACCAGCATGTGTTAGCTGCTTCTAAAAGCAAATGCTTGCGATTTGGAGTAATAGATTATTCTAATTTTAGAGCGTGTTTTCATCCATGAGATTTATTTAGAGGGAGTGATTATAAGGCTGTAATTTAGTTGGCGTGTTCAGAGGATGACATGAATGGCTTGAGAGCAAAGCAGATATCAAAACCTTGGGAGGAGTTTACACCCACCGAAATAAACGCAGCATTTATGTATTTTAGATTGTATATTTAGAAGCCCTTTTTTGCCTGTAACGGCTGTTATAATTTCACCCATGCTGAAAGAATGAAAACTTGTGTTATTAATAATACAATTATGATCAGTAGTACATTTAGGATTTGGGAGTTAAAATGATCAGATTATTGAATATTTGGCTTTCCAAACTATTTCAACAAAATCATTATTCAACTGGGATAGGAGTGAATTTGTATCTACAAAAGCTGTCTCTTTTCAAGATCCTACCAGGGATTTGGATCTTTTTACAGCTTCTTTATTCCTTTGTTGTATTCCTTCATGCCTCTCTGCTATTGCAGTAGGGAAAAAACAACAACAATGAAGCCTCTAAATTCTCACATTGTAAGGCTGCTTAGTTTTGTCAGGTGTTGTGACTTGGATGTAATGCTGAGCTGCAGCTCCACAGAGAAAACAGTTGGAAAGCAAAGTGAATGGCTTTGAGGGTCAGTGAAATTTATGGTGGGCAGCTGCTGCTTCAAAGCCAGACACTATGCAGCATGATGAGGTGGATAGGGTTTTCACTTCTGTACCTTCCCCTTCATGATGGAAGATGTTTCAAAAGTGAGAGGACTTCCTGTGCTGTGGAGGCTTCATTTTGATATTCTCATCAACACTTCTTCAACTGGTTCTTCTTCAAAACATTTCAAGTTTTGCATCCTGTTAAATATAACATTGGCAGAGATCTCTGGTTGTCAGGTCAAGAATAGTACCTCAAGGCAGGGTTAAAGGCTAAAATTGGCATTTCACATTTCTTTAAGTCTGCATGTATGGGATCATTTGTTGCCTATTCTGGTGGTGTTCTATACTTATGCTAAGTTTTCTGCCAGGTTGCTGGGTGAGATCATTCATTTCCCCAGACGGAAGCCTCCTTCATGAAATCATTTATTATTTTATGTTTGTAATTCAAGGAAAAATTATTTTACTATTTCGATAACCCTTACAACTTTGAATATATATTGCATATATACATGTGGAGTCTGCAAGACTGTATAATTACAAAAAAAAGATTAGTTGCCCTTTGACAGTGGAAAAACAGCCTTCTCCAGAATATTTTCTTTTGTTGTTTATTGACATTAGATACAGAGCTTGCACTTACGTAAAATATGTATATGGTTCTGTTTCAGTCTGATGTGCATATATCAGAGGCAAGAATACTGAATAACAGTAAAGCATTAGGCTTTCCAAGCTTATTTTCCATAACCATTAGCATCAAAAAACATTAATTATGAAAACATCTGCAGTTTTTTTCTGTTGAGTACATTTATTATTTGAGCAAACAATACATTTCTAAGTATTTAGTGTTTGATCTGATGCACCTGCAATGCATTGTTGCCAAAGGATTTGGGCTGCTACTCCACAGATCATGATACCAGCTATCTCTGAGATGCTTGCCTCATTGCTATCTAGCATTATGGTTTCTCTTTTTGTTTCATTAAAGCTGATCACCATGGACCTGATTCTTGCACTCTTTTATGCTGATTACAGTTTCCTCCAGCTGTTATAACTGAAGGTTTCAACATTAGGGACACAATCCTGCTGCTTTTATTAACCCGTGTAGTTCAGTGCCAAGCAATAAGTGAGCCTTATTGATCAAAGTATCTTGTTACAATTATGAGTTTTATAAAATTGTTATATCTTGGAATTGTGGTCTGAATTTTTCAGGGGGCGGGCCCGACACGCTGACGCGTAAAATGACATGCGGTGATGTTGGGCGTGTGTCCTGATGTCATCGCAATGTCTCGCAATGTTTCATTCGGCGGGCACGCACTGGAGTCGGCCGTGTGCCTGCCGATATTTAAACGGCCTATTAAGGAAGTAATTAATGTAATTGTTAACGCTGCCCATCCAACCTTAAGGTTGGCGGGCAGGTGAAAAGGGCAACCAGCCTTCATGTTTTTAAGGGAACCTCATCCACGAGCGGGATGAGGTTTCCTAAACCTTTTATTAATTAAATTTAAAAATTTTCCGAAATATAAGAACATGTCCCATCTCATGTGATGAGGGGACATATTTAAATAAACTTTTAATCCATTTATTTAATAATTTCAATAGCGATTCAATCTCCCTGAGGCAGCTCCGTGCCTCAGGGAGATTGGAGTGCTCTTTCACGCACATGCACGAAAGAGCACTGGCCCCGACTCTCTCCCCTCCTCCTGCCCTCACAGGTAGCGCTGAGTACTACGGCTCACGTCTTACACTGGGCGGGTCTTACTTGGCCCGCCCACATAAAATGGCAGCACGGAGCTGATCGCAGGTGGCAACTGGCTCCGCGACAGCCCCCCGCCCGCTGACTGAAAAATTCAGGCCTGTGTCTTCAATTTAAGGTAAAATGAAGATAACATGTGACCTGTTCAGAAGCCTGTCTGACAGCAAGGCTGGCTGTTTTTTTTGTTAGAGACTGAAGGGGATGCAAATTGTTTTACTGAGAAGAAGGTGCAAGGTGTTTACACTTGGAGGCAATGGCAGCTGCCTTTGTGCCAACAGTGGAGTCTCCAAAGCCCCAGAAAAGTGTTGAGAATAATAGGTTGTAAGCTGTTATGCTTTAAAATGTCCATTTAGTTTGAAGATAAAAGTGAGTTGGGGTCTCAAGGATAGCTAACCAGCATTTCTACAGAATACAGGGCCCATGTGATTCTCATTGCCATGTGATGTGTGTTGAGAGGGATAGTGTCGAAGACAAAGCTGAACACTCAGACAAGGTTAGCCTTCCAGGATCCGGGAGAGGGAGAGCAGCTATAGGCAGCAAGGTGCTGTGGTTCACCATGCAGGAATGCTGCTAGGAGCTCATGTTCAGGTGAAAAGAGCAAACTTACAAGGAGTTAAAATGAAGCTGGAAGATTTACCTAGGTTGCACCAGAGGAAGAATCTCCAGGGAAAAAAAATCTCATTGTGAAAGACAATTCAGAGATTAAAAGTTCCCAAGCTGGGATAGGAAAAGAACCGAAGTAAACCCTCAGGAGTTAAGAATCATCTTGGACTGATTCTGGGAGAATTTAATGTCTACTTAAAGGACAATGTAAAGTATATAATTGAAGCGTGTTTTTGGTTGTGCTAAAAGAAAAAGGGGAGTGTTCTGTTTTGTGGCTTAAAGTATAAGTTGCCTACAAAGACAATGTTTAGTTAATACTGCTTTTAGTCTTTTGTTATAGTAAAAGCCTTAAAACATGAAAACTTATCATTTTATCATTTCAGCTATTAACTGGACGTTCAAATTTCTTTTCCAAAGTTATTGATCTCAACAGAGATCGTAACAAAATTGGGGGCTCTTTGCAGGGCTTTAAATCCATGGACTGAGGCAAGTACATTGAATTTGTCCAGAGTTTAAGCAAACAAGATTTCACAGTGACTATTATATTTATTGAAAAATTAAAATAGTTGTGTCCATTGCTGAAGCATTTCTCAAGAGAGGATTTTGAGTGCCTTGCAACAATTAACAAATGTCAATTCAAAAGCAGTGGCAGAAAAGTCAGAAATAGATTTAAAAGTAGGCGCTAAAAAAACAAAAATAATTGAGCTGTTAGCTCAACATTTGAATTTGAGGAAGAAAATGGTAATCAATATAAAACAGATTGAGTTGGCTAGATAAAAACAAAAAACTACTGCGGATGCTGGAAATCCAAAACAAAAACAGAATTACCTGGAAAAACTCAGCAGGTCTGGCAGCATCGGCGGAGAAGAAAAGAGCTGACGTTTCGAGTCCACATGACCCTTCAACAGAACTGAGTATAGTTAGGAGAGGGGTGAAATATAAGCTGGTTTAAGGTGGGGGGGCGGGGGGAGAGAAGTTGAGGGTGGGGTGGTTGTAGGGACAAGCAAGCAGTGATAGGAGCAGATAATCAAAAGATGTCACAGACAAAAGGATCAAAGAGGTGTTGAAGGTGGTGATATTATCTAAGAAAAGTGCTAATTAAGAATGGATGGCAGGACACTCAAGGTACAGCTCTAGTGGGGGTGGGGTGGAAAGACTGACAAGGTATTAGTTGTAGATTTAAAAATAATGGAAATAGGTGGGAAAAGAAAAATCTATATAAATTATTGAAAAAAACAAAAGGGAGGGGGAAGAAACAGGGTGGGGATGGGGGGAGGGAGTTTAAGATCTAAAGTTGTTGAATTCAATATTCAGCCCGGAAGGCTGTAAAGTGCCTAGTTGGAAGATGAGGTGCTGTTCCTCCAGTTTGCGTTGAACAGACGTTCAACAGGTGTTCCTTGAACAGAGGCCCGAACAATCCCCATCCACCACTACTCTCCTCCCTCTGGCTGAACTTGTTCTCACACTGAACAATTTCTCCTTTAACTCCTCTCACTTCCTCCAAATAAAAGGTGTGGCTATGGGTACCCGCATGGGCCCCAGCTATGCCTGTCTCTTTATGGGGTATGTGGAACATTCCTTGTTCCAGTCCTACTCCGGCCCCCTCCCACAACTCATTCTCCGGTACATCGATGATTACTTCGGTGCTGCTTCATGCTCTCGTCTGGACCTGGAAAAATTTATTAATTTTGCTTCCAATCTCTACCCCTCCATCATTTTCACATGGTCCATCTCTGACACTTCTCTTCCCTTCCTTGACCTCTCTGTCTCAATTTCTGAAGATAGACTGTCCACCAATATCCATTACAAGCCTACCGACTCCCACAGCTAGCTCGACTACAGCTCCTCACACCCCGCTTCCTGTAAGGACTCCATCCCATTCTCTCAGTTCCTTCACCTTCGTCGCATCTGTTCTGATGACGCTACCTTCAAAAACAGTTCCTCTGACATGTCCTCCTTCTTCTTTAACTGAGGTTTTCCACCCACGGTCATTGACAGGGCCCTCAACCGTGTCCGGCCCATCTCCCGCGCATCCACCCTCACGCCTTCTCCTCCCTCCCAGAAACATGATAGGGTCTCCCTTGTCCTCACTTATCACCCCACCAGCCTCCGCATTCAAAGGATCATCCTCCGCCATTTCCGCCAACTCCAGCATGATGCCACCACCAAACACATCTTCCCTTCACCCCCCCGGCGGCATTCCGTAGGGATCGTTCCCTGCGGGATACCCTGGTCCACTCCTCCATCACCCCCTACTCCTCAACCCCCACCTATGGCACCTCCCCATGCCCACGCAGAAGATGCAACACCTGCCCCTTCACTTCCTCTCTCCTCACCGTCCAAGGGCCCAAACACTCCTTTCAATTGAAGCAGCATTTCACTTGCATTTCCCCTAACTTAGTCTACTGCATTCGTTGCTCCCAATGCGGTCTCCTCTACATTGGAGAGACCAAACGCAAACTGGGCGACCGCTTTGCAGAACACCTGCGGTCTGTCCGCAAGAAAGACCCAAACCTCCCTGTCGCTTGCCATTTTAACACTCCACCCTGCTCTCTTGCCCACATGTCTGTCCTTGGCTTGCTGCATTGTTCCAGTGAAGCCCAACGAAAACTGGAGGAACAGCACCTCATCTTCCGACTAGGCACTTTTCAGCCTTCTGGGCTGAATATTGAATTCAACAACTTTAGATCTTAAACTCCCTCCCCCCACTCCCACCACATTTCTTCCCCCTCCCTTTTGTTTTTTTCAATAATTTATATAGATTTTTCTTTTCCCACCTATTTCCATTATTTTTAAATCTACAACTAATACCTTGTCAGTCTTTCCACCCCACCCCCACTAGAGCTGTACCTTGAGTGTCCTGCCATCCATTCTTAATTAGCACATTTTCTTAGATAATATCGCCACCTTCAACACCTCTTTGATCCTTTTGTCTGTGACATCTTTTGATTATCTGCTCCTATCACTGCTTGCTTGTCCCTACAACCACCCCACCCTCAACTTCTCTCCCCCCGCCCCCCCACCTTAAACCAGCTTATATTTCACCCCTCTCCTAACTACACTCAGTTCTGTTGAAGGGTCATGTGGACTCGAAACGTCAACTCTTTTCTTCTCCGCTGATGCTGCCAGACCTGCTGAGTTTTTCCAGGTAATTCTGTTTTTGTTTTGAGTTGGCTAGGATTCAGTTGCAAATGAAGCAACTCAAAATAGAAAGAGATATGAAAAAACTGATCTCAAAAGAGTTGAAAGATGGAGTAAAAGAAAGAGAAATGCAGAAATTTGAATTTGAATTCCAAAAAGAAAAATTAGAATGAGAGGAAGGAAATTTGATAAGAGAGAGAGTTTCAAAGGGTAAAAGGAAAGGAAAGCCTTAAATTGCAAAAAAGCCAGGAAATCTGAATTCAATAGAGAAAGGCTTTGATTATGCGAACAGGAAGTAGTAGGCAGGCTAAATGATGGATTAGATTTAACTCCTGGGGCTGAATCTTCCGGTCAGCGTGTGGGGGCGGGCCTGTCATGCCAACGCGTAAAATGATGCGCGATGACATCAGGCGTGTATCCTGACTTCATCGCGCGTCATCTCGATATTTTGTTTGGTTGGCGCGTGCCGGAGTCGGCTGTAGGCCCGCCGAAATGTCAACGGCCTATTAAGGCCATTAAGAATATAAGTAAACTGTTAAGAACGCTGCCCGTCCAACCTTAAGGTTGGGGGGCAGCCGAAAAGCCCAAGCGGCCTTCACATTTTTCAGGAAACCTCATCCAAGGGCAGGATGTGGTTTCCTGAAGCTTTTATAAAATCAATAAAATAATTTCCCCACCTTTACAAACATGTCCCAACTCATGTGAGGGAACATGTTTAAATAAATTTTATTATCATTTATTAAATTTTTTAATTGTCTATTCAATCTCCCTAAAGCAGCTCCATGCTTCAGAGAGATTGCTGTGCTCTTTCGCATGCCTGCGTGAAAGAACGCAGGCCCCGACTCTGCCTCCTACCCTCACCTGCACAGGTAGCGCTGAGCACTACTGGCCGCACGTTACGCTGGGTAGGCTTTAATTGGCCCACCCGTGTAAAATGGCGGCACGCAGCCGATTGCGGGCGCCGATCAGCTCCACGCCTGCCCCCGCCCAGCCTGCCCGCCATAGGAAAAATTCTCCCCCTGGTTTTGATTTGGCAACAAATATTCACCTAGTATGTAAATTCAGTAAACGAGGAGTTCAAATGTATTTTGCCTCATTTGAGAAAATTGCTACAAACTTACAATGGCCAAAAGAAATTTAGACAATTTTACTGCAAAGTGTTTTGGCAGGAAAAGCATTGGAGATTTATTCTTTTAGATGAGCAATCTGCAGATTATGATATACAAATATATGAATCAGAAGCAGGAGTAGGCTATTTGGCCCCTCAAACCTGCTGTGCTTAATGCATATGTTAGTTCCAAAAACCCATAGACAATCATTTAGAAATCTGAGGAAGAGACAGAATCAGACTTACGTGGAATTTGCTAAAGAAAAGTGGCAAGTGAAATTAGAAAGCAGACAAAATGAAGGTGAGCATCAACTAAACCTAGAATGTGGAATAATGTCAAAAAGACTAAGTTAAGGGCACTCTATCTGAGTGCACACAAAATTCGCAGCAAGATGGATGATTTAAAGGCACAGATAGAGTTAGATGGGTATGATCTCATTGCTGTTACAGAAACGTGGCTGCAGGGTGACCAAGACTAGGCACTGAAAATTCAAGGATATACGACATTTAGGAAGGACAGGCAAGAAGGAAAAGGAGCTGATAAGGGATGGGGTCAGTACATCAGTAAGGGAGGATCTCAGATCGGAAGAACAAAATGTGGAATCTGTTTAGGTGGAGCTAAGAAACAACAAGGGGCAGCAAACATTGGTAGGAGTTGTTTATAGGCCACCAAGCAGCAGTCGTAGTGTGGGGCATGGTATTAAGAGATTAGAGAAGCATGTAGCACGGGTAAGACAGTAATCATGGGTGACTTCAATCTGCATATAGACTGGATAAACCTAATGAGTACTAATGCTGTGGAAGACGAGTTTCTGGAGTGTGTTAGGGATGGCTTTCTAGAGCAGTTTCTTGAGGAACTGACTAGAGAACAGGCTATTTTAGGTCTAATATGATGTAACAAAAAGGGGCTAATTAATAATCTTGTTGTAAAAGAACCTTTAGTGATGAGTGACCATAACATGATATAATTTTACATTATGTTTGAAAGTGAGGTGAGTTGAATTTGAAGCTAAGGTGTTAAATTTGAACAAAAGAAATTATGAAGGTATGAGGGGCAAATTGGCTGAGGCAGATTGGGGAAAATACATTCAAAG
Organism: Cetorhinus maximus; assembly: GCF_964194155.1. NCBI lineage: Eukaryota > Metazoa > Chordata > Chondrichthyes > Lamniformes > Cetorhinidae > Cetorhinus > Cetorhinus maximus. The sequence continues at coordinate 62,454,071 of NC_135896.1, read as the reverse complement.
GTGTGACCATACATACGCAATGGAGTCTTTAAAGAATTATTACATAGTTTACAGCAATTATATGTCCCTTTAAGGCACAAAAACCCAAAAAGGAAAGTCAGTCAGCAATGGCTAACAAAGGAGGCTAAAGATTGTGTAGGCTTAAAAGAAAAGGCCTATAAAGTTGTCAGAGATAGTACTAAGCCTGACGATTAGGAGGATTTTAGAATCCAGCAAAGGAAGACCAGCAAACTGATAAAGGGAGAACAGAATATGAATGTAAACTAGCAAAAAAACAAAAAACGGACTGTAAAAGCTTCTATAGGCATGTAAAAATGAAACGTTTGGCTAAGACAAATGTGGGTCCATTATAGGCAGAGTCAGGAGAATTTATGATGGGGAATAGAGAAGTGGCAGAGAAGTTAAATGATTACTTTGTGTCTGTCTTCACTGAGGAAGATACAAGAAATCTTCCAGAATTGGAGCTCCAAGGGACTAGCAAGAACGAGGAATTGAAGGAAATTAGTATTAATAAGAAGGTTGTATTGGAGAAGTTAATGGGGCTGAAGGTTGATAAGCCCCTGGGACCTGATGACCTACAATCCAGAGAGTTGACAGAGGTAGCTATGGAGATAGTGGATGCATTGGTGTTCATCTTCCAAAACTCTATAGATTCTGGAATGGTTCCTGCAGATTGGAAGGTAGCAAATGGCACCCCACTATTTAAGAAGGGAGGGAGAGAGAAAACAGGAAACCCCAGACCTGTTAGCCTTACATCAGTGGTAGGGAAAAAGCTAGAATCTATTATAAAGGATGTGATAAATGGACACTTGGATAATAATGATCTAATTGGGCATAGTCAACATGGATTTATGAATGGGAAATCATGTTTGACGAATCTGTTGGAGTTTTTTGAGGATGTTACTAACAGAATTGATAAAGGGGAGTCGGTAGATGTAGTATACTTGCAACCTCAGAAGGCTTAAAGTCCCCCACAGGAGGTTGGTTAGCAAAATTGAGGCACATGGGATAGGAGGTAATATACTGGCATGGGTTAAGGATTGGTTAACAGGCAGAAAACAGAGGGTAGGAATAAACAGCTCATTCTCGCGTTGGCAGGCTATGACTAGTGGGGTACCACAGGAATCAGTACTTTGGCCCCAGCTGTTCACAATATATATAAATGATTTGGATGTAGGCACCAGACGTAATGTTTCTAAGTTCGCGAATGACACAAAGCTAGGTGGGAATATGTGTTGTGAGGAAGATGCAAATTGGCTTCAAGAGTATTTGGACAAACTTAGTGAGTGGGCAAGAACATGGCAGATGGAATATAATGCTGAAAATTCTGAAGTTATTCACTTTGGTAGGAGGAACAGATGGAGAGTATTTCTTAAGTGGTAAAAGAGATTAGTAAGTGTAGGACCTAGGTGACCTCGTCAATAAGTCACTGAAGGCTAACATGCAGGTGCAGCAGGCAATGAGGAAGGCTAATGGGATGTTGGCCTTTACCGCAAGAGGGTTTGAGTACAGGAGCAGCATAGTCTTGCTTCAATTGTACAGAACCTTAGTTAGATCGCAACTAGAGTACTGTGTGCAGTTTTAGTCCCCCTACCTAAGGATGCCCAGAAGGAAAAAACAGTAAAAACTGGGAAATATGAATACTGGTCCAAACTGGTCTTGTATACTTTAAAATTAAATACCAGTAAAAACTGGGAAACAAGAACACTGGCCCGAACTGTTTTTTCCTTCTGGGTGGATATTATTGCCTTAGAGGGAGCGCAACAAAGGTTCACCAGACTTGTTCCTCAGATGGCGGGACTGTCCTATGAAGAGAGATTGGGGAAGCTGGGCCTGTATTCTCTAGGGTTTCGAAGAATGAGAGGTGATCTCATTGAAACCTACAAAACACTTAAAGGGATGGATAGGGTAGGTGCAGGTAAGAAGTTTCCCCTGGTTAGGGTGTCTAGAACCAGGGGGCATAATTTCAAAATGAGGGGGAAGCCACTTAGGACTGAGGTGAGGAGAATTTTTTTTTACTCAGAGGGTTGTGAATCTTTGGAATTCTCTACCTCAGAGGGCTGTAGAAGCTTAATCATTGAGTATGTTTGAAGTAGAGATTGACAGATTCCTAAATGCTACAGGCATAAAGGGATATGGGGATAGTGTGGGAAAAAGACATTGAAGTGGAGGATCAGCCATGATCATATTGCATGGCAGAGCAGGCTCAATGGGCTGAATGGCCTACTCCTGCTCCTGTGCTCTCCTGAAAAAGAAATGGTGTTTGATCGATGGTATAGGACAATGATGCTTGATCAAGATTTTGAAATCCTTAGAGAGGTGCTGTGAATGGAAGAATTTAAAAACAGTATTTCTTTAGGAATCAGGTCACCAGAAGACCATGAAGACAGGGCATGTGAAGACAGATGACTGGAAGTTGAAAGCTAAGCTGATAGCTTTTGTGGGATCCTCTAGTGTTTCTGCAGCAAATGCTGTACCAGTGAGTGCAGCTTGTGACAAACCAACACCATCTGATGTATTTCCAGTGTATGTAAGTTGGAACATTAAAGATTATGGGAGTTTTACATTTGAAATTCCAGTTTTGTCTGATAAAAGGGATAAAAATATTGTTACCCTTCGAGATATAGGGCAGAATTTTGCCCTTGATGGGCGGGCGGGCCCGACCAGCTCATCGGCAGGCGGGCAGCTGATCGCCGCCGCCGAAACGGGCCCCACCGCCATTTTACCGCCCACTGCCAATTAAGGCCCGCCCAGCGTGCCGCCCAACGGGAAGCGCTATGCGCACCCTGTGCAGGGGGGGGGGGGGGATTCCCCCACTGCGAGAGTGCGCTTTTTCGCGAAAGAGCGCACATCTCCTTGAGGCTAAGTGGTGGCTCAGGGAGATCACTGAAAGGCTGTCAAAGATTAAAAATAGAACAGTAAAAAATTCATTAACATGTCCCCCTCAAGTGAAAATGTCACACAAGATGGGTCATGTTAATGAAGTACACAAAACCTTTAATAAACGTTTTAAAATCCGATATCAAACCTCATCCCGCCACTGGATGAGGTTTGTAAAAAAAAATCACTTACCCGCCTGCCCGTTGGGCCCGTGCGCCGAGCCGAAGTTCGCACGGACTCCTCAAAATCCTGGTCGATTGGTGAATTAATGGCCTTAACAAGGCCTTTAATTAATGGCGGGTGCGTGTCGCACTGCATAGCACGCCCACCGACGTAACCATCGCGATGCTGCGTGCTGACATCGGGACGCTCGCGCAACATCAGCACACGACACTTTCAGCGCTGGCGTGCGGGCTCCGCCACCCACACATCAGCCAGAAGATTCAGCCCATGGGGTCTGTTCAAAGCTTGATGTCAGCAAAAGACATGAATTTTTCTCCAGAGAGTTTGCTAAATAAAAAGATATTGATACAGGGTATTGATGGAAATTGTTTATCTGTTCCATTATGTAGAGTGAATTTAAACTGTGCTTTAGTCAATGGGTCTGTTATTGTTAGATGTCAAAGTTGCCTATTAACAATGTTGATTTCATACTAAGGAATGACCTCACGGGAGATAGATTGCTGCCATCTCCAGGGATGGTAGGCAAGTCTATTCAAACTGACAAAATACTAAAGAAATCAGGGACTTTTTGTAATCCTGCTGTAGAAAGTACTGTTTTGACTAAAGATGTGTCCAAAGAATCAGCAGCTCAAATTTCTGAGAGTAATGAGACAGTGAAACCTCAGATTGACAGCAAAGAGATGAAACCAACTGGAAACGAATTGGATCTGTCTCAATTAAACTTGCTTGCGGACCCTAAGCCACAGTTGTCAAAACAGAATAGAGGAGCAGAATTCCAGGCTAATGGACAAACAAAGAGAGACAGTGCTTTAAACCAAAGCGACATGGCTCTAACTCAGGCTTGTCCAAACCTTTTTGTTCGGGAGGGGGGGCCATATTTGCATATTTTTCTCACTCAAGGGGCTGATGAGCAAATTTCGGAAAGATGATTTGGTACAACAATAAACTCAATTTCAAAAAAAAAGTTGGGTTTGAGGGAAAGAAACAATTGCTGAGCAAAAGTACAGCAATGCCATAGCAATAAATTGTTAAGTTAAAAAAGACTAATGAATAAAATAGTATGAGAGGGTCAGTGTGTGTGTGTCTGGCTCACTCCCAGTCTCAGGGTGCTCATTCACTCACCCTCACCCACTGTGAGTGAGTGCATGTGTGTGTGTGTCAGTGTGTGGTGTGAGAGTGAGTGAGAAAACTGAAACTGGGCACACTCGCCCCCACACACTCAAGTCTTTCACTCTCCCCACCCCCCCCGCCAACACATGCTGTCTCTTGCACTCTCCCACACACTCAGCCTCTTGCACTCCCCCAACACACGCAGTCTCTCACACTATCCCCCCCAACACACAGTCCCCACACACTCAGTCTTGTACTCCCCGCCCCACACACTCAGTCTCTCACAATTCCCCCACACACTCACTCAGTCACACTCTCTCACTCCCCCACACAATCACTCAGTCACACTGTCACGCCCCCACATACTCACTCAGTCACACTGCCACGCCCCCACATACTCACTCAGTCACACTCTCTCACTCCCCTACACACTCCCTCAGTCACACTCTCCACTCCCCTACACACTCCCTCAGTCACACTCTGATGCTCACCCACACACTTACTCAGTCACACTTCCGCTCTCCCCCCACCCACAACGTGACACACACTCTCTCATTCCCAAATACACACCACGGCACTCTGTCAATAGTGAGACTATTAGCAGCACACATGGGAGAGAAACAGTCTCTGCTTGGAGGAGAAGCTCCATGCAGAATGTTCCATTGAAACCCACCTGTTTGACTGGAATTTTGAAAACTGGCTCCGGGGGCCACATAGAGGGGCTTTGTGGGACGCATCCGGCCTGTAGGCTGTGAGTTGGACAAGCCTGCTGCAACTGATGCTGTTATTGTGGAAATATAATGATGGATCCGAGCCGTACAGTGGAAAATAAAACTTCCAAATGAAGAAGCTGTGGCTCTTGCTCCGAAGGAATTAGGCAAAGCTTGTGCTGAGTGGGAAGACAAAACAAAGAAAAATATAAAAGAATGCGAGAGCTGATTAAAAAAGAATATCAGGATTTTTTATTGGAACATCGATACAACCTCAACAAGATTGTTAATGAAGCCAGTCGGAGGAGCAGTGGGAGTGGAGCTGAGTGAACCTGGGGGGTGAATGGCACCCGCAGAGCTTCTCAATAAAAGCCTGAGGGTCGAGGCCCAGATTGAGCCAATCGGGGCAGCAGCAGGAGTGGAGCAGAGCGAACCTGGGGCATTAACTGCGCCAGTGGAGTTTCTCAATAAAATCCTGAGGGCTGAGGCCCAGATCAAGCCAGTCGGAGCAGCAGCTAACCCCAACAGGAACCCCACCAAAATTCAAAAAGGCTGATGAAAGTGATGTTGGCACAAAGCAGGGAGCTGATTGGCAGGTAGTTGTTTTTCTCCACTTTAAAGCTACATTAAGGAAACGTAAGAGTGCTAGCTTTTTTTAAAAAAGGAAAGAAACTTAAATAATTTTCTACTTGACTTAAATTTAGGGTATGAGCGTTTTAACTAAAGGTATGGCAGGGGAGCTCAGTCAGGTGTTTTGCATGGCCTGCAGAATGCGGGGAAGTTCTGGCAGTCTGGATGACCACATTTGCAGGAAGCGCCACCAGTTTGACCAGCTCGAGCGCTGGGTTTCAGAGCTTGAGCATCGGCTGGAGGCACAGCAGCGCATCCGAGAGTCTGAGAGTTACGTGGATAGCTCATTTTTAGACGTGGTCATCCCGCAGCTTAAGGAAGCGCAGTCATAGAAGGAATGGGTGACCACCAGTCAGAAGAAGAGAGGCAGGAGATAGTCAGGAAAGCCCCAGAGTGCATCTCACTCAAGAACAGTTTCTCTGTGTTGGAAAACGGTGAGAGCGGTCGTTCCTCTGGGGAGAGCAGCCAGAGCCCAGCTGCACAAGGGAGGAGGAGAAAGAGAGGAAGAGCAAAGGCTCAATAGTGAGGGGGACAGACAGGCATTTCTGCAGCCGCAGATGTAACTCCAGGATAGTGTGTTGCCTCCCTGGTGCCAGGGTCAAGGATGTCACTGCACAGCTGCAGGGCATTCTGAAGGGGGAGGGCGAACAGTCAGAGATCGTGGTTCACATTGGTACCAAAGACATAGGTAGAAAGAGTAATGAGGTCCTGCAACAAAAATTTAGGGAGCTAGGTAGCAGATTGAAAAGCTGGACCTCAAAGGTCATAATCTCTTGATTACCCCTGGTGCCACATGCTAGTGAGTATAGGAATAGGTGGATAGAGCAGATGAATGCATGGCTGAAGGGTTGGTGCTGGAGAGGTGGCTTTACATTCTTAGATCACTGGATCTGTTTCTGGGGAAGGTGAGACCTGTCCAAGCCCGACGGCTTACACCTGAACTGGAACGGGACCAACATCCTTGTGGTGGGGTGTTGGGAGGGGGTGGGGGGTGGGGTGTGGTTTGCTAGTGCTATTGGTGGGTGTTTGAACCAATTTGGCAGGGAGATGGGATACAGAGTGGAAGTATAGTAGGGGGTGATGTACAGACAAGTATAGAAGAAAAACCAAGTCAGTCTCGAAGGCAGAGCGTATAAAGTCAAGTTAAGCTACAAGGGAGCATGACATTTATTGGATGGCATTTATTTTAATGCAAGGAGTCTTGCGAGTATGGCAGATGAGTTGAGGGTGTTGATTAACACATGGGGATATGATATAATTTCTATCATGGAGGCGTGGTTGAGGGAGGGGCAGGACTGGCAGCTTAGTATTCCGGGGTATAGAATCTTCAGTTGAGACAGGGGGGTTGAGGGGCTGGTGGCGTGGGGTGTAAAAGAAGAGGTGGTGTCACAATATTGATCAAGGAGCCAATTACTCTAATAAAGAGGGATTATATCTTAGAAGGTTCCTCAAATGAGGCCATATAGATAGAACTTAAAACAAAAAGGGGGCAGTCACATTGCTGGGAGTGTACTCTTGACTCTCAAACAGTCAGGGAGAGATAGAAGGGCAGATATGTAGGCAAATCTCAGAAAAGTGTAAAAATAATAGGGTAATAATAGTAGGCGATTTCAACTTCCCCAATATTAACTGGGATCGACAAAGTGTGAAAGGTTTAGAGGGGACGGAATTCTTAAAATATATCCAGGAGAGCTTTTTAAGCCAGCATGTAGAAACTCCTAAAAGATGCTGGACCTAGTTTTAGGGAAAGAAGCCGGGCAAGTGGTAAAAGTGTCAGTGAGGGAGCATTTCGGTGATAGTGGCCATAACTCAGTAAGATTTAAGGTAGGTATGGAAAAGGATAAAGATAGATGATAAAGATGGACTAGAAATAAAGGTTCTGAATTGGGGGAAGGCTGATTTTAATATGATAAGACAGGGTCTGGCCAAAGTGGACTGGGAGCAGCAACTTGTAAGAAAATTTACATCAGAGCAGTGGGAGCCACTCAAAAAGGAAATAGTGAGAGTGCAGGGCCAACATGTTCCCATAAAGGTGAAGGGTGAGGCCATCAAGTCCAGAGAACCCTGGATGTTGGGGAATATACAGGATTGGATAAGGCAAAAAAGGGAAGTACCAAGAGCTCAAAACAGCGGAAGCCTGAGAGGAGTATAGAAAGTGCAGGGGATTACTTAAAAAAGAAATTAAGGGAGCGAAGAGGGGGCATGAAAAAACACTGGCAGGTAAAATAAAGGAAAATCATAAGGCATTTTATAAGTATATTAGGGGCAAGAGGATAACCAGGGAAAGAGTAGGGCCCATTAGGGACCAAAGTGGCAATCTGTGTGAGGAGCTGGAAGACATAGGTGATGTTTTAAATGAGTACTTTACATCTGTATTCACGACAGAAAAGGACAATGTAGGCATAGAAATCAGGCAGGGGGACTGTGATATACTTGAACAAATTAGCATTGAGAGGGAGGAGGTATCAGCGGTTTTAGCGGGCTTAAAAGTGGATATGCCCCCAGGCCCAGATGAGATGTACCCCAGGCTGCTGTGGGAAGCAAGGGAGAAGATTGCAGGGGCCCTCACATTAATTTTCGAATCCTTTCCGGCCACAGGAGAGGTACCAGAGGACTGGAGGACAGCTAATGTGATACTATTATTTAAGAAGGGTGGTAGGAATAAGCCAGGGAACCATATGCCAGTGAGTGTAACATCAGTGGTAGGGAAACCTTTGGAAAAAGTTCTGAGGGACAGAATTAATCTCCACTTGGTGAGGCAAGGATTAATCAAGAGTAGTCAGCCTGGAGACCACGTCTAACAAATTTTGATTGAATTTTTCGAGGACGTGACTAGGTGTGTAGATGAGGGTAGTGCAGTTGATGTAGTCTTCATGGGCTTCAGTAAGGCTTTTGACAAGGTCTGACATGGGAGACTGGTCAAGAAGGTAAGAGCCTATGGAATCCAGGGCAATTTGGCAAATTGGATACAAATTGGCTTAGTGGCAGAAGGCAAAGGGTGATGATCGAAGGTTGTTTTTGTGACTGGAAGCTTGTGTCCAGTGGTGTACTGCAGGGTTCAGTGCTGGGTCCCTTGCCGTTTGTAGTGTACGTTAATGGTCTAGACATGAATGTAGGAGGTATGATCAGCAAGTTTGCAGATGACACGAAAATTGTTGGTGTGGTACATAGCGAGGAGGAAAGTCTGAGATTACAGGACAATATAGACACGATGGTCAGATTGGCAGAGCAATGGCAAATAGAATTTAATCCTGAAGAGTGTGAGATGATGCATTTTGGGAGGACTAACAAGGCAAGGGAGTACATGATGTACGGTAGGACCCTAGGAAGTACAGAGATCAGAGGAACCTTGGTGTGCATGTCCATAGACCCTTGAAGGCAGCAGGACAGGTAGATAACATGGGGCTGTATCTTCCAGTCGGCGAGCAGGGGTGGGGCCCGCTCGCCAACGCGTAAAATGATGCGGGGTGATGTCAGGCATGTGTCCCGACGTCACAACGCGTCATTCAGACTTTCAGTTCGGTGGGCGGGCACCCGAGTCAGCTGCGCACTCGCCGACCTGTCAACGGCCTATTAAGGCCATTAACAAAGTAGTTGAAGTCATTAATGGACCTGCCCGTCCAACCTTAAGGTTGGCAGGCAGGCGGGAGCCCTGGCGGGCTTCTGAAAAAGCATGAAACTTCATCCACGGGCGGGATGAGGTTTCTTGAGGATTTAAAAATCTCACAATATTTTAAAATAAAAGTTATGGACATGTCCCAACTCATGTGACAGTGTCACATGAGGGGACATGGCAGGGAAATTTTTTTCTCAGCTTTATTTGAAGTTTAAAATGTGAGCCGACCTCCCTGAGGCAGCACTTTGCCTCAAAGAGATCTATGTGCTCTTCCACGCACATGCGTGAAAGAGCTCACTCCCGGCTGAGGGAATCCCTCCCTGCCTGTACAGGGAGCACATAGTGCTTCCTGGGGGACGTCACGCTGGGTGGGCCTTAATTGGCCTGTCCTTGTAAAATGATGGCGCGCCCCCTACTGGGGCGCCAATTGGAAGCCTGCCTGCCTGCTCGCGCCCGCTCCCGCACTTCCCCCCGCGATGGGGGGAAAATGTTGCCCATGATTAAGAGGGCTTTTGGGATACTTGCCTTTATTAGTCGAGGCATTGAATACAAGAGCAGGGAGGTTATAATTGAGCTGTATAAAGTGCTAGTTAGACCACATCTGGAGTACTGTGTGCAGTTCTGGTCACCACACTATAGGAAGGATGTGATTGCTCTAGAGAGGGTGCAGAGGACATTCACCAGAATGTTGCTTGGGCTGGAGCGTTTCAGCTGTGAAGAGAAACTTGTTAGGCTGGGGTTGTTTTCCTTGGAGCACATAAGGCTGAGGGGGTCCTGATTGAGGTGTACAAAATTATGAGGGACATATTTAGGGTAGATAGGAAGAAACTTTTCCCCTTAGTGGAGGTGTCAATAACCAGGGTGCATAGATTTAAGGTCAGGGGCAGGAGGTTTAGAGGGGATTTGAGGAAAATGTTTTTCACCCAGAGGGTGGGGGTTATCTAGAGCTCACTGCCTGAAAGGGTGATATAGCTTGGAACCCTCACAACATTTATGAAGTATTTAGATGAACACCTGAAATGCCACAGCTTACAAGGCTACGGGCCAAGTGCTGGAAAATGGGATTAGAGTAGATAGGGGCTTGATGACTGGCGTGAACACGATGGGCCGAAGGTCTCTTTCTGTGCTGTAAAACTCGATGACTCAAAGGAGAACCATAATCCTGTGGTTAAACAGGAGAAAGACAATTCAGATGTTTGGCTAGCTGAGACTTCTTTAAAAATGTGGACATTAAAGAACCTATAGCGCTGAAAGATTCAAAGACTGAGTTAAAAAGTCAACACCTGAATGCCAATGTAAGTTCTGGCTTTAAAGAAGAACCAAAGGAAATACTGAATCCAAAGGCTAAGTAGCATTATGACAGAGAATTTCTTCTGGGTCTACAATTTACACCTCATATTCAAAAGGGGCACAGTCAGAATTTAGTAACATTCTTGACAAGGCTAACCATACCAGATCCAGGATACAATTGTCTAACCAAGGACATGGAAAGGCCGTGAAATTTACTCAACAGGGGAAAGAAGACTTACTATGATGTGTAATGCAAGGTGAAGCTGCTAGCTGTGAAACAAATTCTCATCTATACGAGAGGAAGAAATTTAAGAACAGATATAAAGTGGACTTTGTAACATGTATTTGGCTGGTACAGGTTAAATATTGTGATGCTGCCAAGACAGACTGCTGAATAGAAAATATGAGACCAAAGGTGAAGGATATAACCTGTACTGTATGTAGTAAGTTGTTAAAATGTGTAAAATGTTAAAAGATGTTACATTTTAGATAGTGTTTATGAAAGCTCATCACTATGGTGATGACTCTTCATTCTTTACAGGGGAGGTGTTACAGTTGTGAGGTTCATAAGATTGTTATATTTTGGGACTTTGTCTTTAATTAAAATGAAGGTAATGTGACCTGTTCTGAAGTTTGCCTTTCAGAAAGCTTGGGTGGTTGAATTGTTTATGATTGAAGATCTCCAGATTGTTTTGCTGGAAGAAGGTGCAAGATGTTTACACTTGGAGACAATGGCAGCAGCCTGTGTGCCAACAGTGGATAGACTGAGAGTCTCCAAAGTCTCAGAAAGGTATTGAGAATATTGGGTTGTAAACAGTTGTGCTTTAAACTGTCCATTTATTTCCAAGATAAATGTGAGTTGGAGTCTCAAGAATAGTTCATAAGTAGTTCTGCCAGGATACAAGGCTCATGAGATGCTTGTCATCATGGGGATGGGTTTTGAGAGCCTAAGGGCCTAAGATATCCCTAAAAACTCAAAGACAAGGTTAGTCCGCCAGGATCCAGGAGAGAGAGAGAGCAGCTATTGTCAGCAAGATGCTGTGGTTCATCACACAGGAATGTTGGTAGGAGCTCGCATTCGGATTAAGAAGACCAAATTCATGAGGAGTTAAAATGAAGCTGGAAGATTCACTAGCTTAGGCTAGAGGAAGAATCTCCAAGAGAAAAAATTTCACTGTGAAAGACAGTTCTAAGATTAAAAGTTCACAGCCTGAGAAAAAAAAAGAATAGCAAGCAGTAAACCCTCATGAACTAAGAATCAACTTGGACTTGTTCTGCGAGAATCGAAAGCATACTTAAAGGACAATGTAAAGCATATAAGTGAACTGTGTTTTTGGTTGTGCTAAAAGAAAAAGGTGAATGTTTTGTTTTGTGATTTTAAAGTATAAGTTGCCTACAAAGACAACGTTTAGTCAACAGTGCTTTCAGTCTTTTGTTACAGTGAAAGCCTTAGAATGACAACAAGATGTCACATTTTTTCAGCTATTAACTGGATGTTTGAATTTATTTTTAAAAGGTTATCAGGCTCTACAGTGAGTGTAAAAATATCTTCCCATTTTATAAGTAATTCAGGTTTTGGTGTTATCTCAAATGACCATGGAAAGCTGGTCACATTGAATCCAAATTTACACGTAAAAATTGTGTTCGATGCTGTACTTTAAGAAAAGTGCCTGCTACAACAAAACAATCTACATAACTATGGTTGTATTATTTGTCTGCTGCTTATATCTTACCACTTGGAAAATAGTGCCCAACCTTGCTGTTGCTATTTTGCAGATTTCGCATCAGGACCATTTAAAAAAAAAATAATTCATGGCATGTGAGCATTGCTAGAAAGGCCAGCACTCATCGCCCATCTCTAATATCCCTTGGGAAGGTGGTGGTAAGCCATCTTCTTGAACCGCTGCAGCCCATGTGATATAGGTTCACCCATAGTGCTATTAGGAAAGGAGTTTCAGGAATTTAACTCCAGCGACAATGAAGGTTCAAGTCAGGATGGTGTGTGATGCTTGGAAGGGAACTTCCAGGTGGTGGTGTTCCCATACATCTGCTGCCCTTGCCCATCTAGGTGGTAGAGGCCATGAGTTTGGAAGTTGCTGTGAAAGGAACCTTGGCGAGTTGCTCAGTGCATCTTGTTGCCACTGTGTGTTGGTGGTGTAGTGGGTGAATGTTTAAGGTGATGGATGAGGTATCAGTTACGCAAGTTGCTTTGTCCTTGATGGCGTTGAGCATCTTGAATATTGCTGGAGATTTACTCATCCAGGCAAGGGGAGAGTATTCCATCAAATTCCTGACTTGTGCCTTGTAGATGGTGAGCAGACTTTGAGGAGTTGAGGCACAATTTCCAACCTCTAGGCTGAATTTTCCCCCTGTCGGGGGGGAAGTTGATGGGCGGGCGCGTACAGGTGCGCTTCCAATCGGTGCCCCTGATTGGAGGCGCGGCACCATTTTATGTGGGCGGGAAAATTAAGGCCCGCCCAGTGTGACGTCCGCAGGGAAGGCCTTTGCGCTCCCAGTGCGGGTAGGGGGGACTCCTAAAATCGAGGGTGCACTCTTTCGCGCATGCGCACGAAAGAGCGCACTCATCTCCCTGAGGCTAAGTGCTGCCTCAGGGAGATCGGCTCTATATGTAAAAAAGCTCAAAATAGAAAAGTAAAATTTCCCTAACATGTCCCCTCATGTGACAATGTCACGTGAGGGGACAGGTTCATAATTTCCAAAAAAACTTTATTAAAATTTTTAAAACCCTACATGAAACTTCATCCCGCCTGTGGATGAGGTTTCATGCTTTTTCTAGTTTGCGCTGGGGCTCCTGGCCTGCTCGCCAACCTTAAGGTTGGACGGGCAGGTCCACTAATTACTTCAATTGCTCTGTCAATGGCCTCAATTGGCCATTGACAGGTTGGCAGGCGCACAGCTGATTTTGCTACGCCCCCACCTTCCTGAAAATTTAAATGGGGCGCGGTGATGTCAGGAGTTCCGCCCGACGCCACTGTGCATCATTTTACGCGTTGGCAAGTGGGCCCCGCCCCCACTCGCCGACGGTAAAATCCAGCCCTCTGACTTGCTCTCATAACCACAGTATTTATATGACTAGTCAAGTTAAGTTTCTAGTCAATGGTGACTCTCAGGATGTTGATCATGGGGGATTCAGTAATGGAAGTGCTAGAAAATGTCAAGGGGAGATGGTTAGATTCTTTCTTATCATTGTCAGACACTTGCATGGCATGAATGTTACTTGCCACTTATCAGCCCATGTTGTTGTCAAGACTTGTTGCATGCAGGCACAGATTCTTTTTTTGTTCATTCATGGGATGTGATGCGTTGCTGGCTAGGCCGGCATTTATTGCCCACACCTAATTGCCCTTGAGAAGATGGTGGTGAGCTGCCTTCTTGAACTGCTGCAGACCATGTGGTGTAGGTACACCCACGGAGCTGTTAGGGAGGGAGTTCCAGGATTTAGACCCAGCAACACTGAAGGAATGGCGATATATTTCCAAGTCAGGATGGTGAATGGCTTGGAGGGGAACTTCCAGATGGTGATGTTCCCATGTGTCTGCTGCCCTTGCCCTTCTAGATGGTAGCAGTCGTGGATTTTGAAGGAGCTGTCTAAGGAGCCTTGGTGAGTTCCTGCAGGACATCTTGTAGATGGTACACACTGCTGCTACTATACGTCAGTGGTGGAGGGAGTGAATGCTTGTGGATGTGGTGCCAATCACATTTTGTCCTGGATGGTGTCAAGCTTCTTGAGTGTTGTTGGAGCTGCACTCATCCAGGCAAGTGGAGAATATTCCATCACACACCTGACATGTGCCTTGTAGATTGTAGGCAGGCTTTGGGGAGTCAGGAGGTTAGTTACATGCTGCAGGATTCCTAGCTTCTGACCTGCTCTTGTACCACAGTATTTATATGGCTGTTCCAATTCAGTTTCTGGTCAATGGTAACCCCCAAGATGTTGATAGTGGGGGATTCAGTGATGGTAATGCCATTGAATGTCAAGAGGTGATGGTTGGATTCTCTCTTGTTGGAGATGGTTATTGCCTGGCACTTGTGTGGCACGAATGTTATTTGTCACCACAAGCCTGGGTATTGCCCAGTCTTGCTGCATTTGGACATGAACTGCTTCAGTATCTGAGGAGTCGTGAATGGTGCTGAACATTGTCAATCATCAGCAAACACCTCCCTTTCTGACTTTATGATGGAAGGAAGGTCATTGATGAAGCAGCTGAAGATGGTTGGGCCGAGGACACCACTCTGAGGAACTCCTGCAACGATGTCCTGGAACTGAGATGATTGACTTCCAACAACCACAACCATCTTCCTTTGTGCTAGGTATGATTCCCACCATCGGAGAGTTTTCCCCCTGATTCCCATTGACTCCAGTTTTGCTAGGGTTCGTTGATGTCATACTTGGTCACAGCCTTGTTTCAAATTGTCACAAATTTGTTTTTTCAATCGAAACACAAGCTCCTACCCACATTCCTGCATGGTAAACCATAGAGACTTTTGGCCTCTGGCTGCTCTGTCTGTCATATCCTGGCAGACTAACTGTGCCTATGAGTTTTCAGTGATATCTTCAGATCCCTTCCCCTCATTTCCATGCAATGTGAATCACATGGACTGTGTATCCAGGTAGAAATGCTAATTAGTTATTCTTTAGGCTCCAACTCTATTCTATCTTAGAAGTAAATGCACAGTTTAAAGAATAACCATTTACAACTCGACATTCTCATAATTTCCTGTGACTTAGGAGGTGAGCAGTTAACCATGGTAAACACAGATGCTGCTGCCACTGTTTCCATGTGTGAACACCTTACACCTTCCTTCGAACAATGCAACCTGGCCCTCTCTTTAATCTTAATGGTCACTTCACCCAGGCTTCTTGTTATGGAAACTTCAGAACAGGTCACATGCCCCCCTTCATTTAATCCTAAATTAAAGATACAGTCCTGAAACATAACAGTCTTCTAAACTTCATATTTGTAACACTGACAGTATTCAGTCATTGCTGATAGCTTAAGTATTGGCAGTGGTGGAGCATATGGGAAGAAAGAAAAGCCCAGCTCATTAATGTTGATTTAATGAAAAAGGTAAAATACTTTTGATGAATACCTACGCATCAATTGCTTTGCAAAAATAATAGTTGGAATGCTACTTCAAGAAGTGCATGACTTCATCTATGTCCACAAAGAAACCAATTATTGTTCAAAATAAAATGAATGCTGTAGCTTTCTGGACACCTCATTGCTCACGATTTTAATGAACAAAATTAGGAGTTTGAGGGATAAATTTTATGCAACTGCTCCAATTAACATACACCAGCAATTTGGCCTCACAATATAAAATTGTTTTAACTGTCTGAGAACCTGGCAGCCAATGAAAACTCTGGACTTCTCTGTTTTTCTTGTTAAATAAGACATGTTTCCGTTTTACTGCCTTACAGTCTTTTGATTGTAATTATCCGGGGAAACAGTTTCTATTTATATTGACTGTATTCAGGCTGTCTCGTTAGTGGTGATGAATTATAGCATTTCCTTCACAAATACAGAGCTATAGTTTATAAAAGATGCAAATAAGTTATAATTGTCTGTTGACTGAGTGAAAATGACTGGTACTCAATGTGAAGTACTTTGTCCATTTCCTGGTCAAATCGCTGTACAGTAGAGCCATAACTTTTGTTCTTAATCAACTCCAGAAAAATGTTTAATTCCTACGCAGAAGTTTATTCTCTGGTGTGTGTATGAAATATACGTTAGGTAGTGAGTTAAGGTATTCTATAACAACGAATATTTGAACTTGTACCTTCCAAAGTTTTGATAGCTTGCAAAATTCAGATGGCTTGTGCTGTATCTAAAAAGAACTCAATTTGTTGTGGTAATGCTGCTTTTGTTTCAGACTTCCTGGAACATTCTCTCTCTGGATATAACAACAATATAGGAGGATACCATGGTATACATTTGATTTCACCAGAAAGCCCTTTTGTGTTCAGTTAACAATATCCATTAATAATGCATGTGTGTACCACATGTGCAAGAAGGGAAGATTAGAGTTCAGAGAAAGAATTGTGCAACGTGATGGCAATGCATTTTGGTATTCCAGTGCATTCATGTTTTGAAAGTCAGGACATATTGTTCTACAATTCCCAACCAGGGGAGGCTTGGAGCAGAGGCTGGGTGTTTTGTACTTGGGAAGAAAAATTGGCAAATGATCTACCCAAACCCTTACAGTTCTCAGCATCTGGTTCAGGGGATGATGTTAACAAAGGCCTGGAAGTTGGCCCTCTTAAAATGGTGCATACTCCAAAGACATAGAAAGAGCATTTTTTTTAAAAGAAAAAGGAGGTTAGGTGAAAAGTGCATAAAAAATTTCCAAGATGAAGGATTGTTTTGGTGTAAAGCTGCACACTTCCCTCCCCTGATGCTCCTCTGTTTTCATCGTATTAAGCACATCTTCCAGCTGCCAGGAATTAACCTAATTTTTTTCCATATGGTGTGTTCAGCTCCATGAAGGTCAACCATTTGAGTCATTTCTCCCGTTCCCATTCAAGCCACTGAGATTGTCGAGGTAGGTGTGTGCTTTCATGAATGACTCTTGTTAATTTTAATTGAATGGTATTTAAGATTTCCTTGAGGTTCCAGGGCCCTAACAGCTGCTTTGTCCTAGCTTGGGTGGTTTCAGATTGTCCCCAGGGTGATCTTAACTTCCTTCTTTCATTAAGATAAACAGACGAGTAGTAGGAGAATGTCTCTGTAATCTTGTTTGCTAGAGCAATTTGAGATGGGAGTGGAGATCTGACATGGTAGGTCTCCCTGAGACTACCGTATAAAAATGAAGCTATGTTCAAAGGGTGTAGCTATTGATTTTTGTTGCATTTAATCTTGATGCCAGTCCTACATATGATATTGTCATCAAGCAGATTTTTAAAAATACAACTTTGTGGCATTGCTCATAAGTAATTTGGGTTCAGAAATATAGTTATTTAGCCAATAACTTAGCCTCTCCCTTTAAGGCAAGTACTTAAACACTCCCTGGAAATCTTGGTAATTCTATCTGAATTTCACCTAACTGTAGCTGGGTCACTAAATAGTTTGTAAATTTCAGGTTGCAGGTCAATGATTGTTTTGCATCTGTAACAAGGAGTGGAACTGAATACCCCTGCCCCACCCCCATGGCAAGTTTAGAGGTGGGGACACTTAATTGGGTGGGAAGGTGCAGGGTGAGGACCCCGTCACATCCTGCTTCTGCCCAATTAGGTCTGCAGCAGGTCCGTGGTCAGCCTCCTCACCTGGATGCTAATTGAGGCCCTTAAGCAGGCAATTAATGCCTACTTAAGGGCCTCATCCCACGGCGGGCTGGGGAGTCACCATGCAGGGAGCCCATAAAAGTAAATCCTGTCAGACTCCACTGGCATCATATTCTGTTTTTCTTCTCCTTGTACTTACTAACAAATAAACACCAGGTGCCAGTCATGTACAAGGGATGGGTTAGCACACAAATATGTAGGTTTATTTATTAAGGAGTTGTGAAGTTGGTAGCATTATTACAAAGTTGGAGAACTTGTACACATGCCTGACCTGTTTGGTTCTTCACAGCAAACTGGGGTTGAGCCTAAATCACCTGATGCATTGTGTAATTTTCCCTCTAGTAATATGTACAGAAAACATAACCACAACCACTTGGAGGTGTACCACAACATCCCCATTTTTACAAATAAATAGCTCCCCCTTACAAATGACCATAACTATTTACAATACATGGAAATGCACATTTACATGTTACAGAGTTATGAGTTAAGAAACTCATGAACTTATAAGTCCCTGAAGCATAGTGGCAGTCTACTTAAACAAGGTGAGAGTTAGTGACTGTAATGTTAGCCTGAGGTTGATGAATCTTCTCACTGTGGTCTGTGGGAGTGTCATGCTTGGATGTTCCTTTGGATTTAGCCCTGTATCTTGTGCTGGATACAATGGAGTTACTCAGTGGTTGAGGATTAAATACTTCCCTGATTTGCGTTCTGTTCCATCTCACAGTTGCACCATTAGGTGTGATGATCTCGTTTGGCCTTAGCTCTGGACAGACCCTGTCACTTCAGCTGGTTGCCACATACCTTCTGTGGGATGTTGAATTCGAACCTGTTGTCCTGTCTTTCAACTTGGTAACTCTTTGCCTGCATTCCTATTATGCACGTCTTTCACTCTCACCTGTTTTTAAGAAATCTTCTCTGACTTCTAGAAGAGTAAATTGATGAAAACTAGGCAGTACTGGTCTGCCAAACATGAGTTCCGCCAGTGATGGAATGGTTGCACTTAGAGATGTTGCCTGAAGGTGTAGCATTGCAATGTGTAGATCTTGTTTGGTCTGTGTGAACTTTAGAATGAAAGATTTCACTGTATGAATCATTCTTTTGGCCATGCCATTAGATCTGGGTAGTGTGGAGCAGTAGTATGACATTTTGCCCACTTCTCACACATATCACTAAAAGGTTTACCAGTAAATTGAGGACTGTTATCTGAGATTATCTCCCTGGGTGCCCAAAATAAACTGAAAATAACACTTACAAGTGTGTGCTACAGCTGTGCTTGATGTACTGTGCAATTGACGGATGGTAGGATACTTGGAAAAATAATCAGCAGCAACGAAGAAAACATTCCCGGAGACGGGGAAGAGGTCGGAAGCAACCTTGGTCCAAGGAAGAGTAGGAACTTTGTGTGGTATAAGTAGTTTCTTGTGCCGATTTGGCATATTTGCCTGATATGCCTCGCACTTCTTAACTGTGACCTCAATGTCATTGTTTATGCCCTGCCAATAGACTGCGTTTTTTGCTAGCCTCCTTGTACAATCTATGGATGTGTCTTCTGATGCTAATCTGCCTTGCGGTATTTGGCTGATTCCATGGATTGTTACCAAGGTGAGATCTTGACATGCTGGTAGACCTGCAATTGCTGGGCCTTTGGTTTCTATTATGTTGAACATTGTGACACCCAGGATGGCTGGTTGTACTTACGCTCCGACATGATGAATCCTACAAATGGAATTACCCAGCCATTATATGCTGAAAGTTTCATTGTAGTGGATTTCTCCATTGCCTTCCACTTCTTTGGGCACATTGCGTGCAGAATTCTCAGAAGCAGTATGTTCGCATTTGCCAGTGCCTATTTTTGCGAAGAGTGAATTTTATCAGCTTTGAGGATAGATGATCTGAAACGTGGAAAATACTTCTGACAGTGTAATAGCATCTATGGGTGGAATTATCCGCAGGCAGGATGGGAAAATTTGGAGCTGTGCTCATCATGTCTTGATCATCATCATTGTTGTCCATGTTATCTGCCACTTTGTATATATATATTTCCTATGCGATCTAGTATGCTGCTCAAAGGTATTCCCTGTTTGAGGTCTGAGTCTATGCAGGACTTCTCGTAGCTCCTTTGGCCGTTGCTATTTTGCATTGCTGCTGCCAGTGACCCTTTTTGCCCCATGACTTAAAGAAAGCATGAAATCCTGGGCAATTCTGCAGTACATTTAAAAGTCCGCACCTTCCACATGTCTTCCTGTGTTTGGCTATTCTAGTCACAGTGTCGATGTTGGGTTGTATGTAGGACCAGTAAGTTTTGTTGGCCTGCAATAATCGTTTCATATTTTCCTTTCTTTACTCATTCACGGGATGTAGGCATCACTGGCTCGGCCAACATTTATTGCCCATTCCTGATTGCCCTTAAGAACCCCCGAAGTCCTTGTGGTGTAAGTACACCCATGATACCGTTCAGGAGGGAGCTCCAGGATTTTGACCCAGTGACAGTGAAAGAATGACAACATGGTTCCAATTCAGGGGTGTGTGTGGCTTGGAGGGGAACTTGCAGGTGGTGGAGTTGTCATGCATCTGTTACGCTTATGCTTCTAGGTGGTAGAGGCCACAGGTTTGGAAGGCACTGTCGAAGAGTATTGGTAAGTTTCTGCAGTGCATCTTGTAGATGGCGCACACTGCTGCCTGTGCATCGGTGGTGGAGGGAGTGGATGGTAACCCCTGGATGTTGATAGTGGGGGATTCAGTGATGGTAATGCCATTGAATGTCAAGGGGGAGATGGTTAGATTCTCTCTTGTTGGAGATGGTCATTGCCTGACGTTTGTGTGGCACGAATGTTACTTGCCATTTATCAGCCAAAGCCTGAATGTTGTCCAGGTCTTGCTGCATATGGGCACGACTGCTTCAGTATCTCAGGAGTCGCAAATGGTATTGAACAGTGTGCAATCATCAGCAAGCATCCCCTCCTCTGACCTTATGATGGAGGGAAGATCATTGATGAAGCAGTTGAAGATGTTTGGGCCTAGGACACTACCCTGAGGAACTCCTGCAGTGATGTCTTGGGACTGTGATGATTGGTGCCCAAGAACCACAAACATCTTCCTTTGTGCTAGGTATGACTCTAACCAGTTTTCCCCCTGATTCCATTGACTTCAATTTGGCTAGGACTCCTCAGTACCATACTCAGTCAAATGCCACCTTGATGTCAAGGGCAGTCACTCTCACCTAGCATCGAGTCCATGTTTGGACCAAGGCTGTAATGAAGTCAGGAGCTGAGTGGCCCTGTTGGAACCCAAACTGGGAGTTAATGAGTAGGTTATTGCTGAGTAAGTGCCGCTTGATAGCACTGTCGATGACACCTCCCATCATTTTGCTGATAAGACTGATGGGGTGGTAATCGGTTGGGTTGCAATTGTCCTGCTTTTTGTGGGCAGGACATAACTGGGCAATTTTCCACATTGCTGGCTAGATGCCAGTCTTGTAGCTGCCCTGGAACAGCTTGACTAGGGGCGCAGCTGGTTCTGGAGCACAAGTCTTTAGTACTATTGCTGGAATATTGTCAGGGCCCATAGCCTTTGCAGTATCTGGTGCCTTCAGCTGTTTCTTGATGTCATGTGGAGTGAATCAAATTGGCTGAAGACTGGCATCTGTGATGCTGGGTCCACAGGAAGAGGCCGAGATCGATTATCCATTCGGCACTTCTGGCTGAAGATATTTGCAAATGCTTCAGCCTTGTCTTTTGCACTGATGTGCCAGGCTCTCCCACCATTGAGGGTGGGGACATTTGTGGAGCCTCCTCTTCCAGTCACTCATTTAATTATCCATCACCATTCACGTCTGGATGTGGCAGGACTGAAAAGCTTAGATCTGACCCATTGGTTGTGGGATCGCTTAGATCTGTCTATTACTTGCTGCTTCTGCTGTTTGGCATGAAAATAGTCCTGCGTTGTAGCTTCACCAGATTGACACCTCATTTTTAGGTGCTGTTGCTGCTCCTGGCATGCTGTCCTGCACTCTTCATTAAACCAGGGTTGATCCCCCACCTTGCTGGTAATGGTAGAGTTGGGGATATGCCGGGCCATGTGGTTGCAGATTGTTGTTGCATACAATTCTGCTGCTGCTGCTGATGGCCCACAGCGCCTCATGGTGCCCAGTTTTGAGTTGCTAGATCGATTCGAAATCTATCCCATTTCGCACGGTGATAGTGTCACACAAACCTTGGAGGGTATCCTCAAAGTGAGGTCGGGACTTCTTCTCTACAAGGACCGTGTGGTGGTCACTCCTACCAATACTGTCATGGACAGATGGATCTGCGACAGGTAGATTTGTCCAGTATGTTTTTCCCTCACCAACTGCCAAAGACCCGGTTTGGCAACTATGTCCTTGAGGACTCAACCAGCTGGGTCAGTAGTGGTGCTACTGAGCCACTCTTGGTGATGGACATTGAAGTGCCCCACCCAGAGTACATTCTGTGCCCTGGCCACCTTCAGTGCTTCCTTCAAGTGGTGTTCAACATGGAGGAGTACTGATCCGTCAGCTGATGGGGGAACGGTAGGTGGTAACTAGCAGGAGTTTCCTTGCCCATGTTTGATCTGATGCCTTGAGACTTTATGGGGTCCAGAGTTGACGTTGCAATCTCCCAGGGTAACTATCTCTTGACTGTATATCACTGGTGGTAGGACAGGACATACTCAGGAATTGTGATGGTGGTGTCTGGGACATTGTCTATAAGGTATGATTCCGTGAATATGACTATATCAGGCTGTTGCTTGACTAGTCTTTGGGGCAGCTCTCCCGATTTTGGCACAAGCCCCCAGATAATAGTAAAGAGGACTTTGCAGATTCGACAGGTCTGGGAATGCCGCTGTCATTTCCGTAGCCAACGTCGATGCTGGGGAATCTTACCGGTTTCATTCCTTTTAGAATTTTTAGCAGTATGATACAGCTGAATGACTTGCTTGGCCATTTCAGAGGGCATTTAAGAGTCAACCACAAGCTGTGGGTCTGGAGTTACATGTAGGCCAGACCAGGGCTTTAGTGGACCAGATGGGTTTTTACGATAATTGACAATGGTTTTGTGGTCACCATTAGACTGGCTTTTAATTCCAGGTTTATTGATTGAATTTAACTTCCACCAGCTGCTGTGGTGGGATTTGAAATCATGTCCCCATAGCATTAGCCTGGGCCTCTGGATTACTAGTCCGGTGATGCTACCACTACCCCACTACCGTCCCATCAGCGTTGTGTTTTAGCCCTTCTATGCTTCTCTGATTCTGTGAACCCATGGAATGCTGACACTAGCTTCACTGTGACACTATTATTTTTTCAGGGTTGCGAAGATATTTAATTGAACAGTAATTTTTCCAGTCTGGTCAACATGCAGTCCTTTAAACCTAGGCCTGGTTGCGTCTATGATGTAAACACATTAATCTTTGAGGACCTGAGACTTGACTGATTGGATATCTGGCCTTTGGAGTTTGTTTCATGGTAATTCGGAGGCCAAAATGAACAGTGGGATCTGGGAGGCATTGTAAGAAGAGTAGGTAAAGATTTAGGCTCATTAAAAATGGGGAGAAGAAGGGCATAAAATGTTTTTCCTGAACAAAGGAAATATTCAAAATGAGGCCAAGGTAAAATAAAAAACAGGAACTTTCTACCAGGATTGCACCTGCAGGTGGTGCTGTGTCACATTACATTCAGTGAGGCCCAATTCAGATTATGCATGTTCTGTGCATTTGTAGGAGAGGCTGACCACTGGAGGCTACTCCTAACTGCCCAGGAAACTCTGGACCACCACCAGCCTGGTTCAGGCCTCCTCCCCTTGAGATTGGGCCAGCATGTTGTCCTCCAGGCCCAATATGCTGGCCCACTCACCATGGAAGCTGACCAGTTTTACACCCTACTAAAGCGGCTGAGCTGCATGTTTCCTTCAGCAGTTGCCTACAAGTTTGTTATAAATGTTCAGTGAACTTGAAACATTGTAAACAAATGCATTTTGTTAATCATTATGAATGTCATGAAATGCAGAGGCTGTTTCTAAACACAACTTTTTGAAAGATGCTGTTTATAAATTTCCAATTTAAGAGGAATTAATTACATTGCAAAGTAATTTAATTTTGTGAATGATTCAAATCACTGTAATTTATATGTTTTTTATACCTTAAATGAAAATGGTTGGTACTGACATGAACCCATGTTCACAAAGATTTTATGTGCATATCTATTGTACAAAGGTGTAAATACTATGAGCCCTTGATATTATGCAGTGAACTGGCTTTTATAAATATTGGCTGTGATCCACTTTGTTGCCGTTATGTCCATGCTATAGTTCATCCCAATCTGAGCCTGCTGATTATAATAATAAAGATAATGCATATCTCATGTTCATACAGTAAAAAGAGACGCAAAACAATGAAGATCAAGAGCAGACATAATAAAACAAATATCAACCTCAGCTGAGGTAAATGTGAGGTTATGTTTGTCCCTTTAGAAAAGTTATTGTGCTTGTAAATTTGGACAATGCCCTATTGCAAAGAAAAAATATAGCCTTGCACTCATCTCACATGAAAGCACTACATGCATAGTGCTGTTTGAACTAAGCAAAGTAGTAGCTTGCATCTGTAATACAAAATGTACATATTTAAAAAGAAAAAAAATGTCCTTTTTAGGGTTTTAGAAGGTAGTTTTTCAACAGTGGTTTGCCAGGCAGTGGTACAAATCACAATGTTGTCAGTCATTGCTATGCTATACACATTGTATTGCAAAAGTGTATTTCGTAAATGAAAGTAAAGTATACTTGTTCTGAAAAGCACTTTCATTAAAAGGTTAGTGAAAACTGCAGTATATGACACAATATTTGGACTGGCATCATGGGACTGGCATCATGGTAATGGCATCTGCCCATCTCAACCCCATTACTCCTGGGTTGGCTGGTAGTTACTTGAATTTAATGGAAAAAGTCTGGTTACACCCTGATAGTCAGTTTGTCCATTATCCAAATTGCTATCAGTCTGATTGCCTATTTCTTCTGTAATTTGGATAATATTGGAATTAAACTGAAAGATGGAGCTGATTTGCAACAGTTCAAAAAGAGACACAGTGTAGTTTTTATTGAATCAATACTGCATTCCAGATTGCATTGTTAGCCACTTAGCCAACAAGCCATATTAGAACAGTGCTTTAGTTACATAACATTACATTTTGTAGTAACTTTATTCCAGCAAATGAAAAATCTCTGATATGATTAATGTGAAAATCTTTACTGAGTGCCCATGAGCATTCTTTTAATTGGGAGAGTAAGTAGAAGGGCAGTCTGGTCTCTTGTTTTTCATAGTGCAGCTGTGAAACCAGCTAAGAGGGGCATATGGGAGTTTAAAAAAAAAATTTCTTCAGCATTTGATCCCTTTCTTTGGAGAAGAACCAGACCTCTGTAAAAGATTTTCCTCCATGGTGACTCAACACAGCATGAGAAGAAAGGGAGCGGTTGGTCATAGAGATTTAGTTAGGGTTACATCCCACACCCCCCACCCTTAACTTGGTCTGGAGGAGGAGATGAAGCCAGACAGAGCAACACCAGCCGCTGGAGAAGAAAGGGTAGGAGGACTCGTAGAAGGAGACCCTATCCATTCGGAGTCTTTAGAGAGCATTTAGAGAGCACTTTTACATGATCGAAGACCAGTGCATGAGGAGGCTGCACTTTACCAGAGGTAATCACAGGAAATCTGTGGCCCTATGGAAGGAAGACTTAGTCCTCACAGTCCAGCCAAGGCTGTATTGTCTGTGGCAGTCAAGTCCGCAGTAACACTTAATTTTATGTTACTGGAACTTTCCAAATGCCACAGGTGCCAAATGCTATCAGTCAGATATCACAATATTTTGTGTACTTCTGAATAATGGAGATTGCTGAAGCTTTGTAGCTCTGAGAAATGACGATGACAAGGCAGAGAACTCCAGGATTTGACAAGATTGTAGGATTTCCCATTGTTAGGAAGCCAGTAATTGCACGTGTGTGACCATGCGAGCCCTTCATTTAAACTTGGAGGTATTCAGGAACCGGAAAGGATTACGTTTCTTCATTGTGTGTGACTACCAGCAGGGCATCATGCTGATGAATGCCTCCTATCCAGAAAGTTTGCAATGATGCTTTTAGAATGAGACAGTCACCCATCCCAAGGAGGCCCAGGACAATGTGCGTGGATAGCTACTCAGTGACAAGGGATACCCTCTGATGCCACAGATGGTCAGCCCCAGACAACTGTTGAGCACTCATACAGTCAGAGTCACTCTGGCACCAGGTATGTAATTGAGCAGACCATTGTAGTCTTCAAGCAGAGGTTTATGCACCTTGACTGATCAGGAGGTGTCCTGAACTACACAGCTGAGAAGGTCACCAGATTTGTGCTGACTTGCTGCATGCTCCACCTTCTGGTGATCGTGAGATATCAGCTGTTATCATCAGTAATTGTGCCAGAAGGTGAAACTCAGCAGAAGGAAGAGCAGGAGAAAAGGAGGAAGGGGGACCAAGGAGCGCACATAAAGATTCCAGCTTGGTGGACTGCATCGGGGAAGGATGTTCGCCATTATCAGTGAAGACCGCTTTTGAGACACACCCTCTACCATCAAATTTGAAGTACCGTTGCCAAATGCCTAACCTCCTAGGGCAGAGCGTTCAGCAAAAAATCTATCATCTACACTCAATCCTTGCAACCCTTTCCCCTTGGACAATACAGTAAGACCATCAATTCCACTACCACCCAATCACTATTTATCCATACCAAAAGCAAACAATGAAAACATTACAACCACCAACAGCAATAATACATACTAAACTATTCACCCTGGTGCTTACCCTTAGTGGTGATCCTCTGTAAGTTCTTTTACAAAGTATATCCCCAGTGGCAGCAGCATTTGAGCTGGAGGGCTGTTGAAAATGTGAAGATTTCAGTTCAGATGGTCCCCTAGATGCCCTAGAGAGGCTGTGGGCTGTGATGGCCCTGCCTTAAACTGAATGATCTCAGCATGAGCCTGAGTAGTCTGGGCCACCTGGCTGACGGACAACTGTGAGGGCAGAAGTGGATGGCAAGGGAGGGACCGGGAATGCTGGTGTCAGGAGAAAGGTAAGTTCCTGCTCCATGATTCCCATGCTACTACCTCGGGCATCAAGATTCTCATGATATTACCTCGGGCATCTGTTCCACCAGCCCAATAATCTGCTGGAGGACAGATACCTGGACAGCTGAGACACCCTGCAAGCTCCTTTCAATCAAGGAGCCCAGAGCCCCAATGGGAGCTGCCTGAACTCCTATGCAGCTATTCCATGGAAACTATGACCTCAGCCATCAGCACTGGACTCCACAGATCACTGAATGGAACTGGCCAGCTTTCCACATCGGAGAGGGTGGGTTCTAGGCTTTATGTCAAGTCAAGGAGCAAGCTTGAGGTGGGCTCCTCCATCCCCTTTGCTGCATAAGCTTTGGGGCACCAAATGTTTGTCTATTCTTCTGTAGCTTGGCTCTTCAAGGTCTCATCTGACACTTCTGCAGCGAAATTGGTATGTGACCTTGCTCCCTGGCATCTGTGCTGTCCCTTCTAACCAGCATGCCTGCAGCTCACTAGTGCCTGGACATTTCACAGTTAGGATCCCTGTTCAACCTTAGCCTCTAAGTTATACAGGGTGCCAGCCTCTGAGCTGCCTGTGACAGTGATAGCGATTGATGTGGTGCCTTCTTCTTTGCTGTCCTCTTCCACTTTCTAAGGGGGGAAAAGTGACTCTTCCCCCCCAGTCCCACTGGGGCACAGCAAGGTGAATCATGCTCCTAGGAGTCTGAAACAATAAAGCTGGAAGGGTTAGGGTGTAGTGCGTGTAGTCATGATAGGTGGATATGTGTGAGGTGACCATATGAAGCTTGTGAATGAGGATGAGTATGGGGGATTAGGGAATAGTTGTGGATATGTAAGGAAGCTGGAGTGGCTACATATCTCTCAATATTTCCTTTGTTCTACCTGTGACCACAGCGCCTGCCATCCTACCCCCCGATCACTGGCAGCACTGTCCCCTCAAGGGGAGTGATCTTGTGGAGCTGTACTTCCCCTTGCTTAGTTGTGTCATGCCGCTGTCTCTTATGTGCTGTATTGTCCTGCAAAAGAAAGAGTGGTGACTGTGAATGAGTGTGCTGGCAGGTCTGTGTTTGTGTGTGTGTGATGCCTCACATGGTTGAAGAGTTGTGAGAACTGTCTGAGGTGTGAGTACTTGCTATGAAGGGTGTATTGTTGTGCATCATGTGAATGTCAGTGTATAATTAGATGGTGAATTCAGTGTTGAGGTTGTGATGCTGCTGGTAGCACAGTTATTGAGAAGCATGTTTGAGAGATGGGATCTTACCTTGACCACTTGTTTCAGGTTATTAATTTTTTGTGGCAGTGGATCCATTTTCTGGGAGCAGGGCTCCAGGCTGTGACCTTCTTGGCAATCTCCTCCCACATCCGCTGCATTAGTTGTCTCTGTGGCTTGTGGGTAGTGTATAAGTCATCCCTTCTCCTCTAAACTGTCTCCATCAGGACCCCCAGTGTCATCTCTGAGAACCCTCGCTCTTGGTCGCTGAGCCATCATGACATGTGTCGTTGTCCTACTGCTTTGGTCTCTCTGTCAGCCAATGCACTCCTGACCATCAGTGGAAGTTCATGTGTGGAGACAAAACCTGCAGCTCTCTGCTTTAGTGCCTCCAGGAACGTTCAAATATGGTCATCTGCAACCTGCCCAAGATTGTAGGCTAAATCCAGATTTTTAAATAGGTACATTTTATTAGCACCGCATCCATTTGGTGTCTATTTTCACCTGCATGCAAAATAACCTCCAGCAAGTTGTCCTGAGTAATTTTTCACAGAGGCCTTTCTTATTTATCATTTTCATTGACATGGGAATTGAGGGAACAATATTGAGATTTGCTAATGACACTGGGTGGAATTGTCCCAGAAATCGGCAAAGTCCGATATTGGACAGGGAAATCGGCATGTGACCCCCTGACAGCATTGGCGGCTTTCTCCGCTATATCATGCACCACTTTGTTTAAAAAATTGAGAGGCACGTGTCGGATCGCTGGCGGGGGATTCCCCTGCCCCACCGTGACCTCAGGCCTTCAGTAAACAGGGTGTCATAGTCAAAGGCAGCCCCTGCACAGAGCTAGCACTCTCAAGGGATAGGAAGCTGCTGGGAACTAATGGCTGCAAATGGGGGAAAACATGCTGCCCCAAATGTAGCGACGTTTCCCTCGAGCGCCTACTGGATGCAGTGGAGGCCCGACACGATGTCCTGTACCCCTGTTTTGTGTGAAGAACCTAGTCCAAGGTGACAAATCCAGCATGGGAGGTGGTGGCAGCGGTGGTCAGCATCAACAGTCTCCAGAAGAGAACAGCCACCCAGTGCTGAAAGAGGATGAATGATCTCCTCCGTTCCATCAGGGTCAGTCACTCTTCACATCACTCTCAACTCACAAACCCATCACACATCCACAGGGATCTCATTCACTGCCAGCTCAAGGGACATCACTACTCACTCTCTCACACACACCTTCATCTGCCCTGTGCATCGTGTCCCTGTTCCATCCATGGCACCACTCAGCGCCCACACATGCCAGGCATCCTTCTAACCTGGCCTGGCAGGCATCCTGCTTGCACTCTCTCCATCTGCCTTCATGCAGGACAAGCTGGCACACAACAAAAGGGAGAGGTCACAGACTGGTGGAGGAATGCCTGACATTAAGGTCCTCACAGGCTTTGAAAATAGAGCCATCCAGCTGGCCGGAGAGGATCTGGACCGTTCCTGTGCTGAAGGCCTGAGATCGGCGGTGCTCAACCAAGTGAGGATCCAGCAGTGCAAAATCCATCAGATAACCATGCTGTGAATGGGTTTCCCTGTTCCACAATCCCCTGCCATGCACTAATTATCTCTCCTTGCTTTCGCAGGCAAGGGGGTCAACGAGTCACGTCCGCAACACCAGCCCCAAGGACACCACAGAAGAGGAATCCACAAACATTGCAATTGAAGACCCGGCACAGCACTTACCCACACCCTCCACCAGCGCAGAGACACACCACATTGGGACCTAGTTCTAGAGTAGTCTCGGGGTCATAATCTGGTGAGCACATTGCACTGCCTGATCCACAGCAGGCAGAGGCAGGGACTTCCCAGGTTTCCAGTGCTTGGAGGACTGCCAGAAGCCAGGAATCTGCTAGTCCGATTCAGATGAGGAGCCTCTGGACTTGGTTATACCTCAGTTGCTGGAACTGCAAAGGCAAGCTCGGGAACATCAGGAAGGGATGTCTGCTGCACTGCTCAGATTGCAAGGCACAATGTCCATCCGTCTTCAGTCTGAGGTGATAGCACCAGCTTGCCGATGCACCAGAGTCAACATTGGTAGGGTGACAGTCACCATGGTGACCCTGGTCCAGGACATTGGTCCTGCACTGCTGCAAGAGCTGCACTCCTTTGCTGAGGCACTTGCAGGCATCTATCAACCTCAACATGAGAATGGGGAGGGGCATCTCAACTCACTCCAACTGCCCCTCTCTCAAGAAATCAGCCAAGGGCCATCGGGCACCCACAGGGAGGAGGGTCAGCAGGTGCACACCCCGGGGCCATCCATCCAGGTGATGCAGGCAGTGTCCGGTCCATCCGAATCCCCTCTTCCTCTGACCCCAGCAGCTCCAGCTCCATGGGTTGAGGAGGGTGCCACTACCACACAGCAGGACTCCAAAAGCAGGCCGGGGCCCTCCGGGTCTCAGCCCTCAACAGGACGCCCTCCAAGTTCATCACAACAACAGGGCATAGCAGTCAGCAGGCCACCTCTGCTGTGGATGTCAGGGGAGCACCAAGACATAACGACAGGGCTGGAAAGGTCAAGAAGATGTAACTCTTTTCGAGTCAAAACAATAAACTAAATTAACACAATAAGGGATAAATCAGGCACAGCCCCTAAGTCAGGTCAGCTGTAAAACCAAGGACAAAGTTTAAAGGAAACTTACAAACATTAAACCAAAATGTGATTAAAGGGGTCAACAAACCACCCCAGTCCCCGCGGTGCCCACCGGGCATGGAAGGCCTCGATGGTGCCGGCAGACACCGCGTGCTCCCTCTCCAGGGACACCCGGCCGCGAATGTAGCCGCGGAAGAGGGACAAACAATCGGGCGGGACTCCCCCCTCGATCGCCCGCTGCCTGGACTTGTTAATGGCCAACCTGGCCAAGCCCAGGAGCAGGTTCACAAGGAGGTCCTCCTCCTTCCCGACCCCCTTCCGCACCGGGTATCCGTAGATCAGGAGCGTGGGACTGAAGTGCAAACAAAACAACAACAAAAGGTTTTTTAAATAACTAAAAAGGGAGTGCAGCCTAAGACACCCTATATATGCATGGTCCACGGACTCCACAAGACCGCAAAAAGGGCAGGTGTCCTGGGAGTCCGTGAACCTAAACATCCTCCTATTGTAGGGGACTGCTGCATGCAACACCCTCCAACCCAGGTCCCCGATAGAAAGAGGGAGAACACCTCTGTAGAGGGCCTCCCATCGGGGGCCTCCGCCGCCGGACGGCAACAAGGCACGCCAGGGCGTGTCCGGGCGGCGGACCAGGGCGAGAAAATGGAAGGTGTGCAGCAGCAGTCCGTACAGAAAACCCATCCGCACCGTGCCAAATGGCACGGAGGGCATGTCCCCGAGGCGGCTCATATTATTGCGGGGCACCAGCACCCGAGGGAGGGTTCGGGGCTTGGGGCCAATGTGGAATTCTGTCCGAACAGGGGAACGTTCAGCCGGAAGATCACCGCGCACCTGGGCCACCTTGAGACCTAAAATGACATCGGGTCCGAGCACGACCGTTTTTAGGTCTTGGATGGCATCGGCTGCGACCTGGACACTCACTGACGTGCGCTGCGCCAACTCCTGCAGGAGCATCCAGCCCAGTCCTCCGCCACCCAGCACGTCCCCGATCCTGGTCACCCCGGCAGCCACAGCCCTAGTTGCATAATGTGGGCACGGGTATTAATCACTTCTACTTAATGTTGACCATTGCAACTACACTCCCTAGAATGTCTCCTTGTCTATGGCTTCTTGTTATGATGAGAAGTGTTCATGTCAATCAGATGTGAAACCTTGCTTCCTGCACAAAATGAAGGCTAGTGTCGCAGTCCAGGGCCTCTCCCTGTGCAGTGTGTAACCTTCAGAGCACAGTGATTGTCCAGCTTCAAAGCCACTCTCCAGATTAGTGATGCCTGCACCTCCTTGTGACACTTTTTTGCTGCAAGAACCTCGTACCCAAGCGTCACTAGGTTCTGTGATGGTCTCTGTGAGCTCTCAGCACCTTAGAGGCAGGGCTGCTCCCCCATCTCAACACCATTCCTGACAGGTGAAGGTGTGATGCTGAAGGGAACAGGTGATGAAGCCTGCCAAAGGATCAAGTTGTCTTGAAGTCCATGTGGCCGCTGTATCTCAGTAGCATCTCCATGATATGAGCCTACTCACAGAGTGTATGTGCACCGCCCTCAGCCGGACAGGTGTCAGACGTTCCCAGATGCACTGTGAAGATCTCAGGAGCGTCCTCACTGCATCTCGTCATCATCCTCCTGGAATCTTGTTGCAATGAGGGCCTCATGAGTATGCCTGCCTCGGCTGGCCAGTGCACTGGCCACATCGTCTGCACCCTCACCGTCCAGGACCCCTTCACCCTGAGCCCTTCGATTTCCTCCTCATCGGAGGAGAGTGCGCTCTCACATCTCCTCAACATCTAGGTTTTCCCCCCTTTGCATCACCAAATTGTGTAGCATGCAGCGAGCCACTGGTGTGCTCAGCCAAACTCCGGGTTGCGGCATGAGCCTCATTGTACCTTCTCTCATCAGGAGCCTGAGGCTGCCGCATGGGTGTCATCAGCCACATCCTTTGTGGGTGGGCCTTGTCCCCAAGAAGCCAGCCCTATAGCCTGTGTGATCCCCGGAAGATGTCAAGGTTCTGATACTTGCTGAGGATGTATGAGTCGCGGACGCTTCCGAGGTATCTTGCACATGCCTGCATGATCCATTTGTTTTGGCCGCAGAGCAGCTGAACATTGAGAGAGTGGAAGCCTTTTCAGTTTACATACTGGACTGCTTGTTGCCAGGGAGATTTAGGAACCATGTGACTGCAGTCGATGGCACCCTGCACCTGTGGGAATCCAGAATTCTGAGCAAGTCCCAGCGCTTTTGCTTCCTGGCTTGCCTGATCTCTGTCGAAGTGAACAAAGTTGTGTGCCTTGGCAAAGAGGGCATCTGTGACCTCCTGGTAGAGGCTTGTGAGATCCTGCTTGTGGGTGGAGGCTTGCAAGGTCCTGCAAAGGTCGCCAGTGGGGCCCTGGAAGGAGCCACTGCCGTAGAAATTGAGCACAGTGGTAACTTTAACTGTCACTGGCAGTGGATGCTGTCCAAGTCCCCATGGTGCCAAATCCTGCAGAAGGTGGCATATGTGTGTGACCAGTTCCCTTGACATGCGCAAGCATTGGCTATGCTGGTTCTCACGCATATGGAGGTAACACATGGCCATCTGTAGACTCTGGATCTAGTGATACGCCTACGAACAACGGCTCTGTGGGGTTCATGTTCTGCTTGGTCTTCAAGGTCCTGTTCCTCCCTTTGGCGAGCCAGGCACCTCCATCGCATTCTTCTCCTTCTCCCCTGCCTATAAACAATGAGGCAGGCAGCAAGATCACCAGACTCCATGGGCAGAATTTTTCATCCTGTGGGCAGGCGTGTGCCCAACCTGAACGGGAGTGAAATCGTGCGCGATGACGCTGGGCAAGAATCCCAAAGTC
Source organism: Cetorhinus maximus (assembly GCF_964194155.1). Lineage (NCBI taxonomy): Eukaryota > Metazoa > Chordata > Chondrichthyes > Lamniformes > Cetorhinidae > Cetorhinus > Cetorhinus maximus. The sequence goes on along the minus strand of NC_135896.1, from coordinate 62,420,523 downwards.
ATTGTGCACTCTCGCGATCTTACAGTCGGCAGGCACGTGCGAGAGGTGGCAGCACGCCCGCCGACAATTAATAGGCCTATCAAGGCCCTTAAACAAGTAATTGATTTGTATTTTTCGCTGCCTGCTCAACTGTTTGGTTGGCGAATAGGCATTTTTATGAAACCTCCTCCACAGGCGGGATGAGGTTTCCAACGGTAACTAAAAAGACGATAAAAATTTTTTAACATCATTTTGAACATGTCCCTCTTCATGTGACTGAGTCACATTTGGGGACATGTTTATATCATCTGTAAAATGAAGCAGCTCTGTGCCTCCATGGAGCTTTCAGTGCACGCTCCCCCGCACGTGCACAGACTTCAGCACTCGCGCTCCTCCCGCCCCCACCCCGGCAGTGCTGAGGCTCTCAATGTGCGTTTCACGTTGGCTGGCCGTTAATTGGCCAGCCAGCGTGAAATTGTGTGCGGCAGCCCTTCTCGTGGCCATTCCCGGGCCCGCCCACTGCGCCCACCCGACGAGGGGAAAATCCTGCCCCAGGTTCCTGATAACCTCCTCACTGCAGTATCAAAGAGAGAGATGCAGGGGTCAGCAATTGTCTCCGAAGAACCACTCTTGGTTAAGTCATCACCTGCAGCTGCCTCTCAAGGCCCCTTCATGCATGCCGGAGAGTCCAGACCACCACATGGATACCTGGTGTATAGCGTGCATGATGGTTCACCATGCCCACAGACAGCACCACCTCATGCCGCATGACCGAGTGGCGGCAGCTTCAGCAACACGACTGTATCCTGAACTCTCAGCTCAGACACAGGCATTTTCCTAACTTGCACTCCAAGGCTTCATGGTTTGCTTGAACCATGAGGGTGACTTTTCAATGTCTACTTAAACATAATACAAGGGGCTAGGAGTGCACCTCTCCATCAGGGGTTTGAGGCCATCTTTCCCAAAAGGATCCTCAAGCTTGCCCAGTCGTGCAATGGTTCTGCAGCACCATAGCACTCATTCAAGTTTGAAGTGTGTGCATGAGGAGAGGAGCAATCTTTGACACTGTCAGGAATTAGTGCTACTCAAGCAAGCACAATTGCTTGACTAGCCTGACTCCAAGCATGTCAACTGAGTTCAAGCTAAATGCTCTCCACTTCGAAGAGTACTCATCTTTGACATGTTTTGGCATTTGCCCTGTCCTTTTCTTGCCCCTCCACCCCAGCATGTGTTTGTATTTAAACTTCAGTCTTTGCTGCCATAAGCCCCCCTTGCACTGTAGCCTTTGTTCCAAGGTTCCCTTCCCACTGGCACTGTTGCCCTTGCCCCTGTACCACATGCCAGCCATGAAGAAGTTGTTGTGGAAATTTGCCTGTGACCCCCTCCAAATCCATGGAGCCGCTTCCTTGCATTGGGGTCATCACGAGCACTGCTCAAAGTTGTGTGCACTCACCTCTGAGTTTCAGGTCGTCAGGTGCTTGCCTTTTAAATGCAATTGTAAATCACGCCGTCGTAAAATCACGCTGACGTGGGCTTTAAATTTGACGTGGTGGAGAAGTGATTCCGGCGTGTGGCCGCAATAATGAGTTGCAAATGCATTCAAATTAAGTTCCCAACGTTCGACAGTGGGAAACCCAGCCCGCCATTGACGGGGGAGGGAACAATCACTTCCTGAAAACAAGCCTAGGGCCTTCTCACGAGATTCTCCAATTTTGCCACTGAACACGCCCGTCATGATCAAGTGCAGAAAATTTCTGCCACTGTGTTGAACAGGGGAGAGGCCTTTGAAAAACTGGTAACAAGGACCGTGAGAAACTGCAGGACATAGACTATTATGACAGATATTTGACGCAGTTCAATATAGAAAAATGTTATGCAATGCATTTTGAAAGTAATAATAGTCAAAGAAAACACCTTGAATGGTAAGCTCTTTCCTGGATAAGAGAAATATGGGGCCTTAGTATGTAGATATAACCAGATTGTTAAAGTTGGCAGCATAGGTAGATTTTTCTTTCATAGGATGTGAGCATTGCTGGCTAGGTCAGCATTTGTTGCTCATCCCTAATTGAGAAGATGGTGGTGAGCTGTCTCCTAGTGGTGTAGATGCACCTACAATGCTGTTAGGAAGCGAGTTCCAGGATCTTGACCCAGCCCCAAAAGATAACTCCCAAAAGGACAAATGGTTCTATGATATATTTTTTCTGTGAATATGTGTTATTCTGAAGATATTGGTAAACTCTGTTTTCCACCTCAAATTTTTCTCCCAGGATTCTACCGGAGATGCAGACCTATAAAGTTGTCAGAATATCATACTTGTGAAATATGATGAGTTATGAAAATTTCACACTTGCTGAAGAACTGCAACACCCTAGTCTATTAACAGCTGCTCTCTGTTATAGTTATACCAATAAACCAAAGTATTAGGCACAGTTTACTGAAATTATTATATATTAGAAAGTAGTTGTCACTATTTCCTGCTGATTAGCAATGTAATTTTGCAATGGAGAGTCCCATTGTTCAGCGACATTGCAACGCATCAATTGAATGGCCTGCTCGAGCACTTACCAAAGTAGAAAGCTTTACAAAATACTGTCCGTCAAGCTGCAGAAGTTATTTTAGTAAATCAAAAATAAATTTGTCGCACACTGTTGGTCACTTTTGCAAACTTCAGGGAAACAGTTCACTAGCCAGGTTCTGAAATACAGTTCACGGTTGGATGCTGTCACATAGTGTTTATGTATGCAACCAGGTGCGAAACCAATCTGTTTCATATTCTGCTTATTCTGATCTGTAGTCATTTTGTTTACTATCTCACATTGTGTTTACAGCCAATAGATTGGGATATATTAAGGCATATTGTATAAAGCCTTTGAACTGTTAAGATCCAATGGCACTCCTGTAATAATGCAATAGATGAGTTATGTTTAATGTTTGATATCATTTTACTATCTCTACTTAATGACAATGGTAGCACAGGCTAAAAGGGAAGCTTTTGTTAAGTTTTCTATACAATATTATGCCTTTTCTAATGAAGAATGTCATGCTACCATGATCTATAATTTACTGTTCCAGACCAGTCAGCTGAGATACTTGGGCCTGACCTTTTCAGGCAGCAGTCGGGCTTGGCGGGAGCGGGCGGTGGCGGTCGCAGAGCCAATCACCACCCGCGATTGGCTCCGCGCCACCATTTTACACAGGCGGGGCAATACAGGCCTGCCCAGCGTAAAACATGAGCTGTAGTGCTCAGCGCTACCAGTGCGGGCGGGGAGAGGAGAGAGAGTCGGAGCCAGCACTCTCACGCACATGCACGAAAGAGCGCTTCAATCTCCCTGAGGCATGAAGCTGCCTCAACGAGGTTGAATTGCTATTGAAATTATTAAATAAATGGTTTAAAAATTTATTAAACATGTCCCATCTCATGTGACTGTGTCACATGAGATGGGGCATGTTTTTGTATTTAGGAAACATTTTTTATTTAATTAATAAAAGCTTTAGGAAACCTCATCCCGCTTGTGGATGAGTTTTCCTAAAAAATGTGAAGGCCGCTTGGCCTTTTCGCCTGCCCGCCAACCTTAAGGTTGGACGGCAGCATTAACAATAACATTAATAACTTCCTTAATGGCCTTAATAGGCCGTTTAAATATCGGCGGGTGCGCAGTCGACTCCGGCGCCCGCCCACCGAATGAAACATCGTGAGACAGCGCGATGACATCGGGACACACGCCTGACGTCATCGTGCATCATTTTACATGTCAGCGTGTCGAGCCCGCCCCCGCATGCCGACTGAAAAATCCTGCCCTTGAAGTTTAAAGTGTGGAATCTTAAATCTTACTATAATTATTTTATAATTAATTCAGTGTTAAATGCATAATGCATAATCCCATAAGTATAGGCAAACAGTCCTGGGATCTGGGTGAGAAATTTAACTTTGGTGGGGGCTAAAAACAGGTGGTCGCAGAGCAACTGCCTTTGATACACCTCGTCCTATTTTCTTGCCCTTTAAAATCACTGGAAAGTACAATCAGTCAGGGAGTGGAATGGGCACTTGATCCACTACACTACCTTCTACACCCTGCTGAAGCTGCATTTCATCCACCCCCTTGCCCTGATTTCTAATGATCTAGAGGGATAAATAAGACACTACTCCCTCAGATAATCTAGATAACAAAATTAAAACAAAAAATGCTGGAAAAACAGGTCTGGTGGCATCTGTGGAGAGAGAAACAGAGTTAACATTTCGAGTCTGTATGAATCTTCTTCAGAGGTAGCAAAATATATCCCTAGGCCAGAAACTTACCTGTGTCGGGTGGGCTGGGTGGGAGTGGGTGGGGGCGGGCACAGAGCCGATCACTGCCTGAGATCGGCTGCCCACTGCCATTTGATGTGGGCGGCCCAATTAAAGCATGGCTGGCAGCGCTCAGCGTTACCTGTGAGGGCGGGGGAGGAGGGAGAGTCGGGGCCTGGCTCTTATGTGCGCATGCACAGAGCTGCCTCAGGGAGATTAAGTTGCTTGAGCTGGGACATGTTTTTATGTTTAGGAAAATTTTATCATTTAATAAATAAAAGCTTTGGGGAACCTCATCCTGCTTGGGCTCTTTGCCTGCCCTCCAACCTTAAGGTTGGATGGGCAGAGTTGCAAACAACTTTAATTGGTTTTTTAATGGCCTTAATAGGCCATTGACAGTTTGGTGGGCGCGCAGCCGCCTCTGGTGCGTGCCCGCTGGACGAAAGATCTAAATGACGCGCAGTGACAATGGGACACACACCGGACGTCATCTCGTGTCATTTTGCACGTCAGCTTGTCGGGCCTGCCCCCATACGCCAACAGCAAGATTCAGGCCCTAATGTTGCAAGCCCCCAGGTGTCAACTTTATCTTGTGTGATCACATGAACCTAAGAAAAGCACCCTGCTGTATCACTGATGAAAGGTATAACTGTCATCACATGTAGCTCAATTCATTGTTTTCCATATGCATAAAACATGTGACAAATGGGAATGTCATTTTGGTAGCAAAAAAGCAGTACTTAAATAGTGAGTATAATGATTACAATATTAACACCAACAATCTGGATTTGGAAAGTGGAAAATTTCAGAATCTATACAGAGAGATGACCTCCTCCTTCATATCCATGCCCTAAGAGGGCATGGGCAACCATGGACTTCCATTGGATCGGTCCATGATTATGCTTGACAAAGTGCTGCAGTGGTTTGCCACTGCCTTCTGCAGTATGGCTGACCAGGAAACACTCCTGCTCCTACCACCTTCCATCAGGCATACTGGAAGGTTCTACATTGTGACTGCACCTTCTGTGGCCATCAAGTCCTGAAGTGGAACTTGAAGTTGAGCTTTTGGCTCAGAGGTAGGGACGCTACCACTGCACCACAAGATCTCCAGAAAGATTACATTAGTATGAAATCTGAAGGACTGTCATTCTAAAGTAGATTTATTGATAGAAATATATGTACTCTGAAATTGTAAAACAAATCTACAAAAAGACTCAAAATACTATACAGACTGATATGAGAGCATCAGATTCAATTGAAATAGTGTTAGAATCAATCTGAGCAGCATCTTGTGATGTAAATGTCGGTCTAGCAATTCAGACCTGCATTCAACTTTTGCAGAAAACCATTGTCTGGAAATTCCTGGGGTCTCACTCCATTGGCAGAGGAGATCCCCCATCTGCACTAGTTGAATGCTGGACAACCTATCCCAAATTTTGTGGACGGGGTCATTTCCATATGTAGGGTGGGTGCTGCTGCCACTTGCCTGGGTGCATGAGTGGCATTGGACACTGCCTGACCCAATCCACTCATCTAGAGCAGAGTTGTGCCCAGCTACACACACTGAAGACACCCTCCCTCCAACCACCACCCTCTGCGATCGAACTGAGCTAAATTGAAAATATTCGCTCTCCGTTTTCATGAAAATGGCGGCAGAGGCCCGAATCCAGAAGTCCTGTCCCTGAATCCGGCCTCTGCCAAGTTCGTGAGGTTGGGGTGGTGGTGGGGAGTTCTGAAACGGGGGTAGGTTCTAACTAGCACACCCACGTGATTTTGGTATGGTAGGTATCTAAACCCGAAGGCCGGAATTTTACATTCAGTGTATGGGGGCGGGCCTGACACTCCGGAACGTAAAACGACACACGACGACGTTGGGCGTGCATCCCGAAGTCACCGCGTACCATCACAATATTTCGGTAGGCGGGCGCACTATGAGGACGGAGGCATGCCCGTTATTAATTAACGGGCCAGTTAAGGCCCTTGAGGCACCAATTGAATTTGATTTTGCGCAGCCCATGCAATTTTCAGGGTGTCTCACGGGCATAAGGGGCAGGTGGGTAGGCCACATTTTCAAAAATCTCATCCATGGGCGGGATAAAGGGGAGTGGGTGGGTTCGCTAATGCAAGTTGTTAGCACTTTAGATTATACCTTACTGCTACTTGCTTGTGTGAACAGGACAACTTTATTTCTCTTCAGAGCTGCTTTGACAGAAATAACAGGCTTCAGTTCAGGACTCTGGAGGAGTCATAACACTTGGACCCTTCCAGGTATCAGACAGCCTTCCCTTACCTTAGGAATGGGGATCGTAGTCTCCACTGGAGGCACCTCCTCTGAGGAGGAAGAGAGGGCCAGAAGGAGGAGGAGGCCAGGTGTCCCTGTTTGGCCTCTAGGGGAGCGACCTGTAGGAGGAGAATCGCAGGCACAAGGGGCAGGGCCAACAGGAAGTCCAAGGCGGAAGGGACTGCAGAAGACGCCACTATTCTGCTGCCAGGGTTTACAGGCGGCGATGCAACTACCTCAATATGACCAAGGTGCAATGCTGAAGGATGCTCCATCTCTGTCTCAAGGGAGACAGTGACCTCCATCTGTCAGATGATCAGCCCTGAGATTAGCTCCAAATGTGTGGGTGGATACCCCATGCCAGCGGCATTGAAGATCATGGTGGCCCTCAACTTCCATGCCTCCGGCTCTCTCCAGGGGTTGGTGGATGATCTTTGTGGAGTCTCCCAATCAGCTGTCCACAGTTGTGTCAAGCTGGTGACAGATGCTCTGTTCATGTGTGCATTGACTTTCATTCACTACCGCATGGACAAGGCCAGCCAGACAGAGCGAGCCAGAGGCTTCGCGGCCATTGCTGGGTTCCCCCATGTCCAGGGTGCAATCGACTGCACACATGTGGCCATCAAGGCGCCAGCGGATGAGCCCGGTGCCTTCATCAACAGGAAGGGCTTCCACTCCATGAACGTGCAGATAGTGCGTGATCACAGGATGCAGATTTTGCAAGTCTGTGCAAGGTACCCAGGCAGCTCCCATGATGCTTACATCCTGAGACTCTCCCAGGCGCCAGGGCTCTTAGGTGCTCCAGCCCGGCTTGATGGATGGCTGCTGGGCGAAAAGGGCTATCCCCTCAAAAGGTAGCTCATGACCCCTCTCCACCATCCATGAACAGAGGCTGAGCAGCGGTACAATAGGAGCCATGCCTCCACAAGGGTGGTGGTAGAGAGAACTATCGGTCTTCTCAAGATGCGCTTCCGAGGCCTGGACCGTTCAGGGGGAGCACTGCAATACCTCCCAGATCGTGTGTCACTGATAGTGGTTGCATGCTGCGCTCTCCACAATCTGGCACTGGAAAGGGGGGATGCAGTGGAGGAAGAAGATGTTGACACAGCTGCTCTCGCAATGGAAGATGAGTCCAGTAGTGAGTCTGAGGAAGAGCACGGTCAGGAGAACGCTGAGGGGTTAGACGCTGACCTGGGCAGCCTCCAGGGAGGCAGTGACACCCGGGAGGCTTTGATCCAATGCTCCTTCAGCTAGCCTACCAAAGAAGAACCACCACCACGTGCCAGGGCTGCAGGCTCCATACTCGATACCTGACAGGAACATTTGCTCGGTGAACAACATTGCACTATGTGCCATTTCAATAAAGTTCAATGACAAACAAGTCACTCATAACATCATGGGTTACCCTTCACCTGCAGAATTAATGAAGCACCCAGAGGCTTGTTGAACACAAACTAATTTACTGGTGTGGTGCCTGGCATACATAAAACAAATTAAATGTAAAGGTGTTCTCCATCACACCTACTTATAAATCACTTAAAAGTGGGACAAGAAAATATCACCAGTGATAAGCCCATGTTGTGCCTAAGGTGATTTACATTTGCTAAGTCTAGGTGCTCTCCGCTCGCTGGCACCAGCATTGGACACAGCCTGCTCACTCTGCTGTCCTGTTGGCCTTGATGACCTTGGCGGGTGTCCTCTGGCCTGTGGAGCCTGTGCTGGCCCTGACTGGGAGAGACTGGCCAGTGCCACGGCTGGCATCTCCCCAGTCACTGCAGCCTCATCAGATGCCATGGTCACTGGCAGAGGGGCGGAGGAGCTGTTGCCCTCACCCGGAGCGCCCTGAGAGGAGCTCACAGAGATGACAAACAGCTTATGCACCAACGTCAGGTCACTTTGGACCATCCTGCTCACCATTGATGGATGGGCACCTAGCTGGGATACTGGGTGCCCAATCCATCTCCCACACTGACACTGACCACCTAAGGCCATTCCTGGTGTGAGGGCTTGCAGGTCCAAGCACATCCCCAGGAATCCCTGATTCAGCTCCAAGAGCAGCCTCTCCATGAGATTCGCCACTCTCTCCATGGAGGAGGCTGTGCGCTCGGCCAAGAGGGTCATTGCATTGCTCATGCTCATGCTCATGGACCATGGCACACATTCCCTCATGTACCTCCGCCAGATTCTCCCTCACACCCTGCTGGACTTCCAGCATCTGCTGCCTCAGGGAAAACTCCAGAGGCACATCATCAGCCACCGACTGAGCATGTTCCTGGTCCCCAGCAGTCCTCTGACTGCCAGCCCCCTGGGCATTCTCTGCCTCCGCCTGCACCTCAAGCGAGTGTGAAGTGCCCTCACCACTGTGCACCGAGATGCTAGCCGACGATCTAAATCCCACTGAGGTGCTGGTGCCTGCCTGGCTGAGAGGGTGTGACAGTCGTGCATTTATATCCCCTGTGTCCTCTGGGGTGAGCGGTGGTCCTTCAGGCTCCTGACCCCAATGGGCTTCTGGTGATCCTGAAAGGAAGAACAAGGACATGTCATTAGTTGAAGTCATTACACTGTTACTGTGCATGCCTGGCACCTGGACCAGGGTGCCCTCATCTTTCCATTATCAATGGGGATTCCATGTTCGAGGCTCACATCAATATGGAGACAACAGTGGAATGGCTGCTATGACAGACATTCTCACTTCTGTGCACTGCAGTCTTACCTCCCTGTAGCACCCCAACCTCATCGCGGCCAGTTGACCTAGGCGCATGGCGCCTCTCCAGCTCCAGCGCCTCCCACTCGTATCTGGACAAGATTGGAAGGTGAGGCAGACCTCCGCCAGTCCACAGCCTCTCAACATTGTGGGCTGTCTTCTCCTGAAAGGAGAGCGGAACATTGATTAGTCCACCTGTACCTGCATTGCCATTGCAGCCTGGCCAACCCCACCTGAGGAACACCTTATAGGGCTCAGCCGATTTGTGACGCCCAAGTTGCAAGACACTCATTCCAAGCAGCCAGGGCTCACCCCCTTGCCCAGATGCTGCCTCACTGACATTTGCCACTCACACTCTAAGAACTCTGAGGTCCGGGGGTGGGGGTGGGGGGGGGTTACTGCTCCTGACTACTATGCTAAGTGACCCATGCTAACACGGTACTCTCCCTTCTCGATCGCAGGCGGTCATTGAAGCGCTTGCAGCACTGCACCCAGGTGTGCCTACCACATCATGGGAGCTGACCCTGGAAGCCACCTCCTCCCAGGCATTTTTGGTGAGGTGGGGGTCCTCCTCCTCCCATCCCTTGGGACAAGGATATCCCGGCATGCTTCCATCTCCCCCAGGAGGATAGCTCACAATAATGTTTGCCAGAAAACCGGGGGGGCCGACTGCCCCACCGACCTGCCATCCTGCCTGCCCTGTTATGCAACAACATTCTGAATCGCAATGGTACTGCAAAGTCAATGGCAGCCTTTGCATGGCTGCCTGCACTGTTTTTGAATAGGCCGCTGCGTCACTATTGGATCCGGTGGACATTGAGCTCCCGCCCCTGCCTGCCCTTTCATGCTGATGCTGGGCATCTCCAGCATAAACCCGCGTAAAATGGCGGTGCAGACCCAATTGCAGGCGGTGGTCGGGCTCCCGATCGCCCCAACCTGCTCCCACCAAGCCCGCCCAACGCGGGAAAAATTCAGGCCACAGTGTGCTAATTAGAGTAAGAGCAGGTCTGAACCCTGTGGATTCATTTGGATAGCCAAGGTATCCTTTTGGGGAGGTAAGGGACCTCTTTGGACATGATTCCCAAGACACCTTTGAGAGAGGTAAAGTACCCTTTCAGACAGGTCAAGTGCCCTTTGGGACTATTAAAGACATAATTACATGTTAAAAGTGCATAAACTCCTTGGAACTATCCAAGCTGTTAAAGAATTTTCAAAGCTGTCAAAGACCTGTCAAAGCTGTCAAAGGCCTGGCAAGCTATGAAAGAACTGTCAGAACTTATTGGAACTGTCAAAGCTGTCAAGGGATTTAACTCTGCTCTACTATAAAAAGTGTGGAGTTTAACAAAATTAGTGCTTGATATTTCACTCTGACTGTTGACATAAGCCTAAAGGTCATCATTATAGGATTTGTGCTGCATGACTGATTTTACAACCTGACTTCATCACAGTGGGGTGCCTGTTCAGAGAACAGTTTGACTGACAGTTCCAAGTGGGTAGAGAGTAGAAATGTTTGTTTTTATTTTAGATCAGCAGGGCTTTTGAGGTTTGTCTATGGTGGATGTTAGTGAGTTGGCATGGAAGGGGTAAGGGCAAAGGGTGATTGATGTGGGCATGGGTAGGCAGGAGTTGGCAATAAATTGGCATATGGGCTAAAAAATGCCATGGGGTGAGTGGGGGCATAGATTAGCATAGAGGGTATGAGGGGCCATGGGGATGGGTAGAGGGGCATAGGGTGACATTGGGGTATGAGGGTCTATGGGCTGGGTAGATGGGCATATGATGGCATGGAAGCAGGTAGGGGGCATAGGGTGGCATGGGTTGGCATAGCTGTGGCACGGGGAGTGCAGAGGGTGAGGGGGACGTGAGTAGTGAGGACTAGAGGGCTGTTTTTTTGTTTTGTGCATGGTTTAGATAACTTCACCAACACATTGGAGCACAGAGGCAGGCCTTCTGGCCAGTCCACCTCCCTACCCGCAGACTCTACACTTGTTCCAGGAATGGTGGGCCTAACTTCTAATCCAGCTAGCCCCCCGGAACAAAAATCCAACCTTCCAGGCCTCCTTTTGCTGGGTTGGATTGGCAGAGCCGGGAAATATCCTGTGTCTGCGCTCCCAACTCAGGAACGAAAATCCGGGCTCAGGTCTCAACAGGCATGAGTTGTACTGAGGCCTTTGAGCACATAAAGGGAAGAATGCCCTGGTGAAGGCAGGAATGGCCTTGATGTGTTTTCTTAACATGGGGGTGGTGGGCGGGGGTGGGGGGGTGGTAGAGGGGGCCCACTGGTTTTAAAATGTTTTTCAAAATGATCTGTGGTCCCAGACTTCCTATTTTGGCTGTAAATATAGAGCAGTATATTGGACAAAACATTGCTTGGAAATGCTTAAGATATTCATGGCCAAGTCTTTCCAGTGCATTTTAAGCAAGTTTGTACGTAGTAGTATTCCAAAGCAAAATAAATTCAATAGTAGTTACTATTATAGACAGTTAAAGTGCAAAAGTTCTGCCTCATTACAATTAAACTGCTGTGACTTCAGAATTTGAGAGTATGGTTATAACCTGCATTTTCTGACAATCCCAGATGTAATTCAATCATTCTTTCCTGATTTTAAATTATTTTTCTTCAACCTTCCATAAGTTGGTTTCAGAGACAGAAATATATGTCATCTTTCATAAATGTAAAATCAACTTGAAAGTTGAATTTTCTCAGTCAACTTGTGGCCTATATATATTTATACAAAATCAGGAGTGTTCATTTGACTCATGACCTGTACTGGACTTATATTTTTGAATATTGGTAATTGATGTCCATGATATCTCGTAGAGCAGTAAAATACCTAGGGCATAGTGAAATCAGAAAAGAGACATGTGAGACAGGGAAATCTGGACCTGGTAAGTGAGTTTGTATCAATAGTTCACAAGGAACATCTGTCATAGCAGATCTTGTGCCCAAACAATAACACCCTGGCTGCACACCAGGTGTTTTTTCACACATGTTGGCAGAATCCTACATTACAGTTTTATGTGGAAAGGAGCTGAAGATTTCTGTGTTCAATTTTTTTGATGTGAGCTTTTAATACTATCTATTTTTTCAAATGCCTTAGAGTAATTGTTATGACTATAAACCGTGAGGAACATTTCACTGAATATCAGAAAAATTGTTTCTTGAAGGGAGTGCTTTGCTCACTTCCTGTCTCAACTGTATAACAAGTTTTGCATAGAGTTTACATCTCAATATCTATCATTATGCTCTGCCTTTATTTTTTCTATTTTTTAAGCCCCATTGGAAAGAATTTACTGTCAGTCTTAACATGTGAACTTCATTGAACGAGTGGAAAGATGAATTTAATATGAGCATGTAAGGCAAGATTGACAACAGTAATTACCCAAAATCCAGTCTTTTGTCTACCCTTCTACACTAGCTTGCTGCCAGTTTTCAATTGCTTTGCACAGTACTGTCATTAATTTATAAAATGGTTGTGACTCCCTAATATTTTCTTAATTAACCTTTTAAGTATAACTGCTTATAAAATTACAATAACTATCCCATAAATGAGTCCTATTATCCTCAAGGAAAGGGCTGGGTAGCAATTTTCGACTACTAGAAACTGCATAGGTAACAGTTTTAACACAGAAAGTTCTCAAGGCACTTCATGGATGGACATGTGGAATATCGGCAATGAGATGGGAATGGAAGGATTAGGAGAAAACACCAAAGGTTGGATAAAGAGATGGGATTTTGAAGAAGTTTTTAAAGGAGGTGAGAAGTAGGGAGGTTTTGGCAGGGATTTCTAGGGTGGGACTCAGGTGGTTGAAGGCTATGTGCTGGGAATGAAGGATCTAGGGGTTGAACAAGAGGCCAGAGTCAAAAGAATGGAGACTTTGGGGAGTGGGTGTACTGTAAGACTGAAGGAGATTGCAGAGCTAGGATGGGTTGAAGATTTGGAGGGACTTGAGGATAAATCAGTGAGGATAGGGTGATGAATGAACAAGACTTTCTGAGACATGATACTTCCAGCAATGTTTTGGGCATGATGCAGTTGGTGGAGATTGAAAGACAGCAACGTTCCTGTAAAAGCTCAGTATGTAAAGATTAACCAATGTGATTATTCATGTCTGTATAATTGAATCATTTATGCACCAAGATTGTACAAATATTTTTGTAAATATACTCACCATTGACCAGCAAAACAGAGTAATGCTATTTCTTAATTTTAGTTCTATTGATATCTACCTTCAAATTTTAAAAAAATCCAATGCTATTGCTAATATTTGTATCTTGAAGGGTTGGAAAACCATGGATTTCAGACCATTATTTTCAAAGACATTGGCTAAATTAATTATGTCTCTAGAACTAGCTAATTCTTATGTATTGTAAGAAGAAAGAAATCTGCATATCTCAGTTTTTAGGTTCATATATTTTGTCTTTGCTAAAGCAGGTCAGGCCACATAACCTGCCTCAGCTATGTAGTGCTATCAGGCAACTGTTTATTTATCCAAGGCTTCTAGATGTCACCCCTTGTTGTTAATGTCTACCAGACAGTAGTATGAAAAACAAGCTCAGCGTCTGAGACCTTTTTAACACTCTTATTTTTAAATAGTGTAGGTTTTATCTTGGCTAAACACTTCTTATTTTGCTTCTCTGTAGTAGTAAATCTCATACTAATTATTTCATGCCATTCAGTATTTGATTTGCACCTCTGCAAGATTTATATCTCATTGTTGAATTCAATTTATAGCCCTATTTTTGTTATTCCTCCACTTTTATAAACCATGTGCAATACATCCTTCCATTATCAAAGTGCATTTCATAAATGTGCGAAAATATGTAGTTAGCACAGTTTTAACAACTAATTAAATATTTACAAGTCCACTAAATTTTTTATTGCTCTTCTGTGCCAATAATTGACTGTTATCAGGCGGTTAAAAAGTTTGTGGTTGTTCAGTTACAACATGATTACCAGCTTTAAACAGTGTGTAAACTGGCAGAAGCTATTTGTCTGTATTTATACTGCTTGAACATGATGATGTTTTTCTTTGCTAGTGAACACTGATGCAAATATTCTAATAATTTGTTTATTTTTTGTTAGATTCCCTTTAATAAATTGTAGTTTGTAAGTAATTTTTCAAGAGTTAACATCAGATCCTATGCTTGTCTAATTCAGAAGTGATACGAGTGGATGGTTACCCCTTGAGACTACAAAGCCCCAGCATGCTAAATGTAAACAAGTTAGACAACATACTTTAAACTCTAAACAAGTCTCTTGGATTTGAGATGGAATGTTCAGAATTAATTGAAAAGAAAGATAACCATATCCATGCCAACTAATCTGACAAGGCATCTTCAAAGATATTTTAAAACTCTTTGGCTGGCTCACATCCCAAAAATGAATAGGAAAGAAAGAGACAGCAAGGGAAAAAATTTTTTTTAAATGACTCTTTTTGATACACCAGCAACAATTTATCAGCTGAGGAAATGAGATTCCACAATTTTAATTGTTCCGTTGTCTGGTAAACTCTGTTTTTGTGCTTTAACGAAGAGCTTGGTTGTTAGCTCCTGATACACATTATGATTCTGAAATTGAGAGGTTCTGAACTGATGTCTACAGAAAGGGATTAAAAGTAGAGTTAACACTATATGAAACAATGGAAATAATTCTTGCTACTTTTATATAAACTGCCATGTATCATTCTGAATTGATGGTCTCCATAAAATTAGAGCCCCTCCCTTTCTTACTGTTTCACATAGAGCATTGCAGCGTCCTGGACTAAATTGTTCATGATGCCTATTTCACAGTTCAGCTTCACTTACAGGTTGTATAAAGTGGAATGTCCTGAATGCTGAATTGTACTTAATCAGCTTTTCGTTGAGCCAGATCTTGCTAGAAAGGGGGCATCTCGCAACTTGAGCCATTAATTTTTTTGTGACCCTTCTGCTCAAAAATATTTTGTGCTATAACTTAATGGAAGTATGGGCTCATGATGGTATGTTGAGAGCAATGGAACATCTAGGACCTCAGTGAATGGTGGGACCAGCAGTTTATCTCCTTAACTAATGAGATTTATTGGTTGAGAATGACTGAGAAGTAGAAAGATTTAGAGTCAAATCAGGTGCAGAGAAAGAAATAAATAGGGGAAAGAAAGGTTAGATATAGACAGAGAAGCGGGTGGTAGCATGGTGGTAATGTTACTGAGTGAATAATCCGGAGCCCTGGGCTACTGCTTCAGCAAGATGAGTTCAATTCCCACCATGGTAGCTGGGGGAATTTAAATTTAATTACTAAATCTGGAAAAATATGTTAGTCTTAGTAATAGTGATCATGAATGGATTGTTGTAAAAACCCATCTGGTTCACTAATATTCTTCAGAGAAGGAAATCTGCCATCCTTACCTGTTCTGGCCAACATGTGACTCTCAGATCCACAATATATGCTGGCTCACATCCCAAGAATGAATAGGAAAGAAAGAGACAGCAAGGGAAAAAATAAAAATTTGACACTCTTTGATTCACCTACAACAATTTATCAGCTGAGGGAATGAGATTCCACAATTTAAATTGTTCCATTTCTGGGTCAGAGATTTTAATTTATCACATCATTAAAAAGGCACTTAGGCTGCTTTTTACTAGATAAATTTCTGAGGTGAGCCTAATGCACAATTAATGTGCAAATCCAGCAAGTTCTTAAAAATAATTGAAGCTAAGGGTGAGATTTTTAGGGAGCAAAGGGCACAACGGAGTAAACTGATCAGCAATTCAAGAGATTCACAACTCATAGTGAATCTTATAAACCCTTGCGTTGCTGCTCGATCTGAATATCCTGGGGGGCGTTACCTTTAACCAGAAACTGAGCAGCCATATGATTATTGTGGCTACAAGAGCAGCTCAGAGGCTGGGAATTCTCTGATTAGTAATTCACCTCCTGACTCTCCAAAGCCTGTTCACCATCTACAATGCAAAAGTCAAGAGTGTGACGGAATACTGTCCATTTGTCTGAATTAATTCAGCTTCAACACCATTCAAGAAGCTTGACACCATCAGGACAAAGCAACCTGCTTAAATTCACTCCCTCAACCACAGTGCACAGTGGCAGCAGTGTGCGCGATCTACAAGATGCTCTGCAGCACTGGTCAAGCCTCCTTTGGCAGAACCTTCCAAACCTGCAGCCTCTATCACCTAGAAGGACAAGAGCAGCAGATGCATGGGTACAGCACCACCTGCAAGTTCCCCTCAAAGCCACACATTATCCTAATTTGGAACAATATCACCGTTCCTTCACCGTCTCTGAGTCAAAATCCTGGAACTCCCTTCCTAACTGCACTGTGGGTGTGCCTGTGCCACATGGACTCCAGCAGTTCGAAAAGGCGGCTCATCACCATCTTCTCAAAGGCAACTAGGGATGGAAAACAAATGACCTTGTCATTGACAGTCACATCTATAAACAAATAAAAACAAGTACATTGTTTTAACCACCGGTTACTTTTCCTGCAGGATCCAGCCCAATCTCTCCACAGACTTTAACAGAGTAAGAAATAGAGAAAAATTTGCTGATGTGTTTTTAATTCCCTATCATTTAAAATCAATTATAAAAGCTTTAAAAAAAAAGTTTAAATACGAAATAAATTATCATGTTCCGACTTGGCCATGGTTTCTAGGCGGATTGAAGAACTGATGGTAGCAATATGGGTGTAGCCAGATATGGATGTAGATAGATATGGCATTGGGGTGTTTGCTGTGTCATTTGGTTTCAATTTGCATACATTTTTAAGACTGTTTTCAGCAGGAGTTGTTGTGACGTAAATTGAGGTGCACCGAAAATTTGAACAGGCAGCCAAGCATATATAAATGGATAGGCTGTCCTCTGTGGGATTTTCATCTTGCTGCCGTCCCTTTTGAGGTACAAACTGATTAGTAGCAAGCCAAAAATTGCCCACAACGTATCGCACACAGTTATTGCACTTGCGTCAAACATGCTCAATTAATGCCTGCATATATTTGCCCACTAGGTGACAGTACAACTCTTCTGCCTTTTGTTATCATTTAAAGAAGATGCAATTTACATTGGGCTGAATTTTCTGTTTGTTGGGCGGGCGGGCCCGACCCAATCGCTGGCGGGTGCGGAGCCGATCTCCGCCGGCGAAACGGGCCATGCCGCCATTTTGTGCGGGCGGGCCAATTAAGGCCTACCCAGCGCGTTTCAGACTCCTGTGTACAGCAGGAAATTCAAATGTGCTGTGGGCGTGTACAGACCGCCGGTTCCAATGGGGAACCGGCAGTCTGCATAAAGAAAGGCCAGGCAGCCTCCTTTAGGCTGTTCACCATGGCCAGCGACCGGGCTCCAGTGCAGGGCAGGGCAGAGGAGGAGGAGGGGGATAGGCTGCAGGGTAGGTCAGTGGGGGGGCCAATGTGCCCCTTGGTTCTCCGATGCCTGCCTTGCTGCCCTCCTGGAAGAGGTGTCACATCGTCGGGAGGTGTTGTTTCCCGAGGATGGGAGGAGGAGGGCCTCCCACGTGACCAGGCAGGCGTGGCAGGAGGTGGCGAAGGCTGTTAGCTCTCATGATGCTGTGCAGCGCACAGGGACCCAGTGCCACAAGCGCTTCAATGATTTGCTGCGCTCTGGAAGGGTGAGTACCATGTCGGCCTTGGCCATTTAACCCAGCAGGTAGCCTTAGCCTTGAAGGCCCCCACCTTAGTGTCGTTACTGCATTGGGCATTTGGCGCATGTTGGTTGGGCAAACAGATACTGACCATGCTTACATCAGCCCTAGTGACTGAGGAGAAGATGGGTTCTCCCTGCAGCATATGTTGGTGTTTGTCGCATTTGAGTAGTCTGGGGGCAACCTGCAGGGTAGGCAGCTAGACACATACTCAGAACTCCAACACATGTCTTATTGATGGTGATGAGATGGTGGAAGGGGAGCCTCAAGGTGTCGTGGCCAAGAGCCATCTGCTGGCCTCGGTGCCACACCTAGTTGTGCCTCCTTACCACGGGCGCTAAGACCCGTGTGTTATTCAAAGTGATGGACGCCGAATGTGTCCAAGATGGCCATTGGGGGAGGGGGTTGGGAGCAGCCGTACTATCTTCTGGTGACTGATCACCAGTAGTGTGGACAGGAGCCGCTGGAGGCCTCAGATGGGCCACTGTGGTTGGGGTGCGGTGTGCATGTGCAGAGTACATGAGCAATCAGCCCCAATAAATGCTCTTCTCTGTTCTGCAGGCAAAATCAGAGTACAATAGCCGGGAGCACTTGCGGACTGGTGGCGGGCACACCCTGTTGCAGCACCTAACCACATATGAGGAGCAGGCCATAGAGCTGGGGAGGAGGCAGGCGGCCAGGTCGGCAGGTGTCGGCAAGGCTGGGGTGCAGCGACCAGGTATTTGAGGGCCACAGTCCCATCCACTCTGTCTCCCCACCATCCAAACCACTGATGGTTGCTGCAATCGTTAATGCAGCAACACTGCTCATTCACAGACTGATACAGTCAGACATGTGGGTCATGCACAAAGGTCCCTCGACCCCTTGAGGATGCGCGTCTCTAGCACCTTCCAAAGTCGCCTTACCCCATTTGTGACCACTATCCCCATGGCCTAACATGCCATGGCATCGCTGCTGCATAGCCAAAGACTTATTGCATCTTAGGAGGGTTTGTACCTCCACCACCCTTTCAGCCAGTGCGTCCCACATTACTCTGTCCAAAAGATCCTCAGCACCTCACCTGTCAACCTCATGGCACTCAACTTAAATAAATGCCACCATGTTACTCATCCCTGCGCCAAGGGGAAATGTGGCCTTCTGTCCACCCAGTCTATGCCCCTCCTAACGGTATGAAGGTCAATAATGTGACCTGTCAATCTCCTGTGCTCCACGGCAAATGTTGCAAGTGTTTGCAATGTTTCCTCATAACTCCAACTCTCCAGTCCAGCATGCATCCAGGTCAGGAACCTCTGCACTCTCTCCACTCCAATACCATCCCTCCCATGAAGCGCAGGTCACAACTGAACGCAGAAGTGTAGATGTGGCCTCTACAGCAATTTTTGCACTTGCAACATGACCTCCCTTTTCCTACATTCTATTCCTCGGCTAATAAAGGCAAGCCTGGCTTCGACCTTGTTAAACGCCTTATGTTCCTGTTCTGCTACCTTAACGGGTCTGCCCAGCAAGGCCCCTGTAATCGTCATGACTTCCCACGGTCCGACCATTACTCATGTATTCCCGTACCTTGCTTGTCTTGCACACAGCTTAACCGCACATTTATCCACATAACATTCCATGTGGCATTCCTTAGGCCATCTGACCAGCCTGTCTGTATGCACGTGTAATGTTTGGGCCTCCTCTTGACCATTTACCACCCCACCAATGTTTGTCTCCTTAGGTTCTTGAAGGTTGAGCGCAGTATGAGGCTGGGGGTAAAGGGATGAATGGTGTTACTGACTGAATGCTAACTGATGCACTGTCCTTGTTAATTTCATCATGGCCGCCACCAACACATCCAGAGCCCCCCCTCCACACCTGAGGTGTCACTTGCAACTTGCATCACATCATTTCGGTGAGCCAGGCACCAGCGCAGCGACTACGGTGGGGATTATAACATCGGCTGGTGTCCTGGGGCACAGTGGAGAGGGCACTTCACAATCGCTGGAGGAGATGGCACGGACAGAGAGTTCCAATGGCGCCAGCAGCCGGAGGACTGCAGGGGACCAGGCACATGCTAAGTCGGGCAGTGATGATGTACCTCTGGAGATGTCAGCCATGCAGCAGCTGTAGGACAAGTGGCCGGGTGCGCGGGAGCATCTGGCACGGTTGCATGAGGGTGTGCTTCACTTGGTCTCTGTGGTGGAGGAATCCAGGCAGAGTGTCAGTGATGGCATGAACCTCAGGACAGAGCTTCAGAGATTGGCAACTCTCATGGAGAGAGGCTTCCAGCAGATTGAGAATCTTCTGATCGGGTTACGCTCTGACCTCCAAGCCCTCACAGCGCTAATGGCCACAGGTGGTCATTGGCAATGTGGGAGATGTTCTGGGCACCAAGTGTCCCAGCTCGGTGCCCATCCATCTGCAGTGAGCAGGGAGGTCCAATGTGACCTCACGTCGGCGCAGCAGCTGCCTTTCGTTGCTGCGAGCTCCTCTCAGGGCGCTCTGGATGAGGGCAGCAGCTCCTCCTCCCCTCTGCCAGTGACCGTTGTATCCGTTGAGGCTGCGACAACTGGGGAGGTGCCAGTTCTGGAACTGGCCACTCCCTCCCCAGCGGGGCCATCACAGGCTCCACGGGCCAGAGGACGGCCGCCAAGGTCATCGAGGCCAACAGGACAGCAGAGTCAGCAGCTGTCTCACAAGCCACTCCGAACAATGGGGTGACACCTAGACGTAGCACCCACAAACGTAGGCATAAGGCACGTTAGGCACTCCAAAGGTTTGTCACTGGTGATTTTGTGTTGGCTCTAGATTAGGGAATGTTTTATTATCAGCGTCAGAGCGACGTTTGTTGTTTATTTTGGTGGCAATAAAGTCCACTTTTGTGACTATGGCTGAGGGTGATTCCTTTGTGCCGCATTTGTATGTTTCACAGACATATCATGAGTGTTTGAGTAGACATTGATGTTTCTGTACTAAGCCCTTAGTTGCAGCTGATGAGGTGGAAGATGTAGCACCTAAGCGCCACATGTGGAAGCGCCAGGCAATGCTGGTCCTGCAGATCCATGTGTGTGGAGCTAGCTGAAGGTTCGTTGGATTAAAGTGTCCCAGGTGTCCCTGCCTCCTTGGTACAGTAACGAGTCAACGTGCTGCCCCTCATCATTGCCCTGTGCTTCCTCATCCTCTGAGCCACTGCTGGATTCATCATGTGCAGCCTCATCCACTGCGTCAAGGTCTTCATCGTCAACTGCATCCCCCCTTTCCAGTGCAAGATTGTGCAGAGCGCAGTATGCTACCACTATCACAGACGCGATCTGGGGGGTACTGGAGTGTGCCCCCTGAGCGGTCCAGGCAACGGAAGCGCAGCTTGAGAAGACCGATGGCTCTCTCCACCACAGCCCTTATGGTGCCGTGGCTCCTATTGTAGCGCTCCTCAGCTTCTGTTCTTGGATGGCGGAGAGGCGTCATGAGCCACCTTCTGAGGGGATAGCCTTTATCACCCAGCAGCCATCCATCCAGCTGAGCTGGAGCACTGAAGAGCCCCGGCACCTGGGAGTGTCTGAGGATGTAGGCGCTGTGGGAGCTGCCTGGGTACCTTGCACAGACTTGCAGAATCAGCATCCTGTGATCACACACTATCTGCACGTTCATGGAGTGGAAGCCCTTCCTGTTGACGAAGGCACCGGGCTCACCTGCTGGCGCCTTGATGGCCACATGTGTACGGTCTATAGCACCCTGGACATGGGGGAAGCCAGCAATGGCCACGAAGCCTCTGGCTTGCTGTGTCTGACTTGCCTGGTCCCAGTGGAAGTGGTTGAAGGTCAATACCCATCTGAACAGAGCGTCTGTAACATGCTTGACACAAGTGTGGACAGCTGATTGGGAGACACCGCAAAGATCACCCACCAAGCCCTGGAAGGAACCAGATGCATAGAAGTAGAGGGCAACTGTGACCTTCAGAGCCGCTGGCATGGGGTGTCCACCCACACAGTTAGGAGAGATCTCAGGGCCAATCATCTGACAGATATAGTTCACTCTCCCCCTTGACAGTCGGAGCCTCCTTTGGCACTGCACCTCAGTCATATTGAGGTAGCTGCTTTGTCGCCTGTATACCCTGGCAGCAGGATAGTGGCATCTTCTGCAGCCCCTTCCACCTTGGACAACCTCTTGGACCTGCGCCCCTTGTGCCTGTGCCTGGCTTCCCAAAGGTGGCTCCCCTGGAGGCTGATGGTCCACTCCTGGCCTCCTCTTTATTCTATCCCTCCCTTCCTACTCAGAGGAGCTGCCTCCAGTGGACATGTCAGAACCCATACCCAGGCTAAATGGAGGCCTCCGGAAAGCTGCAGGCCCGATAAAGATTACTGTCTGCAGAGTGCTGAGCTGAAGCTTCAAAGTACAGAGAAAGCTGTTGGAAATCGATCTGAACTGCTAACAATCACACAGGTAAGTTTAAAACACTTTCTGCAATAAATACTTCAGATAAAACATTAACAACCCCTCTGAGCCCACATATCCCGCCCGTGGATGAGGTTTGTTTAAAAATCAGTTACCTGCCTGCCCATTGGGCCCGTGTGCCGAGGCGAAAATCACACGGGCTCCTCAAAATCGGCGTAGATTGCTGAGTTAAGGGCCTTAAAAAGGCCTTTAATTAATGGCGGGCGCGTGTCGCCCAGCTAAATATCGCGATGCCGCGCACTGACTTCAGGACGCTCACCCGATGTCTGCGTGCGACATTTTAAGCACTGATGTGCGGGCTCCACCACCCGCACGTCAGCCATAAAATTTTGCCCACTGTATGCTAAAAACAAGTTGAAACACTTAAAGAAAATAATTTGAAACAGAAAACATAATCTTTGAAACATAGAGGTTAAAAAATACTGATTGATCCCTTTTTAACTAAAATTTGATAAGTAAGTTCAAAGGAAATTTAGACAATACCAGTCTTTTGATTAACGATTGTTTTGATATCAATAAAGTGATGCATAGATCCTAAATACTTCTGTTCATTGTGTATTGTCACACTTGTGTTGTATTTAACAAGCTTTATATAGAAAATTTGTATAGCAGTTGTAGGTTTTGACAAGGAATACTACAAGTTATACCAGAAAGCTGCTGTAAAAACTTAATTCCATCAACAGTGTTCCAGAAATAGGTGCTAGCATTTGTATATAGTTTTTCAAAATATTATTTTAATGACACAAATGTGAAATATCTTTTCAATATTATTTGGGTATTTTGCTCATTTGTTTGTAATTCATTACAATCACCAAATCACCCAAGTAAAAATACAGTTGTCACAATAAGACCAGAAAGCTGAAGAGCCATTTGCAGCACAGTTAAATTGCAAGATGAGTAATTATGTTAAAAAAATTATCATGGATGTACGTCAGTGTCTAACTCTGAGCTGGAATATGTTGGTCTATTTCTCAAGAGTATGTTTGAAAAATTGTTATGTGGTTGACACGTTTAGCCACAAATCCCAATGTGACCTGTAGAATAGATAAGGTAGGGTGAGTTTACCACAAATTCTATATTTTCATACTTTCTGTTAATAATTGTTCGGTGATTATTTATATTCTTTATTCAGTTTCCAGAATGAATTTTCTAATCTTCAGATTGCCACCAAGCTGTTTTCTAACTCAGGGCTGGATAGGGAAGCTGTTCTTCATGCTTGTTAATATCACTATGTCAACTGCTGCTGCAAGCTTCCTAAGAGTACATGGGGCTAAATTACCTTATTTTTTCCTATTTTACTTTTCTCCTCTTACCAGGAAGTGGTTCCTCCCCAGCTGAGGTTGGGAATTCATCCTTTGGCAATCACAGGCACATACAGATACTATCAGCTTCAGCACTTGTACTGCAGGATGATGCTTAAAAATCATTTTAAAGAAAGGTTGATACTTTTGAACCATTCCTTAGTAAAAGATTCTATGGCACAATTTTGAAGAAGAGCAGAGGAGTTCAATATTTATTTTTCAACCGACATCATTAGAAACAGATTATCTGGTCATTATCACATTGCTGTTTGTGGAACCTTGCTGTGCGCAGTTTTGGCTGCCGCATTTCTTACATTGCAACTGGGACTAGACTTCAGAAGTACTTAATCGCTGTAAAGCACTTTGGGACATACTGAAGTCGTGAAAGGTGCTCTATGAATGCAAGTTTTTTATTAATAATGGGGCATAATGTGTTATCAAAGGATAAATATACAATAGTGAAATACGAATATGATTGTTCAGACAGCTGTGACAATTCAAGTGGAAAAAGAGTCAGGGATATGCTAAAGATAGTTATCTTTACATAGTTATATTTAATGTTTTTGCACTAAAGTCTGGGAAATAACTTTGATCACTAGAAACATATTTATGGTCTGTTGTAGATATTATTGGTTAACAATCTATGAAAACAGCCTCCAAATGGTGTTACAAATCTTACTATAGGGTTCTTTAAATGTTCTTGCAGAAAGACTGCACACCCATGTTATATGAATATATAGGTGAATGCTAAAGTGATGTAAATCTGCAATCCTTTTTCAGTATAATTACTGCAAACTGGAGGCCACTTCTGGAACCAGTACAGTACTGATCTTAAAACTTGATGAGGTGTTAAATGTGTGGAAATCTGGCATAAAAAACCTTTGACAGTTTCCAGATCATTTACAGCATTTTAGCTTTATTAGTTGAATGAAACCAATTAGAAAATGGTAGTTATTGTTATGTGTGTAAACAGGTTTTTCTTTGATGACAGGAGCCAGGGGAATGTTACTCATTTTATTTCTTTGAACTAACTTAAGTGACCTTAAAAACAAACTATTTTGGTGAAATAGTTAAGGATTTAGAATCAGATCCTGTGACTAGATCAGGACTGCATTTACATTTGCAACTTTAAGAAGCCTACTTTTAAGGTACACAAGTTTGATCCCAATATATAAATTATGTTAAAAACAAAAAACTACTGCGGATGCTGGAAATCCAAAACAAAAACAGAATTACCTGGAAAAATTTAGCAGGTCTGGCAGCATCGGTGGAGAATGCTGCCAGACCTGCTGAGTTTTTCCAGGTAATCCTGTTTTTGTTTTGATATAAATTATGTTCCTCTTCTCTGTGAATAAATGATTAAGATCAACCTGAACATCAACCTGAACATTCAGTCTCACCAGGTCAAAAATTACAGCACATTGATTTGCGGATTTATACTTAAAACCAACCCATTGCTATATGGCTAATTTTTGCACCTGTAATGCGGTACTAAGGCTAAAAACTCCTATGTACACTATTTCTATGATATACAATCTGAAGGGCTGCTTGCTGTTAGTAACTATATGTTCATACTGCCTTTTAGAGGCACAATACAATTCCCATTTGGGCAAATAGAGTTTGTCCATATGGTAGCAGGAAGAAGAGGAACCAAAAACATTTACTGTGGCATAATCCCCTTTCGAGATTCACTCTACAGTTAGACCAGCAAAACAACTTTGGACTGGTACACTTTTTTGAACCATGATGATGGCATAACACTAAACTAAAGGGACAAAAGCTTTGAAGTTCAGATTTTGGTCTGTGCTGATCCTACCTGGGACAGCAGTTTGTTGCAACAGGTCTTAGCACCCATGTACTAGGAAGAAGGAAAACACCAACCTGTCTTCCTGTTCCTAATTGTTATCAAGTACTTCCTGTTGGAAGGGAAAGTGTGCATGTGTAGGCATTGGGTGAGAGTGGGATCAGGTTCTGCTGTGAAGCCTTTGACAGTTAAACCAACATTCGCTATGCTCACACTTGAAATCTAATCACCTGGGACTGCAGTACCACTGGGAAGGGAGGGAAGAAATTGGAAACTTTAAATGATTCACATTACACCTCAATTTCTTTTTAATTCTATTCTCATCCTGTTTCCCTTTAGAAGTTAGTCTTCCCTTGTTTGCAGCATATCGCTTGGTTTAAATGATTGAATAGTGATCTGTGGCTATAATAGGCACATCATTGTTATCCTTGGTTGATCTACCAGAACATATGCTGGAGTGCATAAAGAAAAAGGTCGCCCCCCCCCTCCCTTGTACCAAGTTAATTCCTTCTCTCTCTTTCTCCAATAGAGATTAATATAACTGGATAACCCAAACTCTTAACATTTCACAACTATTGTTAGAGTGAGCTGAGCAATAATAAGAGGTGTTTAAGCAGTGTTTAGGGTGACATCAAGGCACTGATTTACAGAGATCAAATATCTCAAATTATATAAAAGCAAAATACTGTGGATGCTGGAAATCTGAAAAAAAACCCAGAAAATGCTGGAAAAACTCAGCAGGTCTCACAGCATCTGTGGAGAGGAAAACAGAGTTAACGTTTTGAGTCCATATGACCCTTCTTCAGAGCTAAAGAGAAGTAGGAATGTGATGAACTTTATACTGTTTAAGGGGGGTGGAGCAAGTGAAGCTGGATAGAAGGCCAACGAATATGTGGGGGCTAATGAGAGATTGACAAAGATGTCATGGACAAAAAGACAAAGGGAGTGTTAATGGTAGTGGGAAGGGCTAAAGAAGGTGCTGATAGTGGCATAAAGGTAAGAAAGCAGAATGTGTTAATAGCAGAACAAGAGTCAACACTATGTGAAAGAACAACATGGAACAAGTAACAGATGGCCTTTTTTGGGTGGGGTGGGGGAGGGGTGGTAGTTGGGGAAAATGGATAGAAAAGGGATATAAAGGGGTGAACAAAAAGGGGGTAAAACAATGAATAAATGAATAAAAATAAAAATAAGTAGATAAAAAAATAAATTTTAAAAAAGGGATTTAAAAAAAGATGAAAATAGAAGAGAGAGTTCATGGTCTGAAGTTGTAGAACTCAATCAGCAGAATTTTATGGCAGTGGGATTTGTGTGGGACGCTGTCGTCAATGGGGTTTATAATGGCTCGCCGCATTTTATGGCCCCGTCCCCGCCGAAACGGGGCCGTAAAATTCTGCCCGATGTTAAGTCTGGAAGGCTGTCAGGTGCCTAATCAGAAGACGAGGTGCTGTTCCTCCGGTTTGCGTTGGTCTTCACTGGAACGATGCAGCAGGCCAAGGATGGACATGTGGGCATGAGAGCAGGATGGTGTGTTGAAATGGCAAGGAACAGGAAGGTCTGGGTCATGCTTGCGGACAAGCGGTCACCCAGTCTGCGTTTGGTCTCTCCAATGTAGAGGAGACTGCATTGAGAGCAGTGAATACAGTAAACCAAACTGAAGGAGGTGCAAATGAAGCGCTGCTTCACCTGAAAGGAGTGTTTGGGCCCTTGAACGTTGAGGAGGGAGGAGGTAAAGGGGCAGGTGTTGATGGTGCTGTGGGAAGGGGATGAGGTGTTGGAGGTGATGGAGGAGTGGACCAGGGTGTCCCTATGGAATGCTGACAGGGAGGGTGAAGGGAAGATGTGTTTGGTGGTGGCATCATGCTGGAGCTGGCAGAAATGGTGGAGGATGACCCTTTGAATGCGGAGGCTGGTGGGTTGAAAAGTGAGGACAAGGGGGATCCTATCATGGTTCTGGGAAGGAGAGGAAGGTGCAGAGGCATGGGAGATGGATTAGACATGGTTGAGGGCACTGTCTACCACAGTGGGTGGGAAACCTTGGTTAAGGAAGAAGGAAGACATGTCAGAAGCGCTGTTTTGGAAAGTGGCATCATCAGAACAGATGTGACCAAGGCGACGGAACTGAGAGAATGGGATGGAGTCCTTACAGGAAGCAGGGTGTGAGGAGTTGTAGTCGAGGTAGCTGTGGGAGTCAGTGGGCTTGTAATGAATATTGGTGGATGGTCTATCATCACAAATGGGGGCAGAGAGGTCAAGGAAGGGAAGTGTCAGAGATGGACCATGTGAAAGTAATAGAGTGGTGGAAATTGGAAGCAAAATTGAATTTTTCCAGGTCCAGACAAGAGCATGAAGCAGCACCGAAACAGTCATCGATGTACCGAAGAAAGGGTTGTGGGAGGGTGCCTGAGTAGGACTGGAACAAGGAATGTTCCACATACCCCACAAAAAGACCCATGCAGTTACCTGTAGCCACACCTTTTATTTGGAGGAAGGGAGATAAGTTTAAGGAGAAATTGTTCAATGAGAGAACAAGTTCAGCCAGACAGAAGAGAGTGGTGGTGGATGGGGACTGGGGAACACCTTTGGTCTGTCTGCAAGCATGACCCCTTTTTAAATCCCTTTTTTTAAAATTTACTTTTATTTTTTATCTACTTATTTTTATTTTTTATTCATTTATTCATTGTTTCACCCCCTTTTTTATCCTCCCTTTTTATCAATTTTCTATCCTTTTTTCCCTAACCACTACCCCTCCCCCCACCCCACCCCCAAAAAGGCCATCTGTTACTTGTTCCATGTTGTTCTTTCACATAATGCTGACTCTTGTTCTGCTATTAACACATTCTGCTTTTTTACCTTTATGCCACTATCAGCCCTTACCACTACCATTAACACTCCCTTTGTCTTTTTGTCCATGACACCTTTGTCAATCTCTCCTTAGCCCCCACCTATCGCTGGCCTTCTATCCAGCTTCACCTGCTCCACCCCCCTTAAACAGTATAAATTTCATCACGTTCCTACTTCTCTTTAGCTCTGAAGAAGGGTCATATGGACTCAAAACGTTAACTCTGTTTCTCTCTCCACAGATGTTGTGAGACCTGCTGAGTTCTTCCAGCATTTTCTGTTTTTATCTCAAATTATATAAGTTTTTTATTATCCTTGTATTTTTACAGTTGCTTTGTACTTTTGAATCAAGTAACTTTTTATTATTCTGTAAAATTATAAATGAAGTGAAGTATAGCCGCATTGTGGTGAGTCCTTGGGTGAGAAATTGGATTCATTGCACCCGTAAACGGGCATTAATGAATGTTCATGGAGCTACAAAATGGCGTCTGCACCACATGCACATATTTATGGGGTGAATTGCTGCTACTAGCACTAATTTAATGCTGTTTTGGAGGTCAATGCACAGCTAAACACATGGTCAGCAGCAGGAAGGACCTCCACCAGAACTATTTAAATGATTCACCAACTACTTACGGGTTAGTTACTAGATGATCTCTTCTGACTGCTGCTATGATTCTACAAGTGTTTGGTGCTTTCTTCCTATAGTTGTTTCAAGTTACAAAAGTCTACAGGGTGTAGTTGGCAGGTGCTCAAGGAATTGCTTCTGACTTCAAGGCTCCTGTACAAATTAGTTGCTCCCAGACATGGGTGTACTAGTAGCCATTCCCCCTGGTATATAACATGATTTGGAGAATGAACAGAAGATGCACAGAGCAGGACAAGCTGCTGGAAGTTAGAGAAATGTGTGAGGAGACTCTATCTGTCCGTGGTGTTCAGGGAACAATTCTCCTACCTGACCTCAGGACAGAGCAATGCATGAGATATCTGTGCTTCAATAAGGGAATTCTTAATGAAATGTTCTACAACTGCAGCCCCAACTCCAACTTCAGAGCAGGACAAGTTCCATTTTGCCAGTAGCTATGAAGGTGACCATGGCAATGAACTTCTATGTATCTGCCTCCCTCCAGGCTGGAGCTGGAGATATTTGTAAAATCTCGCAGTTTGTTGTCATTAGTTCCATAAGGAAGGTTACCAAGAAATTCTATTTAAAGAAAGCTAACTAATAATTTCATTATCCTGTTGCCAGAGACAAGCAGGTGGAGTGAATCCATGGATTTGCTGGATTGAGGATTCCCCATAGTGCAGGGTGTCATTTACTCCCCACACAGCGCTTTGCAGGTGCCAAATGCCAACTCTGCCCCCAACAGGGAATGAAAGGAATGTGCTCCCTTAATGTCCAGCTGGTGTATGACTCTCTGCAGGAATCATGCAATTTAATGCCGAGTATCCTGATGCCTTCATTCTGTGACAGTCCACTGTGCCAGCTGCATTTTTGCGGCACTGTGAGAAATCAAAGGTTGGATTCCGAGTGACAGCATGCTCCACTGACAACATGACATCTTGTTCAAAATCATGAGGGATCTGGACAGAATAGATAGGGAGAAACTGTTCCCATTAGCAGAAGGGTCGAGAACCAGATGACGCTGATTTAAGGTGACTGACAAAAGCACCAAAGGCAACTTGAGGATTTTTTTAATGCAGCAAATGGTTAGAATCTGGAATACACTGCTTGAGATTCAGTTGTGGCTTTCAAAAGTGAATTTGGCATTTATCTGAAGAAAAAAGTTGCAGGGGCATGGGACTAGCTGAGTTGCTCTTGTAGAGAGCAAGCGCAGACCTAATGAGCCAGATAGCCTCCTTCTGTGCTGCAACCTGTAAGAATTATGCTCATTGCTTGACTGTGTATTAACATAGTTTGAAAGAGTTAGAATCTGTAGAAATAATACCATGCTTTAAAAATTGGCTTGCACAAGTTTAAAACCACGAGATAAGTTCTGCAGGAGTTGTGACCACAAAGGAATGTATGTGTGCCATGTACAGGTGAATGCTGCTCACCTGAACACACCTATGATTGGAGAAGAGCCGCATGATTGTGTAGTCAAATGTACATGGACAGTTCTAATTGGCGGCCTCGAGAGCTAGCGAGGGCCTGTCAGCATAACAGGGACCCTTTCAATGGATTTTGCTATTGCTGGAGAACAAACAGAGGGAAGACAAAGGAGCAAGAAACAAGACAAAGAAAGTTGTAAACTATGCAAGAAAGCCAAAAACTACAAGAAAAGAAGTGCACCCTGCTCTCCAGATATGACACTTGCATTTTTCTAGAAATTGCTCTCTAAACTTTAAGCTTGACCTGCCTTTCTTTTAATAAAGTTGCTCCTGAACTATATCATCAATTCCAATCCTGTTGAAAGTAAGGGGGTTAAATCTTTACAATAGTGGCAGACCCAGATGGAACATGATTAAGCTGTGGACGCTTTGACAGAAGGAAAGAATCTCTGGATTAGCGAGTCTTGGTGATATACTTCTTGGGAGGGGCACCTTATTGGAGTGTGGGATTAAGTATACCCACCAGTGATCGGAAGCACTGTTGAAAAACAAAGGCGAGAGCTCATAGTATAAAGATGCCTAAAAACAAGCGTTAAACAGCTTCTACAAAGCTAGGAAAGGTACCTAACACCGAGGTACAAGAGTTAGTGGCCGGCTGCCTCACAACAAAAGGCAGAAAGCCTTCTAAAGAGATCGTTGAATGTATTCACGATGAATTGAATGGGAAGAAATTAAAGGCAGATAAGGTGAAGAATCTGTTAATTTATGCCACTCGTTGTGCTCAGTGAGATGATAAGGTAGTAGATCAGATCAGACAAGAAATAGATCAATTGAAATTGCTGAGGACTCGAAACGTCAACTCTTTTCTTCTCCACCGATGCTGCCAGACCTGCTGAGTTTTTCCAGGTAATTCTGTTTTTGTATTGAAATTGCACCCTATTCTTTGGGTGGATGGTGCTGAAGTTTGGGAGAACTGGACTGGGAGTTTTGTAGCTTGGCAGCACTGTAGTGGATCCGCTGATTGCATGGAGGTTTCTTTTTAATTGGCTGGACTGTGGAGGGAGCCACTGTAATTTGGCAGTGCTGAAGTGTGAGCTTTGTAATTCTCTAATAGCTGGTTGTAAAGATCAAATTTGGTGTTTTGTAAGTGGTTTCTAGAAGCATAGCTCTCTGTCTGTCTCTCTCTCTCTCTCTCTGTTTGCTTCTCTTTTCCTGTCTCTCCCAGTCTCACATTCTGTCTCTGTCTGCATCTCTGTGTCTGTCCACCTCGGTCTTTGTCTCGCTCTCTCTCTGTCCCTCTCTTCCTTTATCTCTCTGTATTTCTCTCTGTCTCATAGTATCGTAATCAGAGTATGTACATTTTCTGAATTAAATTAACTGCAGCCCTGGCCCTCAAAATCACCCCAATCTCTCATTGGCCCAATTGGGTGGATGGTTGGTGGGCTGCCTTATTGTGGGTGAAACCTAAATGGTTTAAAGCCATGGCAACAAGATAGGTATCATTTCCATAATCTAAGAACACTTAATGCTCCATCCTTGGTAGCCTGTTGGATAGGACATCTAACTTTGTTAAGAAGTGTCTGTCCTAACTCGCGGTGATCTCAAGAAGAATATTAATCCATCTGACCTATAATGGTCTAGTGGGCTGGGATATTTGTGTTGCGCAGTCTGATATCATCTTAAGATTCAAAAGTTTCTATAAAATATTCTGTATTGTATGTATCAGTAATATTACAAAATGCACAGTTCACACATGAAATGAAAATTGGTGGGGTGTATTAATTTTAGTTAGCAATGCTTTCTAGTACAGGTCATAAATATCATATGAAACTCATAATTATTTGACAGGAAGTTGTGTATGGAATGTAGACCATTTTAATTTTGTAGCCCATTGCCTGTCATGGTAGACTCCGACTCCCCGCCATCCTGAATTGGATAAAATGGTTCTGGAAAATTGAGTGAGTGAGAATGAAATTTTAAATGTTAATGTGAGAAAACATAGTAATCTACACAAAGTTTTGTAAACTAAAAATTTTACACTGGTGCAATTGTGTATGTGAAATTGTTTGGTAAATAGCAAACTGTTTTGGAGTCTGCACCAAATTTAATATTTTCCCTTGTACCTATAAAATCCTCGTTCTGAGTTGAATTAAGCAATCCCACAACTCAGAATCTGGTTTGGACAATCTCTGAAGATTACTGAAAAATACTTTCAGGAAAGACTCGTTTTTCAATCTCATGTTTACATTCTTTACTATGATGTTTGCATTTTGACTTCTTGTAGAGAATGTTGTTTTGCTTTATGCAATGTGCTGGTAAGTGAAAAGTAGAACATAGATGGCTTATTCTTTTGTAGCCAGATGATAGGTTTAATCAGGCATTAAAAGTGAACTCATTTCCACATTTTTTGGTTGATTTATGTTTTTATTTGGGTTAATAATCTCAAAAGTAGTCTAGGGGAGAATTTTCCCCATATCAGGCGGGGAGTACGGGTGCGGGCACTGGCGGCTGGGGTCCCGATTGCCGCCGGCAAACGGGACCGCGCCGCTATTTTGCACGGGTGGGCTAATTAAGGTCCACCCAGCATGTTTGGCAACTCCCGGGAGTGGGCGGGTGCAGGCAGAACGGTAATCACCACTGGGTCCAATGGCGACTTGGCGGCCTGTTTAAAGGCCAAGCTGCAGCCACACCAAGTCTGCTGTACATGGCCAGAGGTTGGGGACAAGGCACATCTAAAACAGCCATGCAGGAGGGTAGGGCGGGTGGCCACTGTGTGCCCAGGTTTTCTGATGAGTGCCATGCTGCCCTCCTCGAGGAGGTGGTAGCACACGGGAGGTGTTCGTCCCCCAGGACAGGAGGAGGAGGGCACCCCACTTGACGAAGTGTGCATGGGAGGAAGTTGCAGAGGTCGTGAGCCCCCACGATGTGGTGCGGCGCTTATGGACCCAGTGCTGCAAGCGCTTCAACGACCTGCTGCACACGGGAAGGGTGAGTAGCATATTGGCATCGTTCACTTCACCCATCATGTAACCTTCTCCCCCGCTGGCGGACGACCCATGTCTGAGTGGCCTGAGTGCAATGAGTCAGTGACAGCATGTGTCCTTAGCTGGGCGGCCCAGCAGATATTGCCTATGCGTTCGTCAGCATGCGAGGGTTGTGATGAGATGGGTTCTGCATCCTCAGCATGTGGTGGAGTGACACCCACATGATTGTGGTGGGGTCAACCTAGAGGAGCTACACCCAGGCGCACTGCTCGAACTCCACGACATGTCGAAGTCAGGGCGATGACATGGCGGGAGGGGATGTTCAAGGTGGCGTGGCACAGATGGATCTGCTGCCCTCTGCGCTCCACCTCATTGTGCCTCCTTGCAACGGCAGGTACAACTGTGTGCTCCCAAGTGCGATGAAGGCAGCATGTGGGCGAGGGGGACGGGGGAAAGGACACACCAGGCATATTTGTGTGAGTGCTGGCCGGCAGCAGGGGAAGGATGCACTGCACCCCTGCAATGGGAAACTGGGCTTGGGATGGGCCGGCCGTCAGGAGGTTGACAGTACAAGTATCACTTATCAATGCAATTTTTTCATTTACAGGAGGAGAATTCTCACAACAGTGCCGAACGGCTGAGGACTGGTGGTGGGCCAGGCCAGATTTTGATGCTGAGCCGTTTTGAGCAGGAGGCCCTCAACCTGGAGAGGTGCCATGTGCCCAGGTCCACTGGAGCCGGAGAGGCTGGGGTTCCACGGGAAGGTATGTATGACCAGCACTCATGTCACCAGTAGCCTCCTAACAGCCATGGCAGTGCTGATTGTTCAGTAAGTGACGTAACCAACATGGCTTGCCCATTGCGTGTGGAATGATGAGCGCATGATGATCCGGGGGACAGGCATTGACATTGTCCACAGGCTAACTGGTCGAATGTCCTTACCCTTCCTTTCAGCATCATTGGCGCAGGGCCGGGACCCGGAGCAGCAGGGGCCGCCTCTGACGCCTGAGGGGCATGAAGTTGCACCATCAGAAGCGTCACACCATCTCTGCCAGGCAGGCACCAGCGCAGATACACCTCGGTGGGCATCATATCTTCGGTTAGTGTCCTGGGTCACAGCGGTGAGGGCACTTCACCATCGCTGGAGGAGCTGGCGGAGACAGAGAGTGCGATGGCGCCAGCAGTCGGAGGACTGAAGGGGCCCGGGCACATGCTCAGTCCGTGGCAGATGATGAGCTTCTGAAGTTGTGGGTGATGCAGCCAATTGATGAGATGCGGCCGGGTGTGCGGGATCATCTGGTGGAGATACATGAGGCTCTGTTTGGCTTGGTGTCAGTGGTGGAGGAGTCTACGCGGGCCATGGCCGATGCATTGAGCATCATGGCTGAGCGCCAAGCTTCCTCCATGGAGAGATTGGCGACTCTCATGGAGAGGCAGCTCCAGGGACAGGATCAGGGGATCCCGGGGTTGCACTTGGACCTGCAATCCCTCATAGGGGCAATGACCCCGTGTGGTCAGTGCCTGTGTGGGCAGTGGTTTGGCCACCAGGTATCCCACCTCGGTGCCCATCCATCTACGGTGAGCAGGGAGGGCCAAATGGACCTCACGTCGGCGGAGCAGCTGCCTGACATCTCTGCTGGCGCCTCTCAGGGCGCTGCGGATGAGGTCGGCAGCTCCTACGCCCCTCTGCCAGTGACTGAGGTACCCAATG
This sequence comes from Cetorhinus maximus, assembly GCF_964194155.1. Classification (NCBI taxonomy): domain Eukaryota; kingdom Metazoa; phylum Chordata; class Chondrichthyes; order Lamniformes; family Cetorhinidae; genus Cetorhinus; species Cetorhinus maximus. Next base: position 62,385,498 of record NC_135896.1, on the reverse strand, counting down.
AGGCTGCGGCGACTGGGGAGATGCCAGCTGTGAAGATGGCAGCTCCCTCCCAGGCGGGTCCATCACAGGCTCGACAGGCCACAGGATGTCCTCCAAGGTCATCGAGGCCAACAGGACAGCAGAGAGAGCAGGCTGTCTCAGATGCCAGTACCAGTGATGGGGCACCACAAATAGAAAATCACTTTTACCACCCCTCCCTCAGCACAATCTCCGCCAAAATCACCCATAAACGAAAGATGAAGGCACCTTAGGCACACCCTGGGTTCATCACTGGTGCTTTTCTGTTGGCCCCCCCCACCCATGAGTTGTATGGAGCTTTGTGTGAAGTGCAATACCATTTTATTTCTGTTATGTGAAGAGACTTTGGTTACACTATTAAATTTATGTCGTCTCAAATGGCTGTGGGTGCCTCTTTTTTTGGGAAGGTGCATGGATTCCTGAGAGTTGATGAGTGATTTGTGTGTCTTTTAGATTTATTCACTGCGCCCATCGCCAATCCTCCTATCCAGACAGATGAGGTCTCCAGGGTGGAGGATACATGCCAGGCTTGTGTTGGAGATCCATATGTGCTGTGCTAGCTAAAGGTTCCTTGGATTAGTGCATCCCGGGTGTCCCTGCCTCCCTGGAGTATGCCCGGGTCAGCCTGTGCCCCCTCATAATTTCCCTGTGCGTTCTCATCCTCGGACTCACTGCTGGACTCATCATGTTCAACCCCAGCCACTCCGCCTACATCTTCTTCATTCACAGTGTCCCCCACTTTGCAGAGCTAGATTGTGCAGAGCACAGCATGCAATCACTATCAGTGACACTCAATCTGGGGGGTACTGGAGTGCGCCCCCGGAATAGTCCAGCCATCTGAAGCGCATTTTGAGAAGACCGATGGTTCTCTCCACCACAGCCCTTGTGGAGGTGTGACTTCTATTGTACCGCTGCTCAGCCTCTGTTCTTGGATGGCGGAGAGGCGTCATGAACCATCTTCTGAGGGGATAGACCTTGTCTCCCAGCAACCATGCATCCAGCCGGGCTGGAGCACTGAAGAGCCCTGGCACCTGGGAGTGTCTGAGGACGTAGGCATCGTGGGAGCTGCCTGGGTACCTTGCACATACTTGCAGAATCTGCATCCTGTGGTCACACACTATCTGCACGTTCATGGAGTGGAAGCCCTTCCTGTTGACGAAGGCACCGGGCTCACCTGCTGGCGCCTTGATGGCCACATGTGTACAGTCTATTGCACCCTGAACGCAGGGGAAGCCAGCAAAGGCCGTGAAACCTCTGGCTCGCACTGCCGGACTGGCCTCGTCCCAGCGGTAGTGGATGAAGGTCAATGCACGTCTGAACAGAGTGTTTGTGACCTGCTTGACACAAGTGTGCACAGCCGATTGGGAGACTCCGCAGAGATCACCCACTGAGCCCTGGAAAGAGCCAGAGGCATGGAAGTTGAGGGCAGCTGTGACCTTCAGAGACACGGGCATGGGGTGTCCACCCACACAGTTAGCTGAGATCTCTGGACCAATCATCTGACAGATGATGTTGACTGTCTGTCAGGCGGACCCTCCTCCGGCACAGCACCTCAGACATATTGAGGTAGGTGCTTTGCACTCTGTATCTCCTGGCAGCAGGATAGTGGCATCTTCTGCAGCGTCTTCCTCCTTGGACTACCTCTTGACCCTGCACCCCTTGTGCCTGCGCCTGGCCTCCCAAAGGTGGCACCCCTGGAGGCTGAATGTGTACTCCTGGCCTCCTCCCCCTTCTAGCCCTCCCTCCTCAGATGAGGTGCCTCCAGTGGAGAGATCATCTCCCATTCCTAGGCTCAGGGAGGCTTCCTGAAACCTACAGGCCCCAAAACAAATCCTCACTGAAAACTGCTGACCTGAAGGTTATGAGTGGAGTCCAAGCAGCTGCTATGTGTTTGGCACTTCTCCACCTCACACACACAACTTTCAATAACTTCTGAGCACTGATTTAAATGTCTGGATTCGCAAAAGCAATGATACCTCTTTCCCGCCCGTGGATGAGCTTCACTAAAGTTTCGGATAGCCACCTGCCCGTTGCACCTGTGCGACGAGCTGAATGTTGCATGGACGCCTTAAAATCCACGGCAATTGGAGCCTCAACAACCTTAATTGGCCCGGTAATTACTGACGGGCATGCAACGGACATCGTCGCTCGCCCGCCCAGCGAAATATCGCGATGGCGCGTGGTGATGTTGGGACGCACACCCGATGTCGCCACGCGTCATTTTACGTGTCGGTGTGTAGGTCCCCCCCCTGCACACCGATCGAAAAATTCTGTCCCTAGTTTCCAATTATTTATTTATGCAGTTCGCTTAACCTTGCAATTATTTTCCCCTCTCAAACACTATCTCCATAATTTTCAAAATAGCAACATGCAGTATACATGTAGAGAAGCTAATCAAAAAGAAAGACAGTGACCACGGAAAGGATTTTGTTCCAATCTGCTCACTGTTAAGTCCATTTTCACAATCAGTGTTAAGAGTGCCTTAATTTCAGAAATTGAGCTCCAAGCAAATGAAGAACTTGACTAAAGGATATTGGTATATGGGTGGGGTCTGTTTGTAATTCAACTTGGTGAGGTCAAATGTGAATTACACACAGGGAGCTGGATTTTGTGGGGCAGGCTCCCTGGAAGGAAAGTTGGCTAGAAGCTAACACGCCCAGAAGAAGCTCGCCCTGCAGCCCTAACATGCTGCGAGTGGCCTAAAGTGGTTGACTTCCACCCCTCAGTGGCCAATCTGATTAGCTGACAGCTCCAGGAGTCCCAGCAGTGCCAGAGCTCAGTAGTGGGTGTTGCCAGGATGGCAAGGAGCAGCACGAAGATGATGGATGGCTGCCATTTCCTACCTATCTTTGTGTCATGTGCAAATTTAACAACTATACATTTGGTCCCTTCATCCAAATCATTGATATAGATCGTAAATAATTGAGACCCCAGCATTGATCGCTATAGCACTCCACTCGTTACATATTTCATAGTATTATCATAAATTTCATTGTGTTGCCTCAAAGTCACAGAAGCAGTGAACTCATTTTAGTGGTAACATTTTTATTTGAGAGACTATTGTTTGTTTCCTCTATATTATTCTTTCAAAGAGCCAGTGGAATGGATGGACTCTACTATGCTGTAAATTTCCGTGGAAAGCATATTCTAATTATGATTCTACATAATCATCTACTGGTATTGTTACTTTATTCAACAGGCACCTTAGTGTTTCAAATTCTAGGCATTTTAATTTCCTTAGGTCACAGGCTATTGATTGAATTAAGTGACAAGTACGGCACAGATTTCAACTGAAACATTAAGGGCCCCGCTCACCGACGTGTAAAATGACGCACATTGACGTTGGGCATGCATCCCAATGTCACCGTGCGTCATTCCGATCTTCAATTCAGCGGACGCACACTGGAGTAGGCTGCGTGCCCGCTGAATTGTCAAAGGCCTATTAAGGCCATTTAACAACAAATTGAAACAATTAACAGGGCTGCCCATCCAACCTTAAGGTTGGCGGGCAGGCAAAGAGCCCAGGCAGCCTTTGCATTTATCATGAAACCTTATCCAAGGGTGGGATGAGGTTTCATGAAGGCTTTATAAATCAAATAAAATGTCTTGTTAAAATTCATTGACATGTCCCAGCTCATGTGACACTGTCACATGAGGGGATATGTCTGAATAATTTTTTCTATTCTTTTTTTGAAGTTTTCATAATGAAAATAATCTCCCTGAGGCACGGAGCTCCGTGCCTCAGGGAGATTTCTGCGCTCTTCCGTGCGCATATGCAAAAGAGAGCAGGCCCCGACTCTCCCTCCTCCCCCTACCCCTGGCCCGCACAGGGAGCGCTGAGCACTTCTGGGTGCGCGTCATGTGGGGCAGGCCTTAATTGGCCTCCCCACGTAAAATGGTGGCACGCAGCCAATCGCGGGCGACGATCGACTACACACCTGTCCGCGCCCGCTCCCGCCCGGCCCGCACGACAAGGAGAAAATTCTCCCCATGCTGTTTTTGAGCTAAACCTTGGGCTGGATTTTACGTGCCCCTGCCTGGCTTGCTTTCGGTGGGGAAGCACGTAAAATATTTGGGTGGCTAGCCCACCATCTTTCCACCCACCTCCGAGCTCTCCCCCAATAATGCGTTAGACAGGTGGGCGCTGAAATCGGCAACCTAACTGCCATATGTAAATAAGTAATTGAAAGCTTGTTAGTAAGCCTGTTGACCTGGATAATGTGCTGCACACACCATAATGGGCAGGCCATATTTTTAATGGCCTATATGAAAAAAAACAGGAAAGAAGGGGGCACTTTATTTGGGGTGCCTTCTGTGCATTTAGAGCACCCCCCCAAGGTGTCTCACCCCCTTCTTTCTGTGCTGCCATCCCTCCAAAACATTACCCTGCCACCGGTTCTCTCCCTTCCCTGTGCTTCAGGATCCCTCCCCACCCGAAAACTTCAGGACTTACCAGAAAGGTCAGAAGTTTAGATGTTTGCTGATGTTTGCACAATGTTCAGTACCATTCATGGCTCCTCAGAAACTGGAGCACTCTCTGTTCATATGCAGCAAGACATGAATAACATTCTGGCTTAGGCTGACAAGTGGCAAGTAACATTCATGCCACACAAGTGCCAAGCATTGACCATTTCCAACAAGAGAGGATCTAATCATCCCCCGTTGACATTCAATGGCATTAGCATCACTGAATTCCCTCCACCATCACTTCCTACTAGAAACTTAACTGGAATAGCCACATAAATACAGTGGCTACGAGTGCAGGTCAGAAACTGGGAATTCTGCAGTGAGTAACTCGCCTCCTGATTCCCCAAAGCTTTTCCGCCATTGACAAGTGTTATGAAATCCATTGATCTGTGTGCCCCTTTGGAGATTGTAACATTTAAGGCATGGCATGTTCCAATGCTGTTACATTGGTTCCTGCCTAGTAACAAGGGTGGGACCCTATGAGTGTGTGTTGATAGGTTCCCCAAACCAGTTCAAGGGTCAGTCAATTTTAGTTAGTCAGAGGCAGTCAAAAAAGATGGCTAGCCTCATGCAGCTGAAGTGCTGTTTTTAGCTCTGAGGGGATGAGTTCGCAGGCTCCAGATAGAGAGGGTTTGGGAGAAGTCCTGGAAAGCTGAAATTACAGCAGTAATTAAAGTTTGGAGTGCACACTTGGGAATCCAGGGGAATGTAGTCTCGAGAGATGATATTGAAACTCTGGGAAATGAGCAGTAGTTAAGGTAGTCCGGGTTGGAGCGGCTTTGAGGGAGGTCCAAGCCTAGATCTTTGAAAGTACAGAATTGGAATCCCTTGTGAAGAAGACAGACTTTAAAAAGATTGTGTAACTCGCAGTGAATACTAATGTCTGGGTGGGCTCTTGAGAATTGCATTGGTCACATTTGTCATTTACTCTGTGATGTAACATGTTCGACCACAGTTTGTCTGTTAATTCAAATGTACCTCACAATTACCCTGAATGTTAGAGAATAAGATACATATTGCAAATTGTTTTATCCTTCTGAACTCGTATAGTAAATTTTGTTTTAGTTTCTTCAAAACCTGCAGAATTTTGTGCCTTTTTTCCGAAAGCTGGTGTCTTGAATCTCAACCTTTATTTACTTTAAACCAAACGTTACTGGTTCCTAACTGGATCTACCCCATACCTTGGGGTCTGGCCAAGGATGATAACACAAGGCAAACATCAGGAGCGTGTCTACTCTCCACTTGTCTGGATGAGTGTAGCTCTATCAACACTCTAGAAGCTTGCACAATCCAAGATAAAGCAGTCTGCTTGATCAACATTATAGTATATTGCAAGATATGACCATTTTGTTATATCTACCTCTCTGCTGCCCTCTCTATTGGGGTGGTGTAAATAAAATTAGTTCAATCATGGCTGTTTACAGCGAATCTGTATGGTGAGATTTCTCAGTGCAATACACAACAAAAAGATGGTGACAAGGCTGGAATGGAATTTTCTATTACATTTCATTTGAGAAGTTAAGAATTGAAGAATATTGTGACACATTTTGGAGCTCCTAAAGTTGATTTTGAGGAGGTTTGAGCAATTTGAAAGATTGCTCTTTGTACACATTGTGTTCGGATACACAGTGGGCAGAATCTTGTCCTTGGATGGCGGGCGGGCCCACCAGCTTGGCGGCGGGTGGGCAGCCGACCCCCGCCACTGAAACGGGGCCCGCCGCCATTTTAAGTGGGCGGGCCGATGAAGGCCCACCCAGCGGCATCCCCGATGGGAAGCGCTATGCGTTTCCTGTGCAGGGGGGAGGGGGGAGGGGGAGGGAATCCCCAACTGTCAAAGTGCGCTCTTTCACGCATGCGCGAGAAAGAGCACACTGCTCCCTGAGGCAAAGTCCTGTCTCAGGGAGAATACTGATAGTGTCAAAAACATTAAAAATAGAAACATTAAAAAATTATTAACATGTTCCCCTCATGTGACAATGTCACACGAGATGGGACATGTTAATAAAGAACACATACACTTTATTAATTTTTTACAATACGGACACGAAACTTCATCCCGCCTGTGGATGAAGTTTCATCAATAATCTGGAGCCCGCTGGGGCTCCTGGCCTGCTCGCTAGCCTTAAGGTTGGACGGGCAGTTCTTTAAATACTTTAAATAGCCTGTCAATGGCCTTAATTGGCCATTGACAGGTCGGTGCGTGGACAGCTGATTTCGCTGTCCACCCGCCTTCTTAAAAATTTAAGTGGACCGGGATAACATCGGGGATTCCTCTCGACATCATCCCAGTCCATTTTCCCCTTGGCGACCGGGCCCTGCTCCCAAATCGCCGAGGGGAAAATCCCGGCCAGTAAGTCAGCACTGAACACATATTTAGGGACAATGGGGGAATTCAACCCTAACAAAGAGGATTGGTGTAATTAGAAATGAAGATTACACATTTGGCTGAAAGTGAATAAGATAGGAGATGAGGATAAAGTAAATGATTTCCTCACCACAATGGGGCCAAATGCTTTTGATGTAGTTTTTATCTACTCCTATCCTAGAGATCCCAGTTCAATAGAACATGCAAAAATTAATGAAATTCTGGAGTCATATTATGGCATGACTAAGAAAGAAATTGCATTGAGAGTTATGTTCCGTTGAAGGAAATAGTTGCCAAGTGAGACTGCTGCAGGTTACATTCTCGAATTAAAGAAACTCTCTCATCAATATGAGTATGGCGTGAACTTAGAAATCAACCTTAGAGACACATTTGTAGGAGGCCCAAAGAACAATAAAACCCAGGCCAAGCTTTTGAGCAAAGACAATAAGCTGATGTGGAAGGAGGCCTGCGATGAGCCCATAGCCATGGAAATTGCAGGAAGAGATAGTTGCAGATTACAAAGGAATTATTTTCCTGAACTGGCAGGGGAGGTTCAAAGGATTTCAGTGAGGTCCAGGCCATGACAGCCAACTTCACAGTCTGAGAGTCAGAAATTTAGATGCTGCCATTGCCATTGTGTATTTTCCGCCATTTAAATGCCCCCATTGCCAGTGTAAGTGCTATGCCTGTGGCAAAGTCGGTCATATCTAGACAACATGCAGAAGTGGAGGAAATAGTAATGCTCCAGGTCACAGCCATGTACCAGGTCAAGGTCATGTTAGATCTAAAGCTAGTTCACGAGTCTGGAAATCCTTGAATGCGCATATGATAGAAATGGAAACAGAAGTTGATGTTATTGAGCAGGAAGATCAAGAGTTGTACCCAGTCAGAGAGCAAGAGAAACAGCACCTGGAAGATGGGAGTTAATAGGGCTGAAGATAAATATTTCAGCGCCCACAGTAGAAATGAAAGTCACAGATTCACAACTTACTTTCATCATTGATACAGCTGCAGGAGTGTCTGTTATCTCGAAAGGAGAGTACAAGAAAATCATAAGTCACATTCCCTTATGCAAAACTGGCGTGAAACTGACTAGTTATTCCAATAACAGTATTCTAGTGTTATGTGAAGTTAGTGTGAGGGTGAAATATGATGATGTATCTTATTACAAGCTATTTGTAGAAGTAGGAGGGAACAAAGTCTCCCTAATGGGAAGGAATTGACTTAAGAAAATACAGTTAAACTGGATTGAGTTATTTCCAGTAGGGATTCATAACAGTACATCTGTCATTGAGGAAGTGTTAAGAGAGCACAAAGTAGTTTTTGAGCAAGGAAGACCAAATGATAAAATTAGGCATCACAAGGCCGAAGTCAAGATAATGGACAATGAACAGCTGCTGCTTTGCAAAGTTAGGCCAGTACCTAATACGCCGTTAGAAGCATTAAGTAAAAAACTGGACAGATTTGCAAGAACAAGATCAATTGCAAACATGAAGAGCAGTGAATGGGCTGCACCCATTGTGTGGTTCAAAAAGGAGAGAGATCCATTCAGATTTGTGGAGGTTATAAGTAAATGGTAAATAAGGTGATCAAGAATGATACTCACCCGCTGCCTACCAGTGAAGATTTGTTTTCTAATTTATGAAGTGGCAGATGATGTGTACAAGGCGGACCAAATCTACGAGGGAAACTTGGCCACGCTATCACTACGGCTTTGCAATTTGTACCTATTACAAGAAGATGTGTGCACTGAATTCTAATGTAATAAGTCCACCAAGACCTTTAGAGATTTTAAAAATTAAATTGAAATATTTATTAACAAAATAAAAGATTTTAAGCACATACACAGGGCAGGATATTACGCGTCGGCGAGTGGGGGTGGGGCCCGCTCGCTGATGCATCAAATGACGCGCAGTGACGTCGGGGGGAGTTCCCGACATCACCGCGCCCCACTTAAATTTTCAGGAAGGCGGGGGTGCAGCAAAATCAGCTGTGCGCCTGCCAACCTGTCAATGGCCAATTTAGGCCATTGACAGAGGCAATTAAGTAATTAAAGGACCAACCCATCCAATCTTAAGGTTGGCGGGCAGGCCAGGAGCCCCGGCACGAATTGGAAAAAGCGTGAAACCTCAGGATGAGGTTTCATGTATCTTTTTAAAAATTTTAATAAAGTTTTTGTGAAAATTATGGACATGTCCCAACTCATGTGACATTGTCACATGAGGGGACATGTTAGGGAAATTTTATTTTTCTATTTCTATCTTTTTGACATTTACACTTAGCCTCAAGGGAGATGAGTGCGCTCTTTCGTGCGCATGCGCGAAAGAGCGCACTCTTGATCTTGGAATTTCCCCCCCACCCCCGCATAGCGCTTCCATGTGGACATCACGCTGGGAGGGCCTTAATTGGCCCGCCTATGTAAAATGGCGCCGTGCCCCCAATTAGGGGCACCAATAAGAAGCGCGCCTATGCGCACTCGCCACTCAACTTCCCTCCCGACGGGGGAAAATTCAGCCCATAAGACTATAATTCACTTACCACTATAATAAATCCTAAAATTCCTAATTGACCTGGCCCCCAGTTACACCCCTTTAAGGCAACAGTCCAAAATAGATTTTTTAAAACAGAACCAGTAAGTTAACATAATATCCACTTGACAGTGGAATTCCAAATGGCTTTTCCCCAACTTCAGTTTTGTTACATAGCAGACTCATGCATACATGGTTGGAGGCTTCATTAAGGCTATTCCAACCACTTGTGTTAGATCTTACTTAGCCTTCTTCCACACAGCCTTTCATTCTCCTTTATATATGTTTCTCTCTTTTTAATATGTATACTCTATTGTTCCAAATGTCTTTTAAACTGTATCTTCCCCATAATATAAAAGCTTTCATGTGGCTAATATTGTCAGTAACCTTTGGAAAAAATAAACATACCCCTTAGCCTTGCTTATCTGGCTGGTTGTAAACAGACTAAGATCCCTTTGAAATCCAAATAATCCCTTCACCCTTTATATGCTAAGCCAGCATCCATGTTTACTCATTAGCATGTCAAGCACATAGCTTCTTTTGATGAATTCAACCTTGCAGTCCAAATGTAATTAAATCACCCAGACAGGCCCAACTATACTTACCCTCATAAACCTATTCCACAATAAACCAGAAAAATATTATGAAAATTCTTATACTTTCATCACACCTCCATCCTTATGGGAAAATGAACTGTCATAATTTAAAAAGACAGTTTCATTTTCTTAATCCATCTTACACTACTTACTATACTTACCTATATCCAAACTGTTATATTACCAGATATATGCAGTAACATAATATAACATAACATAATAACAAATCCTTGTCATTAAAAAGGTCATTTCAGTCCAATGTCTAGGTTTTAAATGTCCAATCTCCCTTTGAGCTTTAAACTCTCGACAGTGCAGTTGCAATTAGATTTTCTCGACCAGCCACTTGTATAATCTGTAAATTAAATGGTTGCAGTAATAAACTCCATCTGAACAGCCTTGCACTTCTTTCTCAAAATCTGTCCAGAAATTTTAAAGGATTACGGTCTGTATAAACAATTGTTTCTGATGAATTGTTTACAACATAAGTCTTGAAATGCTGCAACGCTAACACCAGACCCAGATCATTGAATAATTTCTCTCTTGTACATTCAACTTTCGTGAAAAATACCCTAACAGTTTCTGAATAACAGTTTCATTTTCTTGCAACAGTACAGCCCCAATATCTACATCACTTGCGACAACAACCAACTTAAATTGCTTGACATAATTAGGTGCTGCCAAAACTGGTGTCATTGTGAACACAGTTTTTAAACTGTTAAATGCCTTCTGACACTCCTGTGTTCATTGAAACTTCTTGTTCTTTTTTAATAGTTCAGTCAATGGAGCAACCACACTGCTAAAATTTGGTACAAATTTCTGGTAAAACTCATTCATGCCCAGAAATCTCAAAACTTCTCGTTTTGTTGCAGACATGGAGAAATCCACGATGGCTTTGACTTTCACATCTCTCGGAGTCACCTTACCATGTCCAATGTCATGGCTTAGATATGTAACTTGCGCTTTAGCAAATTCACTTTTAGTCAAGTTCATCACCAAATTAGCTTAAATAATTCCTCCAGATGTTGTAAATGCTCCTCCCATATTTGACTGAAAACTATCAAGTCGTCAATATAAACAGCATAATTTCTCAGTCCTGCAATTACTTTGTTTGTCAGTCTTTGAAATGTTGCTAGTGCATTTTTCACACCAAATAGCATTACTTTAAACTGATATAGTCCATCTGGCATCACAAAAGCCGATATCTCCTTTGCTCTATCCGATAATGGTACTTGCCAATATCCTCTCAGCAAGTCAATCTTTGTGATAAACTTTGATTATCCCGCTTTCTCAATACAATCTTCCAACCGTGGTATAGGATATGAATCCACTTTTGTCACTACCTTCACCTTTCGATAATCCACACACAGTCTTTGTATTCTATCCAATTTCGGTACCATCACAATAGGTGAACTCCAGTTACTGCAACTAGCCTCAATGATGTCATTTTGAAGCATGGATTCAGTTTCTTTCTGTAGTTATGATAAATTTGCTGGGCTTAATCTATAAGGATGTTGCCTTATCGTAAATGAATCCCCTACACTTATATCATATATGGCTAAATTTGTTCTCCCAAGCTTATTCCCACAAATAGCTTTGTGTGACTGCAATAGCTTCTCCATGAACCCCACTTATTATCACCTGCTCCTGCAATACTCCCTCTGAACAACAAATATCATTATCCTACATTAAGTTGACTAGCCCCTTGTGTCTCTTAAAATTCTAGTATCTTTACCTGCTCCACCCTGTACAAATGGAAAGACTTCCCCTTCACATACAGAATCTTTAAATATTTCTGTAACCCGCTCTTCAGAACTCCCTTGGTAAGTTGTGAACACATTCCCACTCCTTTACCTACCACTGATTCTTCCTGCTTTACCTGTACACAAACCACTGTTTTTTCTTGTGCCTGGACCTCAGAACCCACAGTACTTTTACTTCCAGAACTTTTCTGCATCTCAATTACTGTAACAGATTTTCCCTGTAACTCACAACACATTGACTTCTTCTTCCCAACCTTATTACAATGAAAGCACCTCAATTTTTGACTGTCACTTCTACCCTCAGCACCTTCATTTTTAGTCTGAGAAAAACTTCCTGAAAATTTCCATCTACTCCTTCTCTCCCCTCACTACATTACCTCTTTCACCTTCCCACTTTCTATCCTTCTCTGATTTAAAAGGGCAGCAAAAAAAAGGTTTAGATCAAAGAACTAACTCATAATCATTAGCTATCTCCGCTGCTTATCTTACCTAAATTTCTGCCTGTACGCCTCAGGAACCAACTCACATGCACTCAAAATAGCATTTTTACTGCATCATAGTCCATCGACACTTCTTCTGACAGTGAAGCATAAACCTCATGAGCTCTACCCACTAACCTAGGCTGTAAAAGTAATGTCCAGATTTCTTGTGGCCATTTCACCTGCTTAGCTATCTTCTCAAATGAAGTAAAGAATTCCTCTTCATCCCATTCTTCAAACTTCAGAAGAGCTTGCACAAATTTAAACATCTCCCCACTAGGTTTTAGGTTGAAGGTTTTCTTCATCATCAGAACCTTCCTTAGCATCTGAGATATTTTTTTTAAAGTCTAGCTTTTAAAGACGGCATTCATATTCCTCATTCCTTCTTCCCCTCCTGCATTTCTAACTTCTCCCTCTGGAGGTTGACTTTTCACATTTCCATTTCTCTCTAAAATAGTCTCTTTTTCTTTTTCTTTGTCTCTAGTTCAAGTTTTCATTTCCGTTGCTTGTTCAAATTCAAGCTTCTTCATTTGTAACTGAAGCCTCACTACCTCCAGCTGTCATTCACTAGTGTCAGGTATAATTTCCAATTTCAAATGCTGTACTATGACTTCAACTATGCCTGTTTTCATTGCCCCTACAGGTAACCTCAACTGCAAGTTATCCACCAATTCTATTAACTTCCCCTTAGATACTTTTTGTATCCAATCAGAATTATGTCTTCTACTTCCAAAAACGTTTTAAGCCATGGATACAGCCAATTTTTGCAGTTTCACCACTCTAAAATCGCTCACACCAGCTGCTGAATTCAGTGTGCTTCTCATACTCATAACCTTAAGATTCACCAACTCCAAATCAAATCAAGGAATTTCAAATATCCCACAAAAGAGCTCCAAATTTGTTATGACATGGCAGATGACGTGTGCTGGGTGGACCAAATGTATGAGAGAAACCTGGTCGCGCTATCACAAGGGTTTTGCAATTTGTATTTATTACAAGAAGATGTGTGCAATGAATTCTAACGTAATAAGTCCACCAAGACCTTCAGAGATTTTAGAAATCAAATTAAAATATTTATTAACAAAATAAGAGATTTAAAGCACATACATAAGACTTACCACTATAGAAACTCCTAAAATTCCTAATTAACCTGACCCCAAGTTACACCCATTTTATGACAACAGTCCAAAATAAATTTTAGATTTAAAACAGAACCAGCAAGATAACACAATACCAACTTGACAGTGGAACTTCAAATGGCTTTTCCCCAACTTCAGTTTTGTTACATAGCAGACTCATGCACACATGGCTGGAGGCTTCATTAAGGCTATTTCACATACCCCTATTAGATCTTACATGTCCTTCTTCCACGTAGTCTTTCAGTCTCCTTTATATATGTTTTTTCTCTTTTTAATATGTAAATCTTATTGTTCCAAATGCCTTTGAAACTGTATCTTCCTCATAATATAAAAGCTTTCATGTGGCCAATATTGTTAGTAACATCTGGAAAAAAAATACCCCTTACATACTTATCTGGCAAGTTGTAAACAGACTAAGATCCCTTTGAAACCCAAATAATCCTTTCTCACCTTAGTGCTAAGACAGCATTCATGTTTACTCATTAGCATGTCAAGCACATAGCTTTGTTTGATGATTTCAACCTTGCAGTCCAAATGTAATTAAATCACCCAGACCCAACTATACTTACCTCCATAAACCTACTTCACACTAAACCAGAAAAATATTCTGAAAATTATTATACTTTCAACACACAGTGGAACGGTGTTCAGTAAGATAGATTTGTGAAATACATATTTGGAATTAGAATTAACTGACAGGAGCGAGGAACTGAATGCCATTCATACACACAAAGGATTGCAAAAGTATCATTTTGGGGTGTCCCGCAGTGTTCCAGAGTGTTATAGATCAGGTACTAAGTGGGATGAAAGGATTGTGCTGCTTCTTAGATGACATTCTAATTAGCAGTAAGACAGAGATAGAACACATTGTAAATTTGAACAAAGTCCTAGATCAACTCCAAGAGCATAGTGTCAAAACTAAAAAGCACAATTGTTGCTTCATGGTGATGAAGACTGATTCATTTTTAGCCATTGAGCTCCTTGTGAATTACATATACAAATGACATGCCAGTATCTGCCAGAAAAATTAGTGAAGGAATGTGGAATGGTTGTGATTCTCAGTAAAGTGCTCAATTATGTCATGAATGGCTGGCATAGAGTATGATGATGAGAAATTGCAGGAGTATTTCACATGTAGAAATGAAACGAGTATAGATCAAGGCTGTCTCCTATAGTGTTTGACTCATTATTCCATTAAGGTTTAGAGAGAGATTGTTAGAGGAAATTCATCAAGAGCACACAGGGTAGTCCATATGAAAGCAGGAGTAAGAAGTTATTTTTGATATCCAAAGGTAGATAAAGATTTTGAAGAGTTGGTGAAAAGTTGTGAAGTGTGTCTCAAAATGGGAATTGATCCAGTCAAGGTTCCTTTCATTCCATCGTCAAACACAAGAAAACCATGGGAATGAATACACGTCATTTTTTTTGAAATAGAAGGGAAAGTGTACTTTATTTTGGTTGACGGGAGGAAGGTTTGTTTTAATGTGTCTCCACCACATTTCTTTATTACTGTGAATTGAGGATTTCCCAGGTATAATGAAGAGGAAAATAATCCATCAAATGTTTTTTCCTCAACACTGATATCATTCGCTTTAAGCTCACAAAGTTCATTGACTGTGAAACTTTGAAACATGAGTCTAGCCTTGTCAAATATCAATTATGGTGGCTTAGATTCTTTCATTGTAATCTGAAGTGATAGTAAATTTAGTGTTCAATAGGTATACCAGTGTAAAGGGTTATTGAGTTATTTAATATTAGAATCAACCACATTGATACAATCTTATGTAATTAGTATTGAACAGTGAGGTGTTTATTAGGTATAACAATAGGCAGACATAATTTTATTCTTTACAATGTAGTAATTGAGTCCCTTGAAAAAGCATTGTGTGACATAATTTACTTTACAACCCATTGTATTTTACAAATGTAGGCCTCCTGGCTAATTAGCCATAACTATTATTGTTTACTGGAAAAAGCTAGATAAATTGGACTGAACATGAGATAGTGGACTCATATTTACAGTATTCTAAGTGCCACATGACCTTCCTAAGCCCAATGTATAATTGGAAATGTTACAATTTCAAACTATTACATTTGTGGATGAAATTTATTTGGAAGGGATTAGTCAATACCGAGAAAGACTGCAACAAATTACAGGAGGACATTTGTAAACTTGCAGAATGGGCATATAATTGGCAAATTAAGTTCAACACAGATAAATGTGAAACAGTACGTTTTTGTAGGAAGAATAGGGAAGTCACTTATTACTTAGAGGAGTGCAATTCTAGGTGGGGTAGAGGAAGAAAGGGACCTAAGAGTACAAATACACCAATCACTAAAAGTTGCACCAAAATGTTTCCTCTTGTAAGGAAGAGCCTAACTACAGGCCATCAATATAAGATAGTCACCAAGAAATCCAATTGGGAATTAAAAATAAACTTCTTTATCCGAAGAATGATGAGCATGTGGAGGCCGCTACCATAGGCAGTGGTTGAAGTGAATAGTATAGACATATTTAAGGGGAAGACCAGCATGTGAGGGAGAAAGGAATAGATAGTTATGGAGGTAGATTAGACGAGAAAAGATGGGAGGAGGCTCGAGTGGAGCATAAACTGTGGCATGGATGGGTTGGTCTGAATGGCCTATTTCTATGCCATATATCGTGTGAAATCATATGCAATAATTTTTCAAGTAAATATTGTCCATAATTACAATTTGAGCACCTTATGTCTGGTTTAAGTGTTTTTATTAATTCTCTCCTATTCCATGTATCTATTAAAAGTTTGAAGTGCTGAAAAGATCCTCACGAGAAGGTTATAATATTGAAAGAAAAAAATGAAGTTTGTAAACGTTCTTATATCCTTTGTATTGTATCTTAAATATGATTGCTGAAGTTGAATCAAATGACAGTATTTTCAGCTTGCTTGCTGAACAGTTCCCTTGTGAAATTTATAGCGGGCACAATGATCTAAATCATAGAATCATAGAATAGTCGCAACATTCACTCACCCACCAAGTGTTTTCCTAAAGGTGCTAAAAAAGAAATTGGCCCTGAAATTCCTCTTTTATGGGGCTGTAGAAGTTGAGCTGTGTGGGTAGATATGGGAAGGGGGTATTTTTTATGTGTTCATAAATCCCACCAGATGTGGGAACTGGGTCCATTTAACAGGCATAGTGACATGCCAAGAATTAACCTTGGCAGAAATGGGGCTCCATGTTGTTTAAAAGGCCTAGTCCTGCAGCAATTCATTTATACTGGGAAAACAGTAATTCTGAAATTGCAGCTTTTAAAAAGAATCTCTACGAGGCATTGGTTGTCATAGCGAGCATTTCAACACTGACAAAAATGGCATAAATGTCTTCCCAAATTGTGCAAATTTCCCCACCTCAAGATTTGGGACATCGACAGGGGGAAATTAATGGGTTGAGCAGGAGTTCTGTCCTACCCAGTTGCACATCCAGGAAGTCAGAGAAGTAATGGCAGGACTATCACTTTTTAGGGGAGGGTGAGAGAGGGATAACTGACAACTGGTACACAACTAACTAAAAAGGAAGAGGTAATGGAGTAAGGACCATAAAACACAACGGCCAAAGGGAAAAAATTCCAACAAATTCAAACAATTAAGCAACTTGTTTGAGAAAATATTATGGGCAGAATCTTTGGCTCGGCAAGTGGGAGCGGAGCCTGCTCACCGAGGCTTAAAATGACACGCAGTATGTCGGGCATGCGTCCCGATGTTACTGCGCGTCATTCAGATTTTCAGTTCGGTAGGCGTGCACCCGAGTCAGCTGCACGACCACCAAACTGTTAAAGGCCTATTAAGGCCAGTTAACTATCAATTAAAACAATAAACTGAGCTGCCCGTCCAACCTTAAGGTTGGTGGGCAGGCGAAGAGACCAGGCGACCTTCACATTTCTCATGGAACCTCATCCATGGGTGGGATGGGGTTTCATGAAGGTTTTTAAAGGTTGAAAAATTTTAAAATACAATTCATAGACATGTCCCAGCTCATGTGACAGTTTCACATGAGGGGAAATGCCCTAAAAAAATTTTTTTCCTTTATTAAAATTTTTTAAACTTAAGCTAATCTCCCTGAGGCAGCTCTGTGCCTCAGGGAGATTTCTACGTTCTTTCGCATGCATGAAAGACCACAGGGCCCGACTCAGGCAACCCACCCCCCCGCACAGGGAGCACTCAGCGCTTCTGGGCGCGTGGGTGGCCCTTAAATGGCCTGCCCACATAAAATGGCGGCGCCCAGCCAATCGCGGGCGGCGATTGGCTGTGCACACGCCTGCTCCCGCTCCCGCACAATCCCCCCGACGGGGAGAAAATTCTCCCCCATGAAATAAAACAAGTAGATGGCTTTACTCCCTTTTATAGCATAACCCCTGTTTTGACTAAAGCTATACTGTGAATCCTATACATTTTATAATAGTTTTTAGATTTGTAAAATGAATTATTGTGCATTATTTCGTTGTTTAAATTAATTAATGTACAATTGTAATTTAGGTTGAAGTAAATGACTGACATGAGCTTGAACGCCAATGCTGTATGTCACATATGGATGGAAAGCAATGCATTTCCAATCCTTTTGGAAATGTGACATGAGCGCTTGTATTTATTGCAGATCTGACCAGGGGTTGTTTTTCTGAGGTTGCTGAATGAGGCACTTTGTTGGGGTACAGTCATGGGTGTTTACATCTATGTTATATATTGGCTGCTTGATACTGGAAGTGTTTCAATTCAATCCAAAACACCAACCAATGCAAGTTAATTTCCAAGTGCAGCCATTTAACCCTGACTAAGTGGGAGGGCAATAGTTAGCAGGAATGCAAATGGCATTTCGATTGACCTGATGACCATACAGTCATAATGCCAAAGGAGAACCTGCTGTGCGCATCTTTTGTTGGTCATATGATCATCTGTATGATTACATTATGGAACTGCTAAATTTTCATAACATCCGTCACAGGTGTTGAACAGCCTCCTGTTGAACTTGGCTTCCATCCTGTTTAAATTATTTGCATAGAAAAATAGGAACTTGTAGCAGAGGAAGATAAACCAATAGATTGTAATTTTTTTCATCCTTGTATATATTTTATTACATACATGAGAAAACAAATCAGTCATTGTGGCTGAGGTTTGTTAAAACAAACATATAATCCAGCTTAAGTAACTCAGGCCAAGCATTCAAATGAAGGTGAGCTCAGAGCTGTCGGCACACTAGCTGGCTATGCAAAGCACTGTAACTCTGGACGTTTTGTTTTTTCATCTGCTTAACACCCTGCAGCTGTCTACAGCTGTTAACAGTACCCTGAGGTAAAGAACTGAAGCAATTTGTCAGCCTTTTGCCTAACAATGCCATATTAAAGAGTTTTTGCTGTTTAAAAAAACGATTCTGAGAATCCAGAATATCTGAGAATTTTAAGGCTGAATCTGAACTTCAAAAAGTGGGTGAGTTAGGGTTGTGTCCGAGGTTAAAATGCAAAAAACCTGGAACAGGAACTGAATCTGCCTACTCACTCCTGGTTTTAATGGAAGTGGGATGGGGGCAGGCACTAAATCAGTTCGCAGTTTGGTCATGTAAATATTATAATAAAGCTGCCTGCCTTCATTTTAACAGTCATTCATTGTTTCAGTTGTAAAATAGACATAGGGCAGAATTTTACATATGGTGTGCGGGCGCACGCCTGAGCGTAATATGACGTGCAATGACATTGGGCGTGCATCCCGACGTCATCACGCACTTGCGTGATATTTCATTCAGCAGGCATGCGCCGGAGTTGGCTGCGCACCGTGGATAATTGAAAGACCTATTAAGGCCATTAACAAGCTAATTAAAATCAAATTAACGCTTCCCGTCCAACCATATGGTTGGCAGAAAGGCGAAAAGGCCAAGCGGCCTTTACACTTTTTAGGAAACCTCATCCATGAGTGGGATAAGGTTTCCTAAAGCAAATAATCATTAACTAAAAACTTTATTTTTGAATTAAAAACATGCCCCAGCTCATGTGACAAAGTCACAAGGGGACAAGTTTTTAAAATTTTTACTATCGTTATTAATTTTTTTAAACAGCGCTTCAATCTCCCTGAGGCAGCTCCGCGAACTGCGCGCTAGGCCCAGCTCTCCCTCCTCCCCCTGCCCACACAGGTAGTGCTGAGTGCTGCTCACGATCCACGCAGGGCAGGCCTTAATTGGCCCGCCCACGTGAAATCGCGGTGCAGAGCCGACAGCTGGTGGCGGTCGGCTTCCCGACCACCCCCGCCCGCTCCCGCCAAGCCCGTCCGACAAGGGAAAAATTCTGCCATAAGAACAGAAAATTCTGGAACCAGTCAGCAGGTCAGGTAGCAGGCTCCGATAAAAGGCTATTGACCTGAAACTTTGGCCTGGATTTTCATGGAATTGGAGCAACTCGGGAGCCATTTATAAATGGTAGGCAGGACCCACTTCCAGGATTCCTGTCCCATTCCTGGCACTTTGAATTTCGGCTGATGCGGGCAGTAAGCCCACACCCTACACTCCTGACCTGACTGGCTCCATTGTGGAGTAAGATTTCTCCTAGCTCCCTGCAATTTTCATGGAGTTGGGCCAGCTTCTCCATAACTCATGGTTCACAGCCCCTCAGAGGAATCATGAACCATAATCTGGATTTGGAGACCTTTTAAAAGATAAGTTCGAAAGGTCTTACCCATGCCCCTTCCATGCCCTCCATGGCCCTTCCATGCCCCCTCAATTCCAACTCATTCAAACTCATGGCCCTTCCATGCTCATTCACCCAGTATACACCATGTTCAGATCCAGTGGGCCATCTAGTAGCAATGGCAATGTGTGGAACTGCTCAGAAAAACAAACACCCATTCAAAAACCTGCTTTGAAAGGAAATCTGCTCTTCCTGCAACCCTATAAAAGTGTCATTCGGACAGATCATTAAAGTTTCAGTAACAGAGATGTAAAACACTTAACACCTCTAAATTTTGTGCAAACAAATATTGAGACATTGATAAAAGAGATCACAGGAAGAAAAATAACTATGATCACTTAAAGATGTCAATCAAGTAAGTCAACAGTTTTATCCAGTTGTAAGAACAGAACCGCCTACTGAGATAATCTTTTTATAAGTCTGGGCTCTCAGCCAAGCATGCATAAAGAGGACAGATGTAAGAACTCTTTCAGTATAACTGGATGCCCATATTATGCATGCTTGGCTGAGCCTGGACACATAAAAGGAAAGGTCATCAACCTGAAATGTTAACTCTGTTTGTCTCCATAGATGCTGCCTGATTTGCTGAGTAATTACAGAATTTTTTTGTTTTTTTCAAATTTCTAGCGTCAGCAATATTTTGCTTTTGTCTCATAAAATAATTATCTCAGTAGGGGGGGTTCTGTTTTGACAACTGGAAAAAACTGTTGATTTTGCTTGATTGACATCTTTAAGTGGTTATAATTTATTTTTCTGTCATCTCTTTTGTCAATGTTTCAATGTTTATTTGCACAAGATTAAGAGCTGTGATGTGTTTGAATCCTCTGTTACTTGATATTTTCTCGGCTGTAGGAAGAACAGTTTTTTTTCAGAAGAAGATTTGTGAATGGATGTGTTTTTTGAGTAGTTTTACACATGCCATATACTATAAGAGTCATTGGTTCTGTACATAGCGAATAAAGGGTGAACAGGCATGAAAGGGTCATGAGTTGGCATGGAAGATATGAAGGGCCATGGGAGCAGATACATGGCATGAGTTAGCATGGGGATTATAAGGGGGGCATAAGATGGCATTGAGGTGGCATGGGAAGTGAGGGGATGTGAGGGGTTTGGGTTATAGGCTGAACATCCTTTAATACAACTGGGATGAAATTCCAGAAAACCGAGGTGGGCCTTTCAACCTACCCACCTTGGCACTCAGTGGACCCTGTCGCTGCCTATGCTCTGCTTCCAAGGTCAGCGGGCTTAAATCCATCCCACACCACCCTCCCCGCTGCCCCCCTACTGAAGTGAAAATCGCTACATTCGGCTCAGTAGCAAAAATCCAGGCCTTTAACTCTGTTTCTTTCTCTGCAGATGTTGTCTGACTTGGTGAGTATTTCTCACATTTTCTGTTTACTTTTCATATTTCCAGCGTCTGAAGTATTTTGATTTTCTAAAATAAATGATATTCTAAAGTTAGTTAATATTTGTTTGAAGCAGTTAGCGTGGGAAGTAAATGAAATTTCTAGCACTTTTTGCAGCAGGAACTGTAAATATGGGTGAGAAATGGCTTGAAACTTTACAACAAATTGAGATTAGAATTTATCTACGCCTTTGAATTTAGCAGGTATGTCTTTCAACAGCAATTAAGAATTGTTTCTATCATATGTAAGGTATGAAATGTTACAAAAATAGAAAGTGATTATACCTGTAACATGATCCTAATCATCCTTCAGGCCTGCTTTCATCATACACTTTGTCCGACATCAGTAATATTCCTGGGGGTGCCAATAAAGCAAACAATCACTATGCAATATTTCATGCTCAGGAATAGTACAACTAGATGTAGGCTAAATTTTTCTCTATTCTGCCACAGCAATTTCTTAGAATCCTAAATTCATATGAGTACTATATGCTCCTTCATATGAATTTTGGGTAGTGGACTGTTTTATATACTCTGAGTTGAACCATAAGACTCCCACAGTCACTCGTTTGGACAGGATTTAGAAATAAATGTCTGGAGTCCTAGTTGATGGTATTTTCTAGTCAAGTTTGAAGACCAAATTTTATTTTCTTCCCAGAAAATGCTGACAATGCTCAGTGAGTCTGTCATCATCTGTGGAGAGGGGAACAGACTTAACGGGAAGAATTTTCCCCCAGTTGGGGGGAAGTGCGGGAGTGGGTGCATGCAGGCGCGATGTCATTTTACGTGGGCTGGCCAATTGAGGCCCGCCCAGCGTGACATCCGCCAGGAAGTGCTATACACTCCCTGTGCAGACAGGGAGGGGTTTCCTAAGCCGAGAGTGCACTCTTTCGCGCATGCGCGTCAGAAAACACACTCAACTCCCTGAGGCTAACTGCTGCCTCAGGGAGATTGGCGCCAAATTCAAAAATCATCAATGCACAAAAATAAAATTTCTCTGACATGTCCCCTCATGTGACACTGTCATATGAGTTGGGACATGTCCATGACTTTTATTCAAATTTTTATTAAATTTTTAAAAACCTTCATGAAACCTCATCCCATCCGTGGATGAGGTTTCATGCTTTTCCTGAAGCTCGCCAGGGTTCCCGGCCTACCTGCCAACATTAAGATTGGATGGGCAGGTCCAGTAACTACTTGAATTAGTTTTTAAATGGCCTCAATTGGCCGTTGACAGGTTGGCGGGCACACAGCTGATTTGGCTGCACCCCTGCCGACCTGAAAATTGAAATGTCGCGGGGTGAGGTCGGGAGTTCTGCCCGATGGTCATCCCGCGTCATTTTACGTGTCGGTGAGTGGGCCCCGCTCCCCGCTTGCCGACCTCAATATCCTGGCCGATATTTCAGGCTGATGACCTCTTATTGTGACTTTTGCCTTTGTACTAATTTGCTTTATTTATTCATGGGATGTGCACTTCGCTGAAAAGACCAACATTTCTTTACCCATCCCTAATTGCCCTTCAGAAGCTGGTGAGTCACCTTCTTGAACTATGCATTACATGTGGTAAAGGTATTTCTACAGTGCTGTTAGGAAGGGAGTTCCAGGATTTTGACCCAGCAACGATGAAAGAACGGTGATATAGTTCCAAGTCAGGATGGTGTCTGGCTTGGAAGGGAACTTGTAGGTGGTGGGGTTCCCATACGTCTAGTTCTTTGAAGGAGTCACATGTGTTGTGGATACAGGGGAACCAGTGGATGTACTGTACATGGATTTCCAGAAGGCATTTGATAAAGTGCCACATCAAAGGTTATTGCAGAAAATAAAAGCACATGGTGTAGGAGGCAACATTGGCATGGATAGAGGATTGGCTAGCTAACAGAAAGCAGAGAGTTGACATAAATGGGTCTTTTTCTGGTTGGCAGGATGTGACGAATGATGTGCCACAGGGATCAGTGCTGGGGCCTCAACTTTTTACAATCTATATAAATGACTTGGATGAAGGGACCGAAGGAAAGGTTGCTAAATTTGTTGACGACACTAAGATAGGTAGGAAAGTAAGTTGTGTAGAGGACGTAAGGAGGCTACAAAGTGACATAGATAGGTTCATTGAGTGGGGAAAGATCTGGCAAATGCAGTATAATGTGGGCAAATGTGAAATCGATCATTTTGGCAGGAAGAATAAAAAAGAAGCTTATTATCTAAATGGTGAGAGATTGCAGAGCTCTGAGATTCAGAGGAATCTGGGTGTCCTAGTGCATGAATCACAAAAGGTTAGAAAGCAGGTACAGCAGGTAATTAGGAAAACCAATAGAATGTTATCATTTATTGTGAGGGGAATTGATTACAAAAGTAGGGAGGTTATACTTCAGTTGTACAGGGCATTGGTGAGACCACATCTGGAGTATTGTGTACGGTACAGGTCTCCTTATTTAAAGAAAGATGTAAATGCGTTAGAAGCAGTTCAGAGAAGGTTTACTGGACTAATGTAAAAGCAAACTACTGCAGAAGCTGGAAATCTGAAACAAAAACAAAAATTGCTGGAAAAACTCAGCAGGTCTGACAGCATCTGTGGAGAGAAAGACAGAGTTAACGTTTCGAGTCCAGATGACTCGATAATACCAGGAATGGGTGGGTTGTCTTTTGAAGAAAGGCTGGACAGATTAGGCTTGTATCCACTAGAATTTAGAAGAGTAAGAGGCGACTTAATTGAAACCTTTAAAATCCTGAGGGGGTCTTGACAGAGTGGATGTGCAGAGGATGTTTCCTCTTGTGGGAGAATCTGGAACTAGGGGCCACTGTTTAAAAAAAGGGGTCGCTCATTTAAGACAGAGATGAGGAGAATTTCTTTCTCTCAGAGGGTTGTGAGTCTTTGGAACTCTCTTCCTCAAAAGAGAAAATCTAACCATCACCCCTTGGCATTCAATGGCTTTACCATCGCTGAATCCCCACTATCAACATCCTGGCGGTTACCATTGACTAACATCTGAACTGGAACACCCACATAAATACTGTGGCTACAAGGGCAGGTCAGAGGCCGGGAATCTTGTGATGAATAACTCACCTCCTGGCTCCCCAAAGCCTGTCGGCAATCTACAAGACACAAGTCAGGTGTGTGATGGAATACTCTTCCTTTGTCTGGATGAGTGCAGCTCCAACACCACTCAAGCAGCCTGCTTGATTGGCACCCCATCCATAAACATTCACTCCCTCCACCACCGACGCACAATGGCAGCAATGTGTACCATCTCAAGATGCACTGCAGAAACATACCAACACTCCTTAGAAAGCACCTTCCAAACCATGACCACTACCATCTTGAAGGACAAAGGCAGTAGATAGATGGGAACATCACCACCTGGAAGTTCCCCTCCAAGCCACTCACCATCCTGACTTGGAAATATATTGCAATTCCTTCACTGCCACTAGGTCAAAATCCTGGAATTCTCTCCCTAACTGTCCTGTGGGTGTACCTATACATGAACTGCAGTGGTTCAAGAAGGCAGCCTACAACCTCCTTCTCAAATAGAATTAGGGATGGGCAATAAATGCTGGCCTAGACAGCGAAGCCTTGAATGAATATAAAAAAGGCGGTGGAAGCAGAGTCTTTGAATCATTTTAAGTCAGAGCTAGCTAGCTTCTTGATTAACAAAGGAGTGAAAGGTTATCGGGGGTAGGCAGGAATGTGGGGTTGAGGTTACATTCAGATCAGTCATGATCTTATTAAATGGCGAAGCAGACTCAAGGGGCCGAGTGGCCTACTGCTGCTCCTAATTCATATGTTCGTATGTCTACTTCCCTTGTTCTTTTAGATGGTACAGATCACAGGTTTGGAAGATGCTGTTGAAGAAGCCCTTGTCAGTTGCTGCAGTGCATCTTGTAGATGGTATGCACTGCAGTCACAGTTTGCCAGTGGTGGAGGAAGTGAATATTTAAGCTGGTTGATTGGGCTAATCAAGGGGGCTGCTTTGTGCTGTACGGTGAGGAGTTTCTAGGGTGCTGTTAGAGCTGCACTCATCCAATCAAGCAGAGAGTATTCCAGCATACTCCTTGTAGCTGGTGGACAGGCTTTGGGGAATCAGGAGGTGAGTTACTCATCACAGAATACCCAGCATCTGACCTGCTCTTGTTAGCTGGTTGGCATCATTCCATCTGCAAGAGATATTGGGAAAGCAGCCTCAGAATTTTGGTAAGGTCAGATGAGGTCATTTGTTGCACTTCTTTTGATGGCTGAACAAGCCAATTCTGGAAAGGCAAAGTCTGTCACAGGTGCCACACTTGAAGTTGGCTGTTGTTGATGGTATGGGATGATCTCTGCTGATGCCTTGTTTGAAGGACTGGCATCTGCTTTGGAGCTTCTGAAACCACATGCTGTGATGGTGATGAATTCCTGCCCACAGCTGGTGTCACCATTTGCGTCCATAGTCATCTACAGTTTCCCATTTGTCGAGATCAATGTTGAGGGCTTTCATGTACCTTTTGACAGCATCCTTGAATTGGAGCTTTGGGTACTATGCTGGCCGCTTGGCATGGGCTACCTCCCCGAATAGCATATCCTTGGGGATGTGGCCATCTTCCATCCTGTACACATGCTGAAGCCAGCGATGCCTTCTTTGCTTGATTTGTGTTAGCTTGCTTGCTTTGGAAAGGACTGCTTCATTGGTGACTTTTCCCTTCTATGTGATGCCAAAGATGCATCGTAGACACCAGAGATGGAAGCTATTGAGCTTTTCTTTCTTTGTAGATATAAGTTGTCCAGACTTCACTGCCATACAGCAATGTGCTGAGGATACAGGTGTTATAGATAAGCATTTTAGCCTTGTGGGTCAGTTAGTTGTTTTTCCATGTTTGTTTTGTCAGTCAGCCAAAGTTGGTGGTGTGTGCTGAGCTCTTCATCAAGAGACAGGTTGTCTGTCACCATAAATTCAAAGTAGCAGAATTTTCTGACTACATCCATTGGTGTGCTGTTGAGTCTGATTATAGGCAGAGACACAATACCCTGCCCCAGGACTACAGTTTTCTTGACACTGATAGTGAGGGACAACATGGGGCAGATGATCCATGAGCCTTTGAAGCTGGTCTTCTGTCTGGACAACTGGTGCAACATCATCAGCATACAGAAGTTCTCTGATCAGGACACGCCTCAATTGTCATGGCTTTCAGTCTTGATGAGTTGATGAGTTTCCCATCTGATTGTGTGTGGAGGTACACTCTTTTCATGTCGGTAGGGAAAATATAGGTCAGTAGGACAGAGAAAAGGGTATCAAACAAGCCCTGTTTCACCTCATTCTTGATCTCAAAACTGGCAGAGGTGGAGCGAACAAATTTAATGATGCCACACATTTTATCATGGAAGGACCATGTGAGACTGTGAAGCTTGGAGGATTTTCTCTAGTTGGGGCCTGTCCTGCTCATGGTGTCAAATGCTTTTGTGTGATCCACAAAAGCAAGGTTTTTGGTGTTTGCTGCTCTCTGCACTTCTCTTGAAGCTGACGTAGAGAGAAGATCATGACTGCTGTAGATTTGCCTGCTCTGAAGCCACATTGTTCCTCCAGGTGTGTTCTGTTGGCTAGTTGATGGAACATCTTTAGAATGACTCTGACAAAGACTTTCCCAGTGACGATGTGAGTGAGATGCCGTGGTAGTTGTTGAAATATCCTCCATCGCCTTTGTTCTTATATAACATGATGATGGTGGGCCAGAGCCTTCTCTCCAGAAGAAGAGGAGGAGGCTGTGAAGGTATGGCAGCAAGTGAGATTTTCCATACTTGAGCATCTCAGCTGGTATTACATCCTTTCCAGGTGTTTTCCTTGCTGCTAGATTCAGTGGCTTTTAAGGAGAGGCAGCTGCAGAAGATCATCAAGCACAGGCAGAGAGATATCCATCTCTTGTGAGTATAACTCAGAGTAGGGCTGTATCCAGCGGGCGATTTGCTTGTTCCTGTAACTGAGTATTTCCCCATTTGCGGATTTCAAAGGAGCAATTTTGGTGATGGTGTTGCCTAGTGCACTTTTCACACTGTCGTACATTGGATGAAGGTTATCATTGTCACTAGCAGTTTGTATTCCTTCACATTGATTGATCCGATACTTGTTTGCACAGTACCTTGCCCTCTGCTGTACAACTGCCTTGGCTAGTATGAGATTGTCCTGCTCTTGTAGTCACATTATTTATGCGTGGTCCAGCTTTGTTTCTAGTCAATGGTAACCTGAAGGATGTTGATGGTTGGGGATTAAATGATGACCATGTTGTTGAATGTCAAGGGAGGTAGTTAAGACTCCCTCTTGTTGGAGATAGTCATTGCAAGTCATTAAATCATTAATAATAATAGATTCACCAACATCTTTCCAGCTCCTTGTTTTGAAAACGTACCATCTCCACTGACGCCCTTTGTATGTGGTTGGAGTCATATTGGGTACGATCGGCACCCCCATCACTTGACTCAACATTCACCCTCTCCAGCACTGTGCCTGCAGAGTGAATGATCTGTAGGAAACACTGCAACAACTAACCAAGTTTACTTTAACGGCATTTCTCACCCTTGCTTCCACTACCACCAAGAAAAAGAGTAGCAAAATCATATGAATACCTCACCTCCAGCTGGCTGGACAGACTTTGCTGTTCCTTCATCATCATCTTTAGGTCAAAATCCTGGAATTAACTTAACATCATTATGGGAGCACCATCCACACAAGGAATGCAGCAGTTCAAGAAGACACAGCAACAACTTATCTGGGCAGCTAAGGCTGGGTACTGAAATTGTGGCTGTGTCAGCATCAGACACATCCTGGAAATAAATGAGAATAAAAGAAAAATAATTCAATTGATATTTGTTTGAAGTATTGACATTTTAAAGGTTTACAGCTCTTTTAAAACCTTAGAAAATTCGTGACATAGAAGGAGGCTATTCAGCCTATCATGTCTGTGCCGGCCAAGAAAGAGTTATTCAGCCTGATTGCACTTCCCAGCTCTTTGTCTATGGCCCTGTAGATTATAGCACTTCAAACACATCTCCAGGTATTCTTTTAAATGTGATGAGGGTTTCTGTCTCACCAACCCTTTCAGTAAGTAAGTTCCAGATGCCCACCACCCTCTGAGTAAAAAGCAATTTCTCCACAACTCCCTCTAAACTTCTGCCAATTACTTTAAATCTATGCCACTTGGTTATTGACTTCAATGCAAAGAGAAATCTCTCTTTCCTATCTAGAATTGAGAATAGACCTTCATAAGTTTATTTTATACACTTCAATTAAAGCTTCCTTCATCCTCTGCTCCCAAAAAACAATCGAATCTTCTCTATTCCTTGCAAAATCTTTATAAATCTCTAGTGCAATCGCAACCTTGCTGAAATGTGGTTACCAGAACTGTATGCATTGCTCTTGCTGTGGCCTAACATGTAGTTTATACAGTTCTAGCATAACCTCCCTGCTAATGTACTCCATGCCTTGGCTAGTAAAGGAAAATATCCCATGGGCTGAATTTGGGTGTGTGCCCGACAAGTACGAGCATGAAATAGCACGCGATGACATTGGGTGAGTGACCTGACGTCATCGTGCACACGCGTGATATTTCGGTCGGTGGACATGCGCAGGAGTCGGCAGTGTGCCCGCCGACAATTAAGAGGGCTGTTAAGCCCATTAATTCATTAATTAAATGGAATTTTTCCCTGCCCGTCCAACCTTACAGTTGGCGGGCAGACAAAAAGGCCAAGCGGCCTTTGGATTTTTGAGGAAACCTCATCCACGGGTGGGATGAGGTTTTCGATGTTAATTAAAAATAAAATAAAAATGTTTAAATCTCATTTCTAACATGTCCCTGCTCATGTGATGGAGTCACATGAGGGGACATGTTTTCCTTATTTTTACCATCTTTATTTGCAAAGTTAAAAATCTTCAGCTCCCTGACTTCCAAGCTCAGCCTCCTCCGCCCCCCACAACTCAGGCAGCGCTGAGTGTTTCAGTGCCTGATTCACGCTGGCTGGTCATTAATTGGCCAGCCAGCATAAAATTGCAGTCAGGCGCAATCATGGGCGGCAGCCTGTTGTGCAGCCGCTCCCGCGCCTGCCCGCCACGCCCACCCGACAAGGGGGAAATCCTCCCCTATATGTTGCCTTAAGCATCTCATCTACCTAGTATGCTATCTTCAGGGATCTGTGGACATGTACTTCAAAGTCCCTCTGTTCCTCTACACTTCTCAGCATCCTATCATTTATCGCAAGTTCCTTTGCCTTGTTTGTCCTTCCCAAATGTATTACCTCACATTTCTTTGAATTGAATTCCTTTTGCCACTTCTCTGTCCACCAGACCAGTACCTTGATATTTTCCTGCAGCCTACAGCTTTCTTCCTCACTATCAATCAATGGCCAATTTTTGAATCATCTGCAAACTTTTTAATCATGATCCATACATTTTACTTCAAACCATTGCTATATACCATGAAAAGCAAGGACTGTGTACTGAACCCTGCAGAACCCCACAGCCTTTCAATTCCAAAAATATCTGTCAACCATTACTCTATGATTCCTGATATCGATCCAATTTAGGATTAAACTTCCCACTTTCTCCAGGAACCCATGAGTTTTACTGTTGTGATCAGTCTGCCACATGGCACCTTCTTAAAAAGGCTTGTGAAAATCCATGTGGACTACATCAACCCTCTTTATTATCTCCTCAAAAAAATTCAATAAAGTTGTTCCTACATGTCCTTGCCTTAACAAATCCATGCTGACTGTCCTTGGTTAATTCATACCTTTCTAAATGATGATTTATGCTGTTCCTCAAAATTTTTTTCCAGTAATTTGCCCACCACTATGTTGGGGCTACTTGGCCTCTAATTAATTGGTTTATCCTTTCCGTCCTTTTTAAACAACGATACAATGTTAGTTCTCCAGTTCTCCGGCATCACACCTGTAGCCGGAGAGGATTGGAAAATGATGGTCAGAGCATATACTATTTCTTCCCTTGCTTCTCTTGGTAGACTGAGATGCTCCTCTAGGCTTACTGCAGTATTGAGCTCTCGAAATATGAGATAAGCTTCCCTTTATTGCCTTATCCTACCCTGTAACCTCTTTAACATCCACGTGGGACTAGATTTGGGAGTTCCACCCTTTCTCTGGGGAAATATAATAACATTGATTATGTAATGACGCTAATAATTATACGGGTTATTTGCCTGTAATTTCATTTTCAAATGTTGATGAGTAAATGAGATATTCTTGTCGTTTTATCATCATGGAAATTGTTGAAATGAATGGTTTTTTTGCGGATGCTTGCTATGTAGACACACTTCCTGATTATACTTACTGTTTTAAGAATCATAGAATCACAGCATAGAGGGAGGCCATTCAGCCTGTTGTGTCTGTGCTGGCTCACTGCAAAAGCAATTTACCTAGTGCCATTCCCTGCCTTTTCCACGTAGCCCTGCAGCCTTTCCTTTTCAGATAATGATCCAATTCCCTTTTGAATGCCGTGATTGAATCTGCCTCCACCACACTCTCAGGCAGTGCATTCCAGACCCTCGCTGCAAAGAAAAGGTTTTCCTCATGTTGCCATTATTTATTTTTACAATTACCTTAAATCTGTGCCCTTTGGTTCTGGTTCTTGATCCTTCCACCAATGGGAAGAATTTCTCTCTATTTACTCTTTCCAATCCCCCTCTTGATTTCGAATACATTTATCAAATCTTCTCTCAACCTTCTCTCCTCCATGGAGAACAGTTCCAGCTTCTCCAATTTACCCATGTAACTGAAGTTCGTCATCCTTGGAACCATTCATGTGAATCTTTTCTGCACCATCTCTAATGCCTTCACATCCTTCCTAAAGTGTGAAGTCGAGACCTGGGCTCAATACTCCAGCTGAGACCAAACTAGTGGTTTATCCAGATTCATAACAATTTCCTTGCTTTTGTACTCTAAGCCTCTATTTATAAAGTTTAGGATCCCATACGCTGTATCAAGCATGCTCTCCACCTGTCCTGCCACCTTCAACGATTTGTACACATATACCCCCAGGTCCTGCAGCTCCTGCACCCCCTTTAGAATTGTATCCTTTATTTTATATCAGGCCAAATCTTTTGGGCACAATGATTGCCTCTCCACTCCTATTTTTTACACTAAGATGGAGCTCCACATTTCTGGCCTGGACTTCCAAACCGGGCCTTTTCAGAAATGTGCAATGTACCTTTTATGTGAGTCCTCCTTCATAGTGCAGGGTCATCAGGGGAAGCTAAGCCATGCCTCCTTCTTACAGCACTAGCTGCCGTATTTTGGTCAGTCTTCATTCACTGACACATGAAAAAGCAATGGGACATTTATATAGCTTTTAATTGTGTTAGTGAATAAGTGCGAGTGAGTCAAGTGGTTGGAGGGCAGGATGGTAGGGTGGGTAAGGTGGCAGAATGGATAAGGTAGCAGGGTGGGTCGGGTGGCAGCTGGGTAGGTAAAGTGGCAGGTTGAGTAGGGTGGCAGGGTGGGTAAGTGGCAGGATTGTTCTTCTTTATTATTTCATGGGATGTGGGCATCTCTGAAAGGGCCAGCATTTGTTGCCTACACCGAATTCCCCTTGAACTGAGTGGCTTGCTAGGCCATTTCAGAGGCCAGTTAAGAGTCAACCACATAGCTGTGGGTATGAAATCACATGTAGGCTAGACTGGGTAAGTCTAGATTTCTTTCCTTAAAGGACATTAATGAACCAGATGGGTTTTTACAGCAATCAATGATAGTTTCATGGTTACTATTACTGAGATAGCTTCCAATTCCAGATTTTTTTTTAATTGAATTTAAATTTCATCAGCTGTCATGGTGAGATTTGAACCAATGTCTCCAGACCATCAGCCTAGGCCTCTGGATTGCTACTCCAGTGACATTACCACTATGCCACTATATCCCCTAAAGTGGAAGATGGTAGGTATAGGGTGGTAGGTGGCAGGGTGGGTAGGGTGGCAAGATTCATAGAGTGGTGAGGTCGGGTCAGGTCGGATTGGAGAGGAAGTCAGATGATCAGGGGAGTTGGAAAGTCGGTGAGGAGTTGGAAGGTCAGACGATTGGGCGGAGTTGCTGGAGGGTCAGGGTGGAGGTGTGGGCAGGATGAGTGGGAAGTCTGGGAGCATATCACTTGTATAATTACCCAGGACTTAGACATGGGGCAGGATTTTGCCCTTGACGGGGATGTTCGGCAGGGGCGGTCAGAAAGCGAACCACCACCCGCGATTGGCTCCGGACTGCGATTTCACACTGGCGGGCCAATTAAGGCCCGCCCAGCATGTAATGTGAGCGACAGCACTCAGCACTGTCTGTGTGGGTGGGGGGAGGAGGGCGAGTGGACCTAGCGCAATCTTTGTGCATGCACGCGAAAAAGCGCTTCAGTCTCTCTGAGGCACGGAGCTGCCTCAGGGAGATGAAGCGCTGTTTAACAAAAAAAAGAAATAAAATTGTCATAGTTAATTCAAAAATAATGTTTTTATTTTACTTTTATTTGCTTTAGGAAACCTCATCCCGCCCGTGGATGAGGTTTCCTAAATAATGTAAAGGTCACTTGGCCTTTTCGCCTGCCCGCCAACCATTAGGCTGGACGAGCAGCGCAAATTTGAATTCAATTAGCTTCTTAATGGCCTCACTAGGCCTTTTAATTGTCGGCGGGTGTGCAGCCGACTCTGGCACGTGCTCACCGAACAAAATATCGCGAGACTGCGCGATGACATCAGGACACTCGCCCAATGTCATCGCGCATCATTTTACACTCGGGCATGTTGGGCGCGCACCCGCATGCTGAGCGTAATATTCTGCCCATTGTTTTTCCTGTTTAATATTTCCTGGGTAATTATCCAGGTAACTGAATCAGAACCCTCCGAACCTTTTATGAACAAGGATGTCATATTTGCAATTCCGCAGTCCTCTGACATCACTCTTGTATCGAAGGAGCATTGGAAAATTATGGCCAGTGCTTCCGCAATTTCCACCCTCACTTCCCTCAGTATCCTTGGATGCATCTCATCCAATCGTGATGCCTTATCAAATTTAGGTCCAGACAGCCTATCCACTACCACTTCCTTATCAATTTTAAACCAATCAAGTGTCTGAACTTCCGCCTCTTCCACCATGACCTGGGCAGCATCTTCTTCCTTGCTACAGACAGGTGATAAGTATTAATTTAATACCTCATCCATGCCCCCTGCCTCCATTTGTAAATCACTTTTTTGGGTCCTGATCAGCCCTATTCCTCCTTTTACCACCCTTTTATTTGCCTATAGAAGATATTTGGATTCCTTTTGTGTTCACTGTCAGTCTCCTCACATACTCTCTCATTGCATCTCTTGCTTTTTAAATTTCCCTCTGAACCTTCTATGTTGAGTCTAATTCTCAATGGTATTAGCCACCTGATATCTGTCATATGCACTCTTTTTCTATTTCATCTTACTCTCTAGTTTTTTCGTCTTCCAGAGAGCTCTGGATTTGTTTCCCTACCTTTTCCCCTCGAGGAAAATACCTTGGCTGCACTCAGACGACCTGTTCTTTAAAGGCAGCCCATTGTTTGGGTACAGTTTTGCCTGCCAATCTTAGCTTTCAATTTACCTGGGCCAGACCTATTCTCGCCTCTTTGAAGTTGGCTCTCCTCCAATTAATTATTCTTACTCGGTATTGCCCCTTGTCCTTTTACATAGATGACCTAAACCTTATTATACAATGATCACTGTCCCCTAAATGTTCCCCTACTGACTCTTGATCCACTTGTCCAAACTCATTCCCAAAAACCAGGTCCAGCAATGCCTCCTTTCTCATTGAACCTGAGACATACTGATGTAGAAAGGTCTCCCAAACACACTCAGGAACTCTTGCCCTGCTCTGCCTGTTATACTGCTGTTCCAGCCTATGTTTGGATAATTAAATTCCCCCACTATAACTACTCTATGGGAAGAAATTTCCCCCCGTCAGGGGGAAGCGCAGGAGCGGGCGTGAGTGGGCGCGCCTCTGATCGGTGCCCCCAATCGGGGACGTGCCGCCATATTACGTGGGCAGTCTACTTCTTTCCCATTAGTTGGTGGCCTATAGACTATATTGAGCAATGTCATTGTACTTTTTGTGTTCCTTAGCTCTAGCCAAATAGATTCTGGTCCTTAATCTCTCTGGGAAATCCTCTCTCTCCAGCACTTCACTGTTCCTCTTAATCAATACTGCCATCCCACCTCCTTTCCTGAACACCTATATCCAGGAATATTTAGTACCCAGTTCTGCTCTTCTTTGAGCCAAGTCTCTGCTATTGCCATAACATCATGGCTACCTGCACCTGCAGCTCACTAACGTTATTAATGACACTCTACACATTCACTTACATGCATAGTAACCTGAATTTATACTTTATTACTTTCCCTTTACTCTAACCCCACCTTACTGTTTCCTACTCTAGTGTTTTAAGTATTTCCCAATTCTCTGTGCACTTTTTCTCTCTGGTATTACATCCTTATTCCCACACCACTGCCAGGTTCGTTTCAGCCCTCCACAATAGCACTAGAAAATTGCCCTGCAAAGCAATTGGTCCTGGCTCTGTTTAGGTGCAACCTGTTTGTCTTTTACGGTCCAGCCACATATTCATCTGCTTTATTCTCCTATTTCTAAACTCACTTTTTAAAAAATATTCGTTAATGGGATGTGGCATTCTTTGAGAAGTTGGTGGTGTGCTGCCTTCTTAAACTGCCACAGTCCATGTGTTGTAAGAACACCCGATCTGCACCTGCAGCTCACTAACCCTTTGTTAGGAAGGGAGTTCCAGGATTTTGACCCAGCGACAGTGAAGGAATGGCGATATAGTTCCAAGTCAGTATGTGTGTGGCTTGGAGTAGGCTGTTCTAACTGGGAAGTGGAGTGGGCACCACACGATGAAGGCACCCTCCTCTCCAACCTCTTTAAGTTTAACTTAAAAAATGGCCTCAGTTGCTGGGCTACCTTTGTGATGAACACTTGCACAGGGCAGCCTGTGGCTGCAGCTGAAGCCAGGCAGAGAGGAAGGGCCTCTAAGCCTGCCTGTTGTGCTAGTCCCCTGATCTGCTGCCGGGTGGGGGTTTGGTGGGGGCACTTCTAGTCAGCTACACTGTCCCCTGTTTCCTTTGAGGGCCTGAAAACTGACTGGGATAATAGGCCTTAAAAGGACTTTAACAATGTCAATTAATTACTCACTGCTTCCAGGTGGGTACCCCGCTCCATCCCCCACATTCCACCTCCGGGAAAATGGTGGATGCAGAATAAAGAAGGGGAGCTGGCGCACCAGCTGGCAGCATGAATTATGTGCCTACCCACCCCCATTGGGGCCCAAAAGTTTAGCCTTAAGGGCATGTGAAAGGTAGAAAGTGCTGATGGCAGGGACAGCTCAGGAGCCAGCTTGCCAGCTTGTTCTTCTCTCTGTCTTCTCTTTCAGCATGTCTGTGCAGGACAGAGATGAAGATTTCATGGACACAGCCATATAAAGAAAATGGCTTGCCTCACACAAACATGATGTCAGGAGTGAGAATGGATGTTATATTTAATATTCTGGGGAATAATGTGATATTCTGTAAATACGGCTGGGTGTTTGTATGTGGATGTGTGATTTAATTAAGCTGGGCAGAGTTTGATAGGAGTTGGGTTGTCTGGGGGGCTTGAAACATAAAAAGGGATAGAGGTATTAAGTTTGAGGTACTAGTAGATAGGTTAGATCTAACAGTTGCATTTTTAGATAAGTTGAGAGTTTGTTTGAATATCAAAGGGGAGTCAGATATAACAAAAAACATGTTTGCATCTTGCAGGAGTTCCATAGGTAAACAGTAGTGGGGTATTATATTTTATTGACCCAAAAGCAAAGACAAGATGGAAACATGAAAATCTTATATTTGGAAGGGTTTGAGTTTCAAAGGGGTGTGCGGACAATTGAATGGAGATGAAAGGGAAAAAAGAAATTTTAGAGTTGCTGTGGAGCTGTGAGATTTAGCTGGAGATAGCTAGAGTTGTTTGAGAGGTTGAGCTCTAGGCTGGGAGAGGATGCAGTTTGAATCACCCATCTAGTCAAGCCAGAAAAGTCTTGGGCTGCAGCAAGCAGTTTTTTTCTGAAATGGTTCCACCGCAGAGTGGGAGAGGGTAAAGGTCATGTGGTACGCCTTTATTGAAGGTACAGGAGTATGTCTTGTGTAGTATTACTGTATTTCATAGTAGACATCTATCAGGGAGTGTTGCCTGGAAGGTGTTTACTTGTGGGTTTGACCAAATAGGGAGTTTGGGGGGGAATGTTTTGTAAGACTAACCCTAATTGTGTAACTGTAATCTTGTGTGCTTGAGTTTTCCTTTATTTTTGTTAATAAAATTTTATTTTTAATTTTTAAAATCCCAAAAGGGTTACTGGACCTCTTACTGCTGAGATCAGTATGTCTTCTTCTTGGTTCAGAATACAAAATAGAAAGGGTATGGCCTGTAAGCCAAGTTTCCCTTTGGGATTTGGTTTGCACAGCAGTTAACACCGGCTTTGGTCATAAAACAGGCATTGAAAGGCCAGTCAAGGAATTTCAGTGTTATGACTGACAGTACCGAAGAGCCCACTGTCAACATTTTTGATGTCACCTCTCAGGGCATCAGTGCACTCCGGTCTCCCCTGGAGAATGTGACCACGTGCAGCAAATGTTGTAGCATGGTCTTCACAACAGGAGCCAATGTGACAAGCCTTTGAAACTTTAAAGCTTTGAAGAGCTGATATCCAGACTTTGAACTCCACTTTACAGAGACTTTTGTCCATCTTGGATAGATTTGTGAACCAAATAGATAGAAGCTTTAGAGGAGTCACTCACAATCTGCAGTCCAGTCTCCCGCAGATCAGTGGGATTTATGAGCTTCAGGAAAATGTGTGAGGATGGTACTACAGGAGAAGTACATGTTTGCCTCCGTCAGGATATCATCACATCTACTCCTTTATGATCCATTTATCTAACACCCATCATGGTACCAGGAACTGAGCTGGACCAAACTGCTTAGGCAAAAGCAAAGGTGCAGAAGTCTTCAGGAGGGCTCTCAGAGGCTCAAAGACCCAGAAGTCACTGGCCACAAAGATCTTAGTATGAATCAAAGCAGCCTTGCACTAACTTTGCTGATGCCACCAGGGGACAATATTGTAGGGGTCATAATTATCAGAGGAAAATAGTTTCTGTTTTTCTACCCTGCTGAAACTTATAACATTTTAAACACCTTGATCAGATCATCTCACAATCTTGTATATGTAAGGAAATAAAAGCCAAAGTCATAGACTTTGCAACCATAATTTAAGCCTCAAACCCCAGTATTATTCTGGTGAATCCATGCTGCATGCGCCCCTGAAGTGGGGTGCCCAAAACTGAATGCATTGCTTAAATTAAATCAAATTACTCAATAAAACAGAGAGGTCAGATTATACTATTAAGGAGAAGGGTCAAACAGAATGTTTTGTTTCCCCTACATTACAGCTCTTCATTGCCTGTTAAGCAATTTGGGAAGTCATGAGGCTGTGAAAGGCTCTATATAAATGCAAGACTATGGGTAGAATTTTGCTCTTGGCGGGTGGGCTCGGTGGGGGCGGCCGGGAAGCCGACGGCCACCTGTGATTGGGGCTGGACCACGATTTCATGCTGGCAGGCCAATTAAGGCCCACCCAGCGTGAAACGTGAGTGGCAGCGTTCAGCGCTGCCTGTGTTGGGGGGTGGGGAGGAGGGCAAGCGCGATCTCCACACATGCACGCAAGCGAGCACTTGAAAATCTCCCTGAGGCACAGAGCTGCCTCAGGTAGATGAAGCGTTTTTTTAAAAAAAAAGCTTTGAAAAATGTAATAAAACATTTGATTCATTGTAATAAAATGTAATAAAACATGACCTCTCATGTAACTGTCACATGAGCAGGGGCATGTTATTAATTAAGTTGTGAGACTTTCATTTGATTTTTATTTGCTTTTGGAAACCTCGTCCCGCCCATGGATGAGGTTTCCAAAAAAATGCAAAGGCCGCTTGGCCTTTTCGCCTGTCTGCCAACCATAAGGTTGGGAGGGCAGTGTAAAATTTAAGTTAATTGATTGTTTAATGCGCACCAATCGAAGTATCGCGCAACTGCATGTTGACATCGGCATGCTCGGCCGAGGTCAACACGCGTCATTTCATGCTTGAGCAGGTTGTGCGTGCGCCCGCCCAGAGCTAAAAATTTTGCCCTATATCTATCAGGGAAGGGTGACAGGCTAGTTCTGTTTTCCCTTAAAAATAGAAGAAAAGGGGTGATCCAGTAGAGATCTTTAAATTAATAAAAGGTTTTGATCGAGAAGACAGAGGAAGTGTTTCCACTTGTGGAGATGAGCAAAACTAGAGGCCATCAATACAAAATAGTAACCGAGAAATCAAGTAAGGAATTCAAATGGAACTTCTTTCTTCAGAGAGTAGCAAGAATGTTGATTTCACTGCCACAGGGAGCTGTTGAGCCAAATATTATATATGCGTTTAAGTGAAAACTAGGTAAGTGTATGAGACTGAACGAATTGAGGGTTATGCTGATAGAATTAGATGAGGGAGGATGGGAAGAGGCTTGCGTGAACCATAAACACTAGCATGAACTGATTAGGCTAAATGGCCTATTTCTGTGCTGTATCTTCTAGGTCAGTCATTCTTCTTTCTTGTGCAGTGCAGTGCAGTGCTGCACATTATAAATGATAACTGTTTTAATGTGGTTATTACTTAATACAATTTCAGGAGAAACCTATTGTAAATTTTGTTTGCAATAAACTGCAGTAGTAACTATCATAGGCAAAGAAATCTACACTTCTTTCTCTGGTGGTCTATTAGAATGTATAAAATCAGATCTAGGCTCTGCAGACCTGCCACATCCAGTTGTGAATGGTGGTGGACAATTAAATAATTCACTGGAGGAGGAGGCTCCACAAATATCCCTATCCTCAATGATGGGGGAAGCCCAGCACACCAGTGCCAAAGATAAAGTGGAAGCGTTTGCTACAATCTTCAGCCAGAAGGGATGATCCATCCCGGCCTCCTCTGGAGGCCCCCAGCATCACAGATGCCAGTTTTCAGCCAATTCAATTCACTCCACATTAAATCAAGAAACAGCTGAAAGCACTGGGTACTGCAAAGGCTATGGCCCTGACAATATTCCAGTATTAGTACTGAAGACCTGTGCTCCAGAACTTGCCGCGCCCGTAGCCAAACTGTTCCAGTACACTGGCATCTACCCGGCTATGTGGAAAATTGCCTAGGTATGTCCTGTACACAAAAAGCAGGACAAATCCAACCCAGCCAATTACCACCCCATCAGTCTATTCTCTGTCATCAGTAAATTAATGGAAGGGGTCATCAACAGTGCTATCAAGTGGCACTTGCTTAGCAATAACCTGCTCACTGATGCCCAGTTTGGGTTCTGCCAGGGCCACTCAGCTCCTGACCTCGTTACAGCCTTGGTTCAAACATGAACGAAAGAGCTGAACACCAGATGTGAGGTGAGAGTGACTGCCCTTGACATCAAGGCAGCATTTGACTGAGTGTGGCTTCAAGGAGCCCTAGCAAAACTGGAGTCAATGGAAATCAGGAGGAAAATTCTCCGCTGGTTGGAGTCATACCTGGCACAAAGGATGATGGTTGTGGTTGTTGAAGGTCAGTCCTCTCAGCTCCAGGACATCACTTCAGGAGTTCCTCAGGGTAGTGTCCTAGGCCCAACCATCTTCAGCTACTTCATCAATGACCTTCCTTCCACCATAAGGTCAGAAGTGGGGATGTTCACTGATGATTGCACAATGTTCAGCTCCATTTGGGACTCTTCAGATACTGAAGCAGTCCATGTCCAAATGCGGAAGGACCTGGACAATATCCAGGCTTGGGCCAACAAGGGGCAAGTAACATTTGCGCCAGACAAATGCCAGGCAATGACCATCTCCAACAAGAGAGAATCTAACCATCGCCTCTTGACATTCAATGCCATCACCATCACTGAATCCCCCACTATCAACATCCTGGGGTTTACCATTAACCAGAAACTGAACTGGACTAGCCATATAAATACTGTAGCTGCAAGAGCAAGTCAGAGCCTAAGGATCCTGCAACATAACTTACCTCCTGACTCCCCAACACCTGTCCACCATCTACAAGGCACAAGTCAGGAGTGTGATGGAATACTCTCCACTTGCTTGGATGAGTGCAGCTCCCACAACACTCAAGAAGCTTGACACCATCCAGGAAAAAGCAGCCCACTTGATTGGCACCCCTTCCACAAACATTCACTCCCTCCACCACCGACGCACAGTGGCAACGGTGTGTACCATCTACAAAATGCACTGCAGAAACTCACCATGGCTCCTTAGGCAACACCTTCCAAACTCACAGCCACTGCCATCTAGAAGAACAATGGGAGAAGAAAAATGGGAACGTCACCGCCTGGAAGTTCTCCTCTAAACCACATACCATCCTGACTTGGAAATATATTGCCGTTCCTTCACCGTCACCGGGTCAAAATCCTGGAATTCCCTCCCTAACAGCACTGTAGGTGTACCTACACACAGGGACTGCAGCGGTTCAAGAAGGCAGCTCTCCACCGCCTTCTCAAGGGCAACTAGGGATAGGCAATAAATGCTGGCCCGGCCAGTGAAGCCCACATCTCATGAATGAATAAAAAAATACCTTCAATTTTCAATCAGTTACGTTTTTTGCAATACTGTAGTCTTTTAAACACAGAAGTACTGGTAACATTATGCTAATATACATATTTTTCTTCTCTATTTCCATCACTCACTTTGAAAACTGCCAATAAAATCTTTCTGCAAGATAGCATTGTGCAGTTAGTACAATTTTAGTGTTCTGTGAATTATTGCCCTCTGTTCTAACTAGTAAGGAGGCAGGGAAGACAGGTCCACTGGTGCAACAGTTTGGACCTGTATGGTTCACCACATCATTAATTACTGTTCTTTCCAACCATTCTGGTGAAGAAAGTTGGAAAAATTAAAGAGTCAGGACACAATGCTTCACAGACAGTTCCAGTATCACACTGCCCGTTGTCTGTGAGTGGCCATCAGCCAGACATATGAGCAGAGAGGAAAAAAATCTCTAATGTTTGACAAAAAATATTTTAAAACTATTTATGTTAGCAATTTATTTCTTCACAAATTGCTACAAACATTTCCCATATATAAGACTCCCACTATTAGATTCCTACTATTAAAATGCATCACTCTTACTGCTGCTCCTCCTTTAATAACAGGCTTTCCTGGCTTCTCTGCCTTTGATGATTGCCAATCTCTTTAATCCAATTTTATAATGTTGAAATGCTAGGATCGAATATAGCTAACAGGAGACTGTTCTTCACTGCAGGGACAGGGATTTCCCCTTGGAACCATTTTTGGTTTTACATGAACAGTAAAATTATTAGCAAAAGCATAGCTTTAAGTTTCACTTCATTTTTATCTCTCTCTCATTGTACTACGAAATGCTAAGCACGTTTTGTTTTACATTTGTATTAAAAATACCCATTTTTTTGAGGATGCTTCTCTTTTAATGACCTTTGCTGGTTAATGACATTTGCAGTTAAATGTAGTTATACATAGCCATTAAAAGTCTGTGTGCAAAAAATTACATCATCTGCCTATGTATAACTTTTAGGTATGCAGTAAGTAACATCTGGCACACAGCAGTGAACGTTGGCAGCCTTTTTATCATTCACCATGACAAGTTGGAATAGAGTATTTGCCTTCATGCATAATAAGTGGTTTAGATTTGAGTAGATTTAGTTCTCTCCACCCAACACTTGTCCACCATGCATTTTTTAACTGGGC
Source organism: Cetorhinus maximus (assembly GCF_964194155.1). Lineage (NCBI taxonomy): Eukaryota > Metazoa > Chordata > Chondrichthyes > Lamniformes > Cetorhinidae > Cetorhinus > Cetorhinus maximus. The sequence continues at coordinate 62,343,249 of NC_135896.1, read as the reverse complement.
ACTTTTAAATTAAAATGTGCAGTGATGCAGTGCTTGGCTATGTTTGTGTTGTGATGGGACTTATTGCTGTTATATGCAATGAAGTAAACCTGCTATTTAAAATGACAACATGTAATTCTCTTTGGGCATTGATTTATGAATAAAACCTTAAAAATGAAACTTTTAAACGTCATGGATTTTATGAATGAATAATAAAATAATTGCAACTCTTGGAGCAGATTGCAGTTAATTACTATAATAGTGTGACTTATTTTATATATAGTACTGTTATCATCTCACTCACATAGATATATTGTTTTATTTAATTAACCTCTGCAACACATCCGATTCCCAAAAAAGACCAGGCATCTGAAATACTCACGCTATTGTTCCCAGGATGACTTTTTCATGGTGCTTCAAATGTTGAAGCAACGCGATTAAGATTTCACATAATGTGTCCAAACCCCATAAACTGTCACTGCACCACAGTGTGTTGAAACACTGAGTCATTACATCAGTGGGACATGATCACACTCATTGTGTCAATTCAGCATTCAACATATTGAGGAGCAGAATAGTTTACAAATGCAAAATTAAAAAAGTAATATTTTAGAATTTCTTTACTGCTAAGGAGTGATTTAAAAAAAATAAGCCTGTTACAAGAAAGTTACATTTAACTCCTCAAGGCTCTCCTACCAACAATTTGTAATAAAAGCAGAAAATGCTGGAAAAACTCAGCATGTCTGACAGCATCTGTGGAGAGAGAAACAGAGTGTACATTTTGAGTCCATATGACTTTTCTTTGGATTCTTTCAGATTCCCAGCATCCGCAGTATTTTGCTTTTATCTTAATGTATAATTTATACCTTTATTACCAAAATAAAACTTATTTAAATGCCTACTTTAACCACCATTTCCAAGCATATTTAACTAAAATTGAATGACCAAGTGTGCTTCGTATAGGACAAAATGGACAGAGTTATGTTATAAAAACTGGCACAGCTGACTGAATGCACAGTTTAAAAGGTGGGGAGTGAAATAGCGATCTGTCCAGCAGCGCCACCCCTCTTGCCCCCATTGGTCTTACTTTCATATCTTAACACCGCCTCTTGCATGAAGCAGTGAGAATGGTGACAATGTCGGTGGGCAGGAGTGGACAGTCATGAGGAGTCAGGCTGCTGTTGGTGAGAGGGTGAAGTCCAAGGCAGGGGAGGCCCAGGATATCCTTATGAGTTCCTTATAAGTTCTCTTACTCCTCCTGGCCTACAAAATGCCATTAAAATGTAAAACAAAATCAACTTATTTGGGCTTTCTGTGGCCATGGTGCTGCTTTTGCTGATGAGTCAGAGACTATGACACTCTTAGCTCACAGTTAAAATGATATACACTTCTGTGATTTTTGTATATTTCTGAACAAAGAGACTTGTTGCTGAAGCTTTTCGTCTTGTACTCACCAGGACAAATGCAAGAATCCCAAATTTCAAACGATCACCACAATTTTTACTTCAGGATTGGTTGGCAAGTTGACTCTGGCCAAAGTGTTGTCATGGAGAGTGCAACGGGGAACTATAGGCTCCCCAAACTCCTGGGTAATTCAAAAAAGGAGCAAGCCTTGAACATATTCCATCTGTTTGCATAGAACATGTCCCTGCATAGGAATGCATGTCAGTTCTAGTAAGCATGAATGAACCACCTTATGAGCTCGACTGATTATCTTAAATATGTTGTTAGTCTAGCTATTACACACTCAAGATTGCTCAGAAAGTGCTGCCCACAATCTCAGAATCACATCCAACAGTAGATGTTGTGTTTTGCGTTTTGCAAGCTGAACTGGTTGAACATGGCCTGTACTTTGCCCATTACGAACAACCGTTTGATTCAATCAGCCAATCATTGGGACTTGCGGCCTATGTACTAGGCATCACACCGGCTCTGAAATTCATATCTGATGTTGCTTAGTTGTGTGTAGGCAGAACATCTTTTTGGCCTGAGGGCAGCATCCTGTTAGTGGAAAATACCACTCGCAAAGCCACTGCATAGTAGCAGCGTGAAAAAGCTTGCTAAACCTGTGGTTCAAATTTTTGAGATACTTTGCCTTTCCTGAGTAATTTGAGGTAGATTGGGCACTTTTCAGGTCCAAAAATGGTGGTCATTGGCCCATTTCCAAGTTTGCGTGGTACACAACGAACAATGATCTGATCAGGATAGCCATTGTCCTGCAGGATAGCTTTTATGAGCTCTATTTCTGCATCAAGCTTGCAAGGTAAGCAAATGTCTAGGGTCCTATTTGCAAGATTGCTGATAAGTCAATCTTATAGTGCATGGAGCTATATGAATCCCAACATGTATATTGACAAGTGAAAGTAGGCTTATGGTAAATGGTAGTGGAGAACCCATTAGCGGAATTCTCAACTAGCCAGTTGCTCTCCCCATGGCAATACCTCGACCAATCAGAGTTGACTTGCTAACCAGTCGGCACCCTTTTCTCCAGTAGTAGAAGCTGTTGTGATCGTTTGAAATTTGGCATTCTTGTGTTTGTTCCAATGAATGCAAGATGAAAAGCTTTGGCAACATGTCTCTTTTTTCAACTATATTCAAGTTCTGTACTACCAAGTAACTGTTTGTAATTTTTGTCATTTCAATTAGGACCCTGCCTCTCAGATAAGCTGGGAGGCAGTGGAAGTTGGTGAGGACAAAGCTGATGGCTGAAAATGACTTAGCATGGAACAGGATGTGAGCAGTGGAGTTTTGGATGAATTGCATAGGGTGGAACTCAGGAGGTCAGTGAACAGGTCATTAGCAAATGAGCAGTGGGGATGGAGATTGCCATTATGGACACAAATGAGTAGTTTTTGGCACAAGCAAAATAAATGGCTTTGGTTTTCCCAATATTCAGTTTGACAAGGTCCTGGCTCAAACTTGACTAATGTCATATAGGCAATCTGACTGCGCAGAGATGGCTATTGAACTGAGATGGTATTGAAGGGGTGGAGAAAAGTTATTAGCATACTTAAGGAGATTGTTGTATTCATATAGATAATGTTGCCATGGGTCAACATGTAAATGAGGAAAAAATGGGGACTGAGGATGGAACCTTCAGATACTTTAAAGGGATCATGTAGATGCAGGAAGAGAATCAATTGTTTGAAAGTTCATCGCTCCCTTGGGATAAGTAGGAGTGAAACCAAGTGAGCATGATCCATGGAAGGCGGTCTGAGAGGAGAGGCAGTGGAGCAGGATGAAATGGTTGCCATTCTTTTGGAGGATAACACAAGGGTTATGAGGCTATGAGTTAGGCAGGTCCTTAATCACAGTCACAGAAGATGTTATTAGTGACTCTGACTAGAGCAGTCTTGGTGCTGTGGACATGGTGGAAAACAGAAGGAATTTCAACTTCTGATTTAGGGGAGTAAATGGCGATTGTGGGTAGGAAAGGCAGTTTAGATATGGTATGGTGATTGGAAATGACAGCAAAGTCAAGGGTGGGTTTTGAAAAGACACAGAATAGTGCCTGAGCAAAATAAGTAATTTATGATGCCATTGGGAGGCAAGGTCATTCAACAATCAAAAGTTGGACAAGGAGAGATCAAGGTGTGGGAGATAGGAGGAGATGAGCCTGGTGGGAATTGAGAGAAGTAATTGAGAGTTATTCTCACCATTCAGATGCTATCTGTTGAATGAAAATTGGTTTAAAAACACATATGCAAGCACTCACATACTGTAAATATATAAATTGAAAGATCCTTAATAAGTATTTGGCATTCTGTAGCCTTGAAAGTGGCTGCTTGTGAGAAAACAAGTGTGCCCAGATACATAAAAGCAAAACAGTGCAAATGCTGGAGATCTAAAATAAAAGCAACAAGTGCTGGAAAAACTCAGCAGGTCTGGCAGCATTTGTGGGCAGAGAAACAGGGTTAATGTTTTGAGTCCAATATGGCTTTTCTTTGGAACTTTGGAACAAGGTAGAAATATAATGGATTTTTTGCTGTTGGGAAAGGGGAGGTGGGGGGGGTCAGGTAGAACAAAGGGGAAGGTCAGGGATAGGTTAGAGGCAAAAGGAGTGTAAAGAAACTAAGCATTGGACTGGAGTAGGTGTTAATAGCAGAATAAAGGTCAGCACTGAAAGCAAAAACATGAAAACAAGATACAAACTAACACTAGGATTAAAAAATGGGGGAAAGAGTTCATGGTCTGAAGTTGTTGAACTCAATATTGAGTCCAGAAGGATGTAAAGTGCTGAATTGGAAGATGAGATGCTGTTCTTCAAGCTTGCGTTCGGCTTCACTGGAACATTATAGCCGGCCGAGGACAGAAATGTAAGCATGATAGAAAGATAGTGAATTGAAATAGCAAGCAACTGGAAGGTTGGGGTCATGCTTGTGAACTAAGTGGAGGTGTTCTGCAAAGCGGTCACCCAGTCTGTGTTTAGCCTCCGCAATGTAGAGGATACCATATTGAGTAGCGAATACAGTAGACTAAATTGAAAGAAGTACAAGTAAATTGCTGCTTCACCTGGAAGGAGTGTTTGGGGCCTTGGACAGTGAAGATAGAGGAGGTAAATGGGCAGGTGTTACACCTTCTGCAATTGCAAAGGAAGGTACTGTGGGAAGGGGATGGGGTGATAGAGGAATGGACCAGAGTGTCATTGAGGGAATGGTCCCTTGAAATGGGGAGGGGAAGATGTGTCATGGCATCATACTGGTCGAAATGGTAGAGGACGATACTTTAAATATGGAGGCTGTTGGGTTGGAAATTAGGACAAAAGGAACCCTATTGTCAATCTGGGAGGGAGGGGAAGGGGTGAGAGCAGAAGTGCAGGAAATGGGTCAGACTAGGTTGAGGGTCCTGTTAACCACAGTGGAGTTGGGAGGTGGTGATGGTGGTGGGAATCATCGGTTCAGGGAAAGGGAAGACTTGTTGGAAACTCTGTGGTGGAAGGTAGCATCATTAGGACAGATATGGTAGAGACGGAGAAACTGGGAGGATGGAATGGTGTCCTTACTGGAAGCAGGATATAAGGAAGTGTACTCAAGGTAGCTTTGGGAGTTGGTGGACTTATAATGAAAATTAATGGACAGCCTATCCCCAAAAATGGAGACACAGAAGTCGAGGAAGGAAAGGGAAGTGTCAAGGATGGGCCATGTGAAAGTGACAGAAGGGTGGAAATTGGAAACAAACTTGATCAATTTTTCCAGTCAAGTTCCTGACGAGAGCTGGAAACAGACCGATACAATCATCGGTGCACTGGAAAAAGAGTTGTGGGAGGGAGCCTGAGTTGGACTGGAACAAAGAATGTTCCACATACCCACAAAATGACAGGCATAACCAGGGCCCATGCGGGTACCCATAGCCACACCTTTTATTTGGAGGAAGTGAGACAATTTAAAGGAGAAATTGTTCAGCGAGAGATCGGCAGGCTGAACTAGATTACAAGTTAACATCAGCAGACAAGCTGCTGCCTGTACTTTATCCAGTCATAGAATTGTGTGCAGTTCGGCAAAAAAACCTAGAAAAACTAAAATCACAGAGAATAGAATTGTATTGTTAGTCTAGTCAAGTTGGAAAAGTAAAGGAGCATAGGCTGATATGTATCTGGACACAATGAAAGCAGAAACTGCTGGAAAAACTAAGCAGGTGTGGCAGCATCTGTGGGTAGATAAACAGATTTAACATTTTGAGTCCAATATGACTGAAACTGAAGGGAAGTAAAAATGTAATGGGTTTTACGCTGTTGAGAAAAGGGGAGGGGGTCAGATGGAAGAACAGGGAAGTTCGGGGATAGGAGGGGCAATTTAAGATGGAGATGAGGAGAATTTTATTCTCTCAAGGCCTTTAGTCTGTGGCCTCCATTAACTATCACAGCCGGTACAGGGATTGAACCCTTGCTGTTGATGTCATTCTGCAACACGCTCTAAACGCCTAGCCAGCTGAATGAACCACCCCATATCTTGGCGGGAGGGGAGATAAACGTGTGTGGGACTGGAGACAGGCAGATGGCCCACACACAAAAATATCAGTGTTTTAATTTTTTTGTAAAACTTATTTAAACAGACTAGCTGCTTCAACTTGACAAGGACAGCTTATGCCGTTCTGGCACCAAAATAAATATTAAAGTCTCTTTGATTTCTTTTTTAGAATTTCCCCCCACATTTCTTTGGTTTATTGCTTTAAGTGTTTCGGTATATGACTTTAAGAGAAAGTAAATTTACAATGTCTATTATCTGACAGAATTTACATGGCTATTTTTAATACTGCTCCAAATTTTAGCATTTAAAGATCTTAATTTACAGTCAACCTACCTGTTTCTGTCCAATAAATCATGGCCAGAAAACATAACTTGCCTGTTAGAGGTACTGCTGGCTGAATGTCCATATTTCTGACTGCTTGCTTCCCGAGCACATGGTACCAGTGAAATTGAATGTTTGCAGCATGATGACATTTCATGAACAGAAGCTGATTAAGTTTATGGATTGTACGGCAGAGGTCTTAACTTCAGGCAAAATGTTGACGTGTGATAGCCTATCAGGGAAAAATCTCCACTGGGAACATGAAAAATGCTTGCCACATATGTGGGAGAGTTCGAAAGTCGAGTACTAGAAGAAAAACATTAATCTCTTTTGTAACCATCCCCCAGGGAGAAGCGGGGAGGAAAATAGGTTCTCTTTGCGATCAAGTTGCCACCAAGATAACATGCTTGGCAGTGGGAGATTGGAACTAAGCTGATTCTTTCTGGCAGACTCCATATTTGGATATATGAGTTAGGCAGGTCTTTAAGCTCCAGGGTGCTGTTGATTATTGACCAGGCAGCCTAGTTCATTGACGGAACCTGGAGGGCTAGGGTTCTTCACACTTGGCTCGAAATAACTCTGCAAGTCAATGCCTTTCAGGTAGGGTGGTCCTAGCTGTAAGTTTAGCAGCATTCTGTGCTGTTATGCTACACTGGTTTTAGCAGGTTAACCTCCAGAAGTACCTCCATACACAGACAGCCCTGAAACCTAGCCTACCCCTAAATTCTCTGAGAATAGGGTATTCCTGTAATGAAGAGAGAGTCTGCACTTCATTTAAGACAAAGTATGCTTCTGCAGATTTTTTAGTGGCTTTATTTGGAAGCTTTAAATTTTGGTGATGGGTTTCCCAACATAACAAACAGCTGGACAATCAAAATAAAAGAAAATATACAGATCTGAGGTAAGTGAACACATTGGAAATTAAGCCTTGCGTGAGATATTTAATTGAAGAATACTTTTTTAAAAATACACTCACAGTTCTTCCCTTGTTTCCAAAAACGTTAATGTTTCAGTCCCACATAATTCCTATTTATAGATTGGCATGGAACTGCAGATAGCTAGCAGCATTTCTGAAGTAAGGTCTGAGTATTCTCAAAACACATTTGAGAGTGAAGCACGTCTGTGGGAAAACTTTGACAAAAAAAAATGTTGCCTCAAAGATTTAGAAACGTTTTCCTGTTTAAATACAAAGGAACCTATGTTCCTTCATTGTGCCTAGGGCAAGTACCAAACTAAGATTGTAACCAGTTTGCATTCTCCTCTCTCAATTAATGTAGACATGAAGGGGCTAAGGGTGGGTGGTCACTGCCAATGCCCATCCAGCATTTTTCCACATTTTCAGGCTGCAAGGGGCAATGCCAAAACTGCACTGCTAGCAGTAAGTTTAATCTGTACACAAGACAATTCTTGGATTAATTGAAAAATGCTTTTAGATTCATTTCATTTTTTAAAAAATGCTGCCCAAAATTAAAATCCTGAAAGTTCAGAAACTGAGTCAAGGTAACTTCCATTAGATTACGCAGTGATCTGCCAATATGTCACTTTAAAAATCTATCAAAAGTCTATTTTGTGTGCTGTTACGGACGGGAGAGAAAGGCAAACTGTACTTCTTTCCTCACACCAACTGTCCGTAAGCAGAAGGTGTTTTGAATTATTTTTAAAGTAGGCTGTGGTCTTGTTTTCCCAAACCTTCAATTTATGTGAACCAATTTACCAATAACTTACAGCAAACTTGCATTATGATTAACTTAAGTTAGTATATTCATATTCAAAACCCAGGGGAAGAATGTTTGCAACGTCCCACTCCACTGCACGTACACACAGTAAGAGGGGATAGAAAAATGTTTTACAACTAGGGATGGTAACAGTACAAGAACCACAGAAATTAATATTAGTTCATGTGATTATCAGAGTCCAATGAGGAGTCTTTTCACATAGGAGCTGGCTGAAGACCAGAGGTGTAGAGTTCTCGCTCCAGTTGGTGCTGGCACTGCAAGATAAAGTTGGTACACAGAGACTGGGTCAGTTCTATATGCGATGGTAGGAAATCTTCTAACAGAGACAGGCTTCAAGGAGCAGGCTGTTGTTCAGCTTGGATTCTGATTCTTGGTGTTCACTGGTGCGATGCTAACAGCAGACTGAATGTTCTTCAGATCTCAAAGGAATATAGAGATTTCAAAATTGTCATTCGAATCATGTGACCTTCTTTGTCCACAATGAAGAATGAAGTTTTGATACATACAGTTTTTCATTTCTTTTCATGTCCTATTGACACCACAGTGCGCTGATTTTTTCTGTAGATTTTAAACACAGTGCCCAATTTATAAACCCAGAAACTCTTCACCATTTTCAATGTAATTTCAGTGCATAATTTTGTTTTGCTAGCAAAATCATGCTACTTGGCCACTCAAACTATTTGTTCAATCCCAAGTGAGCTTATTTACATATACTATAACCAGCACCAGTAGCATTGCAGATGTCTCCTCTAGATACAGTCGGGGTAAATCAGAAAGAAAACTATAAGGCACAGCTGTTGCCAGGGTCAGCTAAGGCAGGGATAATGGGGAGTTTATGAGCCTGAAATGTGAGTGTTTCAAGAACAATTTCTACAGGTGGGAAAAACTTCTTTTTGGCATATCCTACCTAGTTTGTTTTTGAGAATGAAAGACAACCAGAAATTTTAATCCCGGTTCTCCCTCAATCCAAACCCACAGTGATGGGTTCTTACCAGCAGGTTAATATTCCTTATGGGCATGCCATTGTTATGGTAAAGGAGGGGAACAGCACAGGGTGAGGCAAAGGAGAGTGAGGCAGCATTTAACAAGTATCCCAACAATAATTACCACTATCTCCCCACCATAGAATTATATAGGGCGCATAAGACTTTAGTGTGGAGATGTGTAAGAGGTGCACAGCACCAAAGAGAAAACTGGGAAGCCTTGCTACTTCCTACATGAGGTTTTACAGCTATTGTTGTCTATCCGCACTTTTCTCTTTACCAATGAAGATGATGACGACAATCAGCTTTCATGACACAGGCAAATTAGCCACAAAAGATTTTGTTATCAGCCACTGTACAGTACAGCCATGCACTTGCCAGGCAACTGTGGAATTCATCACTTTTGGCATCAAGACAACAGTGAGACAGGGTCAGCCATTTTGCAGGACTGTGGGCTTTCCAGAAGAGCAGAGTGCAATTGATGGCACCTAGGTTGTTTTGTGGCCTCCTACAGAAACCCCTGTGAACTTCCTCCACAGGAATTGCTTCTATCCTTTGAATAACAGATTACATGTGACAAAATGCAAAGTCAATATGAGATATGCCGGATGTTGTCACTCATTCATCCTTTAAAATTTGACATTCCCCGACCTCTTCAAGGAAAAAGAAATCAAGTTGTTTAATGGCTTATAGGTGGCAAAGTCCACCCATTGTTCCTATGGATAATGAGCCCAATAAGAAAGTCCAGAGAGCAGCAGAGAAGTGCTGGCTTGTGTCCAAATGCTGTGCTTTTATATACAAAGTAGAATGTTTCTTGTTGCCACCAAAGAAATTATACATGAAACTATTTAAATTAAGTTTCATTTTCTTATAAATGATCAGTTAGTAACTTTACTGCTCGGTGCCAAAATGACTCATCCAGATTGTTTTACCTCTTTTATTTTGTATATCACCAAGAAAAATAATCATAGGTTGTATTTCCAAAAAAGATTATTTTATGGCATACGAGTGCACTGCCTGCTGACTCACAATGAGTAGTGTTATGTATGTATAATTGCTCAGCCTGTACATCAGATGGTGATGTCCTATGAATCCATGGCCTGGATTTTCCTCATTGTTGGAGTGCATGCCATGATGGGGAGGGTGGGGCTGGACTTAGGCAAATAGAACCATAGAAAAGTTACGGTGCAGAAAGAGGCCATTCAGCCCATCAAGTCTGCACAGGCCAAAAACGAGAGGGAAAAAGAAACTAGCCACTCATTTTAATCATACTTTACAGCACCTGGTCCGTAGCCTTGCAGGTTATAGCACTTCAGGTGCAGATCTAGGTACCTTTTAAATGAGTTGAGTGTTCCAGCCTCAACCGCCAATTCAGGCAGTGAATTCCAGATGCCCCCCACCCTCTGGGTGAAAAGGTTTTTCTTCATGTCCCCTCTAATCCTTCTACCAATCACCTTAAATCTACGCCCCCTGGTAATTGACCCCTCAGCTAGGGGAAACGGGTCTTTCCTGTCTACCCTATCTAGGCCCTCATAATTTTGTACACCTCAATTAGGTCACCTCTCAGCCTCCTCTTCTAAGGAAAACAACCCTAGCCTATCTAATCTTTCCTCACAGCTGCAATTTTTAAGCCCTGGCAACATTCTTGTAAGTCTCTTCTATACTCTCTTCAGAGCAATTATTTTCTTCCTGCAAAGTGGTGAGCAGAACTGTACACAAAATTCCAGCTGTGGCCTAACCAGCGTTTTATACAGTTCCTGCATTACATCCCTGCTTTTGTATTCAGTACATCGCCCATTAAAGGAAAGCATTCCATATGCTTTCTTTACCACCTTATCCATCTGTCCTGCCACGTTCAAGGACCTGTGGACATGCCCTCCAAGTTCTCTCACTTCCTCAACCCCTCTCAATATCCTCCTGTTTATTGAGTATTCCTTTGCTTTGTTTGCCCGCCCCAAATGCATTACCTCACACTTTCCCAGGTTGAATTCCATTCCACTTTTCCACCCACTCAACCAAACCATTGATATCATTTTGGAGACAACAGCTATCCTCCTCACTATCAACTGCATGGCCAGTTTTTGTGTCATCTGCAAATTTCCCAATCATGTCTCCTACTTTTAAGTCTAAATCATTAATATATACAACAAACGGCAAGGGCCCCAACACTGAGCTCTGTGGAAAGCTACTGGAAATTGCTTTCCATTTGTAAAAACATCCATCAACCATTACCCTTTGTTTCCTGTCACTGAGCCAATTTTGGATCCAACTCATCACATTCCCCTGTATCGCATGGGATCTCACTTTTCTGACCAGTCTGCCATGTGGGGACCTTGTCAAATGCCTTCCTGAAATCCATGTATACAACATTCATTGCACCACCTTCATCAATCCTCCTTGTTACTTCCTCAAAAAAATTGATTACACTAGTAAGAAATGATCTTCCCCTAACAAAACCATGCTGACTATCCCAGATCAATCCATGCCTTTGTAAGTGACAGTTTATCCTGTCTCTCAATATTGATTCTAATAATTTGTCCATCACAAAAGTCTGGCCTATAATTTTCTGGCATGTCCCTTGCACCCTCTTTAAATAATGGCACAACGTTCACAGACCTCCAATCCTCTGGTACCTTGCCTGTATCTAGTGAGGATTGGAAAATAATCCTCAGAGCATTCGCTATTTCCTCCCTGGCTTCCTTTAACAGCCTGGGATACAATCCATATGGCCTTGGTGTTTTATCCACCTTCAAAGATGTCAGTCCCTCCAGTACTTCCTCTCTCACTATGCTTATTGTATCAATATTTCACACTACTCCTCTTTAACTAGAATGTCTGCATCATCCCCCTCCTTAGTGAAGAGAGAGATGAAGTACTCGTTGAGAAGCCTGCCCACATCCTGAGCATCAATACATAAGTTACCATGTACATCTCTAATAGGCCCTAACCTTTCCTTAGTTATTCTTTTGCTCTTAATGTAAAACTTTGGGTTTTCTTTGATTTTACCCACCAATATTTTTTCGTATCCTCTCTTTGCTTTCCTAATTTCCTTTTTTACTTCACCCCTGTACTTTCTATACTCCCCTAGGCTTTCTACAGTATTAAGCTTTTTGTGACTGTCATAAGCTTTTTTTTCTGCATTATCTTACACTATGTGCTTCTGGATAACCAGGGGCTCTAGATTTGTAGGGACATGTCTACACTGCGCCCGTGGAATCTCGCTTTTGAATGCCTCTCACTGATTTGGCACTGTTTTCCTTTTTAGTAGCTGTTCATTTCTCAGCTTTGTAAAATCTGTCTTCCCCCAATTTAGAACTTTTACTCCTGTTCTACCTTTGTCATTTTCCACAATGATGCTAAATCTAAATTATGGTTATTATCTCCAAAATGGTCCTCCACTGCTACTTCATCCACTTGCCCAGTTTCATTTCCTAAGACTAAATCTAGAATTGTGTCCCCTCTCGTTGGGCTTGTTATGTGCTGGCTAAAAATGTTCTCTTGAATGCAGTTCATGTTGTGCCCTCTATGCCCTTCACACTGTTCGTATCTCAATTGATATTACAGTAGTTGAAGTCTCCAACTGTGACGGTGTTATTGTTGTTGCACTCAGAAATTTGCCTACATATTTGCTCTTCTAACTCCCTTCGACTATTTGGGGGTCTATAGTTCATTCCTATCAATGTGGGTGCCCCTTTCTCATTTTTGAGCTCAATCCATATGGCCACATTTGATGCTTCACTTAGTATATCATCCCTCTTCACAGCTGTAATTGCTTCTTTAACCAGTAATGCTGCACCTCCACCTTTTTTATCCCCCTCTCTATCCTGCCTGAAAACTATACCCAGGGATAAAAACAAAAAATGCTGGAAAAATTCAGCAGCTCTGGCAACATCTGTGGAGAGAGAAACAGAGTTAATGTTTCGAGTCCATATGACTGTTCAGAGCTCTGAAGAAGAGTAATACCGACTCGAAACGTTAACTCTGTTTCTCTCTCCAAAGACGCTGCCAGACCTGCTGAGCTTTTCCAGCATTTTCTGTTTTTATTTCAGATTTCCAGCATCTGCAGTATTTTGCTTATATCCAGGGATGTTGAACTGCCATTTTTGCCCCTCTTTAAGCCAAGTTTCCATTATAGTGTTGATATCATGCTCATGTGCCTTTCTGTGCCCTCAGCTCATCAGCTTTATTTGCTATACCCCTTGCAATTACATATATACCTTTTAACACTGCCAAATATCTGTGCTGTACATTGTTTAACCTGTGCTTCTTCTGTTTTTCAGAGTCACTCACTAATTTTCTATCTCCCATTCCCTGTTCTGAATTTGCCCTCAGGTTCCCATCCTCCTGCCAATCGAGTTTAAACATCACCGCCCCTCCCCACAACAGCACTAGCAAATCTCCCTATGAGGATATTCATCCCAGTCCTGTTCAGGCATAGACTGTTTGCCTTGTACAGATCCCACCTTCCCCAGAACTGGTCCCAATGCCTCAGAAATCTGATGCCCTCCCTCCTACACCAGCTTTTCAGCCATGAGTTTAATCACTCAATTCTCCTATTTCTATACTCATTTGCATGTGGGACTGGGAGTAACCCTGAGATTACTGTTTTAGAGGTGCTGCTTTTCAATCTCCTTCCTAGCTCCATAAAATCTGCTTTCAGGACCACATTCCCTTTCCTACCTAAGTCATTGGTACCAACATAGACCATTACCTCTGGCTGATCACCCTCCCCCAGAAGAATGTCCTGCAGCCACTCCATGACATTGTTGACCCTGGCACCAGGGAGGCAACATACCATCCTGGAGTCATGTCTACGGCCACAGAAATGCCTGCCTGTTCTAACAAATCCCCCAGTACTACTGCTCTTCCTTTCTTCTTCTTCCCCTTCTGTACAGCAGAGCCACCTGCGATGCCACAAACTTGGCTCCGACTGCACTCCTCCGAGGAACCAATGCCCTCACCAGTATCGAAAATGGAAAACTGGTTGACGAGTGGCACCTCTGCACTACTTGCCTGGTTCTCTTGGACTGCCTGGCAGTCCCCCATTCCCTTTCTGCCTCCAGGCTCCTAAGCTGTGGTGTGACCACCTTTCTGAATGTGCTATCCAGATGGCTCTGAGCCTCGGGGATGCGCCGCAGGTACTCCAGCCGCCCCTCAAGCTCCGAAAGCCAGAGCTCAAGTTTCTGCAGCTGGTGACACTTCCTGCACATATGGTCACCTAGGTCACCGGTAGTGTCCACGACCTCCCACATGTCACAGGATACACATTCCACATAACTAAGCTGTCATGGCTTTGATTTACTTCTCTTATGTTAACTTTATTTTACTTTGGTTTACTCATACTGCTTTACTTTACCTGGCCTTGACTTAACTTTACTTCCCTATTGCTTGTGTTTCTTACTCAAATCTAAGTAGCAACTTCTTTTAAAAATAAAGCGTTTTTCTAATTTTCAGCTACTTGAAGACCCCAACCCCCCACCCAACAGCATTTTCTCACCAACCAATTGACTTTATGTTTCTCTGGTGACGTCACTCTTGGATTTTCTCAAACTCAGCCCTTTCATGCAGGTTTTCAACTCCTGGTCTCCTGAAGGCTGAGAAACATCTGATGGGCCAACTCCATTCTAATCTCATTCCGTTTTCCTGCATTTGAGGTTTATTAAGTATTCAGGGTGGGCTTCCAGTGCTATATATGTCTGCCATTGGGAGATATAACTGTGGTGAGAGAGACATCCTGTACAGTAGCAGCAGTCACTCACTGCGCTGTTTAAAGGTGAAGGCCGACGGGTGAATGAAATTAAGAAGTCTAGGAAAAATACCTCTGACAAAAAAACAGGGTTGGGAAGAGACAGGAAAAAATGGAAGAGTACAGCAGAAAGCAACTTGCCTGTCAGAAATTTTCTGGTGGTCATTTTGGGGACAGCGATTCAGCGGTAGGCCTCCCTGCATGATTTTCCTCCAGTATCCATCCCTGAACCACTTGAAATCAGACGGTATTTGTTAGGAAAATCCAGCTCTACATTATGGCTACCTGTTAACTGGTTTTGATAAACAAATGACCTTACTACACAGGTGTAATTATCATTGTGTGCTGAGTAAGCTAACCCCATCAAAGCTGTGAATGTTGGCTTCAATGCTTTCAATTAAGGAGAGAGAAAGTAAACTAGTATTGCTTCTTTTGATGACCATAGTCAAGATTGTCTACCAGAAAATGCATCTGTCGATTTTGGATGAGATTAGGATTAGCCTCAGTTTTTATACCCTCCCTCCCTCCCTCCCCCACCACCACCACCATGAACCACAGTCAAAATAGCTATCCATCACTTACTGTCTTAAGTTCACATATGAGAATGGTCACCACACCTGGAATACTGTACGCTGTCTTGGTCCCCATATCTAAGAAAGAATGTACTTGCCTTGGAGGCAGCACTGCAGAGGTTCACTAGGTTGCTTCCTATGGTGAGAGGGTTATCCTATGATGAGCAGCTGAGTAAAGTGGGTCTATATTTTGGGAGGTTTAAAAAGATGAGAGATGATCTCATTGAAACATACACAATTCTGAAGGAGCTTGACAGAATAGATACTGAGAGGTTGTTTCCACTGGTCAGGTAAACTAGAACACAGGGACACAGTCTCAAGATAAGGGGCCGATCATTTAGGACTGAGATGAGGAGAAATTACTTCAATCGAATGATTGTGAATCTTTAGAATTCTGTACTCCAGAGGATTGTGGATGCTACATCATTAAACATATTTAAGGCTGAACTAGAAATTTGGTCACTCAGGGAATCAAGGGATATGGAGTGAGAGAAATTTGTCTTGAGGCAGAATACCACTTCACCTTTGCTTGGCCCTTACCACACCACTATCAGCCTGTCAAAGTGTTTAACTGAATTTTTGGTCTTTTCTGAAGAAGCTGTAGGGAGTAAAATTGATAGCCCCATGAAAAAGGGCATGAGGATTGTGATGCATGATTAACTAAAGCTAGTGATTGCAATGCTGGCTTCGTGGTTCCTGCTCATTTCAATGATTTGTTATGACCAGTCCCCAGGCAAGGTTTCCCCAATTTGTTATGATCCCCAACGAGGTACAACAAATTGTTATGCTCCCGGGTGAGGAAGAATGAACTGGCTCCCCTTCTTTATTCAGCTCCCCCAGTTGGCCTCAACAAGGTTAATTTAAAAAGGATTCCTTCCCTCGTTGATACCATTTTCCCAATCCAAATGTATTTATGTTTTAAAAGGAGCCAATTTAACCAGGCTTTCTTGAGTCAAAGAAAGAGTGAGTTTATTAGTTACTAAACGCGAGAAAAAATACTAAAAAATGCAACACACATACACACAGATTAGAAATGAGAAATTGAGTCCAAAAATAAAAGTTAAGAAGGTATACAAATCAGTCTCTGGTTTGTCAGTGAGGGGTAAATGGCGAAATGTTGTGACCATTAAGTTGGGGTGATTCCGGTAGATTTGACTTTGGCAGTTGAGCAGTTGGTTTGGAGATTCTTGGCTCGGCAAGTTAGCTGAAAGGAATTATCTTGTTTCCTTTTCGACTGTGGCTTTTGCTGACTTGCAGCTTGCCTCCGGCAATCAGAAGGGATGTTCTTCAGCTGTGACCTTCACAGCACACCCTCTCACACCAGGCCTGGGACACCAAAACCAGCACACAGAGCTGGGTTGCAGTTGGCTTTTTAACCCCTTTGCATGTGTATTACTGGAAGGGAAAAAACAAACATCTTTTGCCTGGTTTATTTTCAACTCATGCTGCACTTATTGTGCACATACCAATTGGACGTTGTGAGAGTCTTTTGGTTCTAGTATAGGGAAGAGTTGACATGGTATTCTCAAAGCCAATGGCAATGTGACCCTTTTCCTGCTCTCAGGTTTCAGGTGTCGTTACACAGGATAGCAGATTTCAGTGTGGGCTTCTTTATTTAAATGCAGATGTTTCACACGTTGTTCCTTGCTGAGGTTCAGATAGGAGAATCACTGACAGGCTATGAGCTCCTGCTGAGAGCCCTCCATTTCCATCTCCAGCAGTTTGTCGTGCTCTGTGTGGCATCTGTTCATATACTAAGTTATACTGTTTCCCAAGGAGAGTGCCTACTGGAGCACCCATATCTGGGAGAAACTGATTTTGCAGAAGCCTAAAGGTCAGCCACAACCCCATCAGCACCTGTCACTCCACTCCCTGTAGACATTTGGTACTTTTAAAGCTACCGGCAGGAGTTTTTGGATGGTGGGGTATCCCACCTGACCAACCTAAGAGTCAGTGGGGAATAGTTCCCTGGCAATGCTGGCTGTACCGCAGTCATTTAACGCTCAGAGGAGTGATAGTTGGCTGAGATGGGACTTCTGCCCCTCACTTGAAAGTCCTGCCTCAGAGAGCTGCCAGCTATCTGATTGGGTGGCAGCTCTGTATTTCCCAGCTGTGCTACCGGGAGCGATGACCATTGCTGGGACTACAAACAATCCCATCAGTCTAAATGCCGGAGTCCACAGGACCGGGTAGGTAGGTGAGGGATCTTGTGGTGGGGGGGGGGGGGGGGGGGGGTGGGGAGTGGAACTGAGGGGCGAGGTACATGCATATTGTGGTTGCAAGATAAGGCGGAGAGAGAGCACCCAGATGGATGGATCTTGTTGGAGTGGGGGGGAAGAGTTGGGGAGTGCCTGAACTGGAAAGAGAGCCAGTGATAGAGGTGCCCCGCTCCCTAATTTTCATGCCCGAGGCTCAAGCAGGGTGATCTGCTGGGTTCCCCCACCGCCCCAAATCCCTGAATTCCTCCCGTCAACCAAAAAATTGTGGCCAGCAGGAAGTGGCCCTTGAGTCGTCACTAATTGGCCACTTAAGGGTCTCAATTGGCCTTAAGTGCCCCCTGTAAAATTGAAAACAGAATGGAGGTAGGCAGGAGGGTGACGGGAAGCAGGAACACCACCTGGGGAATTTTACAGGCCCCCCACTTGCAAACCTGCCCTCTAGAAAGCACCAAGCACTTGGAGAATTGAACCATCGGCAGAAGATATATCCAGCAGCTGACCTGTAAATTGTTGATGATCACTTTAAATATTGCTGGTGGGTTATTCTTCCTGCTGCTGAACGCATGTTCAGCTGTGCGAGGTTCTAGCTGTGCTAGAATGTTGAGCTGAAAAATGGCACCACTGATTGACTTCATGATCTGCTTACTCTGCATACTTCTGTTGGCTGTTCAGGGCACACATGCGAACATTCTCATCAATATAGTCCCCAGCAATATTCAGCCCAAAAGTGTGCGTACATGCTGCAGATGCTATATTGAAGCTTCAAAGCTTCAAGGACATTTGCAATGCCCAAACAACAGGTGCAAATGATCTCATTTTCTCACCTACTGTATAGTTTCTTGCAAAAAGTGAAAATGATGCTATCCCAAAGTTGCTTTTGCTTTTTCTTTGCAATATTATGCTAACATTTCGTTTGCACACTTGTTAGTGCTGCTCTATGAACATTATATCATGTCACCAGTAAAAGTGAGGGAGCGTACTATGATTCAATCTTTGCAAGTTGCCTATTTGAAATGTCCCTTGAATGCAATTCTACATTATTTGAAAATATTATACAATCATACCCCACATGTTTTTTTTTGAAGAACGTTTCTTGTAAATCTTGCAGACTATGCAGAAAAATGTCACTCTTACACCAAACTAATGCATTTATGTTTACCAAGTAACAGTTTTATTTCGCTTCATGAAACTTTTGTTTTATGTACTCTGACAAAAAATTTAGAATCTGATATCTGAAGAATATTAATTGTTTCAAGATCATTCATCAGTTGGCATAGAAACAGCCTATAAATAACCCTGAAGACCATCTCAATTTACTTTCATCAACAACAACTTGCATTTATAGAGCATCTTTAATGCAACTAAGGATCCCAAGCTGTACAAGAGCATTACAAATCAAACCTGACACTGAGTCACAGAAGAAGATATCAAGACAGATGACCAAAAGCTTGGTCAAAGAGGTAGTTTTTCAGGAACATCTTAAGGGAGAGAAAGATGAAGAGAGTAGTGAGGGACTCAGAGCTTAGGGCTGAGGCAGCTGAAAGTGCAACTGCTAATGGTGGAAACATTAAAATTGGGGATCCACGAGATGTTAAATTTGAAGGAATGCAGATATCTCAGTGGGAAAAAACAGGCGGGCGAAGCCACACGGTTATCTGAAAATAGGAATGACTGCTTTAAAGCTGAGATGTTGCTGGACCAGATCCAAAGGGAGCCAGCAATCATGAGTGATGGGTGAACGAGACTTGGTGCGACTAAGATATGGCAGCAGAGTTTTCAATTAGTTCAGCTTATGTAGGGCAGAATATGGGAGTCCAGCCAAGAGAGGATTGGAATGGACAAGTTTAGAGGTAACAAAGGCATGGATGAGGGTTTTAAAGTAGATGAGCTAAAGGAAAAAACAAGGTTGAGTGACCTTACGGAAATGGAAGTAGGCAGTCTTGGTGATGGAGTGGTTATGTATGAGATATGGTACATATCATGGGGTCAAATACAACACCAAGATTGCAAATGGTCTGGTTAAAACACAGAACCGTTGCTAGGGAGGCAGATTGAATCGGTAGCAAGGAAGCAGAGTTTGTGGCAGGATGGAAGCTAATGATTTCAGTCTTCCCCTTATTTTCTTGGAGAAAATTTCTGCTTACCCAACATTAATTGTACATTCATAGTGCTTCATTGTATGCAGATGCTTGACAATAACTGGTGATTCATTTGTGTTCCTATAAATAGGATCAGACTGCAACTGTGCTTGGTGAATTAGGGAGCTACATGTTTGTATTGTGTATCTCATAAATACAAGCGTGTAAAGATTGGCTTTAGTTATATCCTTCACCATCTGGTTTTCTGAAGTATAACACACCATATTGGATGTTGGCCAAGCAACATGACAAATCAGAGTTAGTGGAAGAGTGGAGAATGGTGGTGGTGAGGTAGAACTGAGGTGTGTGTGGAACCTGACATTGTGTTTTTGGATGATGTCACAGAGGGCCAGGGCCAACATGTAATTAAGAAATAGGAGGTGACCAAGGATAAACCCTTGGGGAATTTCAAGATAACAATGCGGAAATGCGAAGAGAAGCCACTGCAAAATTACACACAGCACTCAAAGAGACTGAATGAAGTCCATTATTTCAATGCCAAGGTTTGAGCTAGAGGCAGACAGAAGTCTTAGGCAGTTCTTTGGAATCGATGATTAATTGCTTCCACTCCATTTTCTTTATTATTTTACAGGACATGGGCATCACTGGCTAGGGCAGCATTTGTTGCCCACCCCCTAATTGCTCTTGAAAAGGCGGTGGTAAGCCACATTTTTGAACCGCTGAAGTCCATGTGGCGTAGTACATCCACAGTGCTATGAGGAAGGGAGTTCTAGGATTGTGACGCAGTAACAGTGAACAAATGGCATTATAGGTGCAAGTCAGGATGGTATGTGGCTTGGAGGGGAACTTGTAGATGTTGGTGTTCCCAGGCGTTTGATGCCCTTGTCCTCCTACATGGTAGAGGCCTCTGGTTTGGAAGGTGCTGTCGAAGGAACCTTGGTGAGTTGCTGCAGTTGCTGCATCTTGCATAGGCTACACACTGCTGCCACTGTACATCAGTGGTGGAGGGAGTGAATGTTTAAGTTGGTGAATGGCATGCTACTCAAGCGAGCTATGTTGTTCTGGATGGTGTCAAGCTTCTTGAGTATTGTTGGAGCTGCACTCATCCAGGCAAGTGGAGAGCATTCCATCACACTCCTGACTTGTGCCTTGTAGATGGTAGACTGGAGGTGTGCTACTTGCCATAGAATTTCCACCTCTGACCTGCTCTTGTAGTCACAGTATTTATATGGCTGATCCAGTTCAATTTCTGATCAATGGTAGCCCCCAGGAAGTTGATTTTTGGAGATTCAGTGACGGTAATGCCATTTAATGTCAAGGGGAGATGGTCAGATTCTCTCTTGTTGGGGATGGACTTTGCCTGGCACTTGTGTGGTGCGAATGATACTTACCACTTATCAGCCCAAACCTGAATGTTGTCCAGGTCTTGCTGCATATTGACACAGACTGCTTCAGTATCTATGGAATGGTAGTGAACATTGTGCAATCATCAGCAAACATCCCTACTTCTGACCTTATGATGCTTCATTGATGAAGCAGCTGAAGATGGTTGGGCCTAGGACACTACCCTGAGGAACTCCTGCAGTGATGTCCTGGGACTGAGTTGATTGACGTCCAACAACTACAACCATCTTCCTTTGTGCTAGGTATGATTCCAACCAGTGGAAAACTTTCCCTAGATTCCCATTGATTTTAGTTTGGCTAGGGCATCTTGATGCCATAATCGGCAGAATGCTGCTTTGATGTCAAGGGCTGTCACTCTCACCTCACCTCTCGTGTTCAGCTCTTTTGTCCATGTTCAGATCAAGACTGTAAAGAAGTCAGGAGCTCAGTGGCCTTGGCAGGACCCAAACTGAGCATCAATGAGCAGATTATTGCTATGTAGGTGCCACTTGATAGCACTGCCGATGACACCTTACATCATTTTACTGATGATCGAGAGTAGACTGATGGGGCGGTAATTGGCTGGGTTGGAATTGTCCTGCGTTTTGTGGACAAGACATTCCTGTGCAATCTTCTACATTGTCAGTATATACCAGTATTATTGCTGTACTGGAACAGGTTAGTTAGGAGCGCAGCTCGTTCTAGAGCACAAGTCTTCAGTACTATTGCCAGAATATTGTCAGGGCCCATAGCCTTTGCAGTATCCGGTGCTTTCAGCCATTTCTTGATATCACATGGACTGAATCAAGTTGGCTGAAGACTGGCATCTGTGATGTTGGGGACTTCAGCAGGAGGCCAAGATGGATCATCCCCTGGGCACTTCTGGCTGAAGATGGTTGCAAATTTGCAGAGATGTGCTGGGTTTCCCCATCATTGAGGATGGGGATATTCATGGAGCTTCTTCCACCACCATTCACGACTGGATGTGGCAGGACTGCAGAGCTTTGATCTGATTCATTGGTTGTGGGGTTGCTTGGCTCTATCACATGCTGTTTGGCAAGTAAGTAGTCCTGTGTCATAGCTTTATCAGGTTGACACCTCATTTTTAGGTATGCCTGGTGCTACTCCTGGCATGCCTTCCTGCACTGCACCCCAGCTTGATGTTAATGGTAAAGTAAGAGATATGCTCAGCCAAGAGGTTACAGATCGTGGTTGTATACAGTTCTGCTGCTGCTGATGGTCCATAGTGCCTCATGTATGCCCAGTTTTGCTTTGTTAGATCTTTTCTAGATCTATCCCATCAAGTGCCACACAACATAATGGAGGGTATCCTCGATGTGAAGATTGGACTTTGTCAGGCACAATATCAGGTCTTTGCTTGACTAGCCTGTGGGACAGTTCTCCCAATTTTGGCACAAGCCCCTAGATGTTAGTAAGGAAGACTTTGCAGGGTTGACAGGCATGGTGTGCCCTAGTTTGGGTCAGTGGATTCTGAGATGACTGACAGGTCCAATGTAAATTCTGCAGATTCTGCTACATGTGCAGCAAGTGATGCTTGAAGGGTCAGGCAGAGGTGGTGTTTGGAGGTTTGTGCGTTCTCTCGAATGCCTCGACTTTGCCCCTGCATCTGCCCAATGAAGTCTCTCGATGCGTTCACTGTCTTCCCAAACAAAACTTCTTCCTTTCGGTTGGTCCAAAGCCAGGGACTCCCATGAGTTGGCAGGGGTTGTTTGGTATCTCAGGGATGCTTTGAGGACAATGCTAAAGCACATCCGCTGTCCTGGGAGTCTCCTGCCTCAATTAAGTTCCAAGTAGAACAGTAGCTTTGGGAGTTTATTG
Source organism: Cetorhinus maximus (assembly GCF_964194155.1). Lineage (NCBI taxonomy): Eukaryota > Metazoa > Chordata > Chondrichthyes > Lamniformes > Cetorhinidae > Cetorhinus > Cetorhinus maximus. The sequence continues at coordinate 62,320,406 of NC_135896.1, read as the reverse complement.
TCAGGCATACGAACGACATGGTCTACTTAGCGGAGCTGGTTTTGAGTGAGTCGCACCTCAATGCTCAGCATATTGTCTTCAGGCTGCTGTTGGACCACATTTTTGCCACTGGATTTGGAGTATCTTACAAAGGCAATAAAAGTAGTACCTTTCCAGTGTTTTGAGGTAGGTTGTCATAGTCTCTGAAACATACAGGAGCATGGAGATCACTGCTGCCTGGTAAACCGTGGTCTTAGTCTCAGATTTGAGATCTTGGTCCTCAATTACTCTTTTCCTCAGTTGGCTGAAGGCTGAGCTGGCACATAGGACAAATGATGACATCTGTCATCTATGTCTGCCTTTGTCCAGAGGAGGCCCCCAAGATGGTTCACATTTTCAAGGATCTCACCATTGATCATAATCAATGTTGTGCTGTGGGAACTTGTTGGAAGAGGACCATAGATTTCTGGAATTTTAGTAAAAGGTCCATTTTCTCATATGCTTTGGAGAAAGAATGGGACAATGACCTACAGCTCCATTTCTGAGTGAGTGCACACACAAGCGGCATCTGCATACTAAAGTTCATTGACTGCAGGGTTGGAGTGATTTTGGTTTTGGACTGAAGGCGGTGTAGGTTGGACAGTTTCCCATCTGTTCTGTAGATTATCTCCAAACCTGTGGGCAATTTGCTGGAGGTGAAGTGCAGTGTTGCAAGGAGGAAAATGGAGAAGAGGGTTTGTGTAATGACACAACCTTGTTTGACCCCGGTCTCTACTGAGAAAGAGTCTCAGTATGGTGGTTCCATTGGTGAGGATCACAGTTTGCATCCTGGAGTAGGTGGAGGATGGTGACAAATTTCTGAGGGCAACCAAATTTGAGGAGGATATTCCATAAGCCTTCAGACAGAAGTAAACTATTTATCATCAGCAACACTGAACATATAAAGTAGTTGCTACTAGTTTATGTGTTGGTAAAATCTGGTACAAGAGTTAATTTAGGTTACTCTTCCTTTTCGATGATATTATCTTTGTTACTCATTAGATATGTTCAGTGCTTTTAATGTATTTAAAAATAAATACATTCAAAAACTAATTCTTGGAATAAGCTTTTTGAATGGAGCATTCGGAAACATTTTGGGTCACAGGTCATAGTGATTGGTAGAGGATTAGGGGGGAGACGAGGAAAAGGTTTTTCACCCAGAAGGTGGGAGGGGTCTGAACTCACTGCCTGAAAGGGTGTAATTGAAGCAGAAACCCTCAACTTATTTAAAAGGTGTCTGGATATGCACCTGAAGTCCTCTAACCTCCAGGGATTCGAGCCAAGTACTGGAAAATGGGATTAGGCTAGCTGGCTCATTTCTCAGCCAGTGCAGACATGATGGGCAGAGTGGGCTCCTTCTGTGCCAAAGGTTTTTCTATATTTTCTAAATATCTGAAAAGGAGGAATGTGCAGGGATGTGGGGACAGGGCAGGGGAGTGGCAGTATGTGAATTGCTCCTTAGGAGAGCCAGCACAGCCACAATGTGCCAAATGGCCTTCTGTGCTGTAATAACTCTATGGCCAGGATTTTCTGGTCCCACCCACTGTGGAACCAGAAATTCCCACCAAAAGTGAATGGTCTTTTTGCTGGTTTGCCAAATTTTCCATCCTGTCCGCGAAGGGTCCCGCCCTCAATTGCGGCCTATGATTGTAGGTCTTTCTCGTCCCTCCGAAAACAACTTTTAAAAATTGATTTTGGAAGAAATTCTGCAGGTAGCATGTCCTGAACTTCGCTGGTCTTACCTTTTTCCATACTAATATTTGCTGCTATATAATCATAGGCATTGCATCTGTGTCTTTACTGTGTGTGTGAAGAGTTTCATACTGTCGGTGGCAGGGAACATTGAGCTAGATTTCTGCAAACCTTTCACGTTGAAAGTACAAGCCTGGTGGAAACATTGTTCTTTTTAAATTTCATATTTTGGGCAGTTTTCATAATTAAGATGAGAGATATCACATTTGCACTCTTGCCCACCAAGGTACATTCTGTGAATTTTGGTTATGTGCCAACAATGAGTTGGACGGAAAATTGTCAGAAGCATGTGCCAAATTCCCAATATGTGCTCTGACAAGTGAGAATGTATGCTGGGAACACAAATTCATGAAATCGACTCTCGAGTTAACATAAAGCATGAGATAGAGGCAAAAAGATGTAAGCTCTGTCCACACTGTTTTAGCAATATGACTTAACCTTGATTGAAGATGCTGCATCAATCCAAATTTCTGACAGCATCTTTGTGGCACATTTTCAGTTAAGGTTCCAATTTACTGTTAAATTATATAGGGGAGAATTTTCCATCGGCTCATTTTTCAGGAGAGAGCGCGGAGCCGATCACCACCTGCGATCGGCTGCGCACCGTCATTTTACATGGGTGGGCCAGTTAAGGCCCGCCCAGCGTGACGCGCACCTGGAAGTGTTCAGCGCGGCAGGGGGAGGAGGGAGAGTTGGGGCCTGCGCACAAATCTCCCTGAGGCACGAAGCTGCCTCAGGGAGATTAACTTCAATTTTAAAGTTGGAAAAAATAATTAAAAAGATTATTCAGACATTTCAGACATTCAGACAGTGTCACACGAGCTGGGACATGTTTATGAATTTTCATATTTTAAAAAAATTTAAGTAATAAAACCTTCATGAAACCTCATCTCGCCCGTGGATGAGGTTTCATGAAAAATGTGAAGGCCGCCTGGGCACGTTGCCTGCCCGCCAACCTTAAGGTTGGACCGGCACCTTTCTCAATTGGGTTAATTGTTTCATTAGTGGCCTTAATAGGTCTTTGACAGTTCGGCGGGTGTGCAGCCGACTCTGGTACGCGCCGGCCGAACGGAAGATCAGAATGTCGCGCGGTGATGTCGGGTCGCACCATGTGTCATTTTACGTGTCGGCGTGCGGGGTCCGCCCCTGCAGGCCGAACAGAAGATTCTGGCCATACTTACAGCCAGCAAAGGAAGGATAGTCCTCCCAATTACATTGTGCTGGATTAAAATCCAGGTCCCCTTCTCAAGGGCAATTAGGGATGGGCAATAAATGCTGGCCAAGCCAGTGACACCCCATCCTGCGAACGAATAAATAAATAAAGGTTAAAGGATAATATACTAATCCACTACAAGTTTCTTCCCCTTTTCCTGGAATTAAACCAAATTAAACCAATGATGTTAAAAGAATGTCAATGTGATTGATTATTTAGCAATATATAATGATACCTTAATTGTTATGTACTTTAAACTTACTATGTATTTAAACATCTTGATTGAATTTAGGTGTTAGATGAATATTTAGAATTTTAATCAATAATTTTGTTTAAAGGTAAAATGCCTTTAATTTAAAAATCAAAACACTGCCTAACCCAGATATCTGAAGTTAAAACTGAAAATTCGAAGAATTGATTGAATTATAAATTATAACCAATAGTATTTGGCATTACCGATTCAAATTTTATTTCAGATAAGTTCTGCATGTTAAAAAAGGTTAGAATACAAATAATCTTCAGGAATTTTGGCATTTATACTTTAAAAAAATACTTCATCCTAGCTTCCTTCATTTCAGCTAAAAGTTACAAATGACTTTACAAAATTGTAGGTAAGAATAGAACAAAAATTAAGAATCAAAGTCATTTAGGATTTAAGAATATTTAATTCTAAAATTTCAGAATAGCTAAAAAAATTCTGACTATCATGTCTTATTTTTATTTTTACTTTTTAATGGCTGTTTAATTTTTTTGATGTCATGCTAGGCATGTTTGCATAATGTGGTTGATGATTTCACTATATTTAATAGTCATTGATCACATGATTCTTCCTCCCCCACCCCCCCATTTTTTGGTTGGCTCTCATGAGTCGACCTTCAGCTAGTTCTCTGGGTGAATTTGGCCAGAATGGGCGGCCAGTCAGCAACACCAATTTTATTTTTGGGCAGTAAGTTGAAATTCTGCCCCATAGTTTTATTGCATGGTAATATTGTTTTAATTCAGATTGTTTTAATTCAGAGTGTTTTAAATGAACAGGAAATATGTATGATCAATATTGTAGCTAAACATGCTACTGCTGCATCAATGAAATGCCATGGATGTATTATGCCTAACTAGGAACATGAGTAGGCTATTTGGTCCTCAAGCCTGTCCCATCATTCAGTGAGACATGGCTAGTCTGTATCTTAGCTGCATTTCTGTTTCCACCCTCGTCTAGCAAAAAAATATATATTAATTTCATATTTAAAATTATAATTGAACTAGTCTCTACAGTTTTTGTTAGTTGAATATTAATGTTTCTTAATTATAAATGTATATGCAGTTTAGAAATTGTGTCTCAATACACCATGATCTAAACTAAACCAAGCTCATGGATACCAGGGCCCAGATTTTTGCCACAGCTTCTTTGTTGTGGTGAAAATAGCGGAAATCCCCAAACACAGCAGTTCCCATTTTCACAGGGGCCATTTAAATCATCAGCTGCAGTTCATCCCACTGAAGTGGGATTTTGGTAGCCTTGGAATGTGACACCCAAAGTATATAGATTAGACCTGGTAAGAGCCAGTCTGAACTTTGTGTATTCGTTTGGATTGCCAAGGTACCTCTTTGGATCTGCTCTCGAGCCACTTCTGGAGGAGGTAAGGTGTCCTTTGGGGTGGGTCAGGTTCCTTTTGGTTGATGTAAGGTGTCCTTTGGAAGTGTTAAAAGTAGGCATAAATGTACATAAAAAGTGCATAAGCTCATTACCGTCAACCTGATTGGAACTGTCAAAAGACCTATCAAAGTCAACTGTCAAAGCTCTCAGACAAACCTGTCAAGAGGACCTGTCAAAGGGACCTATTATAAGTGTCAAGAGCAGCTGTCAAAAGCATCGAGAGCACCTGTCAAAGGGTCAAGAGGACCTGTCATAGGGAACTGTCAAAAATGTCAAGAGGATCTGTCAAAGGGAGCTGTCAAGCTGTAAAGGCATTTAAAAGTCCTACTCTTTAAATCTTTGAAAAAAAATCATTTCTTGCTTTTTCACTCTATCTATTTTAGTTGATTACTGCTGCATGACTGATTTCACAACCATCCATTATCACAGTAGGGTGCCTGCCATTTCATATTTTGCTTGACAGCTACAAGTGGTTATAGACTCTTTGGTGTGGGACTATGAATTCCAGTGCCTGCTGTTATAAGGGATTGTGCACTTGAATGAAATGTTTGTTCTTATATGGCTTTATTTGGTGAAGGAATGTGAGTATAGTCAATGGGTTTTTATGAATGAGTATTATTTTCAATATAGTGAATTCTGCAGTAGACACTTCAAATTTTAACTTATCCCACCTCTGCATAGGTCCTGAGGTCTGCCCATAGTGGATACTAGGTAAGTTGGCATGGTGTAAGGGCTGTGGGGGGCATGGGTTGGCACTAAGTTGGCATAGGGTCTATAAAGGGCAATGACGAGTGGGTGGAGGGATATAGATTGACATAGGGGCTATAAAGGGCAATGGGAGGTGGGTGGGGTGGTGCATAGCTTGGCATGGGGACATGAGGGGCCATAGCAGTTATTTGGAGGACATACCTTGGTATGGAGAGTATGAATGGCCATAGAGGGTGGGTGGGGAGCCATAGCTTGGCATGGAGGCATGAGGAGCCATTGGGGTGGTTAGGGGCATGAGGTAGCATGGGTTGGCATTGATGGGACATGGAGAGTGCATGGGGGAGGTGAAGAGGGTGAGGGCTGGAGGGATGATTCATGTTTTATTGTTTATTTTAAGAGCTGGAGCTTCTTCTGCCCAGCCTGGCTCTGCATCTAGCATCCTCCTCAGCTCTTACGGGGTTGCTCACCAGCTCCTGCTCCCCCGCCTGGACCAAAAATTTGGTGTCCGGGCAACCATTTTTAAAGGTCGGTTTTGTGGAGCCAGGAATTCTTCCGTCTCTGTGCACTCAACCCGAGAGTGAAAATCGTCCACTCCAAATAATGTAAGGAATTTTAGATTCAAAACTCTTCAACATTTCAACAAGTTTAACATTATTTACTTTAACAAGACTGATGAACATGAGGACAATTGATCTGATAAAAGCACTATTCTATTTCACAAGTAAGTATAGTCAGTCTTGGCTCAGTAACAACCTAATTTTCTATCTAATTGTCTCTGAAAAAGAACACCCCTAGGTCCTTCAAGTTTCCCTCAAGGAAATATAGGCTTTCACATGAGTTAAGTTGTGCACTTAAGTTTGGTAATGAGAGAGGGTGAGATTGTTTTTCGTTCTACTCCTTTCATTCATGATACCTAAAATATGAAATGTTCTTATATTAATAAAATATGAAAAAAAAATGCAGTCTGTACAGTTTGCTTTCTGTAGGAAACATAAGGATTTTTTTGTGTTGTCTAATTTCTCATTTTATACAATTGATACTGAAATTGATGCTTCAGTATCACACCACCAATATATAGTAGTCATTAGTTCCAGGTGGGAAAACATGCATTTGTATTGTGTGATCTTCCATTATTAGGAGAATTATTTACTCAGTTAATGCTATTTTAAAGTAACTATAATACCAAACTAAAATGAGTGTTATAATAAATTTATATTCCAAGATAAGTCAGTGATATTAAATGGATGAAAGGACAAAAAGGCCTGAAAGCCTCTGTGGTCAGATGTACTTAATTAAAGGTAAATGAAGGACAGCTGTTTTTTTATGTCGCGAGCACACCTTTGATCTGCTGTACCCTTCAGACCCCTTTGGACAAGGCAGTTAAATACTAGCCAGGAGGCCTATTTTAAAGACATTAGGGCCCTTAAGGGCAAACAAGTGACAGAAAGATAAAGGGATGACAATTGAAGCAGCCGTAAGCTGTTAGCTCTATTTATTAGAGAACCTTAAACATGTCTACTGATGGAAAGATATCCACATATGCAGATCAACCAAGCAACAAGAATTACAACAGCTTAGGGACACATGACTGGTCAGCTTTTTCAAGGAAAGGTTTTTGTCAAGCTGTTCTTAAGTATGCAGGGGAAAAAATATTACTTACACGTTTTCATTGCAGGAAGATTGGTTCAATATGGATAGAATCGGCTACAGCTGTGATGGCACTAACACTATGTAACCTAATGTTGACCTTTGCAGTTTCTTCAATTACATTTAGAAAATGTCCTCTTCAGTACTCATTGATAGAAGGGATGTGTCATTTAGCTAGGGCAGTGTTGTATTTAATGCCTTTGAAATGCTTGGTTCCACTTAGAAGATCTACAGCATGATACTGTAAAATGATTATTGGTGCCTCAACTTGTATAGTTGAAAAGCAATATGAATTGCTGGAGTGCTTATACAAAAGGATTTTTAATTTTCTAATCTACATGGGGCATATGAACCATTTAGAATTATTACATTCCATTCAAGGTCAAGATGATTATTTTGCTGTAAATGACACATATATAATCTATTGGAAATGGTGAGTGAAATCGTACTAATTACTTGCCTATTTTTATATATGAATGTGCTGTTAAATGAAGTACAATCACATCCATGTTGAGATATTTTTTACCTGGGAATCTTTACTATTGCCACTGGTGTATGTCATGGCTTGTAATTGTTGACTATTACATGAACGGGAGATCAAATGAGATGGTTCACAAACATTTGGTGTACTAATGCAGTAGAGTTATTTGTTTCTGTTTGCAACTGTTTCTTTGCCTTGATTACTTTTTGAGGGAAAACTTTTCCTCCCAGAAAATGGCAGTGATTTATTTCCCCTTTAAATATAATACCAAATAAAAGGATTTGAATTAAAATACAACTAATTTGGAGTGTTTTCAAGACTAACATGGACCTGAGATCTTGGAAGGATATAGGAAACCATAGTGCAAAGAGCTGAATTGTACATAAAGCCAGCTAAACACCAAAGCAAATTTTTGGGTCGTGATTTTGGGTTCTGTAGCGCTTGAAGTGTGTCATGGATACCTGCTGCTGTTTTCTGGGTGTGTGTCACACCACTGGCCACTACCTGTGTGGTCCAAGTTGTATTCTGGGAGGAGGACAGAGGCAGCCCCAGCATGCACCAAAAGGCTCCGAGTTGGTGATAGCCTAACCGGCTGTTACAATACGAAAATCATTAATTTGGGCAACATTTATGTAGGTATTGAATTCAAACATCACTCACCAAAAATCAGGCGTTCTGTTGTGAGATGGGTCTCAAAGCAGTGCTAATTAAAGGGCCACTCAACAAGTTGCAAGTGAGCTGTTTTTGAACAATGGAAAATGCTGGAAATACTCAGCAGGTCTGGTAGCATCTGTGGAGAAAGAAAGAGTCAACTCTTCAGGTCTGCATAATCGATGGAAATATTCTCACAGACAGCCCAAAGTGAGTCCCAGAGTTTGCTGTCCTTCTGAGTTAGAAGAGCTCAGCTGAAACATGCCTGGATCAGATGTTCCCTGGTGTTGACGGCATCCTGATGAGACCATTGAGGCTTGTGCCAGCCTCAACAACCTCTCTGTGCAGCTGGGGCAACTCTGTACTATGCATCTTCAAAATCATCCTCCAGCTCTTCGTCCTCCTCTCCCTCTGATGAGCTGCGTCATTTCAGGGCCCCACCCCCTCTCCTTTCTGGAGAGCAATAATATGGATCGTGCAGCAGACCAATACAATGTGCGAGACCTTTGCCTCCTGCTTCCAAGTACATCTGTAGTAAGAGCTGCTGTGATGCTTTAGATCGGGACTGCATTTTAGAAGTCCTGCCTCCATCCCATACCTACGGCCGCTAACTCGCTGCGCAACCCACGCTTCAGCCAATTAGCAGCCCGCCTATCAGGCGATGACTACCTATCCCATAGAGCAAGTCAAGACAACAAATAGTCACAATGCCGGGTTCCCGACCCCAAAGGCAAAATCCTACTCCTTCTTCTTACCTCCCAATAAGCTTATTTTCAAATCCTTTCAAGGGATGTGGGCATCAGTCGCAATGTGAGGATTTGTTATCCATCCCTAATTGCCCTTGAGAAGGTGATGGTGAGATGTCTTCTTGAACTGCTACAGTCCATGTGGTGTAGGTACACCCACAGTGCTGTTAGGAAGGGAGTTCCAGTATTTTGACCCAGTGACAGTGAAGGAACAGCAATATAGTTCCAAGTCAAGGTGGTGTGTGGCTTGGAATGGAACATGCATGTGATGGTGTTCTCATGCATCTGCTGGCCTTGTTCTTCTAGGTGGTAGCGATCGTGGGTTTGGAAAGTGCAGTCGAAGGAGCCTTGATGAGTTGCTGTAGTGCTTTTGTGTGTGGCTTGATGAGTTACTGCAGTGCTTCTGACACTGTGCGTCGGTGGTGGAGGGAGTGAATGTTGAAATTATTTGAAAAAAGATATAGAGCAGGATTTTGCCCTTGGTGGGGGTGCGTTCGCGCAGCCGACTGCCACCCGCAATCTGCTTCGCACCACAATTTCACGTGGGCGGGCCAAAGCGAGCAGCAGCACTGAGTGTGTGGGCGGGGGGAGGAGGGAGCGCCGGGCCTATTGTGCAGTTTGTGCATGCGCGTGAAAGAGCGCTTCATTCTCCCTGAGGTATGAAGCTGCCTCAGAGAGATTGAAGCGCGTTTTTAAAAAAATTAATAAAGACAGTAAAAATCTAATAAAACATGTCCCCTTATGTGAGTCTGTCACATGAGATGGGACATGTTTTTAATTCCAAAATAAAGTTTTCATTTAATGTTTATTTGCTTATGGAAACCTCATCCTGCTCGTGGATGGGGTTTCCTAAAATTGTAAAGGCCGCTTGGCCTTTTTGCCGGCCCGCCAACCATAAGGTTGGACGGGCAGCGTAGATTTGAATTTAATTAGCTTGTTAATGACTTTAATAAGCCTTTTAATTATCAGCGGGTGCACAGCCGACTCCAGCGCGTGCCTGCTGAACGAAATATCACCTGTCGTGAGGGCGCGGGCCCGACATGCCTGAGCGTAATACTCTGTCCCTAGTTAAAAGCAGTACAGAGAATGTTCACTCGACTTGTCCTTGGGATGAGGGGCTTATAAAGAAAGGTCGAATAGGTTGGGCCATTACCCATTGAAGTTTGAGAGGTGATCTCATTGAAACATATAAGATCCTGAGGGGATTTGGTAGGGTAGATATTGCGAGGATGTTTCCACTTGTGGGAGAGACTAGGACCAGGGGACACAGATTAAGAAAAACGAGGTTTACCGTTTAAGACAGATATGAGGAGAATTTGTTTCTGTCAAAGGGTTGTTAATATGTGGAATTCTCTTCCCCAGAAATGAGTCGAGGCTGGTTCATTGAATTTATTCAAGGCAGAGTTAGGCAGATTTTTGATTGACAAGGGAATCAAGGGTTCTGTGAAACAGATGGCAAAGTGGAGTTGAGACCACAACCAGATCAGCCATAATCTTATTGAATGGTAGAGCATGCTGAAAGGGCTGAATGGCCTACTCCTGCTCTTAAGTCCTATGTTTGTATGTAGGTGTCAGTCAAGCAGTCTGCTTTGTCTTGGATGGTGTCGAGCTTCCTGAATGTTGTTGGAGCTGCACTCATCCAGGCAAATGGACAGTATTCGATCATACTCCTGACTTGAGCCTTATAGATAGTAGTCAGGCTTTGGGGAGTCAGGAGGCCTCACGAAGATTCACGAATAGTGCTAAACATTGTGCAATCATCAGTGAATATCCCCACATCTGACCTTATGATGGAAGGAAGGTGATTGATGAAGCAGCTGAAGATAGTTGGGCCTAGGACACTACCCTGAGGAGCTCCTGCACTTATGTCCTGGGACTGAGATGATTGACCTCCAACAACCACAACCATTTTCCTTTGTACGAGGTATGACTCCAACCAGTGGAAAGTTTTCACCCTCTTTCCCATTTACTGCAGTTTTGCTATAGGGCTCCTTGATGCTATACTTGGTCAAACGCTGCCTTGATGTCAAAGGCAGTCACTCTCACATCATTTCTTTTGTCCAGGTTTGGTCCAAGGCTGTAATGAGGTCAGAAGCCGAGTAGCCCTGGCAGAGCCCAAACTGAGCGTCAGTGAGCAGGCTATTGCTGAGGAAGTGTCATTTAATAGCACTGTGGATGACACCTTCCATCACTTTGCTGATGATCGAGAGTAGGCAGATGGGACGAAAATAGGCGGGGTTAGATTTATCCTGCTTTTTGTGGCCAGTACAGATCTGTGCAATTTTCCACATTGCTGGGCAAATGCTAGTGTTGTAGCTGTACAGGAACAGCTTGGCTAGGGGCGTGGCAAGTTCTGGAGCACATGTCTGTAGTACTATTGCCAGAATGTTGTCAGGGCCCATAGCCTTTGCAATATCCAGTGCCTTCAACTGTTTCTTGATATCACGTGCAGTGAACCAAATTAGCTGAATATTGGCATCTGTGGTCCTGGGGACTCCATCAAGAAGCCAAAATGGATCATCCACTCGGCACTTCTGGCTAAAGATGGTTGCAAATGCTTCAGCGTTGTCTTATACAGTGATGCGCTGGGCTCCCGCATCATTGATGATGAGGATGTTTGTGGAGACTCCTCCTCCAGTTAGTTGTTTGATTATTCAGCACCATTCACGCCTGGATTTGGCAGGAACTGCAGAGCTTAGATCTGATCCTTTAGTTATGGGATCGCTTAGCCCTGTCTATCACTTGCTGCTTCCTCTGTTTGGCACCCAAGTAGTTCTATGTTGTAGCTTTACCAGGCTGCCACCTCATTTTTAGGTATGTCTGGTGCTGCTCCTGCCATGCGCTCCTGCACTCTTCATTGAACTAGGGTTGATCCCCAGGGCTTGATGGTAATGGAAGAGTGGGGGATATGCCGGGCCATGAGGTTACAGACTGTAGTTGTATACAGTTCTGTTGCTGCTGCTGATGGCTCACAGCGTCTCCGGAATGCCCAGTTTTGAGTTGCTAGATCTGCTCGAAATCTATCCCAATAACACAGTGGTAGTGCCAGACAATACAATGGAGGGTATCCTCAATGTGAAGACAGGACTTCATCTAGACAAGGACTGTACAGTGGTCACTCCTACCAATTTGTCATGGTCAGATGCATCAGCGAAAGGTAGATTGATGAGGATGAGGTCAAATAGATTTTTCCTTCTTGTTGGTTCCCTCACCACCTGCCACAGACCCAGTCCCGCAGCTATGTCCTTTAGGACTCAGCCAGTTCATTCAGAAGTGGTGATAGCAAGCCACTCTTGGTGATGGACATTGAATTCCCCCACCTGGAGGCTGAGTGAAAAGCTGTTTATATAAGGATAGCAATGTTACACCATGTAATGTACAGTATAATTCTGCTGCAAAGCAGGATCTGTGTCCTTTTAAGGCCACCAAGTGTGATTGTTGCTCATGATCACAGGTGAGGTAAAGGTTTAATTGTTGTTTGGTTAGTGAATGTTGGAGATTGTAAAGTGCCTCAGTTTCAGTTTTCAGATCAATGCTTCACTTTCTTTATTTCTGAAGAAAGTCTCAGCTCTGTAACAGTGGGCAGAATTTTGCTGTCGGCGAGCAGGGGGCAGGGCCCGCTCGCCAACCCGTAAAATGACGCGGGATGACATTGGGGGGAATCCCCGACGTCATCCCGGCCCATTTAAATTTTCAGGAAGGCGGGGGAGCAGCAAAATCAGCCGTGGGCCCACCGACCTGTCAATGGCCAATTGAGGCCATTGACAGGATCAATTATACAATTAAAGGACCTGCCCGTCCAACCTTAAAGTTGGCAGGCAGGCCAGGAGCCCTGGCGGGAACTAGAAAAAACATGAAACCTCATCCACCAGCGGGATGAGGTTTCATGTAGGGTTTTAAAAAGTTTAATAAACTTATTATGTAAATTATGAACATGTCCCATCTCATGTGACATTGTCACATGAGGGGGACATGTTAAGGAAATTTTTTTTTTCTTTTTTTAACATTTTTAAAAGTGTCAGCGATCACCCTGAGACAGCACTTAGCCTCAGGGAGATGTGCGCTCTTCCGTGCGCATGCGCGAAAGAGTGCACTCTCGCTTTTGGTGAATCCCCCCCGCCCGCACAGGAAGCGCATAGCACTTCCCGCCGGACATCACACTGGGTGGTCCTTAATTGGCTCGCCCACGTAAAATGGCAGTGAGGCCCGCTTCTCCAGCGGGGATCAGCTCCCCACCCGCTGGAGATTGGGTAGGGCCCACCCGCCCGACAGGCAGAAAATTCTGCCCAGTGTAACATTTGATGTTCAATCGGCTATGCCCAAATATATACCCATCCCAAACATTATATAGTGTGTATATATAGCAAGGGAGACACTTCGGGTGGAATCGTCCCAGAATTGCAGAAAGCGCGGTGGTGGGCGGGGATTCACGCCGTATTGTCCCATTCCTGCCTCATTAATTATGCACCCACAGGAAATATGCCCTTTCCCTGGCGGGTGGCCTTCAATTTGCCTGCCATGCTGTTACTTCCCACTTTCTCATGCAGGGTGCCATATTTAAACAGCAGTGACCCACACACTTCTCAATGCTTGCAGCCCAGGAGGGCATCGGTGAAGACATGGCCCCAAAAGCCAAGAAGAGTGCAGCCCCCTGTTTCAGTGATACATCCCTGGGACGCCTTCTGGACACTGTGGAGGCCTGCCGTGATGTCCTCTACCCCTGCTCTGACTGCAGGAGGCCCATCAGTCTCACCATTCGGGCTTGGGAGGCAGCTGCAGAGGTGATCAGTGCCAACGTTGCACACAAGAAGTCGACCATCCAGTGCAGCAAATGCATGAATGATCTCATCCATGCTGCCAGGGTAAGGCAACCATCTTATCGCTCTACTCTCACATGCCCACAAGGTCATCACACATTCAGTGGCATCTCACTCACTGCCGGCTCAAGGGACATCACCACTCACTCTCTTACACACATCCTCACATCTCCATCTGGCCTCATCTCCTATGGAGACTGCCTCCTCAGCCCTCACCATCTTGAGGCCACTTGCACAGATCACATGTGTCCCCACTCACACCCTGGGATACCCTCCTTCCCTTGTAGAGTTTTCGCTTGCCTGAGGCCACTTCTCCCCCTTCCCCAAGCAAGCCCTAGCCCTGCAGCCATTGAAAAGCCACCTCTGCCTTCTGGTTGGCCTGGTAGGTAGAGACCTGCCCATGAGCTCCCCTAAAAGTGATGTGGCACTGCCTGTGAAGCCTGGCGCTGATGACTGCAAATGCTGCCCGAAGCAAGGTAGGCAAACAAAACGCGAAGTCCCGAGAGAAGTGTAGCTCACCAGGTGCACATCACTCATGTGCAGTTGTGAAATTTGTCTGCGTGCCCAGATGATTCAGCGTGGAAGGATGATTCCAGCGAGCAGGGCTTATAATGAGAGCTAAAGTATTGAACTTAGGTTCCCGACATGCAGTGGGTAGAAACGCAGCCCACCACTGACAGGTGGAGTGGTTGATCGCAAACTGGTTTCACAATGGCATGAAACCGATTTTTGGCCTTCTCGCCATACTGTTCGCCCGGTGCCAATGGGACCAGAAAATTCTAGTCTTAGCTTGGGTTTGATTCCATTGCTAACAGTGTAATATTGCATGGCAGGATCAGAAGTTACAAGGCATTTCTTTGCAATGATATTGATGTAATTGATAGACAAACACCTGCCTGCAGATGTAATATTAAATAGGTTATATAGAGTTAAAAGTATCTCACAGCTTAACTAAGATAGATACTCAAACTGGTCAGAATGAGTACTGATCATAGGGATGGGCTTTTACCCTGTTGCTTCTTAAAAACAGGAAATATTGCAATCAAAATAGCCCTGTTTACCTCTGCTTTCCACCTGTTCCAATGTTCGGGAGGACGGGGCTCATTAAAAGTGCAAATTAGGGTCAGACAACATATTTACAATGTCTGACGCCATTTTCATCTCTGCCAGTTTTCCTTGGGTGATATAGATCAGGAGGTAACCATTTCCAGCAATATTTTAAGGAATTGTCTGGTATAACTGCAGAAAGTTTTGCGAGATAATTTTATTGCTTTTTGCTACTTAGACAATTTCACAATTAAACATTCAGTAATTTGTGGTTGCTGTAGAATATTCTGAACTTTTAGGAGGCTTCTTCTCTGGTACCATACTTTATTGCTTCATTGGATCCTTCTGGGAATTCCACTCTGGCAAGAGAACAGGAGGAGCAAGAAGAAGGAACACGGCGTAGTTGGAGAGCAAGTTTATAGGTCCAGAATATCATACCTGCAGTTGTCTATGAAATAGTGTATAAGGTGGCTTTACTTCTCTAGGGAAGCTGTGACAATTGTATTGCTTCCTGGGGGAGGCAGTGGCATAGTGGTATTGTCACCAGACTAGTAATGCTCTGGGGCAGATGGTGGAATTTGAATTCAATAAAAATCTGGAATTAAAAGTCTAATGATGACCATGGAACCATTGTCGATTATCAAGCTACTTAACATTATATCTACAGGCAGGTATCTGCTATCAAGAGCACTTGCTTAGTAGTAACCTGCTCACTGATGCTCAGTTTGGATTCTGCCAGGGCCACTCAGCTCTTGACCTCATTGCTGCGTTGGTTGAAACAGGGACAATAGAGCTGAACTCCAGAGGTGAGGTGAGAGTGACTGCCCTTGGTATCAAGGCAGTATTTGACTGAGTGTGGCTTCAAGGAGCCCTAGCAAAACTGGAGTCAGTAAGAATCGGGGGAAAGCTCCCCACTGGTTGGAGTCATACCTAGCACAAAGGAAGATGGTTGTGGTTGTTGGAAGTCAACCATCTCAGTTCCAGGACATCACTGCAGGAGTTCCTCAGGGTAGTGTCCTAGGCCCAACCATCTTCAGCTGCTTCATCAATGACCTTCCTTCCATCATAAGGTCAGAAGTGGGGATGTTCATTGATGATTGCACAATGTTCAGCACCGTTGATGACTCCTCAGATACTGAAGCACTCATGTCGAAATGCAGCAAGATCTGGAAAATATCCAGGCTTGGGCTGACAAATGGCAAGTAACATTCACGCCACACAAGTGCCAGGCAATGACCATCTCCAACAAGAGAGAATCTAACCATCGCCCCTTGACATTCAATGGCATCACCATCGCTGAATCCCCCACTATCAACATCCTGGGGGTTACCATTGATCAGAAACTGAACCGGAACAGTCATATAAATACTGTGGTTACAAAAGCAGGTCAGAGGCTAGTAATCCTGTGGCAAGTAACTCACCTCCTGACATCCCAAAGCCAGTCCACCATCTACAAGGCACAAGTTAGGAGTGTGATGGAATACTCTCCACTTGTCTGGATAAGTGCAGCTCCAACAACATTCAAGTAGCTTGACACCATTCACGACAAAGCAACCTGCTTGATTGGCGCCCCATCCACATTCGCTCCCTTGACCACTGACACACAGATGCACTGCAAAAGCTCACCAAGGCTGCTTGGACAGCACCTTCCAAACCCAAGAGTGCTACCATCTAGAAGGACAAGGGCAGCAGATACATGGGACCGCCTCCACCTGGAAGTTTCCCTCCAAGCCTCACCATCCTGGGAAATATATCACCATTCCTTCACTGTCGCTGGGTCAAAATCCTGGAACTCCTTTCATAACAGCACTGTGGGTGTACCTACACCACATGGACTGCAGCGGTTCAAGAAGGCTGCTCACCACCACCTTCTCAAGGGCAATTTGGGATGGGCAATAAAGGCTGGCCTGGCATCCCATAAATGAATTTAAAAAAAGCCTGCAACCAACTTCCACTACTGCCTGCTGCAGTCAAGATGACTGCTGTCCTTAATTCCTTTGCCTGTGTATCTTTCCAGATTGCTATAGTTGGTATCAGTAATGTCACTTTATCTGCCATTCAAGTTTACAATAAGCAGGTGATTGATCTCATGTTTATTAGACCAAACACATTCATTACTTTCCCCATGGACAAATGGAAGCTGCAGGTTAAGACTGTGAGATTTTCAGGATTACACCAGGTCCTGGGTGCCATTGATTGCACCCATGTTAGCCAGCAGGCTTCTTCACATAATCACAATGCCTTCAAGAAATTACATGGACGTCCACTTTATTATTGCACACTTCTGGTGATCACCATTAGCACATCACAGAGGTTGTGCCTCTTACCTTGCATGTTGCTTTCATATTGCAAAAATCCTCAATTTCCCAGTTCTTCAGGTTGAAATTTTATTCACCTGACCTGCCGGGAGCCAATGGATCCAAAAGTCACGGGGAACCCAGAAGTTGGGATTTCTCATCATAAACTCCACAGTTTGCATGTAATGTCACCTATTAGCTCCCCTGATTGACAGGCTTTGCTTCCGGTCAGGCTGCAAGCCAGTCAGCGAAGGCTGCAGGACTATTTAGGAAGGTGCCGTGATGGGGGTGTGAGTGAACTTTGGTAGTAGCGGGAGAGGAGAGGGGCGCTTTGATGGACTGTTGATTCTAGGGCAGCTGGTGGGGGAGATTTGAGGCCTGGTGGGTGGATCAAAAGCCTGGAGCTTTTGGGGTGGATTGGAAGCCTCATTGTAGCTGGGGGATTAGAGGTCTGTTGAGGATGGGCTCAGTGGATGTGGTAGGTTGTTGGGAGGGGTGGTGGGTTGGTTGGTTAAGGGGTTGCTCATGAAGGCACTCTGGATCCAGGAGCTAGATGGAAAGGAACTCCCATCCTGGATCCGCTAATTACTTCCCTGGGTGCAGCTGCCGGGCTTCCTGCAGCCTCATTATCATATTTTAAGTAGCAAGCTGCCCTCTTGGAGCTGGTTGGCTACCTCGGTTCCCCCCACCCTTTCCAACTGCACAATAAGTGAGAAGCTGCTTGCTTGGACAAGAATTGACTCATGACTCCTCTCAGAACGTATGCTCAACACCTGAACTGTACTGCAATCAGATCCATCGGTCAAGTTCAGTGGCCAGCAAGTAAACCAATGGAATAAAGCACCAATTTCACTGCACAGACAGGTTTGGTGGCTATCTTCAATTCAGCATTCAGGAAGTATCACCTATAATGGTGATTTACTGTTTGCTGCTTAACTGTTCTGCAGTGGAGACACTGCAAGGAGCCACCACTGGATAATGACCTTCAGTTTGATGATAGAAAGGACACCAATGATGTAGAGGATATTGAGGAAGTGGAAAGGGCCCAAATTATTACCTCTAGCCAGAGTTCTTTGGTAGTAGTTCATTTACCAATGCTTCAGCAGGGCAATTCTTGTTTTCCTGTATTAACAGTCATGTCCTAATCCTTCCACTCTTAAATGAACTTGAGGCAGCTATGGGAAACTGCAAAGGATCGGTCCCATAGTATCATAAGTTGTGTGTTTTATTTAGAAATGGGGACCGAGAGCAATAAAGAACCTACTGAGCAAGCTGTTAGAAAGAACCATTATTACAAGCTAAATTTTAATTCCACCCCTTCCATTCCCCCCCCACCCCACTTAAGTACCATATGATATCTTCATACATATCCTTATTCATATACACTATAAATATAACAAAGTGACCAGTAAACAAAGATATACAGCTAGGTTGCCTCTTAGCTTCTCTTCACCCACACTCCCACCCAATTTTACATTTTAAAAAATCAAAATTTTTGTTTAAACTGGAAAGGAACATTTTTCAATAACAACAGCAACAACTTGCATTTCTGTAGCACCTTTAACATAACAAAACATCCCAAGGTACCTCACGGGAGTATTATGAAACAGAATATGACACTGATCCACATAAGTGACAAAAACTTCTTCAAGGAGATAGGTGTTAAGGAGTGGAGAAGGAAAGTGAGATAGAGAGATTTAGGGAGGGAATTCCAGAGCTTAGGTCCTAGGCAGCAGAAGGCACAGCCATCAATGGTGGAGCAATTAAAATTGAAGATGCACAGGAGGTCAGAATTAGAGGAGTGCAGATATCTCAGAGGATTTGGGGGCTGGAGGAGATTACATAGATTTGGAAGGGCCAGGTCATGGAGGGATTTGAAAACAAGGATGAGAATTTAAAGCCAGAGTTGCTCAAACAGGAGCCAGTGTAGGTCAGCATGCACAGGGTTGATGTGTAAGTGTGATTTGGCGCAGGTTAGGACATGGACAAAATAGTTTTTGATGACTTTAAGCTTGCAGAGGGTAGAACTAGGAAGACCAACCAGGAATGCATTAGAATAGTCAAGTCTAGCGATAACAAAGGCATAGATGAGGATTTCAGTAACAGATGTGTTGAGGTGGGGTGAAATCAGGTGATGTTATGAAGGTAGAAATTGGTAGCCTTTGGATATGTACACAAACTGGAGTCAAATATGACACCAAGTTTGAGCAAATGTCTGGTTTAGCCTCAAACTGTTGTCAGGGAGAGGGATGGAGTTGATGACTAGAGAGCGGAATTTGTGGTCGGGACCGAAGGCAATGATTTCAGTTTTCCCAATATTTAATTGGAGGAAATTTCTGCTCATCCTGTACTGAATGTTGAATAAACAGTCTGACAGTTTAGAGACAGTGGAGGGTCGAGCGAGGTGGTTGTGATGTAGCGCTAGATGTTGTCAGCATTTATGTGGAAACTGATCTGTTTTTGGATTCTGTCACTTAGAGAAAGCATGTAGATGAGAAATAGGAGGGGATCAATGATATATCCTTCGGGATCAACAAAAGTAGTACAATATGGCAACTACTGTGATTAGATCTGCAGACACGGCTTCAAAACAGCTTTTCATGCATTTGTAATGTGTCAATAGGAAAGAGAAATTGGCTTCCTCCCAAAAATCAATTATTTCACCCTCCCATAGACAAGGCAGTGGAAACCAATAGAAGTTGTATTTGCTGCTCTACAAATATGAACCAGAACTATAAAGAAATTTAATAAAGTCTGAACGAATAAGGATTGAATTATATTTAGTCGTTTGGTAGTACAGAACATGAGCACTGCTGAAAAAGAGAGACATTTTGGCAAAGCTTTTCATCTTGCACTCATCAGAACAATTCACAAGAATACCAAATGTAAAGGGAACAACAATTTATACTGTATGAGAAGAGCATGCTGATTAGTTAGCAAGTGAACTCTGATTGGTAGAGGCATGCTATGGAGAATGCATGCACCAGTTGATGGTGAGTGACAGTTAACTGCCAAACATTTTTTTGAAATTTAAATCAGGCAGCTTGACTCTGATTGGTCAAAGCATTGTCCTAAGGAATGAACCAACGAATTGCTATCACTCATTTGTTTAGCTGAAACAGGCGCAATGTGTGTACATGTTCTTTTTGTCTATTGCACTCTTGCAAATTGTCCTGATGAGTGCAAGATGAAAAACTTTGATAAAGATGTCTATTTTTTCAGCAATACTGAATTATATTAATTATATAGTATTTAAATTCTGGTTTGATTTTCTTCAATAAGATGAAAATGGGTTGGTAACAAGATTGCACCAAAGAATGGCTGGTTAGATAGAATTCTACTACTAAACAAGGACTATGTAATGCCCAGTGGACAGATATGTTTAATTTGAAATAGTACAAGACTTGAATTTGTGTTGGTTATTTTTAAATGATGCCTTTACTTTTTCCAGTGCGTCTAGATTGTCTCATCATAACTCCATTGTAATTCATTGAAAATTCTTACTACAATGTTAGGGGTTCCAAGTTTTCTTATTGTTCTGTTTCCAAGCTTCACAACACGTTATTGATAATGCATTATTAAGCAGCGGCATTTTTATTATGACTAATATGAAATAACTGAAAGATTACAAAAATCTTGTTAATTTTTTGATTCACTCAATAAAATGCAAAGCTTGGAGCTTTGGGAAAGCGAAAGAAAATCAACGGCTTAAAAATATGGTGCTTAAGAAGGATCCTAAGGGTAAGCTGGGTGGAGAAAACTAAAGAAAAAGTGCTCAGTGAGGCTGGAAGAGAAAAAGAATTCTTAAATAATATCAAAAGAAGACAAATGGAGTTCTTCAGGCATGTTACCCGTGCAGAAGGGTTGGAGTACCTAATCACCACCGGAAAGACTAATGGGAGAAGAGCAAGAGGCCAACAGCAAAGGAAGCAGCTAGACAACACTAAAGACCAGCTTAACCAGAACTCCAACAAGGAGGTCATCAACTGTTGCTACGATCGGAAAGTTTGGAAGACCATGGTTGCCTACGTCACTCGACATGGCACTTAGACAACGATGACAATGAATTATGCAACTAATTAGACACCATTGTTTGATATTTTCACAATTTTAATGTTCTTTCACTATCCAGCTCTCCACACTCACTTCATCTTTGAGATTGTCCATGTGGCCAACAGAAGGTGTACTTAACCAACACAAATAATTGTGCTCCTGCTAGCTTTATTGCAAAACTGGTTACAGTTATATCTACACAGGTGTAGGTGTTGTGGAAAGCAAGGCTTGATTTATGGGCACTTTTAGATTGTGAATTGTTTGTGCCAATCTTTATCAGATTGCACCAGTCACTTTAGCAGAATTTATTTCAACAACATGGACTCCTTGTAAATAATTTCAATATTTTGATTTTAATAAACTTCAAAAATTATGAGGCCCTGCTGATGGAATTTTCTAAATTATAGCTTTGTTTCCTGGACTATGTGGTTGTAGAGAGTCATGTTTTTGCAGGTTTACAGAAGATGTTAAACTAAGGTTAAATATTTTATTTCAAACATTTTCAAGTATTTGAGGTTCAATTATTGGATTTGGAATAAAATCCTATTCAGATTACCTTTACAAGGGCAGAATTTTCTACCTGTCGGGCGGACCCGACCCAATCTCCGGGGGGCGGGGAGCTGATCCCCGTCGGAGAAGCGGGCCCCGCTACCATTTTAAGTGGGCGGGCCAATTAAGGCCCGCCCAGCGTGACGTCCGGCGGGAAGTGCTATGTGCTTTCTGTGCGGGTGGGGAGGGGGATTCCCCAAATGCGAGAGTGCGCTCTCACGCGCATGCGCACAAAAGGCTAAGTGCTGCCTCAGGGAGATCACTGACAGTTGTATAAACATGAAAAATAGAAAAAAAAATCCTTAACATGTCCCCCTCATGCAACAATGTCACACGAGATGGGACATGTTAATAAATTTCATTAAAACTTTATTTAACTTTTTAAATCCTGACATGAAACCTCATCCCGCCGGTGGATGAGGTTTCATGTTTTTTCTATTCCCCGCTGGGGCTCCTGGCCTACCCGCCAACCTTAAGGTTGGACGGGCAGGTCCTTTAATGTTTTAATGATCCTGTCAATGGCCTCAATTGGCCATTGACAGGTCGGCGGGCACACAGCTGATTTTGCTGCGCCCCTGCCTACCTGAAAATTTAAATGGGACGGGATGACGTCAGGAGTTCCCCCAATGTCATCCCACGTCATTTTGCACGTCGGCGAGTGGGCCCCGCCCCCTGCTCGCCGATGGCAAAATTCAGCCCCAAATATTTGAATTATGAGATGGAATTTTTAAAACAATGCATCAGTATATTTTTTCTACCGCAAATATTTCCAGCTCCTTCATATTTTGATAGTGATTACTTTATTATTGGGATATGGTTCAATGAATGGTGATCACACCCCAGTATGTTGGCCAAGTGACTAATATGCATGTCAGCATTGGCATTTTGGGCTTGTTTTTCAGTAGCCTGCAGGGACAGGGTTGCACGTGGACACTTTGCAAATAGCGCTCTTGGATGGCCTGTTGGCACTGTGATTTTCAAAGCGAGGACTGGGACGGCCGGTAAGATAATCGCCTGCAACCAACTGTTCTTAAGCTCTTTGAGGAACTTGTTAACAGGCTGGGGAGGACCAGAAGGCTATTTTCAAATCACAGATTGGCAAAACCAAACAGTCTAGTGCACGTTAATGCACAGCTGTCAGACGCAAAGTGAGGCAACATTAAATCATGTTTCTGTGAACAAAACATTTTGGAAAAAAGGCTTGTTCTCTCAGAACAAGTCTACTACCTTTCCATTGACCGATTGGCCACTTATCCATGTGTGACGCTGCTGGCCCACTGATCTTCTGTCTCCCCCATTCTGCATGGCTTTTTAAACCGATACTCCGGAGTCAGTTCCCGCCTCCTGCAAGCAATTAACGGTGCTAACTGGGAACCAAACTTGTCTCCGACCTATAGACAGTCTGCGTTTAAAGATAATGACATGTCAACGCCGTGGGGTCGGGACCTAGAAATGATGCTGACCTGGATTGAAAATCAAGCCTTTTAGTGTCAGGTTGCTTTCGGACTGTGGAAGCCATCACAGCTGAACCTAATCTTGTCCTCAGCTGGCATTCGCGCATGCATACATTTGGTTGAGGGTATCAGGGAGATGCTGATTTTTCCAACCCAAGAATGCAAACTGTAGAGCCCTTGTAGCTGCCCAAGATCAGACCTGCTAACTCAGCACAAATGAGAGTCAAACATGGTCTGTGCAGCTCAGATTCAGTGACCTTGGCCTTTGGCCACCAAGACAGCTTAAAGCCTTTACCAACTGGCACCTTTTTCACTCCTCCACCAGGTAAAGAAAGTTATTTGCCACTTCTAATCTGTATAACATTGGAACATTTCTTCTAAGCTCAGGGAGGTATGTTTAATTTTATGTTCCCATGAGAGTGTTGAAATTCACCCTTATTAAGGATGTAAGGATGCAAACTTCTGACCATTTTAAAAAAACATGCATTTACAAAATCTTGCTCCCCCTCCCCCATTTCAATGTCTTGTAATTCCCTATATAAACTTCAAATGCAGTGGATCACAACCAGCCATAACCAATTGAAACACCGCACTTTGAGAAGGAGCGGATAGGTTGAGACAACCCCTTATGTTAAATGCATTAACTAACTTTACGTTAAAAATATTTTGTTAGAATTCATTACACTTTCAGTTAAAGCATGTGACTGAATCCAAGCATTATCTAGTTAATCAGTCTTTTTACCACAGCACCCGCCATCAAGTCCTGATCTAAACTGTATTTCTTACAGCCTGGAGCCGATAGCAAGAGAATTGATCATTTCATGTAGGGACAATGAGGGGTAACTGAGCCCTTAAGGCTATAATAGTGAGGCAGTAGTGACCAAGGCTAATAATGAGGTGAGCTGGCAAATTAATTATAGCCTGCCACAAATGTTATGCATTATATCACTTTATTACTTTTAGTTTACTTTTTTGCTTTGTTTGGTCTTACATTTTAAGAACTTTTAAAAATGTATTTGATTTATATTTGCGTGTTGCTTTTACAAAAGAGTCTTGTTTATGGAACTCTTTATTTAATTTAAATCATTTCTTTTTTGATTTTTTCTCCTTAATTTCTTCCTCATAGTGTAAAGTCTAATGAATGAATCCAATGCCCAATGTTGTGCACTCATTAAAACTAATGAGATTAGCTGCCTATTTCTTATAATTATATTATTTTATAGTCATTACCATGCTGCAGTCCTTGTTTCCACCAGGAAGTGAATGCATCTAATTTAAGACAGCACAGTAATCAACATGTCCCTACATGCTTAACTTTAAAAGCGCATATATCTTGAAATGTTACTTTGTTTTGAACCTTCTGCTTTTCAAAGTTTCATTACACCAGCTCTTTAATTCTACTCCTGGCTCAACCCAATTGTTATTTCCTGGTATTTGTAATGCTAATGGTGTGCTCTCTCTCTCCCTGGCGGATTTTAAAGTCAGCTCTGCTGCTGCATACTCCACAATTGAAATGCAAGTTGTTTGGGGAATAGCAGACTTTCTGCTCACATTCCGATGAAATGCTAAGGTTCCATGTGCTGCTGATGTTGACACCGCCACAGAACAACCATTCACTTGCAGTGTACAATCTCAATTATTCACTGTGGAGAAACAGTTGCAAAAGAATACAAGACAATCAGAGTGAACCTTGTAGATTGACGTTTTCTCAAAAAAAAAATGTGGTGGATTCCGTTTGGAAGGTTCTCTGAGCAGATAAGCATAAGACACAAGGCAGAACGCCTTATAATAAAAGCAAAAAACTGCGGATGCTGGAAATCTGTTGAAGAGTCATACGGACTCGAAACGTTAACTGTGTTCCTCTCCGCAGATGCTGCCAGACCTGCTGAGTTTTTCCAGGTATTTTTATTTTTGTTTTTCCTTATAACAAAGTTCTGTTGAGGAACAAACACTGATGTATAATCCTGGATTTTATTGTAAAGAATCCTTTTTGTCAGATCTGTCAGTACCTCCAGTGCCTGCAACACCACATGTTGTTCTTGAGACACCTCTGGCAGTGAAGAGACTATTGCACACCTCATTCTGAAATGTATGTTTGTAAAGCAAGTCAGGATAAAGAAATCTGGTAGTTTTGTCAATGTTTGTCTCCAACATGACCATAACACAGTAAAATGTACTCTGTGGCCTGAACCAAGAACACACACCAAGATAATAAATGTCCGCTGCTGGAAAACCATCAATTCAGTGAAATATGTTCTTTGGCCTTCCTGAAACTTAATAGTTCTCCACAGCAAAAATATTTTTGCCTGGGACTGAGTGTTGCACATTCCATTATTCAGGCTGGCATCCTGAAGAATGCACTGAATTTTTGTGTAGCTGCCACAAAAACGACATGAGGAATGAGTCCAATGTGACTTTTCCTGATATAAGTTGAAAATATATTTGTGCTTTTGGAATTTAAATGTAAATGTGACACTTTCCAGTTAAATACTTAAAAAACAAATGTATTACCATAAATACTACCTGAAGATCTTTCTTATGAATCATGGCACGACTTCCTACACACAGAGATATATTTTAAACTGGGTTATTGGTTCATAGATAAAATTCACTTTTTTTTAAATGGCATCGTCTCTTTGAACCTGAATTCTAGATGGTGCCTCTTCCTTCCTTCACGTAGAACAGTGCAACATTTGAATGTAAAAGTAATTTTATATTGCCCTCTGCACTCTCAAATTGCAAACTGTCTAGCCTTTGGCCCTTCGCTGACCACGACATTTCTGCAGCTACCAATCTACTCAACCAAACCAGGGGATCAACCCTGATTCAGTGAAGAGCGCAGGAGGGCATGCCAGGAGCAGCACCAGGCATACCTAAAAGTGATGTGTCAACCTGGTGAAGCTACAACACAAGACTATTTTCATGCCAAACAGCATAAGCAGCAAGCAATAGACAGAGCTAAGAGATTCCACAACCAACCGATCAGATCTTAGCTCTGCAGTCCTGCCACATACAGTCATGAATGCTGGTGGACAATTAAGCAACTCACTGGAGGAAGAGGCTCCACAAATATCCCCATCCTCAATGATGGAGGAGCCCAGCTGAAGCATTTGCAACCATCTTTAGCCAGAAGTGCCGAGTGGATAATCCATCTCAGTATCCTCCAGAGGTCCCCAGCATCAGAGATGCCAGTCTTCAGCCAATTTGATTCACTCCACATGATATCAAGAAATGTCTCCGGCAATAGCACGGAATATTTGTGCTCCTAGCCAGGCTTTTCTAGTACAGCTACAACACTGGCATCTACCTGGCAACGTGGAAAATTGCCTAAGCATGTCCTGTACACAAAAGGCAGGACAAATGCAACCTGGCCAATTACTGTCCCATCAGCTTACTCTCATTCATCAGTAAAGTGATGGATGGAGTCATCAACAATGCTCTCAAGCGGCACTTGCTTAGCAATAACTGCTTGCTGATGCTCACTTTGGGTTCCACCAGGGCTACTTAGCCCCTCACCTCATTACAGCCTTGGTTCAGACATGGACCAAAGAGCTGAACTCCAGAGGTGAGGTGAGAGTGACTGCCCTTGACATCAAGGCAGCATTTGATCGAGTGTGGCATCAAGGAGCCCTAGCAAAACTGGAATCATTGGGAATTGGCGGAAAACTCCCTGCTGGTTGGAGTCATAACTACCACAAAGGAAGATAGTTAGGGTTGTTGGAAGTCAATCATCTCAGTTCCAGGACATTACTGCAGGAGTTCCTCAGGATGGTGTCCTAGATCCAACCACCTGCACTTGCTTCATCAATGACCGTAAAGTCAGAAGTAGGGATGTTCGCTGATGATTGCACAATGTTCAGCACCATTCATGACTGTTCAGATACTGAAGCAGTCGATGTTCAACTGCAGCAAGACCTGGACAATATCCAGGCTTGGGTTGTCAAGTGGTAAGTAACATTCGTGTCACAGAAGTGCCAGACAATGACTATCTCCAATAAGAGAGAATGTAACTATCGCCTCTTGACATTTAATGGCATTATATTGCTAATCCCCCCACTATCAACATCCTGGGGATTGCCATTGACCAGAAACTGAACTGGTCCATATAAATACTGTGGCTACAAGAGCATGTCAGAGGCTCGGAATCCTGCGTCGAGTAACTTGCACCAAAACCTGCCCAGCATCCACAAGGCACAAGTCAGGAGTGTGATGGAATGCTCTCCACTTGCCTGGATGGGTACAGCTCAAGAAGTTTGATACTATCCAGGACAAAGCAGCCTGCATGATTGGCACCCCATCCGCAAACATTCACTCCCTCCACCACCGACACATAGTGCCAGCAGTGTGTACCATTTACAAGATGCAGGAACTCACCAAGGCTCCTTAGACATCACCTTCTAAACCCATGACCATTACAATCTGGAAGGATAAGGGCAGCAGACACATGGGAACACCACCACCTTAGATTTCCCCTCCAAGCCACTCACCATCCCGACTTGGAAATATATTGCCTTTCCTTCACTGTCACTAGGTCAGAATCCTGGAACTCCCTCCCTAATAGCACTGTGGGTGTACCTACAGTGCAGACTGCAGACTGTGGTGGTTCAAGAAGGGAGCTCACCACCACCTTCTCAAGGGCAATTAGGGATGGGCAATAAATGCTGGCCTAGTCAGCGATGCCCGTATACCATGAATGAACAAAAAAAAACACACCTTCACCTCTACCTTCTATGCCCTTGACCCCATTAAAGCCATTACTCTCTCTCACCTTCTCTAATTCTAGTCATTCCCATTGCTGCAACCCTTATCTTTGTTCTCTTAAGTCCAAGGGATGCAATCTCAAACAGATGTGGTGGACAATTGGTTTAACCATACACCATCAGATCTGGCAGAAGCACATAAAACACGATCGGGTCGTGCTGTCATCTGAAAACGGCATACTATTCCAGGATGATCGTGGAATTCAAAGGTAACCTGTGGCTTCTCCACTGCAAGCTATCTTAAACCTTGCTTCTGTTTCCTCCACCCTCCCCCACCCACACCCCCACCCCAACCAGTAATGCAATGCGAGATTGTCATGGGTTTATTTGTCACCAAGATTGAGACCATCCAATCAGCGCCCTTCCCTCCCTTCTCGTAGCCACTGGGTCAGACTTCCGCAAAAGCTCCCCCTCTCCTATCTCTGAACTTGTATCTTTCTCTCGCTTCTCTCCTATCTCTGAGCTCATTTTGTCCATGAGACCCACCTCTGCTCTCTCAACCCTATTCCCACTATACTACTGACAGCCCTCTTTCTCTTCCTGGCTCCCATATTAGCAGTTAAGAAATTTAGAAATCGTAGATTGCATGGCCTGTTGAATGGCAGTTCAATACCATTATAGCTGATCTTCTGCCTCAAATCCACTTTCCTGTCCTTTCCTTAGGTTCTGTCCACCTCTACTTCAAATCTGCCATCATCACACCTCTCCTCACAATTCCCTCTGTCCTTGTAAACTGAATTCCCATCTCCAACTTCCTTTTCCTCTCCAAAGTCCTTGAATATGCTGCCACAAATTTGTGCCCATCTTTCCTGGAATTCCATGTTTGAATTCCTCCAATCAGAATTCCAGCCCTTCCAAAGTACTGAAATGGGTCTCATGAAAGTCACAAGTGACGCCCGATGTGATAGTGACAGTGAAACTATCCCACTGCTGCCTCCTAGACCTATGTGTATCTTTTGACACTGTTGATCACACCATTCTCCTCCAATGCTTCTCCCCTATCATTAAGCTAGTGACACTGTGCTTGCCTGATTCTATTCGTATCTATCTAATCACAGCCAGAGAATCGTCATCAATGGTTCTCTCTCATTCCCGTACAGTTACCGCTGGTGTCCCCCAAAGATCTATCCATGGCCCCTTCTGATTTCTCAACTACATATTGGCGCTTAATGGCATCATCTGAAAACACAACATCAGGTTCCACCTGTACAATGTCGACACTCAGCTCTATCTCACCTCACTGCCCTCCAGATCAGGCACCCAATGGCCCACGGAAGGCACCCCCCAGTGACAAGGGCCACCCCATCAGAAAGACCCCTCTCCTCCCACTGCCCCTCTCAGGGTGAGCCTGACACACTTGACTGGGTTCCAGGATCACCTCTGTTGTCGCTGCTCCTTGCCAGATGCAGTCCCAGCAGTGGCCATTGCCCCTAGTGGCATCACTGAGACTGAAGAGCTGCTGAACCCCCTGACTGGCTGGAAGCACTTGGAGGCAAGATCTTCACCTTAGAGGGATGCTGGCTGTTGTCCTTTGAATTGGGTCAGGCTCCCAGAAAAGGACTGGTGGGGTTGCCCCCTGGCTTTCTAGCCCGCTGCCATTAAATTCAGCCTCCAGTATTTCCTCCAATTAAGTATGGAAGACTGAAGCCATGGTCTTCGGTCCCTGCCACAAACTCCACTCCCTAACCACCGATTGCATCCATTTCCCTCATAACTGCCTGAAGTTGAACCTGACTGTTTACAACTTCAGTGTCATATTTGACCCAAGATGTGCTTTCAACCATAGATCTGTGCCATCACTAATATCGACGATTTCCACCTCTGTAGCATCACCTGGCTTTGCCCCTGCCTCAGTTCACCTGCAGGTGAAGCCCTCATCCATGTCCTTGAAACTGCCAGGCATGATTATTTTAATGTACTCCTGGCCAGTCTCCTACATTCTACCCTCCGTAAACTTGAGGTCATTCTAAAATCTGCTGACTATATCCTAACTCGCAGCAAACCCAGTCATCCATCACCCCTGTACTCACTGACCTACAATGGCTCCTGATTAAATAGTGTCTCAATTTCAAATTTCTCATCCTTTTTTTTCAGATCACTCCATGGCCTGGCCCTCCCTATTTCTGTAATTTCCTCCAGCCTTACAACCCTCTGAGATATCTGTGCTCCTCTGACTCTGGTCTCTTGCGCTTCCCTGATTTTAATTGCTTCACCATGGTGACCATTCCTTCAGCTGCCTACATCCTAGGCTCTGGAATTTGCTGCCTAAACCTCTCTGTCTCTACCTCACTTTCCTCTTTTAAGACACGCATGGCTTGGTGTTATATTTATTTTATAAGGCCCCTGTGGAGCACCTTGAGATGTTTCATTACATTAAAGGCACTACATAAATGCAAGCTGTTGTTGCCCATTTTGGCAGTTCCAGTAAATGGAAAACAACCTTTGTATGTTGCTTGAGCCTTGTATGTTGCCTTCCTTTACAGTCAGTTGCTGGTTGTGCGACAATCTACTGTGGAATGCAGAAGCAGATGTGGCTGCCATTATTTACTTTTCTGAAGACAGTTGCCTTGTTTGAATATCATATTTGTAGACCCCATTTTCATAGTGCTATGATGCCATTTATTTCCCAAAGGTGTGGCATTTATGTTTTGAAATGCTGCCAATGGAGGGAGACTTGAACACTTCCTGTCAGCTGCACTCTGAACAACTAATATTTATCTAGCATTCTTAAGATGGTGAAAACATCCCAAGAAGCAGGAGGGAGGAGACAAATCAGAACAAGAATCAGGGAAGAACCTGAAGCTGACTGAAGGCTAATGTGTAGTCAGTGAGTAAGATCATAAGGAGGCTTTTGTAGGTGAAGAGAGATGTGGCAAGGCAGAAGTTTAATTTGAATATTACATGGCTGAAGATTGTCACCAGATGTGGAGAAGGCAGAGAAGGAAACACAAAGGAGACTAGAGTCAGAAGGGAAGGAAGGTGAAATTGAACAGAAACTGGAGGAGGTTGTAAAAGTAAGGTAGACTGAGGCCATACGGAGAAGATAAAATTGAGTACTAAATGCAAAATTTCTTGGTCTTTGGAGTGCATTGGAGCCATGATGAGAAACCGCTGCAAGAAATGTGGTGGCTGCATTGGGAGAGGTAGGAATGGAAGAATGTGAGGGTGGTATTGATGTGGTAGAGCACAGAGAAAAGCATTTCAAGCAGATGGTGCAGTGAAGTTTGCAGGGAGCTTAGAAGGGACAATGCTTCATTAAAAAAATGTAACTTAAAAGTTTAAAAGTACAGCTCTGAGTTTATTAAATATATTGCACATGTACCGATGTTTCAGTTCAAACTGAAAATTTGTTTATCATTGAATTTAAAATATTAATGACGCAAAATTGGGACAGGTAGAGTCCGCTGTTTGGGTGCTGTGAGTGCCATTTGAGGACCAGAATGGCATCGAGACATGAATGCAGGTTTTTGGGGTGAGTCATGATGGATGCCATTTTGCTGTGGGTGTTAGTGGGTGTGTGCGCAAGAGCGGTGAATGGTTGCCAGAATGGTTGCCTGAGGAATTCCTGCAATGCTGTCCTGGAACTGAGATGATTGACCTGCAACAACCACAACCATCTTTCTTTGTGCTAGGTATGACTCCAGCCAGCGGAGAGTTTTCCTCCTGATTCCCAATGACTCCAGTTTTACTGGCACTCTTTGATGCCACACTCGGTCAAATGCTGCCTTGATGTCAAGGGCAGTCACTCTCACCGCACCTCTGGAGTTCAGCTCTTTCGTCCATGCGTGAACCAAGTCTGTAATGAGGTCAGGAACTGAGTAGCCCTGATGGAACCCAAACTGAGCGCCAGTGAGCAGGTCATTGCTAAGCAAGTGCCACTTGAGAGCACTGTTGATGACCCCTTCCATCACTTCACTGATGATCGAGAGTAGGCTGATGGGGCGGTAATTGGCCGGGTTGGATTTGTCCTCTTTTTGTGTACAAGACATGCCTGGGCAATTTCCCACATAGCCGGGTAGATGCCAGTGATGTAGTTGTACTGGAACAGGTTGGCTAGGGGCGCAGCAAGTTCTGAAGCACAAGTCTTCAGTGCTATTGCCAGAGGATGAGGCCAGGTATGTTTTTCCCTCTTGTTGGTTCCCTAAAACCTGCCACAGGCTCATGTCTAGCAACTATGCTCTTTAGGACTCGGCCAGCTCGGTCAGTACTGCTGCTACCCAGCCACTTTTGGTGATGGAAATTTAAGTCCCCCATCCAAAGTACATTCTGTGCCCTTGCCACCCTCACTGCTTCCACCAAGTGGTGTTCGACATGGAGGAGTACTGACTCATCAGCTGGGCGGAGGGTGGCGGGTGGGAGGGTGTGGTACGTGGTAATCAGCAGGAGGTTCCCTTGTCCATGTTTGACCTGATGCCATGAGACTTCAAGGGGTCTGGAGCTAATGTTGTGGACTCCCAGGGCAACTCCCTTCTGACTGTATACCAATGTGTTGCCACCTTTGCTGGGTATGTCCTGTCGGTGGGATCGGCCATATCCAGGGTTAGTGATGGTGGTGTCTGGGATAGTATCTGTTAGGTATGATTCTGTGAGCATGACTATGTCAGGCTGTTGCTTGACTAGTCTGTGAGACAGCTCTCCCAATTTTTGCCCAAGTCCCCAGAAGTTAATAAGGAGGACTTTGGAGGATCAACAGGGCTGAATTTGGCATTGTCATTTCCAGTGCCAAGGTTGATGGTAGGTGGCCCCCGAATAGTAACCACATGTTAAGGTGGAGCATAAAGGAAGAAATAATGGGAGCTTGTCAGAAAGGCACAGCGATAATCATGAGAGATTTTATTATTAAAATATTGAATGGAAAAGTCAGATGGGCAAAGGTCGCCTACATGAGGAGTTCATAGAATGTTTTCGGGACAGTTTCTTAGAACAGCTTGCTCTGGAGTCAACGAGAGGGCAGGCTATACTAGACCTTGTATTGAGCAACGAGATAGGATTAATTAATGATCTCATAGTGACAGCGCCCCTAGGTAGGAGCGACCATAATATGATTGAATTTTACATTAAGTTTGAGGGAGAGAGGAGTGGGTCCAAGACCAATGTTTTTAAAGTTAAATAAGGGCAATTGTGAGGGTTCGAAAGCAGAGCTGGCTGAAGTGATTTGGCAAATTAGGTTAAGGGATAGGTCAATGGAGATGCAGTGGCAAACATTTAAGGGGATATTTCAGAATACACGGAATAAATACCTTCCAACGAGTAAGGAAAAGTCCAAGGGATGGACACACCATCTGTGGTTAACTCGAAGGGTTAAAGACAGCATCAGACTTAAAGAAAAAGTATATAATTGTGCAAAGACGGGTGGAAGGTCAGAAGTTTGGACAGAATATAAGGAACAACAAAGATTGACTAAAAGATTAATAAAGAGGGAAAAGTTAGAGTATGAGAGAAAGGTAGCCAGATATATAAAAACAGTTGGTAAGAGTTTCTATAAATATTTTAAAAAGAAAGGAACTTCCATCTACCTGAAATGTTAGCTCTGTTTTTCTCTCCACAGATGCTGCCAGACCTGCTGAGCACTTCCAGCATCTTCTGTATTTATTTCAGGCTTCCAGCATCTGCAGTAATTTACTTTTGTATTATTGTCAGATTTTTTCTGATGGCATTGCCCATTCACTTTCTCACCGTGTTTCTCAAATCTCTTTGCCTCCCCCAAAAGCTCATTCATTTATCCCTTGAAGCCATTTATATTATCTGCTTCAGTGACTTTCCCTGGTAATTTATTCCCTGTCTCGCTTGGCATTTCGGTAAAAATGTTCTTCTTCCATTTTAATTTCTAAAGTTAAATTTTTTTACTTCTATCCATGGCGACTGAAACCTTGATAATGAACAATGAAGAATACCTTTAAAGTTATAGTGTCTTTTGAGCTACCCAAGTCACTTTCTGCAGTCAAAATGTTTTAAGCACAAGAAGGAAATTGGAAGTACATACTATTAGAAAAACAAAGTCAAGCAAATGTTAAAACTTTACCTTGTAGGAGGTCCATAAAGAACTAAACTGTAGAAAAAATAATATCAAACAAAACCCAAAGTCTGAGATGATAAAGGAGCTGATGGTGGAAAGGCAGTGTACAAGGTTAGAATTGCATTCTGTCACATGCAGTTTATTTTTGTTCAGAGTGATTATGTTTGTTGCCCTTTTATGTTTTACTAGTAGTATCTAATATCTAAAGTGACCTCAGGTGCACAATAATACTGTTGTCTCCAGCTTAATCATTATAGTTGGGCTTTGATTCTTTTGACAAGCCCTATAGGCAATTATGTACCATAAATGGCAAAAATTCTCTGTAATCCGCACTATATCAGAAGGAGTACTATATGCAATAATGTTTAATATTCACTTCATCTGCTACTACAATAATATGAATGTAATTTCTCTATTGTTTTTCAAGTCATAGGTACAATATTATTGCAAATTGTGGTATTCTGCTTTTACCCTCTCTATAACTC
Source organism: Cetorhinus maximus (assembly GCF_964194155.1). NCBI lineage: Eukaryota > Metazoa > Chordata > Chondrichthyes > Lamniformes > Cetorhinidae > Cetorhinus > Cetorhinus maximus. Next base: position 62,286,058 of record NC_135896.1, on the reverse strand, counting down.
ATGTTTTTGAAATGGTTTTATGAGTTTAAATATGTTGACATTTTAAGAATACAGATTAGTGCAAAACACCAAGATGTGCTGTACCACAGTAACAGTATTCAGATACTTTGTGTTTTGTATCCAGTTACTACAGTATGCTGGCCTAGAATAAGCAATCCTATACCATTTAAAAATATGTTTTTCTAGATACTAAGTAATTATTATGAACTAATTCAACATGTTTTGACCATGCAATCACCAAGATCCTATTAAGTTGAAATTACTACCTTTATTTAACTTTTAATCACTTCAAATTAAAAAAAAATGTTTTCCTGTTACGCCCAACAATATTGCACTTGACTGCCTGAGGTGGATTGAACATTCAATCCTCTAGGCTACACATCTTAGCAACTGATATTAATAGCTTTGCTTTGAATCACAGGCATTAACTTACAGTACTTGCTTTGAGTTGTTAAGACTATAAATTGCAGTCTGGCAGTTGATGGCACGTTCCACGCTATAAAATTTTGCGATGTTACCCCTGATGACTGTGAACTTAGATTTATTAGTGTTCATTTTAATTACTTTTAAATCTATCATCTTGAGGTAAACTAAAACAAAGTAAATCTGTTGAAGCAGGGTAATTGAATAACTTATAAAATGGAACACTCACAGTACTGATAGTGCCATTGAAACAGAAGGGAAGAAAAGGAGACCAATAACTTTATTGGATTTTTTTCCATTATTAAAACATAACTACAGAGAAAAGATAGCCAAGATCGAGAACAGTAGGAAAGATGACAAGGCATCCCATGTTGACATAACGTGATTGCAAGCTTTTATAGATTGAAGAGAATGGAGAGGAAGCTAACAAATTTTGTGGTTTTAAGGCTCTGCGAAAGACTATCTTAGAATTGTAGATGGTGCGATAAGTTTTGATTTCAACATAGCTATGTTGTGGTGAGGAGAGGAAGATCACATATAATGGCAGATTTGCAGTATAGAATGAACCAGAGAGAAAAAAATTCAGAGGCGCATTCAAGCCTTCATCATCTAGGGTTTAGTCCTGTTTAGTATCCAATGGAAAGCATGTATGGGGACTTGGCAAAGGCAGTACATGCTTCCGCTTTGTTGCATGGCATTAAAGGTCCAGGCTCACATATGAAGAATGTCTACTTGAACAGGTCATTGTCCATAACAGTACGAAGAAAATAGCCCTAAACTCTGAGCAGTGTGAGGGGTTGGTGGTGCAATGGGTAGGAGATGTCATTTGAAGATGCATTCACTAATCTTGAGCACGTGTATGAGATTATTGAACTTTTTCTGACACTGCTGCCAAATTCACAGGATCAGAATCTGGGTATTGACCACTCTGGCCACCTGCTCCCATTCCCTTCCCAGGATATGCCCTGAGAGCCTCTTTACCTATGTGAAAACATTGCATCTCTCTTAGATAAAAGCAAAATACTGCGGATGCTGGAAACCTGAAACAAAAACAAAAATACCTGGAAAATCTCAGCAGGTCTGACAGCATCTGCAGAGAGGAATACAGTTGACGTTTCGAGTCCGTATGACTCTTTCATACGGACTGGAAAGGTTAACTGTATTCCTCTCCGCAGATGCTGTCAGACCTGCTGAGTTTTTCCAGGTATTTTTGTTTTTGTTTCATGGCATCTCTCTTCCTTGCAATCTCCTTCACTAAGCACTGCACCTCAAAATCTGGGAGACCCCCTACTGGCCTGTTGCTTTATTTACTGTGCTTTACCTTCTCGCCAAGCCTTCCAGAGACAGTTGTTGCAGCTTCTGTTGTATGAGTACAGCTTCCCTTTAAGAGGAGCAGGCTACCTTTAAGACATGTGTCATGTTAGCCTTGTGTGTACCTGGGCCCCCTGAAGAGTGCGCAACCAATCAACAGCATATTTTGTGCTAGATTGTACACTGAAATCATTTAGATTGACAGGCAACATGAAGTTTGCATGCTGCCTGCTTCAGTGGGACCAGACTTGGGGCAATTGTGCATCACGATCTCCGTGCCCAGTTTCAGGCTTTATCCAATTTTTGCCCCTTGATCACTTCCACTAATGATGTCATATACAGATACATCTAGGACTGTTAGACTGGTGAGAAGGAGGTCAAGGACAAGGGCCAATCTGGCTGATAGGTCCTTTAGGACACAACCATCTTGGTCAGTAGTGATGCTAGCATCCCCCCACCCTGATTGCGTTCTGTTCCCTTGATGTACTCAGTGTCTCTTCCAAGTTCTGTTCAACATGCAGGTGCACTAATTCATCAGTTGAGGGAGAGTGATCAGCAGGAGGATTTTCTTGTTCTTATTTGACTTGAAACCATGAAACATCATGGGTCTTGAAAACTCCCTGGGTCATTCCTCTGGTAGATCTGACCTGTTCATGGGACAGAGCATACCAGGACATGATGATGAAGAAGGCTGGGGTGTTGACCAGTAGGCATGGTTCTCTGAACTGTTTATGTCAGTCTGCTTTTGACAAGTCTGTGGGATAGGTCTGCCAGCTTTGCAAGGACTTGATGAATACAGCTTCATTCACAGTTCCTCGTGTAATGGAACAGTTTATGCATGCGTGTCATAAAATCAGTAGCGAGTAATATTTGTGCTACACAAGTGTCATGCAGCAACCAATCCCAGCAAGAGGGAAAGGCTAATCATCTCCCTTGACATTCAATTGTATTACCACCAGAGTCTCCCACCATCCTAGGGATTACCATTGACCAGAAACTCAATTGGAGCTGCTGCAGTAGTTCACCTTCTATCTCTCTTTTCACCATAAAAAAGACACAAATCAGGAGTGTAATTTCAGGCTCTCCACTTGTCTGGATAGGTCCAAATGCAACAATACTCAAGATAAGCATTCAGGATAAAGCAGTCTGCTTAATCAACATTTCACTAGTCTAAATATCCATCCCCTCCAGAATAAGTGTACTGTGGCTGCAGTGTGTACAATGTATAAAATTAACTGGGGGTGGACAGTAAATGCCAGCTTTGAAGCTCACACCCATAAGTGAATTTATAAAAAAGTTCACTGTTCATCACTGTTCACCCCATGTGTTTGTCAGCAAATTTTGAGAACACCATATGCTCAGGTCCAAATTCTATCTGAGTGTGCATGTATATCTGTAATAAAAACATTGGAAGCAAGAGTGAGCCTAGCACTCTTTGGATACACCAGTTCCAACTCTTCCCCAATTTCAGCACCACCTGTTTAAGCTAATTCTATGTTCCTTGCCTTTCAGTTACCTTTCTATCCATGTGAATACATAGACCTGTATGTACGTTCCCTCTTAAACCATGGACTGGGTTTTCATAAGCCCGTAAGGGTGAGGTCGGGTTCAGGCATGGTTTGAAAACCTCTGGATCCCGATGCCTCTGGAATGCGCTGCAATTTTCAAAGGGAGGGCGGGGAGCCAGCATCATGCATGCCTCCAATTAACTGATTGTTGCGTTTGTGGTGGTATGGGGAAACTGGAAGGCCTGGGACACGTTAGGGAGCAGCTGTTATGAACACAGCAGGGAGCCATGAGTGCTAATGGTCAACAGTTATGAGAGGGAGGAGATAAACTCAGCTGCTCAACTAGTGAGACAGAACTGCCATTGCTAGTGCTGAGAGGCTTGCTTTTCTTCACAGTGAGTGGTTGGACTCCTGAGAGTGACGTGAAGCATCACTTGGGCATCAGAGGTGGATAAAGGAAGCATTGATGAACCAATAAGTAGCAGGTGAGGGAGATGAGATGGGAGCAGGCCACGCTGACATTGGACAGAGTAGCAAGGAGGAGCTTGCAGATGCATCCTGCTGGTCAAGAGAAGGCCAGAGAAGCACAGTGAGGAGCTGCAAGGGGAAGAAGGTGCTACGCAACACATCGGGTAAAGCAGCAAAGAGTCAGTTACTTTCAAATGACAGAGTGCCAGTGCCATAGGAGACTTTGTTGTTGGTCTCAGACATTTCTGCTCTGGTCCATAATGACCTGATTCCTCACAGCCCACATGGCAGTCCCCTAACACACAAATCCAAATTATCTGCAGCCGTCAAGGTCACCATAGCATAGAATTTGTATGCATCTGGATCATTCCAGGAATCAGTTGCGGACCTGGATGGATCTCGCAGTTGGTAATTCATTGTGCTATCCATTTTGAGACAGATGGGCCAGTGCAAGCACAGAGGGCATTGGACTTTGCCACTATTGATGGTTTCCCCCAGTCTCAGGGGTCATCAGTTGTACCCACAGAGCCAACAAGGCAGCGGCAGACAAGCCAGCCAGATTCCTGAACAGAAAAGGCTTCCATGCATTGAATGTCTAGCTGGTCTGTGACCACAGGAAGTGCACTGAGCTGGGGGATAAGGGTTATCTCTTGAAGAGGTGGCTCTTGACAAGTGTCTGGTACACAGCCATAGAAGCTAAGAGATGCTACAACCAAAACCATATGCTAACACAGACCTACATTGAACAAACCATTGGCATCTTGAAGATATACTTCCAATGAGATGGTACCCTTCAGTACAAGCCAGCCAGGGTGTATCATATTGTAGTTGTTTGTTGTGCCCTAGTTGTTCATTATGCACTGCACAACGTGACAATGCAAAGAGGACTGGAGCTGCATGAATAAACAGGTGGACCAGGGATGCCGCTCTTCCTCGGAGAAGGAAGAGGAGGATGAAGGGGATGCTCTAGAGAAGCCCAGTGTCCAATAATTGGAAGAAGTACATTGAGGCCATCCCAGGGCCCACGGTGATTGGCAGGCTGGCATGGCTGCAAGGCCTATGCTGATTCAGCAACATTTCACTTGAGCACCTCTCAGGCCTATGACAGATGATTCTATAACTCACCTTCCAACCAGCTAACACACCAGTCTGAATTATCCCTTTGTCACCCACAGCGATTGAGACTGGGGCCTCCACTGCCGACATTCTCCACTAATGCAGACTATGGCACTGCAAGAAACCCAGCACTCCCCATTCCCTCCAGTCCTTAATTCCATGTCTCTTTTGACATCAAGCAATGAACGACATATTAAAGGACAATTCAATGAACATCCAAACTGAGAAAACATCATCCAAATGACCCATGACGTGCATCGAACGACATGGTACTATGCGCTTACATCCGCTTCTATGGAGTGTTCCCTCTGTAGTTGTGGATGAGTTGGAGGCAGCCTGTCCCCTTGTCTCTGCTCGTGGATGAGATGCCTGTGGCTTCTATCCTTGTCATAGAGATGCCCATGGGAGCTCTTCCACAGGATGCGGGACCTGCACCCTTGCAGGGGCAACCAATGTCACAAGGCCATGCAGCATTGATGGCTCCTCAGTTGGAGGGCCAAGGATGGCAGTATCCCCTGAGGGGTGGCCCCCTTATAATCTCTTCGACTGCCTCAGGGCATTCGTGGTACTCTTGCACGCTGAATGATGCCACCAGTTGGGACACTGCTGGCATTCACTCCTCGCATTTCTGTGCCGTTAGCAACACTGAGCAGTCAATGCTACAGAGAGTGTCACTCTCCCTGTGCATATTAGCACAATGCTCCTGCGTCCACTCAGAGCGATGCTGCTTATGGTTATCCTCAACGGTGGCCACTCTGTCAGTGGAAGAGCTCATATGTTCAAAATGCTGAGTCATCAGAGAGCACATGCACTGCATGAACTCCTCCATTGTCTACCCATGGCTCTGCCGTGCCTCAGGGATCTCCAACATTCGGAAACTCTACTTTGTCTGATGCTCCAAATAAAACTGTCCTTGTGTGTGACACCTGAGGCTCAACATCTATGCCCACAGGGGGATTGCCCACAGCTGACTCAGACTCACTTTCCTCGGTCAGTTTTTATGGAGTATTTTAATTTAATTTAGTTCTTAATTACCCAAGCTTAATTATCCAATTACCCGTTTCCAAAATAACCCAATAAAATGTTTTAGTTCGGACAAGACTTTAACCATAAAGCAAGACAGAACACTCGAATAGCAAATCAAAATTAAAAAATGATCTTTAAAGGAAAATGCATACTAACAACATGAAACAGACTTTTACAGCTTCAGTCATATGATTAGGCCGCTGAGGTCATAAATTTCCTCAGGTTCCTTCATTGACAGCAACTCTTTACAAATTCTGCCTGGGAAGCATCCAGTACATGACTAGCTAGCAAAGATGTCACTCGCAGCCTCTACTTTTAACCCCTAAATTACTATTAACTGATCTCAGATCAAGTCTGTTGTAACTTTGTAATTGGCCAAGTTTATTGCTGGATGCTTTAATTGGAGTTTAACTACTTGCATGCATTATCCATCCAAACAAACCATGTATCTTTCATATTGTCTTTCCTATCTGACTTTGCACAACTGGCTACTGTTCGCTCTCATCTTAACAAGGTTAAGGTCAGGGTGATGCTGAACCAGTACGTACACAATATCTGATTTGATGCTCACCCAAAGGCAGAATCTTACAGCAACAAGTTAGCACTTTTAAACTTACATACTTAACCCACCTTAATAACTACTTAATTTATATAATCGTGTATTCCACCTCCACAAAAAGGAATTGCATATCTATGTGAATGGCCAGAGCCTAAAGCATGACCTCAACCCAACATACTTGGGAGTGACTCCATGTAGGACTCTGTCCTTCCCGGAACATTTGAAGAAAACAGCAGCAAAGGTCAAACCAGAAACAACCTACTAATTAAACTTGTTGGACCTATGTAGGGTGCTGCTGCCACAACACTCTGGACCTCAGCAGTTGCCTGATCATAACTCCACAGCAGGGTACTGTGCACCTGTCTGGCAAAGGTCATCACACACACATCTTGTTGATATTCAATTGAACGCCACAATGCACATCATAACTGGAACTCTCCACTCAACACTTCTCTGTTAGCTTCCTGTCCTCACAAACATCACTCCACCACACTTCCACCAACTGATGAAAAGCTGCAAGCTGGCTGAAAACACTCGTGCTGCACCTCACTTACCACTCTATGATGACCTGTTCAACCCACCTTCCATCGTAGCACCCCATATGGAGCACCTTTCCTGAGCAAGATCTACTAGCAGACATCCTTTGAATAAAGGAATCAGGAACACAGGAAGTCACTAGCAAGTTTCTTATGACAAAGTCCACTTGTCGAATGACAGGCTTTAAGCTGCCAAAACAACAGTGGTACTTGCCAAATAGGTTCGGGACAAGGCAGGGCCCCTGTGCAGCCAACCGCCATTCAGTACAAGCTCCTTATGCACTTGTGGAGAGACACAAATTACTGAGGAGTGTCCCCTCTACAGACTAAGTGGCAGACTGATTACCTTAAACTCAGCAAATGTGGAAGCTATCACTTGGCTTCAGGGATATGCGTTTGCTAAATAATAAATAATTATTAATCCTTCAATTATAGCTTAACCAAGGTGCAGTACTCCATCAATCAACTGTTTCTGGCTGGTTGCTAATTATGCAGTAATTCTTAATTAATACACGTGAGTTTATAAAATACAGAGCACAAAATGGCCTCTTTAGTTCAATGTTAGTTCAAAATGGGTGTCTTGACCATATTAGCCTACTACAGTGAATCTGATGTGAAAATAGTCTATAAATGGTCAAGTTACACTAAAAATCTACTACCCAGGCCTACTTACGCCTCCTGAGATTGATGGTGAAATATATCGCCAATTTATCCCTCACTACTTATGTGATCTCTTTCCTATTTCTTTTGAGGCATGAGAATTATTCTCCAGCTCAAATTGGATTTATGTGTTTGCAGTCTTCTAGTGAAGCCCCTCAAGATGTAGAGGATGAAAATAATGACCACTGTGTTATCAGTTTTACCAGGACAAAAATAGGTGAAATAGTTCTGAGCCAAAGGCATTTGCTTACATTAACAATAGTTTGCCACCAGTGGGTTTTCTCATCTTACAGTTCCTTAATCCCTTTATCTCATCTCTCATTATCTTGTTGCATCTTAACTTCATGTCTTTGGGATGCCTCTGTCCTTTTAATGATATTCTTTAAGTTTAGAGACAGAATGGGTATGAGGTAGCCTAGTTGGATTATGACCTTTAATGCTTGCTCTTGCATTCCAAAATTGATTCTCAGTTCAGTGACATTGTGAGTAGGTATTGGGAATATGACATCATTCCCAATTTGAGTTTTTGTGTGGGTTTAAAACAAAAGGTGGGTTTTATTGTAGGGCACCACCATGTCCCATATTTCATAAATAGGCCATTTGTGGTGATACAATAGACTCCCTTGCCTTTATATACATGTTGGTTCCCAAACTCATCCCATCTTTGAAGACTCAACTTACAAGTTGTTGACCTGTGATCCAGGGTAAACCCACAAGTGGTTTTCCAAGATTCCTAACAGCACAATGACACATGATGTTTTACTCAAAATTTGGACTAAACCAGGTGTACCCTTGCTAAATTAAGGTGGTTGGGTGAGACATGTGGCATACATGGATCTGGTCATCCCAGACACCTTGTAAATCTCTGATTCAATGCCTTTTCCAAAATAGGTAGCCATAGTACCACAGGTACTATGATCCCATGATGGTTTTCTCCATCTTCCTTCACTACATGAGATAACCCAAGCTGTCAGGTCTTGTCTACACTGCCTCTCCCTCTAAATCATATCTTAAGCATGGTGTCATTGACGTAAGTTGGAATGGGGTTGCTTTCTATGTCTTCCAGTATTGTTTCCACCTGATCTAGCATATAATTCTCCCAGATGGCACACATGATGACCTTAGCTGTTTCTTTCTCAGCTCCCCATTTACATTATTGTGAATTTGTTGGTAAAGGTTATTTCATCTTTGGTTAATAGGCTTCAACCTATTTCATCCACTGTTGCTTTCTCACTAACATTGTCATCCAATGACATTGTTTGTAATTGTCTTCTCATAGCTTCGTTGTATTCCATCATAATTTCTATACCTATCCTATTCCAGATTGTAGTCCCTACAGAGGCACCAATTCCTAACCATTGCCAAATACTTCTTTTCCTTTTCCTCTGACTTTCTCCACCATCAAGATTAGCTTCTTCTGTTATGTTCACATTCTCAAACCCTTCTAAATCTGACCATTTTCCACCCCCTGCCCCTACCAACTTGACTCTGAGCATGGTTCTTATTCATAAAATCTTTTATCTTTTTTACCACTAGTTGATCATAAAATTTCTAGTATTCTTGGGAGCACAGGGCTTTGGGAAGAGGAATACCTTTGAATTGTGAACGGGCAGGCACAATTTAATAGGCTGTGCTCAGGTTATCTCTAACCCATTAACCGGTCTTTCCTCCATTCTAGCACACTCAGTTTGATTCCCTTCCTCTATTTATCAGTTTGATTCCCTTCCTCTATTTATATATATAAATATAACCCCAACTCCAATGTTGATTGGATTAAAGACTTTAAACATGGCGGTTCAGTTTCAATGATGCAAGTACCTGTTTGTGCAGCAATTTAATGTTCCCTGATGTCTTTTGCTTGGTTTGGGCAAGTTTAATTTAAGATCTTTGCTGACATAAAGAATTCCTATTTTTTGCCCTCTTGGCCCAACAAATACTCTGTCACCCAGTGTGAATGTAGGTGTTACCATGGGCTGGATTTCATCCTCGGGTTGGGTCGTGGGAGTGGGTAAAATTCCCAGCCAGGCCTACCCGCCTTGGGAGAATGTACCTGCAAGGATAGGATCTTCATTGGGGTGGGCACAGCTGCAGTTGGGCCAGCTGACCCTTGATAAAGGCCGAAGGCAGCCACAGGGGCTGTCCTAGTGCTATGGGACTTTGTCCCAGTTATCATAAAAACAGCAGCCCTCCAGCCTGCAACCTCCCTCAACTCCCCCTTCTGACACTCCCCGTACCCTATTCTTGCACCTTATGCCTTCTCCCCACCCCTTATGGCCCCTCATGCCTTCCATGGGCAAGGTATGCCTCCACCCACCACCTATGGTCCCTCATGCACTCCATGCTAAGCTATGCACCACCACCCAACCTAATGACCCCTCATGACTCCCATGCCAAAGTATGACCCACTACAACTGCTATGGCCCTCACACCCCCAATGCCAAGGTATGCCCCCGCCCACCCTTACAACTCCTCATGCCCACATACCAAGTTGTGTATCATCATCAGCTCCCTATATCCCCTCATGCCCTCCTTCCCAGCTATGGCACTACCATGCCGACATACCCACTATACACTGTATAGAAGCAATAAACCCTTTGGTAACAGTAGGATGTGAAAGAAAAGCTTTAAAAAAGTTATTCATTGATAACTTTCCAGTTCCTTAAAAAAAACACTCCTTTTTACTATAGCCCAATAAAAGTATCAATCGTCCAGATCATTTAAAGCACTTGAAACCTCTTTATTTTGGGTAAATAAACATTGTGAAATTCACAGCATAGATCAGAGACCCAAAGCTGTCAATCCAATAATGTTCTCCCTGAGGCTCAGGTGTTTCAAAGTTTAATGGATGTCTGAGCTTTCTGCCAAGAAGACCAAGTGAGGCTTGGCTGCGAACCCAGGAATCCATTAGCCTGTTGAATGGGTGAATGGGCATGGAAATGTCATAGCTTAGCTTGGGGGGCATGATGGCCCATAACGGTTGTTGGGGGGGTGGGGGGGGGGCATACCTTTGCATGGGGGGATTTTTTTTATTTGTTCATTGGATGTTCATTGGCAGCATTTATTGCCCATCCCTAATTGCCCTTGAGAAGGTGCTGGTGTGCTGCCTTCTTGAACTGCTACAGTCTATGTGTTGTTGGAGCACCCACAGTGCTTTTAGGAAGGGAGTTCTCATGGTCACCTAGTGACCATGAAGGAACGGCGATATGGTGTTACAACCGGGATGGGAGGAGTGCGCGAATTACCAAGCCCCACTACTCTGCAGGCCGTACCATTAATTTAAATGTTTAATTTTCTCACCAAAATGGCCAATTGTGTACCTATACCTATAGTACCCAGAAGAAAAGAGACTCTGACCAGGTCTCTTTCAAAAACTCAGAATTATAAATTTATTTCAAAACAAAACTTCTTTTAACAAGTTGCAAGTACTGGTTAACACACAATTGTAATCGGGAAGTATAACTATCTATCTCTTCCTAAAGAATTCCCCGAGCACACACACACACACACAGACAAACAGACAGTGTTTCTCTGCAGAGATGGGTTTTGGGGGGTGGGCGTTAGAAAATAAAGGATAAAGCCTGCAGGGTCTCGACGTTGTCAACCTGGAGTTCTCTCGTGTGAAGACAGGCTGCTGGTCCTGGTGGATGCTTGGAAGTTCTCACCACTGGTCTCAGCTTTGCAGGTCCAAATGCAGGCTAGTTACACTCAGATGAGGGTTCTCTGGCTACAGGTTGATTGCCACATGCAATTTTAGGCAAGTTAGAGAGAGGGAGCCAGTCAAGGTAGCCTTCACTCCTCAGCTTGTTCTCCAACAAAACTGTCTTCAAAACAAGCAGGTTCACAACTTAAGTTTTTTTCCTCTCTCCAGTATGATTGCCTTTTTGTCTCCCAGCTTTATTAATTTAATTGCTTTACAGTTCAACACAAACAATCAACTCCTTCTCAAATACCATATAGGTCAGGTGATTTCTTAGAAGAGGCCTTCTTATTGACAGTTCCAAGGTGAACTTATGACCTTCTTTAAAAAAAAACCCAGCTTAGCATCTACATGTCCAGATTATGCCAAATCCTTCCATTTTGTAAAATAAAACTTCATTCTTGAGAGATGTGATTCTAACAATAGTTCCAAGTCAGAATGGTGTGTGACTTGGAGGGGAACTTGCAGGTTCCCATGCATCTGCTGCCCTTGTTCTTCTAGGCGGTAGGGGCCTAGATTTAGAACATATTGTCGAAGGAGCCTTAGTGAGCTCCTGCAGTGCATCTTGTAGATGGTACACACTTCTGCCACTGTGTGTTGATGGTGGAGGGAGCGAATGTTTATGACGGTGGGTAGGGTGCTAATCAAGCGAGCTGCCTTGTCCTGGATGGTGTTGAGCTTCTTGAGTGTTGTTGGTGCTGCACTCATCCAGGCAAGTGGAAATTGTTTCATCACACACCTGACTTGTGCCTTGTAGATGGTGAACAGCCTTTGGGGCATCATGAGTGTTATTCGCAGAATTCCCAACCTCTGACCTGTTCTTGTAGCCACAGTGTTTATATGGTTTGTCCAGTTCAGTTTCTGATCAATGGTCGCCCCAATATGTTAATAGCAGGGGATTCAGTGATGGTAATGCCATTGAATGTCAAGAGGAGATGGTTAGATTCTCTCTTGTTGGAGATGGTCACTGCCTGGAATTTGTGTGGTGTGAATGTTACTTGCCACTTGTTAGCACAAGCCTGGATGTTGTCCAGGTATTGCTGCACTTGGACAAGGACTGCTTCAGTATCTGAGGAGTCACGAATGGTGCTGAACATTGCGCAATCATCAGTGAACATCCCCACTCTGATCTTATGATGGAAGGAACGTCACTGATGAAGCAGCTGAAGATGTTTGGGCCTAGGACACTACCCTGAGGAACTCCTGCAGTGATGTCCTGGTACTGATACAATTGACCTCCAACAATAACAAAAATCTTTCTTTGCATTAGGTATGTCTCCAACCAGCAGAGTGTTTTCCCCCTGATTCCCATTGACTTCAGTTTTGCCAGGGTTCCTTGATGCCATGCTCAGTTAAATGCTGCCTTGATGTCAAGGGCAATCACTCTTACTTCACGTCTTGAGTTCAGCGCTTTTGCCCATGTTTGGACCAAGGCTATAATGAGGTCAGGAGCAGACCCCAAACTGTGCGTCAGTGAACATGTTGTTGCTGAGTAAGTGGTGCTTGATAGCATTGTTGACAACGCTTTGCTGATGATTTGAGAGTAGGCTGATGGGGTGGTATTTGGCAGGGTTGAATTTGTGACAGGACCTACCTGGGCAATTTTCACAGTGGTGGAGCTGTGCTGGAACAGGTTGGCTAGGGCGCTAGCTCTGTAGCGCAAGTCTTCATGACTATTGTCAAAGTGTTGTCAGTGTCCATAGTCTTTGTAGTATCCAGTGCCTTCAGCCGTTTCTTGGTATCATGTGCAGTGAATCAAATTGGCATCTTTGATGCAGGGCACCTCCGGAGGAGGCTGAGATGGATCATCCACTTCTGGCTGAAGATAGTTGCAAATACTTTAGCCTCGTCTTTTACACTGATGCGCTGGACACACCTTCACTGAGGATGGGGATATTTGTGGAGCTTCCTCCTTCAGCTAGTTGTTTAATTGCCCACCACCATTCAAGACTGGGTGTGGCAGGACTGTAGAGCTTAGATCTGATTTGTTGGTTGTGGGATCGCTTAGCCCTGTCTATTGCAGCTGCTTTCGCTGTTTGAGATGTAAGTAGTCCTGTGTTGTAGCTTCACCAGGTTGACGCCTCGTTTTTAGGTATGCCTGGTGTTGCTCCTGGCATGCCCTCCTGCTCACTTCATTAAACCAGGGTTGATCCCTACTTTGAGGGAAACGGCAGAATGGAGGATATGCTGGGCCACAAGGTTACAGATTGTGGTTGTATACAATTCTGCTGCTGCTGATGGCTCACAGCGCTTCACGGATGCCCAGTTTTGAGCTGTTAGATCCATTTGAAATCTATCCCATTTAGCATGGTGGTAGTGCCACACAACATGATGGAAGGTATCCTTAATGGGATGACGGGATTTCATCTCCACAAGGACAGTGCGGTGGTCACTCCTACCAGTACTGTCATGGACAGATGCATCTGCAGCAGTTAGATTGGTGACGATGAGATCAAGTAGATTTTTCCCACTTGTTGGTTCTCTCACCACCTGCCAAAGACACAGTCTAGCAGCTATGTCCTTTTGGACTTGGCCAGCTCGGTCAGTAGTGGTGCTACCGAGCCACTCTTGGTAATGAACATTGAAGTTCCACACCCAGAGTACATTATGTGCCCTTGCCACCCTCAGTGCTTCCTCCAAGTGGTGCTCAACATGGAGGAGCACTGATTCATCAGCTGAGGGGGGGGGACGGTAAGTGATAATCAGCAGGAGGTTTTCTTGCCCACATTTGACCTGATGCCATGAGACTTCATGGAGTCCAGAGTCAATATTGAGGATTCCCTGGACAACTCCCTCCTGACTCTACACCAATGCGCCGCTGCCTCTGCTGAGTCTATTCTGTCAGTGGGACAGGACATATCCAGGGATAGAGATGTCTGTGACATTGTCTGCAAGATATGCTTCTGTAAGTATAACTATGTCAGGCTGCTGCTTGACTAGTCTTTAGGATAGCTCTCCCAATCCTGGCACAAGCCCCTAGGTGTTAATAGGGAGGACTTTGCAGGGTTGACAGACTGAGCCATTGTCGTTTCTGGTGTATAGGACTATGCCAGGTCGTCCATCTGGTTTCATTCCTTTTAGACTTTGTAGCAGTTTGATACTGAGTGGCTTGCTAGGCAATTTCAGAGGGCATTTAAGAGTCAGCCACATTGTTGTTGATTTGGAGCCACATTTAGGCCAAAGCAGGTAAGGACGGCAGATTTCCTTTTCTGAAGGTTTTTTACAACAATCAACAATGGTTTCGTGGTCACCATTAGGCTAGCTTTATATTCCAGCTTTTTTTATTGATTGAATTTAAATTCCATCAACTGTGGTGGTGAGATTTGTATCCATGACCCTGGGCCTCTGGATTATTAGCCGAAACACATTACCACTATGCCACCGCCTCCCCTCGAGGGCCATAGGAAGTGGGTGAGGGGATATACCTTGACATAGGAAACATGAGGGGTCATGGGGGTGTGGTTGGAGCAACATACTTTGGCATAGGAGGCATGATGGGCCATATGGATTGTTTGGCCGGCATACCTTGGCATGGGGACATAGTGGGGGCCATAGCCTCCCTCATGAAACTATGGTTCATAACATCTCTGAGGTGCTGTGAACTGTCACTCTCTGAAAGGTTAGCTCAACTCCATGAAAATTGGGAAGACTAGGATGTGCCTGTCCCTGCAATGGCGCTGGCCAGGTCGCGAGTGCAGGTTGCGGGCTTGCCATCTGAACCGCTCCTTGTAGAGGCACTTCTGAAAATTGAAAACTCCGGGAATGTGATCAGAAGTCCCAGAATCTCAACCTGCCCGCCATTTTAAAAAGGTATCCAAGTGATCCCAATTCGGTGAAAATGTAGCCCCATGTCAGCAAAGTCTATTCAATTATATTCAGTTCTCAATCCTTCACCCTCTTCGACTGTGATCACTCTGTTGATTCCATCTGTGGCCCAGTCACATCACAGTAATTACGTTGACGACCGACAAAATTGTCAAAATTACTCCTGTCACAGAGCCCATTGGTTCTGGGGTGTCCATCCCTGTTCATAAAATGTTGACCCTCGAGAAGTTTAGGCAGGCCATGGATATTAAGATGTAGATTATTAGGATATACATCTATAATGTAACAAAGCGCAGTATTTACTCTTTCGCAGTTTTTAACTGATTAATGTGGTACTATTTTCTGTTTTTACTTTTACCTTTCTTCTCTTTACCAAGCTGTATCAAATATACAGCTGGACTCAACTTGTCTTATAGGAAATGGTCTTTTCCTTTTTGGATCAAACAAATTTTCCTTCTTACTGTTGTTGAGAGTCATGACTAAATCCCCAACATCATAACCATAAGGTCTTACTTTTGCATTAGAATTCTTTTTGATTCTCTTTTTTGAAGTTCCCAAGTTCTTTGCCACATACTCATGTAGTAGAGCTGTTTGTCCCACCATTTGTTCCAGCCATTTGGAACTGCATGTTTCCTGTGTTAGAGGACTAGTTGCTGTCAGTATCGAATGGCTTGCGGAGTCTCCCTGGCAATGCCTGATAAGGAGAAATGCCTGTGGTTCTGTGAGGAGTTGATTTTATAGCCATGAGGCACGGTGGTAACATGTTAGCCCAGTGAGTGGGGTGATCTGTACATAACATTTTCAACGTTGTTTTTAAAGTACTGTTTCTTATTTCCACGATTCCAGAAGACTGTGGGTGGTGACCTTTTAAAAATTCATTTACAGGATATGGGCGTCACTGGCTAGGCCAGCATTTATAGCCCATCCCTAATTGCCCTTGAGAAGATGATCGTGAGCTACCTTCTTGAACCGCTGCAGTCCCCATGGTGTAGGTACACCTGCAGTGCTGTTAGGAAGGGAGTCCCTGGATTTTGACCCAGTGACAGTGAAGGAACGGCGATATATTTTCAAGTCAGGATGGTAAGTGGCTTGGAGAGGAATTTCCAGGTGGTAGTGTTCCCATGTGTCTGCTGCCCTTGCCCTTCTAGATGGTTGCGGTTGTGGGTTTGTAAGGTGCTGCCTAAGGAGCCTTGGTGAGCTCCTGCAGTGCATCTTGTAGATGGTACACACTGCTGCCACTGTGCGTCGGTGGTGGTGGAGGGAGTGAATGTTTGTGGAAGGGGTGCCAGTCAAGCACAGATGTGAAATTTGTGTCTACAGCCCAATATTTTTTGCATTTAGGTAAAAATTTATCCTGTAAAATATGAGCTTTGGTCACTTTCCATTTGCAATGGTCGTCTGCATCTACAGATCACCTCACTCAGTAAAATCTTTGCAGCCATGAGTCCAGTATTAGTTCTACCTGGAAAAATTTCAGTCCACTTGGTAAATTGTCTGTCACGACCAGTGTATGTTCATAAATAAAAACAGAAAATGCTGGAAAAACTCAGCAGGTCTTACGACATCTGGGGAGTGTGAGAGTTAACATTTTGAATCCATAGTGGAGAAGAGTCATACGGACTCGAAACGTTAACTCTGGTTGTCTTTCAACAGATGCTGCCAGACCTGTTGATATTTTCTAGCATTTTCTGTTTTTATTTCAGATTTCCAGCATCTGCAGTGTTTTGCTTTTATTTCAATACTTGTTCATAGTTGCTTTGGGTTTTTGGAAAGGGCCCAATGAAATCAATTTGTAAATGAGTCCATGGTCCTTCAGGGGATGGTGCACTTTTCAAAAGGGCTACATTAGAACAGGTGGCTAGGCAGACAACATGCTACAGAGAAGTTGATTGCATCTTATATGCCTAGTCACCATGCTGAATCAACAATTTTCTGAACGTGACATCAGCTGCATAATGGCTACCTATTGGATGTGAGTGGAGCAGGTACATCAATTCTTGTCCCAACTCAGGAGGAACACACAAAGTAAGAGCTTTGTCTTTTGTTTTGTGCATCAGTAGTTGATCTACATCTAAAACATGAAGTAGGATAGTATCTGTAGCCCAAGGGGTTTGGTTGAGGGAGTGGCCTATCCTGTTTGTGCCATTCGATAACAACAGCATAAGGTTCATACTGTTGTTGCACCCTGCGCCTTTTAGTCATCTATCCAATTGTTCACTGTGATCGCTGCCGCTTCAGTATATTTGTCTGGGATTTCTGAATATAATTCTCCTGACATTGCAGCTTTCTTAGCTGCTTTGTCAGCTTTTGCATTACCTTCACTATGGGATTGTCCTGGTTTATGGGCAGCTACTTTGCCAATGTAACAGGGTCAACTGTGATTAGTAAGGGCTGGCCGTATCTTTCTTCACAAACTACCATGGATTAAAGGTTTACCTTCACTAGTACATATGCATTTTTATGATGTAAGGGAAGAGCATGAATGACAAAGGCACCATCAGATCAAAAAGTTTATTTGAGGGCTGTTAAGAGGGCAACTATCTCTGTATATTGAGAATAGTGTTTAGCACATCGTCCTTTAAGATTTTTCCTGGCAATATTACAGCATAGCCTGTGTATGGTGAACTTTGAATGTAATAACAGGAGCTATCCAAATGCACATCTGGAGTGTCTTTGATGGGTTCTTTCATGACGGTAGCAGACATTTATGAGGCTACCCCTCGTAAGCCCGTAAATGCAGGAGGAATGTCCTTTTTGCTGTGATATCAATGTCTCTATGTAGTAATTCTACACTCTATTTAATTGTTGTGATGAAACTAAAGAATCTCCAAGCTTCATCAGTAAATTCAGTGAAATGTGTGGTGAATATAAAGTGATACACTGCAAACCTGTGATGTTCATAAAACGTTGTACTGCCCAAAACAAAGCTAGTAGATGATGTTCATATGCTGAGTAGGTTGTCTCTGCCCCTTGCAGGATGCGTGGCGTATACACAATCAGTTGCAGTCTTCTGGCGTATTCCTGGCAAAGTACAGCAGTTGGACTTTGTTCTGTGGAAGCAACCTCTATGTGGAAAGGTAGACCATGATCAGGAACACTCAGAATTACAGCTTGCATAATGCCATTTTAAAGTTTGCTACAGCTTCAGTATTTCAGGCTGAATATTGTCACCTGAGATTTTTTAAAGTGTGTATAGAGGTTTCGCCATTCCAGCAAAATTTGGAATAAAATTTCTCTGATAACTGACCAGACCCACAACAATTGAAGAGCAATTTTAGTTCTAGGAAGAAGTAGTCTCTGAATAATCTCTATTTTATGAGAGTCAGTTCCCTGTGGGGAAATTACAACTCCCTGATAGGTCACTCATTCTTTGAACAATTGAGCCTTTCGTGGATTAACTTTTAAACCTGCTCATGTCAGGGTCATTGGCAGTTCGTCTATTAGGAACAAATGTCCTTGTTCACGGTCTCAGTTGCTAAAAGGATGTCATCTACATATTGTAACAAGCACTCAGGTCTAGAAAGTCTTTCAAAACTGCCATCTTCCATTTGTAAAATGTTGTAGGGGTATTATGAAATCCCTGTGGCAAACAAGTCCAAGTGTAACTCTGATCTTTGAATGTAAAAGTGAATTTGAACCGACCTTCCTTTCTAATGGGAATACTCTAAACTCCACTAGAAATGCATATGGTAGAAAAATATTTAGAACCAACTGGCATTTTCGACAGAAGATTGAGTGTTTCTTGCACAACAGGAGAACAGGCTGGCGTTTCAGAATTCAGGGCAGAATTTTCTGCCTGTCGAGTGGGTGGGCCCAACCCAATCTCTGGCGGGCACGGAGCCGATCCCCGCCGGAGAAGCGAGCTGCACTGCCATTTTACGTGGGTGGGCCAATTAAGGCCCGCTCAGCGTGACGTCCGACGGGAAGCACTATGCGCTCTCTGTGCGGGCAGGGGGGAATCCCTAAAATCGAGAGTGCGCTCTTTCGCGCATGCGCATGAAAGAGCGCACATCTCCCTGAGGCTAAGTGCAGCCTCAGGGAGATCGCCTGGACTTTGAAAAATATTAAAAATAGAAAAAAAAATTCCCTTACATGTCCCCCTCATGTGACAATGTCACATGAGTTGGGACATGTTCATAATTTACAGAATAACTTCATTACAATTTTAAAACCCTGCATGAAACCTCATCCCGCCACTGGATGAGGATTCATGTTTTCCCTATTTGCTGCCGGGGCTCCTGGCCGACCCACCAACCTTAAGGTTGGACGGGCAGGTCCTTTAATTGTATAAATGATCCTGTCAATGGCTTCAATTGGCCATTGACAGGTTGGTGGGCCCGCAGCTGATTTTGCTGCTCCCCCACCTTCCTGAAAATTTAAATGGGGCGCGATGACATCAGGGGTTCCGCCCGATGTCATCCCATGTCATTTTACATGTCGGCAAAATTCTGCCCTCAGTTTCTGATAATCAATAATTAACCTCCAGCTACCATCAGGTTTCTTTACAGGCCAACAAAGAAACTGGATTGTTTCTCCATTGTAGAGGTAACTTTCTTTGGGATCAGAGACTGCTTAATGAAGGGATGAGGAGATCTGTTGATGGACTCCTCTCCCTCCATTTGCCCACAATCATGTTTGTTAATGGCAAAGACTGCAAAGTGTTTCTGAATTAATTGCTCTATCTAAGCATTTACATGTTTGGGAAGATCAAATGAACAAGCCTTTTTAACCGCAAAGACAAAATGAACGTGTGAAATTACCATTGTTTTCTCATTCTCAGCACCTAACCACAGACAATTATTGTTATAGTCAATGATCGCACCATACTGCTTTAACACATCAGTTCCCAGTATTCTCATTTCCGAAGGCAAATTCATATACGGTTACAGTAATTATACAGAAGAAACTTCCCAGTTGGAGCTCGGAAGCCTCTCCTTCAAACGCAAACGTTGAAGAGGAGGCGCTGGCATAGTGTGTGAACTTCAAGTCTATGTGTGTGAAAGTCGGAGGAATTTTTTACTATTATTTTACTAAGACCGAATTAAGTACAATAAAAACTAGCCACTTTTCAAAAAAGCTCAAGAAAACCTTTCTGATCACATCCTTTATGGTCACAGCACACAAACAGTTAACACTCAACTGGCAAGTATGTCCGTTTTTCAAAAAAAACTGTTGTAGTCAAATGAGGAGAGAGAAAAGAGGGGAGCCATTCAACTCCACCTCACCTGATCATAACACAATTAACTCACACATCTCTAAATGCTTACTAATTTTATCCTCAGTACCTCAAACTTAACATTCTTGGCCATGTCTCATTCTCTCTTTGTCTCATCGTTGCCTATCTTCATAAGACTCTCCAAATATAATAAATTCTCTCTTGATCTAAATCTTACCTCCTGTGCTTCCCTCCTTTTGCTCCACCTTTGGTGCCTCCATCTCTCACAACCCCTGTTTTTTCTTTTGGAATTCCTTCCTAAACTCATCTGCCTCTCAATCTCCCTTTCTTCAGTTAAGATCCTCTTTGAAGGTGATTTCTTTGACCAAGCTTTTGATCACTGCTCTGGTTTTTTCCTCCCATGGCTCAATGCCCCTGTGAAGTGCCTCATGATGATTTGTCTACATTAAAGATGCTGTATAACGGCAAGCTGTTGTTTTGTAAATATCTTGGTAATGGCACATTAAACAATACTAAAGATATTAGTATATGAAATCAACAGAGTATTTTTATATTTTAGATACAGGTCCAAAAGTACATTTTGTGAAATTTGTTTTATAAATCAACACTGGGTTTGATCTGTCCATAACTGCCTTTAGTATTAGTGAACACACTGGTAATGTTGTACAAACTGTCAAGTAATGTTGTATTTCTAAGCACAAAGAGGGCCACAAAAAATTACCTTGGTTATTCAATAGAATAGAATCATGTGTCATAGAGTCATTACAGCACAAAAGGAGGTCATTTAGCCCAACTAAACCATGCAGGCTCTCTGTGGAGCAATCCAATCAGTCCCATTCCCCTGCTCCAATTCACCCACCCTGTAAGTTTATTTTCCTCAACTGCCCATTCAATTTACTCTTGAAATCATTCATTTTCTCCACTTTCCACCACACTTATAGAGCAAGTTCCAGCTCATTACCACTTGCTGCTTAAACCCCTGTATCTCTTGCCCAAAACCTTAAATCTGTGTCCTTTGGTCCTTGTATCCTCAGCTGATGGGAACAGCTTTTCCTTGTCTACTTTATCTACACCTGTTATAATCTTGTACAAGGATAGGAAGACAGAGTTGGATAAAGTAGACTGGGAAAATAAGTTAAAAAGTAAGACTGTAGAGAAGCACTGGCAGACATTTAACGAGATATATCGTAACTGTCAAGAAAGAGACATTCCATTGACTCTTTGAGAAGGATGCATCATCCGTGGCTAACTAAAGAAGCTAAGAATGGTGTCAAATCGAGACAAAAGGCGTTCAATGCTATGAAGATTAGAGTTAGGCCACAAGATTGGGAAAAATTTGGAAACCAGCAAAGGACGGCCAAAAAAATAATAGAGGGAGAAATTAGAGTAAATTAACAAGAAATATAATAACAGACAGTAAAAGCTTCTACAAATATATAAAAAAGAAAAGAGCAGCTAAAGGGTAGGTCTCTTATAGGATGAGACTGAGGAAATAATAATGGGAAGAAAGAAAATGACTGTATTTTGTATCTGTCTTTACAGTAGCAGACATGGTAGAAGACAAAAAGCATCCCAAGAATGGTAGAAAATCAAGAAGCAAAAGTAGGAGGAGTGGAGGGGGAACTTAGCCTGCATCCTAGGGTCTTAGGAGAAGTTTTTTTTTATTCTGGCTAGGCCAGCATTTGTTGCTTATCTAATTGCCTTTGAGGAACTGAGTGGCTGGAATGGATCTGGAATCACATGTAGGCCAGACCAGGTAAGGACAGCAGATTTCCTTCCAGATTTTTAGTGAGCCAGGTTTTACAACAATGGTTTCATGGTCATTAATTCCAGGTTTTTATTGAATTCAAATTCGACCATCTGCGGTGGTGGGATTCGAACCCAGGTCCCCAGAGGATTACCCTGGGTGTCTGGATTACTTGGCCACTGCTTCCCCTTGGTTGCAGAGATGGTGGATGCATTGGTTGCAATCTTCCAAAATTTCCTAGATTCTGGAATGGTCCCAGCAGATTGGAAAACTGCAAATGTAACACTTCAATTCAAGAAAGGAGGGAGACAGAAAGCAGGAAACTGTAGGCCAGTTCGCTTAACATCTGTCATTG
Source organism: Cetorhinus maximus (assembly GCF_964194155.1). Taxonomy (NCBI): domain Eukaryota; kingdom Metazoa; phylum Chordata; class Chondrichthyes; order Lamniformes; family Cetorhinidae; genus Cetorhinus; species Cetorhinus maximus. The sequence goes on along the minus strand of NC_135896.1, from coordinate 62,263,651 downwards.
GGAAAATGCTAGATTCCATTATTAAGGATGTTGTAGCAGGACATTTAGAAAATCATAATAAAATCTGGCAAAGTCAACCTGGTTTTATGAAAGGGAAATTGTATTTGACAAATTTGTTAGAGTTCTTTGAGAATGTAACAAGCAGGGTGGATTAAGGGGAACTGGTAGATGTTGTGTATTTGGAATGCCAAAAGGCATTCAATACAGTGCCACATAAAAAGATTATTGCACAAAATAAGAATTCATGGTGTTGGGGTAATACATTAGCATGGATAGAGGATTGGCTAACTAACAGGAAACAGAGATTTCCAGTTTGACAAACTGTAGCAAGTTCAGTGCTTGGGCCTCAACTATTTACAATCTAGATTAATGACTTGGGTGGGGAACCAAATGTATCATAGCCAAATTTGCTTGCGATATAAAGACAGCTGGGAAAGCAAGTTGTGAGGAGGATGCAAGGAGTCTGCAGTTGGATATAGATTGGTTAAGTGAGTGGCAAAAATTTGGCAGATAGAATATAATGTGGGAAAATGTGAGGTTGTTCACTTTAGCAGAAAGAATGGAAAAGAATAATATTATCTGAATGGTGAGAGATTGCAGAGCTCTGGGATGCAGAAATATCTGGGTGTCCTTGTTCATGAATCACAAAAGGCTAATATGCAGGTACAGCAAGTAATTAGGAAAGCTAATAGAATGTTATCATTTATTGTGATGGGAATTGAATACAAAAGTAGGGAGGTTATGCTTCAGTTATACAGAGCATTGGTGAGACCACATCTGGAGTACTATGTACAATATTGGTCTCCTTATTTAAGGAAGGATGTAAATGAGTTGGAAGCAGTTCAGAGGTGGTTTACCAGACTAATACCTGGAATGGGTGGGTTGTCTTATGAGGAAAGGTTGGACAGACTAAGCTTGTATCCGCTGGAGTTTAGAAGAGTAAGAGGCAACTTGATTGAAACATAGGGCAGCATTTTCCCGTCGGCGCGTGGAGGGTGGGACCCGCTCGCCAACATGTAAAATGACGCACGGTGACATCGGACGTGCATCCCAACGTCACTGCGCATCGTTTAGATTTTCAGTTTGACAGGCGCGCAGCTGAGTCGGCTGCGTGCCCGCCAAACTGTCAATGGCCACTTAAGGCCTTTAAAAAAGTAATTAAACCAATTAATGGACCCACCCATCCAACCTTAAGGTTGGCGGGCAGGCGAAGAACCCAGGCGGCCTTCAGAAAAAACATGAAACCTCATCCACAAGTGGGATGAGGTTTCATGGGCGATTTAATATATGTATAAAATTTTAAAATTAAAATAATAAAAGTGTCACATGAGGGGACATGTCAGGAATATTTTTTTCTCCATTTAATAAAGTTTTCAAACTTGAGCCGATCTCCCTGAGGCAACACTTAGCCTCAGGGAGATCTGTGCGCTCTTCCGCCCACATGCGTGAAAGAGCGCACTCCCTGCTCAGGGAATCCAACCCCGCCCGTACAGGGAGTGCACAGCGCTTCCGGGCGGACATCACGCTGGGCAGGCCCTAATTGGCCTGCCCATGTAAAATGGCAGTGCGCCCCCGACTCGGGGTGCCAATCGGAAATCCGCCTGCCTGCGCCTGCACCCGCACAACCCCCCCCGACTTGGGGAAAATGCTGTCCATAAGATCCTGAGGAGTCTATACAGGGTGGATGTGGAGAATCTAGAACTAGGGGCCACTATTTTAAAGTAAAAGATCGCTCATTTAAGACAGGTGAGGAGAATTTTTTTTCTCTCAGAGGGTCGTGAGTCTTTGGAACTCTCTTCCCCAGAAGGCGTTGGAGGCAGAGTCTTTGGGTGGAATTTTCTGTTTTTGAAATTAAGTGCGGCGGCGGGTGGGATCTGTGGCATGTATCCCACTGCTCAGAATGGAGGGAAATCAAGCCCGATTCTGTGCTTGGAAGCTCATTAATTATGCACAGGCGAGAATCTCACCGAATCACCTGGCGGGTCGGAAGCTGAACTGTCCGCCCTGCAGTTACCTAGTGGGGTCGAAGGTCTGGGCACCAGATTTAAATGTCAGCCTGGTGCACACATCTCACTCTTTCCAGCCCACCTGATTCTAGGAGACCGTTAGAGATGTCTGCGAACCAAAAGAAGAAGGAAGCACACTGCTTCAGTCACGTGGTCCTCCAGGCCCAGGTAAGAGGAGTGTGGGTGCATGGGCTTGTGCTTTATCTCAGGGATGGCTCCAGAAAGCACACCAGCCATACCTCTCCAGCCTGGGATGCCATCACAAAGGATGTCAGCGTGGCTGACCACTGCACCCGAAATGCCATCCAGTGTAGGAAGACGATGAATGATCTTATCCAATCTGCCAGGATAAGTCACCTTTCAGCTCCCTCCAATATCAAACTTTCATCATGGCATCATGTACTCAAAGGGCTACACTCTCAGGGATCTCACGCAACCATTAGCAGGGGACACATATCACCACTGATTGTTTCACATCACCACCATCTCATCTATCATGTTGCTCACACTCCATCCTCAGCCCCATCTGGGGAGGGCTCACCACACACAGGGAGCATGCACCTTTCCCAATCTCTGCTCCATTCCTTCTCATGACATGCCTTTCTGTTGTCTTCATGAAGGGCAAGCTTGCCCACAACAGGCATGAAAGAGTGCAGACTGTGGGGAGGGACGGCCAACATAATTGTCCTCACGGAATTCGAGGAGGATGCCGCCAAGATCGCTGGGGAGGACAGGGATAGCTCTTGTGGGGAAGGGGAGATCTGATTGTCTCAGCAACCTAGTGCAGATCGCACCTCCATTAGTTCATCACATCCTGACAATCGCAGTGAATGACTTGCAAACTCGTAATTTGCATGCTCATCAACTAAAACGTTCTCCTCTCTCTTGTAGACACCAGCAGACCAAGGCCCACAAGTCCCAGCCCGCCACAAGTCCCAGCCCCCAGACCACGTCCCAGGAGGAAGCTGAGGAAGAACCATCACATTGCTCACCCACACCCTCCACAAGTGCAGAGACACACAGCTCGGTGGGGCATAGTTCTAGATTAGACTTGAGCTCACCTACTGGGGAACACCTCACTGACACTTCTCCGCAGCAGTCGGAGGCAGGGGTAGCCCAGGTCTCCAGCATTCGAAGTGCTGCTGGAGACCAGCCACTCGCTCAGTTTGAGTCAGATGATGAGCCTCTGCGATCGGCCGCCAACTCAATGCTGGAGATGCAACAGGCAGTGGCAGGCAGAAACTTGGCAGTCACTCAGCAGATTAGGGTGAAGGATGGAGGAGTCTGTCTGCGTTCTGCCTAATGTCATGGCCCTGACATGCGAGCATCATGGATGCCTTGGTCCAACAGGCTTTGCCGGATTTGCACTTGGCCCTAGAGTCCATTTCCACACACCCCGATGGCACCATCAATGTGTAGTTGAAAGGGGGACAAGGCACCTTGAGTTCCCCCCAGGTGCACCTTCTCCTCAAGGAGTCAGGGCGGGGTCCTCGGTCACCCCAGGGAGGGTGACCTGCAGCTGGACACTCCGGGGGCCTCCTCTCAGGACACCCCAAAGGTGTCCAGCCACTCAGAGTCCCTTCTGCCTGTGATCCCCCCCACCCTGGTTTATTCCAGCTGCCCAGGCTGAGGAGGGTGCATCTGCCCCTGAGAAGGAGACCCTTATCAGACCAGGCCACCAGAAGATGTCCACCAAGGTCATCACAGACATCAGGACATAGCAGTCAGTAGGCTGCCTCCATCTCTGCTGTGGATGTCGGGGCTGTACCCAGGTGTAGTGAGGGCTAGGGTTAGGTGAAATCAATTTTGGGTCACAGGTCCACTACCACTACCACTGTAAAAATATTGCACTGTTGTAAATATATTTGATGTTTATGTGAATGGCTTAATCGATTGAAGGTCTTGTGATTATGTACGTTTGAATCCTCTTATTTCAAGGTTTAGCCATCCTCTCATTCAGTGTTAGTCTCCCTCTGTGAGATTCACATCAATGTGATGTCAACCTCACTGAAGGTGATGGCAGCTTGGGGATAATGGTACCTACTGAAATGCTGGCTGCTGACAGCACATCTCCCATATCTTGCTTCTTCTATGCTGTCATTGTGTTCAAACTAACCCTCATCACCCTCTAGAGGTTCCTGGGCCTCCTGATCTTCATCCTCCAATGAGCTCTCATTCTCCTCCATTTCACCCTCTAGCAATACCCTTGAGAGATGTCAGGGAGATGTGTTAAAATCTTTTTTGGAAGTGTATGATTAAAGCGCTTGTAACCCTTCTTCCTCAAGACACACCATAGGCTGAGGGCAGCTCAGCAGCCTTGAGGGAATAGCGGCAGTTGTGTCTCCTCAGTGGTAACGCCAAAGGACAAGACCTGGACAGGAGGAGGAGATCCTCAACGATGTCTTCATCTCACTGGCCACTGTAGTTTCTCATTTATGTGGCAATGAGTGCTTCAAGTGAGCTTTCGCAGCATTCTCATTGTTGAGTGGACTCTCGCTTCTCAGATTGAGTGCATGCAGAGGGCACCACTGACCTTCTTAGCCTAGTGAATCACTAGGCTAGAAGCTGCAAGTGCGAATGTTGAACTAGCTCCCGATGTGACAGGTTGGACATCCCTTTCAATGAAATTGGAATGACATTCAGGGCGAGGAGAAATGTGGCCAACTCCCTTCTCTTCACTTTGCTGCTCCTGGAATCTGGAAGCAATTAAAGTGTCATGGGCATATCTCCCATGTCTTGCTTCTTCTATGGTGTCGTCACGTTCAAACTGACCCTCATCACCCTCTAGACGTTCCTGGGCCTCCTGATCTTCATCCTCCAAAGAGCCCTCATCGTCCTCCATTTCAATCTCTGGCAAGAGATCACCTCTTTACAGTGCCAAGTTGTGAGGGATGCAACACACAGCGATTATATGTGAAACCCTATTGGGAGTATATTGTAGTGCGCCACCTGAGCGGTCCAAGCAGCTGAGTGCATCTTCAGAATGCCAGTGGTTTGCTCGATGAGGGATCGTGTGGAGCTGTGAGCTGTGTTGTACCTCTCCTCTGAACGGAGGGTGATGCACCGGTTTCATCAGCCAGTGTTTCAGTAGGTACCCCTTATCCCCAAGCCGTCATCCCTGCAAATGGCCCTTCAAAAATCTGAGGCACTGGGAATGACTCAGGATGTATGAGTCATGGCAACTCGCATGGTATCTGGCACAGATGTGCATTATGTGCTTCCGATGATCACACACCAGTTGAACATTGATGGAATGATAGCCTTTATGGTTGATAAACATAAGTGGCTGCTGCTGTGGAGCCCTTGAAGACACATGGGTACAGTCGATTGCACCCTGCACTCTTGGGAAGCCTGAGAGAGCTGCAAAGCCTTTGAATCTCACAGCCTGGCTATCTTCGTCAAGAACAAACATCATATAGTGATGTGCCATGCTGTAGTGGGCATCTGTGATCTCCTTTATGCATCTATGTGTTGCGGACTGCGAGATGCTGCACAGGTCCCCTGTGGATCCCTGGAATGACCCACAGGCAAAGAAATTGAGTGGGGTGATCACCTTTAAAGCCACTGGCAAGGGATAGCCTCCCACTCCATGGGGGATTAGGTCTTCACGAAGCATGTGACAGATATGATCTACCAGAGCTCAGGACAAGCGCAGACATGTACAGCATTGCTTCTCACTCATTTGTAAATAAGAGAGTCTTCTTCGGTATGCCCTTGGTCTGGCGAGTCACATCCATTGTCTGGGTCACTGCTCCTGACCCTCTTGTTCTTGCTGTGGCTCTGCTTGACCCTGGACCTCAGGCGGTGCTTCCTCCCGGAGCTGCGCTCGGAGTCGCCTCTCCCTCCTTCTCCTTCTCCATTCCATTAGAACCCTCAAAAACTCAGCATTGAGCCCAGGATCCATAATTGCTTTATCCTTCACTCTGAAATGAAAGATCGAGCACATTAATGATTAACAGGTCAACATAGCAAAGCTCACAATCTGTTACCAACAGCAGCTGTATTGGACTATAGTGGTTTCTGCCTTACCTGCCTTGTTGCTGATGCAGGCTTGTATCTGAGGCACTAACACACACATTAAGGTGACCAAGATGCCATCCCTGAGACTTAACATCTGAATCCCACAGTGGTTTTAGAAGGTTTGAATGACATGTGCTACCTAACCTAGCTCAGTGTTCCAATCTCTGATCTGGCATACTAATTAACAGTAAGTTGCTCATGGTTAATAATTGGATGCCCTTTGGCCCATAATGAATGCTAATTCTGTAAAGCACATGACAGGCCTCCACTGATGGGATGCCATTTATGCTACACCTGTGCCTCCTTGGCAGTTGCCTGCATTCCCAAATTTCACATTCCTATATGTTAATGTTGAGATGCAGCGACTGTGATGTGAAACCATTGAATCCTGAATATCCCTTATTCAGCGCTGATAAAGCCACTAACTTCCAATGGCTACCTTCGCAAGGAGATCTTTCTCCTTTCTCTCTAATGAGACTGCAGTGTACTCTTGTGGCACCAATGAGTTAGAGTGCAGCCCCAGAAGGGGCCCCTTACTCCAGCGGTGCCCTCTTCACACACTGCCCCAGACCCCTCCCATTCAAAATCATTTCTATTCTTGATTTATAACTGCGCCATAACTCCAATAGAGCAAGATGGTGGTTCTGCACTACTATTTCGAGAACAGCTTTGATGCTCCCTCTCTCACTGTCCACATCCTAGAAATCTACCCAGAACCTCATCATGTGAAGTTAGAGCTCCCTCCTGTTATTCTCCAGCCTCCCCCAGTAATACTGGATCCCATAGTTCTTGTGGTTGGACATTCCTCCTCTCCCCTGGAGCCCGTCACTACTGACGTGCCCATGTCCCATGTGGACTTCTACCTTCCCCACCTGGAGGCTGTGTGCGCTTCACTTATTGAGGAGGACCCCCCCCCCCGCGAAAGCTTTACATACCCCACCTTTATTATGTATTCCCCAAATACAGGCTGCAGTTGCCTCCCATAACCATAACTATTCCATCTGCAGCTCAGTACAGAGATAGACAAGCCCATGGACAGTGACTGTGAAACAGGCCTGCACACCAAGTTGTGCATTATTCCTACTGAGCACACAGCCCTTGCACCTCTCTGGAACTGGAGTACACCATGCTCCCAATGAATACTCCTGCAGCATGGCCCATTGCACCCCATGACTGTTTCTGACTCTTGACTATGAGGTCTACAGAGCCCCAGGACTGGCTCTCTTCTATGACTCCTGTTCGCAAAGCCCCAGGACTGTCTCTACTCCCTGAATACTGTCCACAGAGCCCCAGGACTGTCTCTCCTCTCTGATTCTTGACTACAAGCCCCAGACCAAGGACTTTGACTTTCACAGAGTTCCCCATTGTCCTCATGACTAAAGACTACACTCCCTTCCCAAGCTCCCCCACCACCCCCCCACCCCCCACCCACTCCCCCACTCCCCCGCTCACCGTTATGAGTCTCCGTGCCACCCATATCTCTTGTGCCATACTAACAACCTCCCACCCCTTTCCTGTTCCAGAGTCTGCATTGTATAGAACATATATTTTTAAATTTCTGTTGGACCGTTGTAAAGAACGTAACTTTTTATTTTCTGTTGGACTGTGGATTAGGCTTGCAATAGCTGCAGTTTGAGAGACATGTCCACTGGGACAGGATGAGAGATATATACAACATTGCAATCCTGGAACTGAGTGTGCCATGAAAGACAGGATGGTGCCAGAAAAGAGTCCTGGACCAAGGGAGCTGCCTGACAACAGCATTTTAATTGGCTCCTGACCAGGTTTTGTGTGAGGGCAGTGCAGCTGAATAGCTCCTTGCCTGAAAGGAACAAGACCTAAAACCTCTTTCTCCTGTGTCTGGAAGATTCCAGTAATTCCACAACAGAAAGCTTCTGGCCTGCAAAGAAAAAACATGTAAAATCACTTTTCCTCAAATCTCTATAATCTGCTCTCTCTCTGGGGAAACCCCTGTAAATAGAGACACTGAGAAGCAAGTTCTCAGCAAGTGAGCTAAATACTGGAAGTGCTGGAAGACCACCTCATGTCATCAACAAGACTGAACGGAATTTGGAAAACATCAATCAAAATCAACCCATCGAATCCTGTATTCCGGAATTGGTGCTATTGAACTGTTCATATTTCTTTCTTTTACCACTAGTTAAAGACAACTCATTCAGTAAACAGTTATTTACTTATTAAGTTTACAAACCTGCTGCTTGTATTCTGTTAACCTAAATTAAACAGTTTGGTAGAATTGGGGCAACTTAGTGTTTTGACCAAAACTTCTCACATTTGTTGCGGTTTGGGGAGCAGTGGGGCTTGATATTACAGCGCACTATCCCCAGTGAGTCATGACAGCTGCATCCCCTTCCATTCATACGTGTGGTATCCCACTCACCCTCTTGTCAGCATTTCAGTTTCCCTGGTCAGACTCCAGCTTCCCACCCCTCAGTCTCCCTTCTGCCTTCCAGCATTCCCCCTCCTCCTCCACCCCCTTAAAAAGCCTACCTGCCCCTCTGCCTTCCATCATGCACCGTTCCCCCCACCACAACCCCTTGCAAAGTCTTCCTTCCCCTCTGCCCCCTCAACTGTGTGCTCCCCTTCCAACCCCACCCCCCTCCGCCCCCCAGTTGAAATGCTGGTTTCTGAATGCTAAGCCCTGTATGAGCACTGCTGCACAGTAGAATCCTTCTGGACAAAGTTGGCATCCACCTGGAGCAGACCAACTCTACAAATCCCCGGTCGCAATACTGGCCTCTGCCTGAAAGTTGAGACCTGCTTGAGTACCTCTGCTCAGTGCTTTCCTTGTGACTACAAAGATAGCCACTGGGAGCAGACCAGCCCTACACCCCAGCAGTGTGGCAATCCACTGGCATCACAATGAGGCCGGTGCAGCACTGTGGCAGATAGGCTATGTATGTTGCATTCACCTTGAATTCATGAGCGAAGTGAGGTCCATTCTTTTTCAAACAAGATTCAGACTGACCTGATTGCCTGCTGGTGTGACGCAAGATTGGAAGCGGCACATGATTCCAACGAGCACCTAATGTAATGAGCATTTGAGAGATGGTAATGAATGCAAATGGCATTCACACCACTAGTCAGCAAGATACCCAACCCATTATTAACCCACCATCAGGAGAATTACAAACTATTTTTATGCCAGGGGGCTTCTGATTTTTGGCTCCTGCTAGGTTCTCTACTCCTGCCTGCCATGAAACCCACCACGGGCAGGATAGAAAAATTCCACCCTTTGAATATCTTTAAGACAGAGGTAGATAGATTCTTGATAAGCAAGGGAGTGAAAGGTTATCGGGGTAGGAAGGAATGTGGAGTTGAGCTTACAATCAGATCAGCCATGATCTTATTGAATGACAGAGGAGGCTCGAGAGACCGAGTGGCCTACTCCTGCTCCTAATTCGTATGTATGTTCGTATGTTATTCAAATGGAGAGAGACTGCAGAGTGCTGTGGTACAGAGGGATCTGGATGTCCTTGTGCAAGAATTGCAAAATGTTAGCCTGTAGGTATAGCAAGTAATTCGGAGGGTAAATGGAATTTTGGCCTTTATTGCAAGAGGGATGGAATCTTAAAAGCAGGGAAGCCTTGACTGTACAGGACATTGGGGAGACCAGTGCCATGTACAGTTTTGATCTCCTTGCTTGAGGGCTAGACTTGCATTGGAAACAGTTCAGAGTAGGTTCACTAGTCTGACTCCTGCAATGAAGGGGTTGTCTTATGTGGAAAGGTTGAGCAGGTTAAGCCTAAACTTATTGGAATTTAGGGGAATGAGAGGTTATCTTATTGAAACATTTAAGATTTGAGGGGGCTTGACAGGGTAGATGCTGAGAACATATTTCCCCTCTTGAGGGAATCTAGAACTAGGGGGCATAGTTTAAAAATAAGGGGTCTCCCATTGGAGACAGATGATTATGAGTTTCTTCTCTCAGAGTTGCAAGAATTATTTTGCCTTGAGCGTAGCACAGTTGAGTCAGTGAATACATTCAAGGCAGAGTTAGATAGATTTTTGATCTACCAGGAAGTCAAGGGTTATGGGGTGCAGGCAGGAAAGTGAAGTTAAGGCCACAAATTAGCTTAGCTGTGATCTTATTGAATGGTGAAGCAGGATTGATGGGCTGAATGGCTTACTCCTGCTCCTACTTCTTACGTAAACCTTTGTTAAATTTCCCCTCAATCTCCTTTGCCCCAGGAAAACAAGCCCAGCTTCTTCAACCTAACCTTGTAGCTAAAATCCCTCACCCCTGGAACCATTCTGGTAAATCGCCTCTGCACCCTCTCAAGGACATCCTTTCTAAAGTGTGGTGACCAGAACTGGATGCTATACTGTAGTTGTGATAGGGATTTTTTAACGTGAGTTGCTAATATTGTCAATTTTTAAAAAAATCTTGTACACTACAGATGTTTTAGACAAGTCCAAAGTTCACCTCAAAATGGGCTTGGTAGAACTATCAATTAACTAGATCCCAAAATATATTCTGTGGTGAAAGTAATTATTTTATGCTTGCTTCAAGTGGCTTAGTATATGCTGGTTTAGTGTGTAATTACTGAGTAGCTTTCTTCCACCTATATTATTTGTTTGTCCTACTTACTTGCTTCAGTTCGCCTCAATTCTTATATTTGACCTTTCACACAATAATAATTTTCACACTCCTGCAGTGAAGCGTAACCATTGTTTGTGCTAATGTTTACTGGCTGTTTCTTTTCTGTCACCTGCTTAGGTCTTGTGGAAATTTGCCTGATGCATCCCCTCGATGTGGTGAAAACCAGGTAAGGCTTTGCTTGAGCAAGTTTTGTTGATACTGGAAGTTATCCAAAATGTGGTCTGTCAGACTGCTGATTTAAAATGTCAGAGCTTGCCTGTGTAATTGGTGTTTTAATGTCATTCCATATTGGAGACATTTTGGAAAACTGGTAATTTCTCATTTAGTCAAAAATCATAAGCTATGTGTTTTATTGTTTCTTAACATTTTCACAACTAAAACCTTTTTAAAGGAGCCAAAAAGTCCTGTCAGGAGTAAAGTAACTAACAGAATTACATCCTTGTGATTCTTTCATAGCTTAGATTTAAATTTACAGTTTGAACTGTGCTCAATGCTCAATGTCTAGAATCTCAATTGTCATATTGTTTACCTGTGGTTTTTAAAAATTCTTATTTTCAAACCGGTTTTACTTTAGGGATTTAACAAGACAAGCAAGTGAATCTTGTTTAACTGTTTCCATGGACAACCCCAAGGTTACAAGCAAATTGATATAAAACAGTATGTGATTCAGACCTACTGTGCTGTGAATGCATCGGTCTTTAATCAGCACAAAATTCTCCTTCCTACTGGTCCCAACTTTCTGTTAGGGGTGTGCAGGGCATCGGGAGTGGGCACTGAGAGGGGGGATTAATGGATTATGATAGGAATAAGACAAATTAGATCCCTTACTTTGATCAGAGGTTTAAAACAAATGGGAACTTTGCTGCATATCATCATACACATCAAGTCATTCAATTCTGTTTCATCACTAAACTGATAATCTTTAAAAACATTTGTTGTATGTTAACTCATTCCATTCCAACTTCTTGACTTGTTTAAACAAATCCTGGTTACAGTTTACAGGGCAGTGCTGTATATGATTGACCTGACCACAGATTCACATCACATCATATTTTTCACTTTTGACTCATAATTGAGTACAGCAGCAAACAGCAGTTGCATGAAAGACAATGTAACATAATATGCAAACCCTAAGGTTGCTGTTCATGGATTGATGCAATTTGCCAAGTTACATGAAAAAGAGTTTAGTTTCCAAGTTAAATCAACTACAGTGGAAAAAAGGAAAATTTGAAGTTCTCACTTTCCATTGTGTTGCAGATTGTTTTCAGCCCAGCAAATGGGTTATCTCACATTAGATTCAAATGGATGCTATTCTGGCAATGAGGTATTAAGAACATTGACACATGTATAAATTACCACAGATGTACATGGAGATTAATTTGCATTTAAGCCAAAATTTGAAGATTCAATCAAATCTTGAATTGCACAATTAATTCCGCACAGTATTACTATTGTAGAGATGGCAAGGCTGATTTAAACAATAATCACAATAAATATTACAATTGTCAGGAAATTTAAACTCTGAGCTTATGAACTATTTTGTCTGTGATTTTGTCATTCACATTTGTTCCTGTTGAATCTTAAAATAAAAATATATTTTGACGGGAAGAAAACATGACATTTTAAGGTTTCTGTTTAATTGAAAGTATATAATTTCTTAGTCATTTTTTACCAGATACATTTTGTTTCCCTAACACATTTGTTAAGCGTTATTAGTAGATTGTGGAAAGAATGTTGTTCTGTGGTTAGAGTGAGGAGAGGTCCACAGCGGCACTGGGACGAAGTTATGGCTTTTCATTAACCTGGAAACCTCCTATTTACATGGTTCACAGCCTGGTCTCAGCTCACTTGGAGGTAACAAAGGGTGTCGGGCCCAAAATGCAGCAGGGGGCTCACTCCTTTAGGGCTGCCATCTGAATCTGATCAGGTCAACTGTTTTAACTCCTGCCTCATTAGGGGAAATAAACAGGAGATTATGGTTCATGTAAGGATCACATTACAGAGAGCTCAAGCTTGTTCCAGACATTAGGTAGCTGATTATTTTCTTGTGGAAGCCTTGCTGTTTCTCCTTTAGTCAAGAATGCTAAATTGACTTCTTTTGATAAACTTGCATTTGTTACGGATCGAGAGAAAGCAGTAAAGTAACTAGAAAAATGTTAATAAATAAGACGTGTCAGCCACTGGGGCAGCTCATCTACTAAGGCTAAAGTCAGTCTGCTGCAGAGACTTAGTGCTGATGACGGGTTGTAATTCAGCATGTAAGTGGTGTTTTGCTTTTGACATTTAAAACATTTGATAACGCTGAATGTGGAACTGTTAGGTTCAGGAGAAAGCTCTCAGATTTCACATTCCAATACAAGAACATGTTCTTGTTTACTGTTGTAGTCCCTTCTCAAAAAGAAAAAAGAAAATAAATGAAGTACCTTCTTGCTTGCTGGAGGCCAACAAGTTTTCCTGACCATATTTATAGTCTTTGGCAGACTAGGGGATGTCAGCTGATGCCACATTGATTCAGGGTCACTCACATGCACTTGAAAGGTGGACAGAGGCAGAGCAATTGTTTGTTACTGTTGTATATAATATTAACTTGGCTAGGAAAGGAAGTGTACAAAGTTTTGTAAAAACACAAGTGTTTCCTTGCTGATCCCCAAACAGTTCATTATCGACAGTGCCTAAGGCAAAACTAGGTCTACTGTGAAGAGTGAAAGTTACCCTTACATCTTAAAATTACTCTTTATGACTACATGACTGCTGACAAGCATACTTATTATGTAAACCAAGTATATGAATGGGTATACTTGGTGTTTGCAGCCTTGAAAAATCTTGGCTGCATTTTTAAATCTGAAGTTTTGTAGTTTGGGCTGAAGACATTAATGATTCCCAAAGCCAACGAAATGGTCTGTCACTTCCTATTGCAAGTAATTAAACTCTTGACATTTCTGGGTGAGAAGGGGTTAAAGAGAAAGTTGATTATTTATCAGAATGTACTGTTTAAAACTACAAAGGACTTAGATGAAATCTACAACATGGACCTCAGGGAATTGATAATGCTATCTCCAAAAGTGAAACTTTACTGCTTCAAAACAATTATTCTCACAGGATTACATTAAGGTTTAAAAAGTTAATTCGTGAATCACATTTATCATATTATGCACAAAGTAATGGCAACCTGGGAATGATTATAAACTAGTGAATTATTTCAGGGGTTCAGTTTTGGGCACTGCACCTCAGGCAGGATACAGAACTAATTCACAGGATGGCATCAGGGCTTAAAGGGTTAAATTATGAGGATGGATTGAATAAATAGTGGTTGTATTCCCTTGTGTTTTGAAGATTGGAGTCTAACTGAGGTGTTTAAAATGATAAAAGGATTTGATAGTACAATACAAAGTAACTATTTCCTCTGGTGGGGTTGTGGGGGTGGTGGGGAATCTAGAACAAATCTATACCACATGGACTTCACCGGTTCAAGAAGGTGGCTCACCACCAGTTTCTCAAGGCAACTAGGGATGGGCAATAAATGCTGGCCCAGCTGGCGACACCCACATCTCATGAAAGAATATTTTGTAAAATGGGCACAATCTTAAAATTAGACCTAAGCCATGTAGGATTGAATCAGAAAGCACTTTTTCATGACTGTGAATGCTGGATCAATTGAAATTTTCAAGACCGAGGCCTGGATTTTTGCTCCTGAGGTGGGTGTGCAAAGTCAGGAAAATTCCAAGCTCGGCACACCTGTCTAGGGAGAAACAGCTGAATAGGCCAGATTTTTGTTCCCAGGGTGTGGGTGCATGCTGGAGTCAGACCCCGTTGCCCTGGAAACAGTTTGAGGCAGCCACATGGGATCCCAAATGCTGAGGCGGGCTATTTAAAGGCCTGCTTTGGTGATCTTTGTCCCATTTATAATAGAAGTGGTTAAGCCCTCCATGCCAACCTATGCCCCTGTACCCACTCCATGACCCCTTATAGTCCCTACGCAAACTTAGTGTCAACTTATGCCAACCCATGCTTGCCCATCCGCTTGAGACCATGCATTCCAATTCACCCAGTATCCACCATGGGCAGACCTCAGGAGCTAACCGGGGATGAAATAAGATAAAGAGACATGCTATCAAAGCTTTTCGCCTTGTACTTATCAGGTCAGACTCACAAGAATACTGAATCTCAAAGGGAACAACAATTTATTCTCCATGAGAAGAGGATGCTGATTCGTTGGCAAGTGGACTCTGACTGGTAGAAGCATTACCATGGAGAATGCACCAGGGAACAGTTAATTGCCAAGCTTTTGTTTAAATTCAAACCAGGCAGGTTGACTCTGATTGGTCAAGGCATTGCCACAGGGAATGAACTAGGGAATGACTGTCCCCCAAGCTTTTGTTTATTTGAAAAAGGTGCAATGCATGGACATGTTCTTTCTATTTACATAGGACAGGGCCCTGTGTGTGAATATATGTAGCTTCTAACTGGCGTAAGTGAACCACACTGTGAGCCTGACCGATAATCTTAAATTGGTTGTTAGTGTAATTATTTGCACAATCAGTATTGTTTAGTAAGTGTCTTCCAATCATGGAATCACATCTAATGTTGGACATATGATCTGAGTTTTGCAAGCTCGGGCTGGTTGAGTACAGTCAGTACTTTGCCTGTTATGAACAGCCAAAGGGACGTGCTGTTTGATATGCCATACGGCCCAATGATTGGTGGATCATATCATATAATTGTTCCCTGGTGCATTCTCCATGGTAATGCCTCTACCAGTCAGAGTCCACTTGCCAAACAATCAGCACCCTCTTCTCATGCAGTATAAGTTGTTGTTCCCTTTAAGATTTGTTATTCTTGCGAATCCGTCCTGATAAGTGCAAGACAAACAGCTTTGACAGCATGTCTCCTTTTTCATCAATACTCAAGCAACAAAATAAAATGAAATTCTAAGTATCCATTTCAGACTTCCACCTCAGTTACCATGCCTCAAGAAGGTATCAGCCACCATGGACATCCATGTGTTGGTCCATGGTTATGCTTGGCAAAATACTGCAGTAGTATGACGTTGCTTTCTGCAGGTTCTAGCTGACCAGGAGACTCTCCCGCTCTTGCGGCCTATCATAGGCGTATTGGAAGGATTTGATAGTCAACCTGCTTGACCGCACTATGAGCACATCCTCTGTAGCCATCAGGTCCCTGAGTTTGAGTCGAACAAAGAGCTTTTGACTCAGAGGTAGGGAACACTATCACTGTGCCACAAGACCACCTGATTCCACACCTCACTATATATGTATACATATTTTAAAAACTCCCATTGATAAAAGTCTATTCAATACATTTAAACCCCTTCAAGTACTTCATCCCTTATAAAAACAAGCATGTGTACCATTAGCCCCATATCAAAGACAGCTAATCCTTTAATAACCTCTGGGAGTTGTCAAGTTGTCAAACTGTGAACTTACAGCACCCCGCCCCCCCCCACCCTCCACCATTGTGATAATGATAGGTTGTGTCAAGCAGCAATAATACTACATTGATAACCCCCAGTCTTGTGTCAACAAACAGCTATTCAAATTGCAAGCACCAATCTTTTTCAACTCATAGACACAGCAGGTTGTTTTTTTTCAAGATTTAAAGAGCAAGGGATTTAAATAGCTTGACAGCTTGACACTGGCACAGACCTTATCTATCCTTTACACACATTCACACCTACTCAAAAATTGTAAGTTACACACTGCAAGAAACAGATCTTGCTCCAGCAAAAATGGGGTCTGTTTGAACTTAGCACTGAGTTCAAATGGCCCTGCTGGGTTCAGGTTTCCCATATGTTTGAATCACATCCTGCCCCCTTTCTCACCAATGCCCCCCCCACCCCCCAGCCCCTGAAAGTAGGATCTGTCAGAAACTGGGGCAAGACTTCCAGACCCAGGGACCTAGCACTATTTTGGCTAAGGCATGGAGTCTCCACGACTTCGTAGAAATCTGGCTCTCAATTCAACGTAGTTTTGTTCAGTAACTGTATCATTGGATGTGAAACAAAGGTGGATAAATGAAGTTGAGATATAGAACAACTTCTTACTGAATGGACAAACAAGCTTGAGAGGCTGAGTGACTTACTCCTATTCTTATGCTCCTGTGTTCCCTATTGTTATATTTGTTGATAAATAAGATATTGCATAACATTTGCCTGAATTATTTATGATATAAAAAAACTTGGCAAAATTATAAGAATAAAAAATTATAGGAAAATAAATCTAAAGGATTTTCCAATGTGCAAATATAGTGAGACCACATAGTACCTTAAGAAGTAGGGCAGTTGGTGTTAATGTAGTATTACCACAACAAGTGATGTTTTACAATACATCTTTAACTGCACCTGGTATCATCTTACATGGATACTAACAATCCTTTACTTGCTGCATTTAAAAATAATGTCAAATATAAAACTACAAACGGGCTATAAAATCTATTATAAGCCTGATCTACTGATTGCTGCAATGTCTTCAGTATTCATCATCTTTATTATCCTATTTATGATGCTTTATTTTGGTGATGTATTTTGACAGAGGTATAAAAAAGAATCATATAATTACAGTGAGAAAAAAAGGGAAATTTTTGATGCTTATTAGTAATATTTCTCCGCCATGGTTTTCAGAGCTCTAATTAAGGCTCATATAATTATGAAATTACAGAAAATGGCATTAACTCTTACAAATCCCACTACGTCTATTAAGCACAAATGGAATCATCCCTGCTGACCTATGAAGCAATGAGCAATCGGGCATTTTTAAGGAAGTTCCAGGCATGGTAGTGGTTCCCTCATCAATGCAATTTAATTTTTTGATCTTAAACTAATTGGATATTTCATTTTCTTACCAGAAAATTAAATTGGTGAATAAGAAATAATTTCCCCCCATGGACGAATGAAACAGATTACTGCTGAGTTAAATGATAAATGATTAGGTCCATGTTAAAATGCCTACATTATTTTTAATATACATCCACCAAACACATCCACTTCTCCAGTTTTGTTCTTTTTATGTGCTGTACAATTTGTGCCCTGCTCCCCCCCGCCAAACATATTGTGCTATCCTGTTCAAAACTAATTCATAATCCTGCTCTTCTCCTACAGCACAATATCTTCCTCTGCTTCAAATATTTAAGCGCTTCCCCCCTGAACCCCTGAAAGGTAGAATGATCCCTGCCTCAACCACAGTCTGTGACAAAGGGTTCCAACCTCCAACAAACTCTGTCCTATCTTAGGCAGACTTAAACTGATGATTCCTCTTTGTTGAGACTTCAACTAAAATAAATGGTCTTTTTTCATTTACCCAATCAAAAGTCTTCATAATTTTGAAGATGGCGATGGGGAGGATATCCCTCCTGTCTCTTAGATGAGACAAATCTACCTCTAAGGGAAATCCAGGCCCAAATGCGAGTTAAACCCAGGATTTGAACACTGATCTTAGTTAAAACCCACTGGACATTTGTTATTGCTGTTCACAAAACATAACTTTTTAAACTGATCATTCAGGTATTAAATTTGTAGTTCAATGGTCTTAACAGTTTTCAAATTACGCACGATCCCTATTGTAATGTATCCCTCTTCTGAATGAAATTATCTTTAATTATCATATTTATTCATTAGCTTAATATCATCTCTATTGCAATTTACCAGAGCTATCTTTATCTGTTGGAAGTGTTCAGGGTTAGGATCTCATGGAGCCTTTCATAATAAATACCCATGTTATTCTGTGATCAATGAATTAGAAGTATAGTCTGTGGATATAACAAGGCATAGTAGCTTCTCCTAATTTCAGGAAAACTGCAAAATGCTTCATCTAGGACCAAAACAGGATTCAAAGAATAAGTCCTTTCAAATATAATTTAAATCCTCCTCTGTTGGAATCACTCGGCTCCTTGTGTTCAAATGATTTATAGGTGTTCTGCAAAATTGGAGAATTTCAGTAATTTTCAAACTACTGGCATGTTCTTTTGGTGTGGAAGTACTGCTACATTCTTCTAAAGTTCAAAAATGATTATTTTATCGGACAGTTGGCTAGGGTTCAGTACCAACTCCTGTCCCAGCGCACCCCTGGCCGGGGATTTTATCACCATGAGCTAAGCCCCAATGTGGAACCCATTCGGGACACTAACCTGTGCGGGAGGGTGGAGGAACTAGAGTGGCAATCTTCCCGAAGGCGGCCAATGAAGAGAACACCACCAGGGCCGCTGTCCAATGAAGGACGGCGGGTTGTGTCTCTGCCGATCAGAGGGCCGGCAGCTCTGTGGCCTCGAGAGAGAGATGGCTGCTGCTGAAGCTGCAAGGGAAAAGAGAGGGTTCTTCCATTGAGGGCTGACCTCTCCAACAATGACATTGGGGCTGGAAGAGCAACCATTGCCGCTGGGGGTCCTCACCTTGAGCCTGGGGGAAGCCTCTGGGAGGTCGCCTCAATGTAAAATGCCAACAGCCTGGTAAAATGGCCCTCAGTAAGCCCATTAATTGAAACAAAAACAGAAAATGCTAGAAAAACTCAGAGGTCTGGCAGCATCTGTGGAAAGAGAAACAGAGTTAACGTTTTGAGTCCGTATGATTCTTCTTCAGAGCTAAAGAGAAGAAGAAATGTGATGGAATTTATACCGTGTAAGGGGAATGGAGCAGGTGAAGCAAGATAGAAGGTCAGCAATAGTTGGGGTCTAAGGAGAGATTGACAAAGATGTCATGGACACAAGACAAAGGGAATGTTAATGGTAGTGGTGAAGACTAAAGAATGTGCTGATAGTGGCATAAAGGTAAGAAAGCAGAGTGTGTTAATGGCAGAACAAGGGTCAGCACTCTGTTGGCCCTGTGGAGGGCAAGGGAGGTAGTTGGGGGAAAAGGATAATAAAAATGAATAAATGAATATAAAAAAAATAAATAATTTGAGAAAGGATTTAAAAAAGGGTAAATATAGAAGAGAGAGCTCTTGGTCTGAAGTTGTTGAACTCAATGTTAAGTCCCGAAGGCTATAAAGTGCTGAATCGGAAGATGAAATGCTGTTCCTCTAGTTTGCACTGGTCTTCACTGGAACATTGCAGCAGGCCAAGGACGGACATGTGGGCATTAATTGACTGCCTGCCACCAGTCAGTGAGCAGCTGAGCTTTTGCCATTCCTGCTGCTCAGAATGTCCCCAGGGCGACAAACATGTCCTGACACCTTTCACTGCCATTTGGGTAAAGTCTCAGCTTTGATATCAGAACTATGTATTGCAGTTGCCAATACTTCATTTCTTCATGTAAGTCAATTAGAGTTGGGTAGTAACAAAATGACGCTAATATTTAAGTTTTCAAATCTCCTGGCTGGAATTTGAGCATCAAAAAGTGATGTCCAAACAAGCATTTCTCATTTTAATTAATTGGGAACAACGTGCCTTCAGCTATAATAGGTTCTCATCCCAAATATATCAATAGTTTGAATTATAGATATTAATTACAGATATCTGCAATACTAATGTAATTTAGATATAAGAGTAAGGCACAGAAAGTAAACATAAGGACAGCTAAGAGTGTATGAAAGAAGACTGGTAGACAGTATAAAGGAAAATAGTGAGGAGTTTGATAACCAAGGTAGGAAGTGGTGCTAGGGCTAGCTACAGGCAAAGGTGGGGGCAGAAGCCTCTTGTACTAGAAAATAGGAGAGACACTTATTAAATATTTCAAAACAGTTTTCAGAGGATGAAAAGACAGGAATGCTTGAAGAGGATGCAGTGGATATTGGAAATAAATGTTAAAAGACTGATGTATTAAAATGTTAACAGGATTAAAATTGCAAATTCATCAGGCCAAGAGGGCGTGAAGCCCAGATTACTGAAAGAGGTTGAAGAGAAGATAGCAGACATACCTTGAATTTACAACAATCTTTGGAAATGGTTATTGTGACAAAGGTCTGGAGGGTGGAATATGTTACACATTTGTTTATGATAGGGGTAAGGTAATAAGCTAGGTAATTATAGGCTAGTTAATCATAACTCAGCTGTGGTTAAACCCCTAGGGCTGAATTTTCCTTCAAGATTTTGCTGAAACCCAACCCATTTCTCTGAGTCAGGGACCACTAGCCACCCAGAGGGGGTTCCACCAAGGTTCTTGCAACTGAGAGGAACCCAGCCAGAGTTCAAGGAAAGCAAGGCTATGCAGCAGCAGGGACGTGCCTGAGGCAGGATTTTCAGGTCATCGAGCGGGTGGGTTGGGCGGGCCCAGGAGCGGCTGGGAAACAACCTGCCACCTGCATTCAGCCCCCGACTGCAATTTCACACTGGCTGGCCAATTAACGCCAGCTGAAATGCTCAGTGCTGCTGGGGTGGGGGGCGGGAGGAGGCTGAGTGCTGATGTCAGCACGGGTGCGGGGGAGCACGCAATGAAAGCTCCCTGAAGGCAGAGAGCTGCCTCAGGAAGCTGAAGAATTTAAACCCAAGAAATAAGGATGTAAAAATGCAGAAAAAAATGTCCACACATCGGACTCACTCACTTAAACATTTAGATAATAAAAATTCTACCCAAACATTTTAAAAAATTGATATTGGAAACCTCATCCCGCCCTTGGATGAGGTTTCCTCAAAAATCGAAGGTCACCTGGCCGATTCGCCCACCCGCCAACCGTAAAGTTGGATGGGCAGTGAAAAATCGCCGCTAATTAAACCTTTAATGGCCTTAATAGGCCTCTTAATTGTCAGTGGGTGATGACAACGGGATGGTCACCCCAAACATGCTACACATTAAAGTGACTTATATTTGAAAATTGCTGTAAAGCTGCACATCCAGTCACAGGCTGGTTCCTCCCTGCATTTCATGGTGGGTGGGTGAGGTAGAGTGCATGCGAAGTGGTGGGTGGGAGGGAGAGTGCATGCGAGGGAGTGGGTGGGGGGAGGCTGTGTGCGAGAGAGAGTGGGTGGGGGAGAGCATGCAAGAGGATGAATGGGGGAAGAGCCTGTGTGAGAGGGTGGGTGGGTCGGGAGAGTGAGTGTGGTGGGGGAGAATGAGCGCAAGGGAGTTGGGGGCGGAGTGTGAGTGTGCGGGGGGTTTCATTGAAGGAATGTGGGCTTTGCTGGCTAGGCCAGCATTTATTGCCCATCCTTAATTGCCCTTGCAAAGGTGGTGAGCTGCCTTCTTGAACAGCTACAGTCCATGTGGTGTAGATGCACCCACAGTGCTGTTAGGAAGGGAGTTCCAGGATTTTGATTCAGCAACAGTGAAGGAACGGCAATATATTTCCAAGTCATGATGGTTATTGACTTGAAGGGGAGCATCCAGATGTTTGTGTTCCCATGTATCTGCTGCCCTTGTCCTATATGGTCGTGGTCGTGGGTTTGGAAGGTGCTGTCTAAGGAGTCTTGATGAGTTCCTGCAGTGCATCTTGTAGATGGTACACACTGCTGCCACTGTGTGTCAGCAGTGGAGGGAGTGAATGTTTGTGGAAGGGGTGTCAATCAAGTGAGTTGGTTTGTCCTGGACGGTGTCAAGCTTCTTGACTGTTGTGGGAGCTGCACTCTCCCAGGCAAGTGGAGAATATTCCATCACACTCCTGACTTGTGCCTTGTAGATGGTGGACATGCTTTGAGGAGTTAGGAGGTGAGTTACTCACCGCAGAATTCTTAGCCTCTGACTTGCTTTTGTAGCCACGGCAGTACAGCTAGTCCAGTTCAGTTTCTGGTCAATGGTAACCCCCAGGATGTTGATAGTGGGGGATTCAGTGATGGCACTACCGTTGAATGTAAAGGGGCGATATTTAGATTCTCTGTTGTTGGAGATGGTCATTGCCTGGCACTTGTGTGGTGTGAATATTACTTGCCACTTTTCAACCCAAGCCTGGATGCTATGCAGGTCTTGCTGCATTTGGACGTGGACTGCTTCAGTATCTGAGGAATTGTAAATGATGCTGAACATTGTGCATTCAACCCCACTTCTGACCTTATGATGGAGGGAAGATCCTTGATGAAGCAGCTGAAGATGGTTGGGGGGTGGGGTGTAGAGTGAATGTGATGAGGTGAGTGGGGAGAGTGAGTCCAAGGGGGTGGGGAGCAGAGTGAGTGCAAGGACATGGAGGGGAGAGTGAGTGCGAGGGGGTATGGGGGGAGAGTGTGAGTATGAGAGGGTGGGGGGAGTGTGTGCGGGGGTGTGGGGGGAGAGTGTGAGTGCGAGGGGGTTAGGGGGAGAGTGTGAGTGCGAGGGGGTGGGGAGTAGAGTGTGGGTGGAGAAAGTAGTGTGTAGAGTGTGAGTGTGAGGGGGTGGGGGGAGTGTGAGTGCGAGGGGGTGGGGGAGAGAGGGCAATGGGGTAGGGGACTGTGAGTGCTGGGGGTGGAGGGAGTGTGCGTGGTGGAGGGGTGGGGGGAGAGTGTGAATGCCAGGGGGTGGGGGAGAATGTGAGTGTGATGGGGTGGGGTTGGACAGTGAAAGGGGATGGGGGGGAGAGTGAGGGTAGAGAGTGAGGGGGAGAGGGCAAGGGGGAGAGGGCGAGAGGGTTAGGGGAGAATGAGGGGGCGGGGCGAGAGTGCGAGTGTGGAGGGATGGGGGAAAGGATGGGGAGGAGGGTGTGAGGGTGTGGATGTAGGGGAGAGGGTTAGGGGCTGGAGGGGGAGTGTGTGGGGGGTGTGGGGCAGAGAGGTGAGGGGGTGGGGGCTGGAAAGAGTGGGGGGGAGTGTGTCAGTGGAGAGTGTGAGTGTGAGGGTTGGGAGGTGGGAGTGTGAGGGGGTGGGAAGTGGGAGTGAGAGGGTGTGGGAGGTGGGAGTGTGAGGGTTTTTGGGGGGGTGTGAGTGTGAGAGGGTAGGGGCAAGAGTGAGTGTGTGGGTGTGAGGTGGGAGAGTGTGAGGGGGTGTGGGGGAGAGTGTTAGGGGATGGGAGGGGGGTGTGAGGGGATAGGAGGATCAAGTGTGAGGGGATCAGAGGGGAGATTTTGAGGGGGTGGGAGGGGGAGTGTAAGGGGGTAGGGGAGTGTAAGTGGGTGGGAGGGGGGAGTCTGTGTGGGTGGGAGGGGGAGAGTGAGTGGGAGTGCAGGTGGAGTGGGGGGGGAGAGTGAATGTGAGGTGGTGGCTGGGAGACAGAGTGAGTGTGAGGGGGTGGGGGGAATGAGGGGGTGGGAGGGGTGAAAGTGAGAGCGTGGGAGAGTGGGTTGTGAGTGGCTGGGTGGGAGGGGGAGAGTGAGTGTGAGGTGGTGGCTGGGGGACAGAATGAGCGTGAGGGGGTGGGGCAGATTGAGTGTGCAATGGTAGGGATGGAGAATGTGAGGGGTTGGGGGGAGTGTGATGGAGTGAGAGGGGCTGGGTGGAGGGCAGAGTGAATGTGAGGGGATGGGGGAACAGTGAGTGTGTGGGGTTGGGGTGGTTGGGTGTGAGGGGTGAGGGCGGTGAGGGTGGGGCTGGGTGGGAGTGTGTGAGAGGGTGGGGGGAGTGTGTGAGGGGGTGGGAGGTGGGAGTGTGAGGGAGTGAGGAGTGTGAATGGGTGGGGGAATGTGAGGGTGTGGGGTGGATGGGTGTGAGGGGGTGAGGGCGGTGAGGGTGGGGTGGGATGGGAGTGTGTGAGGGGGCAGGGGGAGTGCGTGAGGAGGTGGGAGGTGGGAGTGGGTGGGGGAATGTGAGGGTGTGGGGGGAGTATGTGAGGGGGTGAGTGTGAGAGGATGGGAGGGGGAGTGTGAGGGGGTGGGTGGGGGGCAAACTGGGTGTAAGAGGGTGGGGGCAAGATTGAGTGTGCCGGACTGGGGTGGGAGAATGTGGGGGGGTGGGAGGGGGAGTGAGAGGGCACGGGGGGAGATGTGTGAGGATGGGAGGGGGAGTGTGAGGAGGGGGAGTCTGAGGGGTTGGGAGGGGGAGTGTGAGGGGTTGGGAAGGGGGATTGTGAGGGGTTGGGAGAGGGGTTGGGAGAGGGGAGTGTGAGGGGGTGGGAGGGGGGAGTGTGAGGGGTTGGGAGGGGGGAGTGTGAGGGTGTGGGAGTGGGAGAGCGTGAGGAGGTGGGGGGAGAGTGAGTGTGAGGGGGTGGGGGAGAGTGAGTGTGAGGGGGTGGGGGGAGAGTGAGTGTGAGGGGGTGCGGGGAGAGTGAGTGTGAGGGGGTGGGGGAAGTTTGAGTGTTAGGGGTAGGGGGGAGAGAGAGTGTGGGGAGAGAGAGTGATTCACATTAACTCCTTGGCCGTGATGGTCTGAGAATATGAAACATGGTATAGTGTTTGTATTCCCTGCTGGCAGCATTACATGGAATTTACTGCACAGAATCAGGCCATTTTGCCCACCCCATCGATGTTAGTGTTTATGTTCCACACAAGTCTCTTTCCATCCTTCTTGATCACTCTATCAGAGTAATCTTCAGCTTCATTCTTCCTTGTGTGTTTATCAACTTCCTTGAATGTGTCAATACTAGAATCATAGAATGGTTACAGCACAGAAGTAGGCCATTCAGCACATTGTCTTTATGTCAGTTCTCTGCAACAGCAACTCAGCTAGCCCTACTCAACTGTTTTCCCTGTAGCCCAGTAAAACCTTTTTCTCTTCAGATAATTATCCAGTTCCCTTTTGAAAACTGCAGTTAAACCTATTGAACAATGAGATAGAATTAATTGACAACCTCATAGTGAAGGCACCCCTAGGTAGCAGCAATCATGGTATGATTGAATTTTACATTCACTTTGAGGGAGAAACGAGTTCATCCAAGACTAGTATTTTAAACTTAAATAAGGACTATTATGAGGGCATGAAAGCAGAGCTAGCTAAAGTGAACTGGCAAATGAGGTTAATGGATAGGTCAATAGCGGTTCAGTGGCAGACATTTAAAGGGATATTTCAGAGTATACATTATATACATCCAATGAGAAAGAAAAATTCAAAGGGGAGGGCTCACCATCTATAGTTAACTAAAAAAGTTAAAGACAATATCAAACTTAAAGAAAAAGCATACCATTATGCAAAAACGAGTGGCAGGTCAGATGATTGGAAAGAATATAAAGAACAGCAAAGAATGACAAAAAGATTAATAAGGAGAGAAAAATTAGAGTACGAAAGAAAACTAGCTAGAAATATAAAAATGGATAGTAAGAGTTTCTATAGACATTTAAATAAGAAAAGAGTTAACTAAGTGACAGTTGGCCCTATAGAAAGTGCGTCTGGGAAATTGGTTATGGAAAGTAGGGAAATGGCGGATGAATTAAACAGGTATTTTGCTTTGGTCTTCACTATAGAGGATACCAGTAACATCCCGGAAGTAGATGTAAATCAGGAAATGGAAGGGAGGGAGGAACTTGGGAAAATTACAATCACCAGGTAAGTGGTATTGAGCAAATTATTGGGGCTGCGGGCTGACAAATCCCCAGGTCCGGATGGACTTCATTCTAAGGTCTTGAAAGAAGTGGCTAGTGAGATAGTTGATGCGTTGGTTTTAAATTTCCAAAATTCCCTTGATTCAGGGAAGGTTCCATTGGATTGGAAAATAGCAAATGTAACTCCTTTATAAAGGGAGGGAGACAGAAAGCAGGAAAATACAGACCAGTAAGCTTAGCATCGGTCTTACGGAAAATTAGAAGCTATTATTAAAGATATTATAGCAGGGCACTTAGAAAAATTCAAAGCAATCAGGCAAAGTCAACATGGTTTTGAAGAAGGGAAATCATGTTTAACTAATTTATTGGAATTGTTTGAAGGAGTCACATGTGCTGTGAATAAAGAGGAACCAGTGGATGTACTGTACTTAGATTTCCAGAAGGCATTTGATAACGTGCCACATCAAAGGTTATTGAGGAGAATAAAAGCTCATGGTGTAGGGGATAACATATTGGCATGGATAGAAGATTGGCTACCTAACAGGAAACAGAGAGTAGGAATAAATGGGTCTTTTTCTGGTTGGCAGGATGTGGCAAGTGGTGTGCCACAGGGATCAGTGCTGGGGCCTCGACTTTTTACAATTTATATAAATGACTTGGATGAAGACCCCAAAGGAATGCTTGCTAAATTTGCTGACGACACAAAGATAGGTGGGAAAGTAACTTGTGAAGAGGACATAAGGGGGCTACAAAGTGACATAGATAGGTTAAGTGAGTGGACAAAAATGTGAAATTGTTCATTTTGGCAGGAAGAATAAAAAGCAAGCATATTATCTAATTGGTGAGAGACTGCAGAGCTCTGAGATTCAGAGAGATCTGGGTGTCCTAGTGCATGAATCACAAAAGGCTAGTATACAGGTACAGAAAGTAGTTAGAAAAGCAAATAGAATGTTGCCATTTATTGTGAGAGGAATTGATTACAAAAGTAGGGAGATTATGCTTCAGTTGTACAGGGCACTGGTGGGACCACATCTAGAGTTTTGTGTACAGTACTGGTCTCCTTATTTAAGGAAAGATGTAAATGCATTAGGAGCAGTTCAGAGAAGGTTTACTAGACTAATACCAGCAATGGACAGGTTGTCTTATGAGGAAAGATTGGACAGGTTAGGCTTGTATCCACTGGAGTTCAGAAGGTAAGAGGCGACTTAATTGAAACCTTTAAGATCCTGAGGGGCCTTGACAGGGTGGATGTGGAGAGGATACTTACTCTTGTGGGAGAATCTAGAACTAGGGGTCATTGTTTAAAAATAAGGGGTCGCTCATTTAAGACAGAGATAAGGAGAAACTTTTTCACTCAGAGGATTGTGAGCCTTTGGAACTCTCTTCCTCAAAAGGTGGTGGAAGCTTTTGAATATTTTTAAGGCAGAGCTTGATAGATTCTTGATTAACAAGGGGGTGAAAGGTTAACGAGGGTAGGCAGGAATGTAGGGTTGAGGTTACAATCAGAAAAGCCATGATCTTATTGAATGGTGGAGCAGGCTCGAGGGGCCAAGTGGCCTACTCCTCCTAATTTGTATGTTCGTAAGACAGAGAGTTGCTCAAGGGTGATGGTGGGTTGAGGGCCACTGAAGACAGGGTAAGGATGACTGAGGGGAGGGTGCAGGGTGATGTCTTGCAGCTCCAGAGTGATCATGGGAGTGTCTAGGGACATAGCTACTGATTACCATGTATCGACCTCCCTGAGCTGATGAATCAGTGCTCCTCCATGTTGAACATCACTTGGAGGAAGCACTGAAGGTGGCAAAGGCACAGAATGTTCTCTGGTAGGGGGACTTCAATGTCCATCACCAAGTGTGGCTCGATAGCACTACTACTGACCGAGCTGGCCGAGTCCTAAATGACATAGCTGCTAGACTGGATCTGTGGCAGGTGGTGAGAGAACCAACAAGAGGGAAAAACATACTTGACCTCATCCTCACCAACCCGCCTGCCGCAGATGCATCTGTCCATGACAGTATGGGTAGGAGTGACCACCACACAATCATTGTGGCGATGAAGTCCCGCCTTCACACTGAGGATACCCTCCATCGTGTTGTGTGGCACTACCACTGTGCTAAATGGGATAGATTTCAAACAGATCTAGCAACTCAAGACTGGGCATCCATGAGGCGCTGTGGGCCATCAACAGCAGCAGAATTGTACTCGAACACAATCTGTAACCTCATGGCCTGGCATATCCCCCACTCTACCATTACCATCAAGCCAGGAGATCAACCCTGGTTCAATGAAGAATGCAGGAGGGCATGCCAGGAGCAGCACCAGACATGCCTAAAAATGAGGTGTCAACTTGGTGAAGCTATAAAAAAAAGGACTACTTGCATGCCAAACAGCATAAGCAGCAAGTAATAGACAGAGCTAAGCGATCCCACAACCAACAGATCAGACCTAAGCTCTGCAGCCCTGCCACATCCAGTCGTGAATGGTGGTGCACAATTAAACAACTTGCTGGAACTTGTGGCTCCACGAATATCCCCATCCTCAATGATGGAGGAGCCCAGCACAGCAGTGCAAAATGTAAGGTTGAAGCATTCCCAACAATCTTCAGCCAGAAGTGCTGAGTGGCTGATCAATCTCGGCCTCCTCCGGAGGTCCCCAGCATCACAGATGTCAGTCTTCATCCAGTTCGATTCACTCCATGTGATATCAAGAAATGACTGAAGGCGCTGGACACTGCAAAAGCTATGGGCCTTGACAACATTCCGGTAATAGTACTGAAGACTTGTGCTCCAGAACTTGCCATGTCCCTAGCCAAGCTGTTCCAGTACAACTACAACACTGGCATCTACCCGGCTATGTGGAAAATTGCCCAGGTATGTCCTGTGCACAAAAAGCAGGACAATTCCAACCCGGCCAATTACCGCCCTATCAGTCTATTCTCGATCATCAGTAAAGTAATGAAAGGGGTCATCACAGTGCTATCAAGCGGCACTTACTTAGCAATAACCTGCTCACTGATGCCCAGTTTGGGTTCTGCCAGGGCCACTCAGCTCCTGACCTCGTTACAGCCTTGGTTCAAACATGGATAATGGAGTAGAACTTCTGAGATGAGGTGAGAATGACTGCCTTTGACATCTAGGCAGTATTTGACCAAGTGTGGCATCAAGGAGACCTAGCAAAACTGGAGTCAATGGGAATCAGGGGTAAAAGTCTCCGCTGGTTGCAGTCATACCTTGCACAAAGGAAGATGGTTGTGGTTGTTGGAGGTGAGTCATCTCAGCTACAGGACATCACTGCAGGAGTTCTTCAGGGTAGTGTGCGAGGCCTAACCATCTTCAGCTGCTTCATCAATGACCTTCCTTCCATCATAAGGTCAGAAGTGGGGATGTTCGCTGATGATTGCACAATGTTCAGCATCATTCACGACTCCTCGGATACTGAAGCAGTCCATGTCCAAATACAGCAAGACCTGGACAATATCCAGGTTTGGGCTGACAAGTAGCAAGTAACATTCGTTCCACACAAGTTTCAAGCAATGACCATCTCCAACAAGAGAGAATCCAACCATCGCCCCTTGATGTTCAATGGCATTACCATCACTGAATCCCTCACTGTTAACCTCGTGGGGGTTACCATTGACCAGAGACTGAACTGGACTTGCCATATAAATACTGTGGCTACAAGAGCAGGTCAGAGGCTAGGAATCGTGCGACGAATAATTCAACTCCTGACTCCCCAAAGCCTGTCCACCATTTACAAGGCACAAGTAAGGAGTGTGATGGAATACTCCCCACTTGTCTGGATGAGGGCAGCTCCTACAACACTGAAGAAGCTGGACATCATCCAGGACAAAGCAGTTCGCTTGATTGGCACCACATCCACAAACACTCACTCCCTCCACCATCGATGCATAGTCGCAGCAGTGTGTGCCATCTACAAGATGCACTGCAGGATTTCACCAAGGCTCCTTAGACAGCACCTTCCAAACCCACGACCACTACCACCTAGAAGGCCAAGGGCAGCAGATAGATGGGAACACCACCTCCTGGAAGTTCCCCTCCAAGTCACTCACCATCCTGACTTGGAAATATATTGCCATTCCTTCACTGTTGCTGGGTCAAAATCTTGGAACTCCCTTCCTAACAGCACTGTGGGTGTACCTACACCACATGGACTGCAGCGATTCAAGAAGGCAGCTCACCACCACCTTCTCAAGGGCAACTAGGGATGGGCATTAAATGCTGGCTCAGCCAGAGAAGCCCACGTCCCATGAATGAATAAAAAAATTTTTAAAATGTGGCCAGTGACCAGATCAAGAAGGGAGGTGGCCATGGTGGGATGGGTGGAGACCAGGATGTGGTCAGTGCAAAGCTGTGGGGTCCCCATTGGTCCACAGTCATCAAAGCAGGAATCATTAATGCATTCCCATGGAGGTGACTGTCCATTCTCTGATGGAGGATGCGGGGAAATTATATGACGATGCATCCTCTTGAGCGTTCATTGTCATTATCCTCAGAGGTAAAGTGCTGGCATGTTGCCATCTGAGCCAGTCATTGCTGCTGAATGTGAGAACACAGAGATTTAGGTTACACTGAAGCATTTTCCTGTTTCCCATCATTGTATCACAGTTCTTGACATCAGGTTGGAGACAGCCCAGACCAAAAAAACAGTAAAAACTGGGAAATAAGCATACTGGTCTGAACTGGTCTTTTATTCCTTAAAATGGAATACCAGTAAAAACTGGGAAATAAGAGTTCTGGCCCGAACTGTTTTTTTCCTATTGGGATCTTTTGCTCTGTTGCTTTGACACTTTGGCCTTGCCACCCTGCCCCCACCCCCCCCCCCGCCCCCCCACTTCTGCTCTGCTTCTGGGCCAGTTCAACCACTGTCACCTCTGCAAGGGTCAATATGTGGATGTCTGGGAAACCTCCACCTGTCTTTGACCGCTCTGTTATGCATTGTTTTGTCCTGCAGACAGAAATACTGAGCACCATCTCAATGGGCACCTAACCTCTTTATGAGCTTCAGCCTTGTGATAGCTAAAGGCATGTCCCTAGTCAGTGTTTCACATATGTACTCTCCTGAATCAGGTACAACTTTCTCATCATGAACTGGCTCCCACACATTCACTTCTCATGCTTCAACCAGTGCTGGGGGCTAGAATCCAAACTCCTGCCTGGCATATCTCTCCACCTGCGCATATATACATTGCTTGCTGCCCTCATGAGAGCCACTTTGCAGAAACTACACCATGCCCCTTACCCTTGTAGAGCATAGGAGGTCAATGACCCTTTTCCTGCACTGGACCCAGTTTCACATGTGGGCCCCATGGCTGCTAACCTCTGACCACCCATTGTCTGCACTGAGACGTTTGCCCAATTTTGTATGGGGTGACAGCAGGTGATTGGGATCAACAGATGGGGAGTGGGAGGCAGTTGCTACAGGGATCTGAGTGTGGCAAGTTGGATGGGGGTGGCAGCAGTTACAGGGATCCAAGGGTGGCAGGTGGAAGGGGGGGTTGGTTAGTGACAGCAGCTACAGGGGTCCAACGGCGGCATTTGGGGCGGGAGCAGCAGCAGCTACAGGGATCCAAGGGTGGGGAGAGGGTGGCAGCAGCTACAGGGGTCCAAGGGCGGCATTTGGGGCGGGAGCAGCAGCAGCTACAGGGATCCAAGGGTGGGGAAGGAGTGGCAGCAGCTACAGGGATCCAAGGGTGGGGAGGGGATGGCAGCAGCTATAGGGATCCAAGGGTGGGGAGGGAGTGGCAGCAGCTATAGGGATCCAAGGGTGGGGAGGGAGTGGCAGCAGCTATAGGGATCCAAGGGTGGGGAGGGGATGGCAGCAGCTATAGGGATCCAAGGGTGGGGAGGGGATGGCAGCAGCTATAGGGCTCCAAGGGTGGGGAGGGGATGGCAGCAGCTATAGGGATCCAAGGGTGGGGAGGGGATGGCAGCAGCTATAGGGACCCAAGGGTGGGGAGGGAGTGGCAGCAGCTATAGGGCTCCAAGGGTGGGGAGGGAGTGGCAGCAGCTATAGGAATCCAAGAGTGGCAATTGGGGAGCAGCTACAGGAATCTAAAGAGGGCTGTTGAGCGAAGGGTGGCAACACTTTAAGTTGAAAAGAACCTCCTGTCAAACAGTCAGACTGATGCTGCTGGCCTGCAAGGAGTGAATGTCTGTCCAGATGTCTCTCCCAGTGTAGGTTCTATGTACTTGCCGCCGCACCATTGGGACACTCGCTGTTGCAACAGACTTCTGTCCTTGGAGTGGTGAGGAGCTTCCTTATGTGCCATAATTTCTATGAAGTAACATGGAGAACTCCCTTTTCCGCTCTCCATTTAAATAGTATATTTTGACTCCTCTCTTAGGTGCCTGGTTCACTCTCAATCTAATAACTATGGGGCTTTTTTTTTGCATACACATTTTAAGCACCCTAGTTTCTCAAATAGGCACAGCTATTGGAGGAATGACTTAACAATCTAGTTGTGTCTAATTAGGTACAGATGAAGATACATTTCAATTAAAATTGTAGTAATGATGGTTTCAAGTCCAAGATTTACTTTCACCTTTATAGGAGGTTTTATAAACTCCTTATTAATTGTTTTGCTGCCAGGTTTGACTAGCAATAATTTCATTGTCTTGCAAAACATCTTACTTTATCTACAAATATTAAATACCAGATGTTTAAGTCATGCTTTTCATTCTGAAAAATCTTAATTTAATGGGGTTCTAGGTCACCATTCTATATTTTACAATGGCACCTTTTGCAGTGACACATAAAGAGAATGAAGCAGGCTAGTGCTTTAGGCACTGTTGTAAATGATATAAAACTGCTTTTTTTAACGAGTCAAGTCTTCTAGTAAAGATATTATAAAATAGTTTTGTTGAGGAGTATTTCAAAGAAAAATGTGCGTGTGCAGCCACTATTATTATTGAATGTAATTTTTACCAAACAAACAACATAGCTTGCAATAAAACCAGCTAAAATAATTGGCCACTGAAGGTTAAGAAAATGTTTAAGTTGGCAGATGTAGTGACACTTTCGTAAGGTACATTTATATTTACATAGTATTTTGCAGGTTATTACACGTATAGCATAAGCAGCCAGCAGTTCTCAGGTTTTCCCACCTGTATCAAATGCAAGCACATATTATGTAACTTGAGAAAGAATTGGGAAGGTTCTGTCTTAAAACTTAATGCCTGCCTTCTGTTTGGAATGATTGGATCTGGATACATGCCCTGACTCATCAACTGGTGGTCTCCCCAATTTTAGGAGGTATCATCATGGGCACTCACATACACTTACTATCTGGTTATGGGATGGTACAAGCAGAAAAGGCCATTTACCTGTCCTTTGAGCTGGAAAGTGGCGCATGCCATAGATGCCTCCCATCCCACAAAAAAGTTGTTTTTTATTTTGTATTAATTATAGTATTGAATCATTCTTGTCAGCCTATAATTTACGTTTGGCAAAAGGGAGGCACGTAAGGTATATTGAGGCACCAAGCTTTTGTCAGAACAGATTAGTGCCATAAATTATTATGTATGGATAGCTTATAACCCTGAAAGTCTGTCACGAGATGCAGTTTGGCTTAAATACTGAGATGCTTTGCTGGGAGCTTCTGCTGTTGATTTCTGCTAATGGTAAGTACCATAATAGTAGGAGCGCATATGGTATACCATCTGCCAAAGGGAATAAATTTTAAAAAGCTAATAAGTCAACATTGCAGGTTGATGAATGATAAGGTACTCGTATTAGTTTAAAATTGCTCTGTTGTTATTTAAATTTATTAATACTATGGTAAATACTTTTTCAACAAAAATATGAGAGAACAACCAGTTGAGTTAGAATTTACCATCAAACTAATGGCAAGGTTAATGGTGCTCACTGTTCTGTATGTGTAAATGGAGCAGCAACCTTAGATGAGGAGCAGATGTGCTGTTAAATGTGAATATTCAAAAGTTGTCATCTGAGTTGAGCTGCCCTTCCATTAACTTTGCTAAAGTGGCAATTAATATGTGCGTGACAAAAGCATTAGTTGTAACTTGAATTTGTGTCCTAATTGAACATACATGATAAAGAAAGAAAGAGCTGTCAGGTTGAGTGAGAGCTTAGCATGAGATACCAACAAATACTAACCAGATTGAAAGATAAAACTTTGTGGCATGTATACTTGGGGCAACTATATGTCAAATGGTACTGTTAGGTAAGAAATGGTGGCATTTCCATACCTTCTGACAGCCACACACACTGCTGTCCTCTAGAAGGTGCCTTAGAGTGCCAAACAGGGAAACTTCTTACATCCACAACATGCAGGAGCATCTGCATTTGATTAGCCATCAAACAAGGAGATTAGATGCTGCTCTGCTCCATCATTTGGCCAGAATTTCTATTTCCTGTCTTCACATTTTTTTATGTTACATTTTTGTCTCAGCTTGAAAGGCTTAATATTTACAAATAAAAGGTTGCAACAATTTTTACATCTCATACTGCCCTTTACCTTTAAATGGCCACATTCCTTTAAATTTTAGCTGTAACCTTGTCAATGTGCATCATTTCTTACTTCCCCCAACTCTTCTTTGTGAAGCTCCCAGCACCAGGTCCAACTTGGGCTAGAGCATGCAATGAATGATTTATTTGGGCTCACTCCAAAAATTGCAAGAGATTGGCCCTATACGATGAGTAAGCATTAACCTTGTCAAATTATAGTGTTAAGTTTGAAAGTATATCCTGTTATGTTAGTCATTATTTGACAATATTTGCCTAATTTCAAAATCTCCCTTTTTACTTTATTAAAACAAATTGTGACATTTTTTATTTATGTTATGCAAAAGTACAAAAGTTGTAGAAAGCAAATATGAGAGCTACTTTATAAAATAAACAGAAAAGCAATCTGCAAAATTTAAGGCCACAGTTTACATTGAAAAACTAGATTTTTGTTACTTTAAAAACTTACACAAATACAAAACTAAATATAATCAACTCCACTTACATATAAATCAGGTATGTTTATGTGCTTTTTGATGTTTTAACTATTATGAGAGAAAATAACTGGGATGATAGGGAATGTATTTTATATACTAATCAAAGTGCTTCAAAGGATGAATATCATAAGGAGCAACTGGAGACAATATTCATCTTGTGACTTAAAGATAGCACAGATAAAATGAAAATCTTGTTATGAAATCCGAATTATGTGACCATTTTGTGACTGTAGTTATTGAAATCCTAATTGATATGTTAAAGTTTGC
The DNA here is from genome assembly GCF_964194155.1 of Cetorhinus maximus. Lineage (NCBI taxonomy): Eukaryota > Metazoa > Chordata > Chondrichthyes > Lamniformes > Cetorhinidae > Cetorhinus > Cetorhinus maximus. Next base: position 62,228,499 of record NC_135896.1, on the reverse strand, counting down.
CTTAAAACTGTTTGCTTGAGCAGGCATGAAGCAGAATTTTACGTCCTGTGGGCGGGCACGCACCTGGCCCGATCGGGCATAAAATCTCACGAGAAGACGTCAGGTGAGCATCCCGACGTCATCGCGCTCTCGCGTGACATTTCGCCCGGCGGGCGCATGCAAAAGTCAGAAGCAACTCCGATTTTCCGTTGCCCATCCATCCTTAGGGTTGGTTGTCAGGCGAATCGGCCAGGCAGCCTTTGCATTTTTCAAACCTCATCCAATGGCGGGATAAATTTCTGTGATGAAATGAAATAAAAATAAATATCTGTTGACGGCATTTTTATCAGGTGATTGGTTATGAAGCATGGACACGTTTTTTCAGCTTTTAAAGCCTTTACTTTAGTTTTTCCAGGTCTGCAGCTCCCTGAGGCAGCTGTCTGTCTTTAGGGAGCTTTCTCATAGCGCTCGCCCACGTCCACGGAAACGCCATTGCCTGCCCTCTTCCTGCCCCCCACCCTGGCGGCGCTGAGCACTTCAGCATGTGTTTCACGCAGGCTGGCCGTTAATTGGCCGGCCAGCATGAAATCACGGTCAGGGGTTGTTTCCTGACCACTTCCGGGCCCGCCGATCAGACACGCCCGCCAAAGGTAAAATTCAGCCCATGATTTAATTTTTACAATATAAATTTCAAATGGAGCTATATGGTCTCATCTATTTGTATATAAGGTTTTGAAGAGGTAACAGGAAAAGTTTCTAATACAATAAATTTTCAGGAAATGGGGCTGTGTAATATTACAGCTACAATAAGCATTTTTAGGTTTATAGGCGATAGAATTATGAGGTACATGTATCAATGCTGTCCTGTGTGAAATGAACAGAGTACATTGGGAATGAATCTTGGCTTCTGACTTCATTAAAACCTTGGTCCTAACATAGACTAAAAGAGTTGAATTCAAGGGGCTGTGAGAGTGACTGCCCTTGACATCAATGCAGCACTTGAGCAAGTGTGGCATCAAGGAGCCCTAGTAAAATTGAAGCCAGTTGGAATTGGGGGAAAAACTCTCCATGGGTTGGAATCTACTGAGACCAATAGAAGATGTTTGTGGTTGTTGGAGGCCATTCACCTCAGCTCCAGGACACTGTTGCAGGAGTAGTGGCTTCTTGTTCAGGGTAGTGGCTACGCCCAACCATCTTCAGCTGCTTCATCAATCACCTTTCTTTCACCATAAGGCCAGAAGTGGGGATGTTCACTGATGATTGCACAGAGTTCAGTAGCAGGCTTGGGCTGACAAGTGGCAAATAACATTTGTGCTGCACAATTGCCAGGCAATGACCATCTCCAACAAGAGAGAAACTTCAAAACAAAAACAGAATTACCTGGAAAAACTCAGCAGGTCTGGCAGCATTGGTGGAGAAGAAATCAGTTAACGTTTCGAGTCCTCACGACCCTTCGGCAGAACTGAAGCTTTTAGCTTTTTGTTTTTAAGAGAGAAACTTCTCTTGACACTCAACAGCATTATGCTCACTGAAACCCCCACCATCAACATCCATTGACCAGAAACTTAACTGGAGCAGCCATATAAATGCTATGGCCAGAACAGAAGGTCAGAGGCTAGAATTCTGTGAGTAATTCGCCTCCTGACTCCCCAAAGCCTGTTCACTGTCTACAAGACACAAGCCAGGAGTGTGATGGAATACTCTCCACTTGCTTGGCTGAGCGCAGCTCCAACAACACTCAAGAAGCTCGACACCATTCAGAAGAAAGCAGCCCACTTGATTGGCACCCCATCCACTACCTTAAACATTCATTCCCTCCACTACTGACACACAGTGGCAGCATTGTGTACCATATACATGATGCACTGCAGCAACTCACCAAGCCTCCTTAGATAGCACCTTCCAAACCCGGGACCTCTACCACCTAGAAGAAGAAGGGCAACAGATGCAAGTTTACCTCCAAGTCACACACCATCATGACTTAGAACTGTATCACTGTTCCTTCGCTGTTGCTGGGTCAAAACCCTGGAACTCTCCTAACAGCACTGTGGGCGTACCTGTACCACATGGACTGCAGCAGTTCAAGAAGCTGGTCACTACAACCTTCTCAAGGGCAATTCGAGGTGGGTAATAAATGCTAGCATTGTCAGCAACGCTCACATCCCATGAAAGAATTTTTAAAAATTATATTCAAAATGAACAGATTTAAAATCTTGTAGAACGATTTAACCAAAATTAATATATGTGTAATTAGCATACAGTTTTCTGTATGTGGATATTTTTAACAGTTCTTCAATACTTGCGACATTTGTGCAAATTTCGTATACAGCGTTACTAATATTTTAATCACATTCTTAGAAGTGATTGCAGAAAGTTCTAAGGGCAGGATTTTACGTCTGTTGGGCAGGCACTTACCCGACCCGATCGGGTGTAAAATCTTGCGCGATCATTCGGTTGGCAGGTGTGCGTGAAAATCGACAGCACGCCCACCAACAATTAAGAGGCCTAGTAAGGCCCTTAAAGTATTAATTAAGTTGTATTTTTTGCTGCCCACTCAACCATTTGGTTGGTGGGTGGGCGAATAGGCCAGGTGGCCTTTGCATTTTTTATGAAACCTCATCCACGGGCGGGATGAGGTTTCCAACTATAATTTAAAAAGTAAAAAAAAAATTTCTACTTAATTTTAAACATGCCCCTCTTAATGTGACTGAGTCACATGTGGGGACATGTTTATCTCATTTATTAAAGCTTTATTTTCTTTTGTCCAAATCTTCAGCTCCTTGAAGCAGCTCTGTGCCCTTAGCGAGCTAGAACATAAGAACATAAGAAATAGGAACAAGGAGTAGACCACTTGGTCCTCGAGCCTGCTCCGCCATTCAATAAGATCATGGCTGATCTTGTGTTTCACCACCTAACTCCGATAACCTTTGATTCCCTTCCCTTGATTCTATCTACCTCTGCCTTAAAAATATTCAATGACCCCGCCTCCACCACCTTCTGAGGCAGAGAATTCCAAAGTCGCAAAACCCTCTGAGAGAAAAAGATTCTCCTCATCTCTGCCCTAAAAGGGTGACCACGAATTTTAAAACAGTGCACCCTAGTTCTGGACTCACCCACAAGAGGAAACATGCTTTCGACATTCACCTTGTCAAGGCCATTCAGAATCTTGTGTACTTCAATCAAATCACCCCTCACTCTTCTAAACTCCAGTGGAAACAAGCCCAGCCTGTTCAACATTTCCTCATAAGATAACCCACTCATTCCAGGTATCAATCTAGTAAACCTCCTTTGAACCACCTCCAATGCGTTTACATCCTTCCTTAAACAGGAAGACCAAAACTGCACACAGTATTCGAGGTGCGGTCTCACCAATGCCTTGTTTAATTGAAACATAACATCCTTACATTTATGTTCAATCCCCCTCATAATAAAGGATAGCATTCCATTAGCCTTCTTAATTACTTGCTGTACCTTCATACTTACTTTTTGTGACTCATGTACTAGAACATCTAGATCCCTCTGCACCTCAAGAATTATGCAGCCATTCTCCATTTAAGTAATACTCTGCTTTTTTGGTCTTCCTGCCAAAGTGAACAACTTCACATTTTCCCACATTAAACTCCATTTGCCCGTACTTTGCCCACTCACTCAACCGACCATGCTGTCAGCGTGTGCTCCCCCGTGCATGCGTAGACTTCCGCACTCACCCTCCTCTTGCCCCCACCTGGCAGTGCTGAGCCTTTCAATTTGTTAATTGGCCAGCCAGCGTGAAATCGCAGTTGGGGCTCAATTGCAGGCGGCGGTCCATTTCGCGGCCGCTCCTAGGCCCGCCCACCACACCTGCCCGACGAAGGGAAAATCTTGTCCTAAGGAAATAAAGAGTAATGAGAGTTTATATGTCATGAGATGGGACCCATTAAGGGATTTGGGTGAAAGTAACTGGTTAATGATGACTGAGGGCTCCAAGTCAGATGCATTCAGCTAGACTGTAGTACTCAAAGACCAAAGTCCGCAGTAAAAAGCTGTCAAACATTTGACATTAATTGAAATTAGATGTGACAATCTGAGTCAGTAAGGCCATGAGGATACTAGTATGGGTAATTGAAATATAATAAACTTATATGATAGGGAACATATTTTTGTAGCTGGTGTCAAGGCACATAGTTGAGGCCCTCTGCTGTATCCCACATTTTGCTTGCCTCATTCTATGTTACCCTAGAAGTGCTTAATGCTAATATGTGGTGCAAAGATAAAATAGCTACCATTCCTGGCATTGACATCTCCCACCTTTAAATGCACAAAATGTTTCCAGCCATGCAAAATGTCTCTCTTTTTATTCTTGTACTATACATTAAACAGTGGTAGATTCAGGGCTATGGGAAGAAATCAGGGCAATGGAATTTGTTTGAATTGCCCTAGAAAAGAACCAACATAATCTATGTTGCACAAAATGACCAGAAAATTCTGGAAAAACTCAGCAGGTCTGGCAGCATCTGTGGAGAGAGAAACAGAATTAACGTTTCGTGTCCATATGATTCTTCTTCAGAGCTGAAGAAAGGTAGAAATGTGATGAAATATATACTGTTTAAGAGGAGATGGAGCAAAATAGAATAGAAGGTCAGGGATAGGTGGAAGCTCAGGAGAGATTTGACAAAGATGTCATGGACACAAGACAAAGGGGGTGTAACGGTTGTCATAAAGACTAAAGATGGTACTGATAGTGGCATAAAGGTAAGATAGCAGAATGCGTTAATAGCAGACAAAGGGTCAGTGCTCTGTGAAAGCAAAACATAAGAACAAGTGACATATGGTGTTGTGAATGGTGGGGTGGAGGTAAAGGATGTTGAGGGAAGAAAATTGGATGGTAAAAGGGGTCAAGATGGAGGAGAGAGTTCATGGTCTGAAGTTGTTGAACTCAAAGTTAAGTTCAGAAGGCTGTAAAGTGCCTATTCGGAAGATGAATGTCATGTACCTCCAGTTTGAGTTGGGCTTCACTGGAACATTGCAACAGGCCAAGGACAGACATGTGGGCATGAGAGCAAGATGGTGAGTTGAAATGACAAGCAACAGGAAGGCCTGGGCCATGCTTGTGAATTGAATGAAGGTGTTCCACAAAGCAGTCACCTAGTCCGTGTTTAATCTCCCAATGTAGAGGAGACCCAACTTTTTCAAAGGAATACTTATTTTTTCAATCGAACTTCAAAAACATGAGCAGCTTTAACAATAAAATGCCCCAAGGCGCTTCACAGTAGCACAAAAAAGCAAAATTTTGCACTAAGCCACATAAGGAGATATTAGGACAGATAACCAAAAGCTTTATCAAAGAGATAGGTTTTAATAAACTGCTTATAGGAGGAAAGAGAGGTGGAAAGGCAAAGAGGATTAGCTAAGAAATTCCAGGGCTTAAGGTTTAGGGCTCAGACAACTGAAGGTGGGATCACCAGTAGTGGAGAAATTAAAATTGGGATGCCCATTTGGCCAGAATTAGATGAGTGCAGATATCTTTGAGGGTTGTGAGGCTGATGGAGATTACAGAGATACAGAGGAACAAGATCATGGAGGGACTTGAAAACATGATTGAGAATTTGAAAATCATACCGTTGCTTGATTGGGAGCTAATGTCTCTCTCGCTGTCTCTCAAAATGAGGAGGATGCCACAGAGTCCCGTGGCAAGAGCTTGCGCGTGGAGTCTTTTAACATTGGGAGGTTGTTGTGCTGCGGCTACCTGATGGTTCTGGCTGATCAGGAAACTCTCCCACTCTTAACATCTGCGATAGGTGTATCAGAAGGATTTTTTACAGGTTAACAACTTGTTTGGCTGCGTTCTGATGCACCTTCCGTGGCCATCAGTCCTGGGGTGGTACTTGAATTCAGAGCTCCTGGCTCAGGGGCAGGGATGCTACACATTGTGCCACAAGACCTCCGTAGGAGCTAATGTAGGTTGGTGAGTGCAGATAAAAATGATGAGAAATCTAACTTGTGGTGAAAGTGGGTGGAAATGGGCCCCAATTCAGTGTGCTCATTCTATTGGTGAAGACTAATGACTGTGCACTGTCAATTGCTGCCAAGGAGGAACAATTGAAATGGCAGTTGTGTTTTACGACAGGCAAAATTCATATCTCTTGAAAATGGAGAAACATTTTCAGTAACTAGGAGCAGACTGGACTTTAGATGACTGAGTCTGAATGAAAGAGACCTTAGCAGGAACAAAAAAAGAATTAAAGTTCTCTTTGTAAGTAGCAAGGAAACACAAGTTGTGCAGAAATGTCCCATAATGATCATCATAAAATACTTAATATTATTGTGCAATCCCATGTAGATAATGAGATCCTGTTGGACTTAAGTGCTTACTTAAAGTTAAAGCCTGTGTACTGAATGAGTCCAAATAAATCAAAACCAAGCCCTCAATTCAAAACCCTAAGTACTTTCTGTCAATTTTAGATGTTCAGAAGTGGATTTAACAATGACATTGCTTATATTTATTTAAATTATTGTTTTCATTCAAGATATAACATACATAACATACATGGAATCAAACATGCTGCCTTACCTTACATTTGGATGCGATGATTTACAGAATACTGAGATATTTTAAGGTTTACCACACAAGGCTTGAAAGTTGGAAAAAAATTCATCTCAGCTGTAATTATAATGAAGTCATAATAAAAAACGCTCAGTTACCAAGTTAAGATAACAATTCTGGACTGCAGCGGCTCAAGAAGGCAGCTCACCATCACCTCTCAAAGGCAATTAGGGATGGGCAATAAATGCTGGCCTCACCAGTGACGTCCACATCCCATAAATAATTTTTAAAAATTCATATATATTCTTAAAGTGTGAAGAATGCAATTAAAATTTAATTGTGAAAAAGCTAGAACCAGTTTTTATAAAACGTACAATGACATAATACTTAGGAACACCAAAGCAATTTGAAATGGTGAAATATTTCATAAAAGTATTATGCATTTTATTGATTTCAACTTCATTCATTCTTTCTGACTAAAAGGTTAACAATTCTCTCCTTTCATGATGAAAGCAAGCAGCCAAACAAAAATATAACGGCCAACCATTTCCAAATAAAACAACTTGGGCCATGCTGATGTCGTCGATGATAGTATTACATAAGAAATCATTATGCCTATTTGAACCATTGAAACACAATGGGCAAGGCAGACCAGGGCATGCCACATCAGCACTCTGAGGCACCTTGCAGGTGGAAAAGGCCACTTCAAACTGATATAAATGCTCCATCCATTAATACTTAAAAGTTGCAGTTGGAATCTGTCAGTGGATGCTGTTTCCACATCACATCACATCACAATCAATTAATACCTAAAAGAGACTGGTTCCCTTTCTGCCCTTCTGAGCGTTCTATCCAGATGGCAGTGGCTGGACCACCAGCAGAAACTGAACAGTAAATGACCCAATGCCATTTTCAGATCATTACTACTCCATTTGCGCTATGTGGAGGCAGTAAAAACCAGCCACCATACGTCTCAAGTATTTCTGGAGACTGGGAAGCATGAAAATAGATGCAGAGAATATGGAGCAACAGGAAGTCGAGGCAACTTGGAAACTGTACAACTTCCTGAACTGTTTAAGTATGCAATCGTTGCATTTGTGCTAGGATGGGCAGGATGGTCATTTTGAATCATCCACAGAAGGTTAAAAATTACAAATTTGATTTCAAGGTCTCTAATGCTTTTACTCTACAATGTAGTTGATTGTGTTACATAGAACATAAGAACTAAGAGCAGGAGCAGGCAATTCAGCCTCTCGAGCCTGCTCAGCCATTCAATACGATCATGGCTGATCTCATTTCAGCCTCAACTCCAATTTCCCACCATCTCCCCATAACCTTTCAACCCGTTACTAATTAAAAATCTGTCTATCTCCTCCTTAAATTTATTCAGTGTCCTGGCATCCACTGCACTCTGACGTAGTGAATTCCACAGATTCACGACCCTTTGAGAAAAGTAATTCCTCCTGATCTCTGATTTAAATCCACCACCCCTTAGCCTAAAACTATGGCCTCTCATTCTAGAATGCCCCACAAGAGGAAACATCCGCTCCACGTCTACTTTGTCTATCCCCTTTACCATCTTATATACCTCAATTAGATCTCCTCTCATCCTTCTAAACTCTAGCAAGTATAGGCCTAAACTGCTCAATCTCTCCTCATAAGACAAGCCCCACATCTCTGGAATCAATCTAGTGAACCTCCTCTGAACCGCCTTCAATGCAGCTACATCCTTCCTCAAGTAAGTGGACCAAAACTGTGCGCAGTACTCCAGGCGCAGTCTCAGCAATGTCTTGTACAGTTGCAACAACACTTCCCTATTTTTATACTCTATTCCTTTAGCAATAAATGCCAAAATTCCATTTGCCTTCCTTATACCCTTCTGTACCTGCATACTAGCTTTTAGCAATTCATGCACGAGGACACCCAGATCCCTCTGCACTGAAGCATTCTGAAGTTTCTCTCCATTTAAATAATAAGTCGCCTTTTTATTCTTCCGACCAAAATGGATAACCTCACATTTATCCACGTTAAACTCCATCTGCCAAATTTTGGCCCTTTCACCTAACCTGTCCATATTCATTTGTAAATTTATTATTTCTTCATTGCAACTTATTTTCCCACCTATTTTGGTGTCATCTGCAAATTTAGCTTTAGTACCTTCTATCCCTGAATCCAAGTCATCAATATAGATTGTAAATAGTTGGGGCCCAAGGACCGAACCCTGTGGCACCCCACTAGTTACAGCTTGCCATCCATAAAAAGACCCATTTATCCTGACTCCCTGCTTTCTGTTGGTTAGCCAATCCTCTATCCAAGCTAATACATTACCCCTTACTCCGTGTGATTTTATCTTGTGTATTAATCTTTTGTGCAGCACCTTATCAAAGGCCTTCTGGAAGTCCAGATATACTACAGATATATATTAGATTATGGATTTCAGAATACCGTCTGTAGAATGAGGGCCAATTTAAACAGACTTGCTAATACTAATAATAATTTATGTGGGTGGACACAAACAACACAAGGAAACCCTAGTATCATTGACATTAGTGTGAAGGAGACAGAGAATCATAGAATGATACATCACGGTGACCATTCATCAAAATTAAGAACTTGTATTTATATAACATCTTTAAAATAGTAAAATAGCCCCAGGCACTTCACAGGACTGTTATACAATAGCAACTTGTGTTTATATTACAGCACCTTTAATGTAATAAAACGCCCTGAGATGCTTCACAGAGGCATTATAATATAAAATTTGACACTGAGCCACATAAGGTGATATTAAGTCATACAAGCAAAGGCTAAGTCAAAGAGGTAGGATTTAAGAAGTGATTTAAAGGAGGAAACAAAGGAAGAAAGGTGGAAGGTTTAAGGAGGGAATTCCAGAGATTAGGGCCCGATCAACTCAAAATATGGGTGCCAGTGGTAGAGCTACTAAAATCAGAGGTGCTCAAGAGGCCAGAATTATTGAAGAGTAGATAACTCCAAGTGGCCATTAATCGCCAATTAAGGGCCGCAATAGGCCCAAAGGTGGACGGGGTGCCTGCACCTTCACCACCTGCCGTAAAATGGGAGCTGGTAGGTCACACACTGCATTTTATGAGACCCAGGCCCCTGCCTTCAAGCGCACCAGCAGGGGACCATAAAATTCCGATGATTATAGCGCTGGAGGAAATGACAGAGCTAGGAAGAGATTTGAAAACAAAGATGAGAATTTTAACATTGAGATGTTGTTTAACTGTGAGCCAGTATAGGTCAGCGAGCACAGGGTGATGGGTTTTGGATGACCTCAAGTTAATGGAGGGGAGAACATGGGCAATTGGCCAGGAATGCATTGGAATAGTCAAGTCTAAAGGCATTCTTGAGGATATTAGCAGCATGTGAGTTGAGGCAGGGGTGGAGTCAGGGGTAAAAATGGGCAGTCCTAGTAATATGTGGCTGGAAGCTCTGGATCAAATCTCACAACAGCAGCTGGCAGAATTTAAACTCAATTCGTAAAACCTGGAATTGAACGCAAGTCTCAATAATGGTGACCATGAAACTATCATTGATTATTGTAAAAACCCAGCTGGTTCACTAGTGTCCTTTAGGGAAGGAAATCTAACACCTTACCCGGTCTGGCCTACACGTGACTCCAGAACCACAGCAATGTAGTTGACACTTAACTGCCTTCTGAAATGGCCTAGCAAGCCTCTCAGCTCAAGGGCAATTAGGAATGGTCAACAAACACTGGCCTTGCCAACAATGCCCATGTTCCATGAAAAAATTAATTTCAAAAAATGACACGAGGTTGCAACCATTTTGGTTCTGCCTCAGACTATTGTGAGGAAGAGGGATGGAATGAATGGCTGATGAATAGTGTTCGTGGTAGAGGCCAAAGACAGTGGCTCCAGTAGGCAGAATTTTACGGTCCCCTGCTGGTGGGCTTGAAGGCAGGGGCCCGAGTCTCATTAAATGCAGTGTGTGACCTGCCAGCTTCCTACCCACAAGCTCCGACCTGTCTCCCATTTTACGGCAGGTGGTGGAGGTGCAGGCATCCTGCCCGGCTTTGGGCCTATTGAGGCCCTTAACTGGTGATTAATGGCCACTTAAGGGCCTCATCCTGCTGTTGCTGGTGTTTTACTCATGGCAGTGGGAGGCCCATGCCATACGGGAAGCTCAGAAGCTTTAGCTGAGCAGGCTGGTGTTATGCAAGGGGTAGGAACCTCCTTTACAGCCCCCAAGGATGATCGGTGGCACCTCCCACAAAGATCATCCCCCCTCTTTAACCTTGGGCCCTGGTCTCTTGAACCCAATCCCCCAAACCCCTCTCCACTCAACACCCTCTCCTCTCACCTCCCTTGTCAAGACCCCTGACCCCAGATTTAGCTGTGCTCCTCAGCTTGGTGAGGCTGTCTGTAGTCCCAGCAGTTGCTATCACTCCCACTGGTGCTGCTGGGACAACAGAGCTACTGGCCAATCCAATTGGCTGGCAGCTCTCTAAGCTGGGACTTCCTCCCGAGGTGGGGGTGGAATTCTCGCCTTAAAGCAATTAATGCTGCTCCAAGCATTAAATTGTTGTGGGCAGCCATGGGGATCGTGGGCTGGCTACTCCTCCCTGACTTTTTAGCCAGGATGGGAGTGACCGCAGCACCCTGTAAATTCCAGCCCAGCGGGTGTAGAAACCATTGCAGGTCATTCACTGGCTACAATTAGATAGAGCCGTGTGATTGCAGTTCAACCCAGTTGGATGAGGGTGGAGAGATGCTGGAGGAGGTTGGTGTGGTCAACCATGTCAAAGGCTGCAGACAGGTCAAGAAGGAAGAGAAAGAATAGCATGTCATTTGTGACTTTGATAAGAGCTATTTCAGTACTGTGGCAGGGTTGGAAATCTGACTGCAGGGATTCAAGCATGTCGTTTTGGGAAAGCTGGGCACAGATTTGGCCAGGGGAGGGTGGGGTGACACAGCACACTCAAGGTCTGTGGAGAAGAAAATGAGGTTGGAGATGAAGTGGTTGTTTGCAAGGACTGAACGGTCAAGGCGGCATCTTTGAGAAGGGTGTGAAGGTGGGAGATTTGGACGAGAGAGGGACAGTACCTGAGGAGAGAGAGCCATTAACAATATCAGCTAACATGGGAACTAGGGAGGGAGGTTGGATAGTTAGAAACTTAGTGGGAATAGGGTTGAGAGAGCAAGAAGTGGGGTCTCATGCACACATGAGCTTGGAGAGGGAATGAGGGGAGATTGGAGAGAATCTGATGAAAGATGCAAGCTCAGGGCTGTAGTGGGGGAGCCTTAGAAGAGATTTGGCCTGGTGGGCTATGGGAAGAGAGCAAATGGCGAGGACAGCTGATTGGATGATCTCAGTCTAAGTGACAAAGAGGTCCATGAGCTCCTCGCATGTTGTTGAAGATCTGGATGGAGAAGACCAGGGAGAGAGGTTTAAGAAAATGGTCTGTGGTAGTGAAAAGAAGCTGAGAGTTATCGTTCCTGGATGCTTCTGGAATAGCAGTTCAAGAGACAGCAGGACTCCATAGTGCTTTATGTGGTTCCAGCCAGATCTCATCATGAATGACTAAACCAGTTGTTCGCCATAAATATTCAAGCCCCTGACTCTTGGACTTAAGGGTATGGAGGTGAGGGCTGGACCAGGGGTACCGGCCACCAGGAGTGAAAGTTATGCCTTTACTGAGCCATGGGCATCAAAGGCAGAGGTAAAGATATGATTGAACATATCAATAACTGCAGAAGTGTCAAGATGAATGGAGGACCAAAGGCTAGACTATTGGACTTTTGAAAGCGTGGTTGCAAGTGAATTTGGAGAGTTTCTTTTGGTGGTGGTCACAGAAGGAAGTAGAGTTAGAACAGGGAAGGAAGATGTGAGTGGACAGTAATACAAGGAAGTCATCAGGGATAGGCTTATCTGTGATTGATATGATGGGAGTAGTGAGGCCACTTGCAGTGACAATGTTAAGGAGGTGGTCATGAATATGGGTTGGGGAGTTTATAAGGCAGGAGGTTAAGGGTTGATATGAGGGCAATGAAATCAGAGGAGGGGGGCATGATTAATTGAGATGGAGTTTGATATCACCGAGGGTGTGAATTTGCTCAGCACAGAGGCTGAGGGAGGAAAGAATGGAGTTAGCTTGGTGGGAAGCTTATTATGGCACTCAAGTGGATGGTAGTGAACGTGGCTTTTAAATAAGAAGTGAGAAAGGCATTCAGCCCATCCTGGCTCTACCACCTATCCAACTATCTACACTCTACCCATAGTCTTGCAATTTTTTGCCCTTCAAGTTTCATCAAATTCTCTTTTGAATGATACTATTGAATCTGCTTCCACCACCCTTTCAGACAGTGCATTCTAGATTACAACAACTCACTATGTGAAAAATGTTTCCTCATGTTGCCCTCTGTTTCTTTTGCTAATCATCATAAATCTGTGTCCTCTGGCTCCTAACCGTTCTGCCATTGAAAACAGTTTTTCCTTATTTACTCCATTAAAACCATTCATGATTTTAAAAACTTATATTAAGTCTCCTCTTAGCCTTCTCTGCTCTAAGGAGATCAATCCCAGTCTCTCCACATAACTGAAGTCCTTCATCCCTGGTACCATTCTAATAAATCTCTACTGCACCCTATCCAGGGCTTTGAAATCCTTTCTAAAGTGTGGTACCCAGAACTGAACCCAATACTCATGCAGAGGCAACACCAATGTTGTACAAAGGTTTAGCATAACTTTGCTTTTGTATTTTATTCCTCTATTAATAAAGCCATGGATCCTATATGTTTTTCTAATAGCCTTCTCTACCCTTTGTAAAGGAACTATCAGATTTTCCTGATATTATTGTGGGATATTTTAAAGCAGGCTTATGTTTATTTGTGTGTATGTTTCTGTGTGTGTGGATAATTTAAGTAAACTGCAAGGTTTGAATCTTCAAAGGGGTTAAGTGTAAAAAATAGGTATTTGAAATGCTAATAAATGAGCTAAGTAAAGTGGAATTTGAATTTTTAAATAGGGGAGAGGTTATTGGCTTTTTACAGGGGCATGGTAAGATGTTTACAACTGGCAAGATAAATAAGGCACAGTTATTATGTTTATTTTTCCCAAAGGTGCTGGCCATTATGACAACATAAAAGATTTTTATATTCTTGGAAAAGTAACTTCCAAAGACAGGTTGAAACAACGGATTTACAGATCAAAAAGGAGGAAATATATTTAAAGAAGGATAGAAAGCTGCATGTGTGTGGCTGTGTGAGATCCTGAAAGGTGCACTGTGTGAAATAGACTTGTGGAAAAAGCCTTTGGCCACCCTGGAGAAGCTTGCTGTTCCAGTAACCGAGGTTGTGTTAAAAACCTTTGGAATTGCATTGTCGAGTAAGAGGGAGAAAGAAGCTGTGAAATACCTCCCTTAAAGCAACAGTGCTTGTGGTAATCTTGTTGGATGTTTTATGGATTAATAATCTGTTTTGGACTGTTGCCTGAAAGGGGTGTGTAGTTGGGAGTCTAGCTAAGTATAAATCTTATGCTAATTGTTATAAAACTAAACATAACTGTGTAACAGAAACCTTGTGTGTTTAAGTTTTCTTTTCTTTTGTTAATAAATGTTTTAATTTAATCTTTAAAATCTCTAAAGTTGGTAGTGGACTTGTTACTTCTGACTTCAATGCACAAATTTTCTCATAATAAATACAAATTGCAAAATCATTATGATAACGTGGCCAAGTTTCCCTCTGGGATTTGGTCAGCCTGGCACATACCACCAGCCATATCATAACACTTGCCACCTTTGAAGGTTTATGCACATATACCGAAAGTCTCTCTGTTCCTGCATTCCTCATAAATTGCACCATTTAATTTTTATTGCCTATCCTCATTCTTCCTAGCAAAATGTATCACTGCACGCTTCTCTGTTTTAACTTTCATCTGCCATTGGATTGCCTTTTACACTAGTCTGTCTATGTCCTTGTGAAGTCTATACTACTCTCCTCATTGTTTACTACATTGCTGAGTTTTGTGTGATCTGCAAACTTTGAAATTATGCCTGTATATGCAAGTCCAGGTATTAGTAAATATCGAAAATAGTATAATCCTAATACCAAATCCTGGGGGACACCATTGTATACTTCTTTCTAAAATACAACTGTTCATCACTAACTTCAGCTGTCTGTCTCTTAGCCAGAATCATATCCATGGGCAGAATCTTCTGGCAGGTGTGCGGGTGGCAGAGCCCACACGCCTGCGCTTAAAATGTCGCACGAGCGTCCTGATGTCAGTGCACAGCATCGCAATATTTCGGTCGGCGGGCGTGCTATGCAGTGGGACGCGCGCCTGCCATTAATTAAAGGCCTCATTAAGGCCCTTAACTTGCCAATCGTCAATGATTTTGAGGCGCGCGTGCGAACTTCGGCTCGGCACACGGGCCCAACGGGTCTAGTGGTTTTAAAAAATTTTAATAAAGTTTCTGTTTATTTCATTAACATGTCCCATCTCGTGTGACATTTTCACATGAGGAGGACATGTTCATGAATTTTTTATTGTTCTAGTTTTTATATTTGCCAGCCTTTCAATGATCTCCCTGAGGCAGCACTTTGCCTCAGGGAGATGCGCGCTCTTTCGCGCGCTTGCATGAAACAGCGCACTCTGACAGTTGGGGAATCCATCCCCCCTGCGCACAGGAAGCGCATAGTGCTTTCCGTTGGGCGGCCTGCTGGGCGGGCTTTAATTGGCCTGCCCATTTAAAATGGCGGCGGGGCCCGTTTCAGCAGCGGCGATCGCCTGCCCACCCACCGCCGAGCCGGTGGGGCCCGCCCATCAAGGGCAAAATTCTGCCCCATGCTACCACTGCCCCTTTAATCCCATGGGGTATAGTTTTGTTAACATGTCTATTTTATGGTACTTTGTCAAATGCCTTTTTAAAGTCCATATAAGCAACATCAACCACTTGCCCTCATCAACCCTCTCTGTTACTTCATCAAAGAACTCGATCAAGGTAGTCAAACATGATTTGTCTTTAACAAATTCATGTTAGCTTTCATTTATGAACATACGAAATAGGCCATTCAGCCCCTCGAGCCTCCTAAAACAGTGCCTCCAAGTTCTGGACCCAGCCACAAGAGGAAACATCCTTTCCACGTCCACCTTGTCAAGACCATTCAAGATCTTATATATTTAAATCAAATCACCCCTCACTCTTCTAAACTCCAGTAGAAACAAGCCCAACCTGTCCAACCTATCCTCATAAGACAACCTGCTCATTCCAGGTATCAATCTAGTAAACTTGCTCAGAACTATTTCCAACATATTTACATCCTTCCTTAAATAAAGAGACCAAAACAGCACATAGTATTCGAGATGCTGTCTCACCAATGCCCTGTATAATTGAAGCATAACATCCTTACTTTTATGTTCAATTCCTCACATAGTAAAGGGTAGCATTCCATTAGCCTTCTTGATTACATGCTGTACCTGCATACTAATGTTTTGTGACTCATGCACTAGAACACCTAGATCCCTCTGCACCTCGGAATTCTGCACTTCTTCTCTGTTTATGTAATACTCTACATTTTTATTCTTCTTGCCAAAGTGAACAACTTTCACATTTTCCCACATTATACTCCATCTGCCAAATTTTTGCTCACTCACTCAACTTTTCTATATCTGTCTGCAAGCTCTTTATGTCTTCTTCAAAACATACTTTCCTATCTTTGTGTTGTCTGCAAATTTAGCTACCTGCCTTTGCTCCCCTCATCTAAATAATTGATGTAAATTGTAAAAAGTTGTGGGCCCAGCACAGATCCCTTCGAGACTCCACTCGTCACATCCTGCCAAACAGAAAAGATCACAGTTATGCATACTCTCTGTTTTCTGCCAGCCAACCAATCTTCTATCCAGGCTAATATTTTACCACCTACACCATGAGCTTTTATGAACCAATACTTGTCTTTTATTATTATATGTAAAAGTTTTTTCCACCAGTGATGCTAGGCTGACTGGCCATTGATTGGGTTTATCCCTCTCCAATTTATTAAACAGGAATGTAACATTTGCAATTCTCCAGTCCTCTGTCACCGCTCCCAGATCTAAGGAGGACTGGAAAACTATGGCTGGAGCCTCTACAATTTCAACCCTAGAATGTGTTCAATTTGAACTGTGTGATTATTACATTTTAAGGACTGCAAACCTTTTAAGTACCTCTTTATATAATTTAATCCTTTCCAATATTGCTGCTGCTCTCTCTCTTACGTTGGCAGCACCCTGTACTGTATTAAAGACAGATATGAAGCAACCATTTAGTACCTCAGCCATGCCCTCTGCCTTCACAAGAATATCTCCTTGCTGGTCCCGAATAGGCCACATCGTTCTTTTGATTACCATTTTACTATTTACATATTTTTATGTTAGCAGCTAATCAATTCTCATATTCTCCCTTTGTCCCTCTTATTCCTTTTGTAGATCTCATCTGTGATTTATTTATTCTGCTTGATTCTCTACTATTTGTAAGAAGCCTTCTCTACGCTTTTTTTAAAACATTTATCTTTTGTCATCAAGGGAACTTTAACCTTGGAAGCTGTTCCTTTCTCTCTAGTGAGATTGTGTCTATGCTGTACCTGAACCATCCTCTTCTCTGAAGGCCTCCCATTGTATGATTACTGTTTTTTCCAACAGTTTTAATTCCAATCCACCTGGGCCAGATCATTTTTCAACTCACTGAAGTTACAGTTAAGTATTTCACATTTAATTGTTCCTTTTCCTTTTCTTTAACTATTCTAAACCTGATGATATTATGATCACTGTTCCCCAAATGTTTCCCCGCTGAAACATGGGCCTGAATTTTCAGGATGGTGGGGGCAGCCCCGATGCCATATTATGCTCTAATGAGTGTTGATTAGCATAAGGAGGGACATCCGCCCCTCACTCGAGAGGAAATCCCGCCTTGGAGAGCTACCAGAGATTCAGATTCAGGCAGCACTCCTGTTCCTCCAGGCATCACGGTGCAGTGGCTGGAGAGGTATTGCAGGGAGCTGTCTGGCACTCAGTCCCGGGACCCAGAGGGCAAGGTAAGTGGCAGGGGTCCCGGGGTGGGGAAGGTAGGGAATGCCTGGAGGGCCATGAGGGGTCGATCGGGGTCCCAGGGCTAGGCCTGGGGGCAGGGGAGATGGAGGTCTGGAGGTCACCAGGCCTTAAAGTGAGGGCATCCCCAGTCAGACCAGGACTTCTGATGAAGGTGCCCCACCACCCCCACCACCCACCTCCTCCACTATTCCTGCCTGAAATCTAACCATCTTTATTTCCGGCCTTACACCCTGTGCTGTCATCCACTGGCCAGCCTAAAAATTGAGGCTGGGCGGGAAACAGCCCTTAAGTGGCCATTACGTGGTCACTTAACAGCATTAACTGGGGTAAGGGTGGGATTCCCGTCTGAGGCCCTGCCCACCCCAGTGTAAACTTGCTCCAAGATCGGGGTGAGTGGGAACCCAAAGGGAATCCTGTCCATGCAATTTCACACTCCCCCCACCCCCAGACTCAGGACCCGCGGGGTGGAGTGTAACATTCTCTACTTGCCCCACTTCGTTCCCAAGAACTAGATCCAGTACTGCTTCCCTACCCATTGGGTTGGAAACACACTAATCAAGAAATTTCAGGAAGACCTCCCCCTTCTCTGCACTATATATGTGTATAAAGGAAATTGGACCATGGCAAGAAGAAAACTATGAATTGTGGAATTGGTAAAAATTTTGGAAATGCAATAAGCACTGAAGAGAACAAGTTAAAACATTGGCTATAAGCACTATTTGGAACAGGCAGTTTTTATTCTATTCATTCACGGAATGTAGATGTCACTGGCAAGGCCAACAATTGTTGCCCATTTCTAATTGCCTTTGAGAAGGTGGTGATGAGCCACCTTCTTGAACTACTGCAGTCCATGTAGTGTACGTATGCTCACAGTGCTGTTAAGTAGTGAGTTTTTGGATTTTGACCCAATGACAATGAAGGAACAGTGGTTTATTTCCAAGTCAGGATGGTGTGTAAATTGGAGGTGAACTTACAGGTGGTGGTGTTCCCATGCACCTGCCCTTGTCACTCTAGGTGGTAGAGGTTGCAGGTTCAGAAGATGCCATTCAAGAAACCTTGATGATTTGCTGCAATGCATCTTGTAGGTGGTAAAAACTGCAGGCATGGTGCGCTGATGGTGGAGGAAGTGAATATTTAAGACAGTGAATGAGGTGCCAATCAAGCTTTGGTCAGGATGGTGTCCAACCTCTTGAAGTGTCGTTGGAATTGTGTTCATCCAGACAAATGGAAAGTATTCCATCACACTCATGACTTGTATCTTGTAGATGATGGACAGGCCCTGGGGAATTGGGAGTTGAATTACTTGCTGTACAATATTCAGTCTCTGACTTTCAGTCAGTCTCTTCTCTTTTAGCTACAGTATTTATATGGCTGGTTTTACTAAGGGTGAAGAGGTTTGTTTTATAGAGCAAGTTCAGACATGATGAAGAAAACTAAAAGGAGAGGGAAAACAACTGGTGGAGGTTGAGTGTTCAAATACATTATCTACCTCCTTGCAGGTACACTGATTGGCTGCAATAATCAGTAACAGGTTTTAAAACACAAGTATAAAATTTGTACACTGCATAAGAATCATGGGGATTAGACGCACAGACATTTGAAACAAAGAGTTGAGAAAGACCACAAGTATATTTCCATAATTAAGGGAAAACAGCAGTTTGTGAATACCACCTATTGGGAGAATCCATCAAGAAAATAAAGGAGACAGCTAAGGTTTGGAATTCTATTCAGGAAACAGATTAGATCAATAAGAAATTGTTCCTGAAGCTTGGTTGGAACACTGGATGCATCAATAATAACTAGACGACAAGGGAATTGGATTCATATCCAGAAAAATGCGCTCATGTCTTCATTTTCCTTCCTTTAAAATTTGCACATGATTCAGTACAATGCTCCTTAACATTGCTTTCACATAAGTTTGCAATTCTACCTTCTTAGGCAGCCCCTCAGGATTGAGGATGACTTGCTACCACTCCGGTCCGATGGGTTCTGAAATGGCTGATAAATTCAATGCACAGATTCTGCCACAGGCGGGGAAGGTAATGTTTGAGGGTTGGGCAAATGGGGTGTTTGGAGCTTTATGAGCTCTCGTTCATGCCTTGACTTCACCACTGCATGTTCCCAATGATGTCTTTTGATCTTTTCGGTGCCTTCCTGAATGAACCTTCACCATTTTGGATAATCACAAGCGAGGGTCTCCCATGTGTTGGCAGGTATGTTTGAACTCTTCAGAGAAGCTTTGAGGACATCTCCAAAACGTTTCTGCACTCCTCCTTGGAGACTGCTGCTGGAACCAAGTTCTGAGCAGAGCAGTTGCTTCGGGAGTCTGGTGTCAGGTATACAAAGGACATGTTCTGCCCAGCATAGCGACATCCGACACTGAATCCAAAATGATTGCCAGTGTTGAGTCACAGGATACAGTGGCAGAAATCCAGGGAAATTAAGAATTCTAAAAGGCCATTTAAAACCCCAAAAGTGAATGGGATGATGTTATTCACGAGTTCCATGGAAGACTCAAAGGCCAGAATTTTCCAGCAGTGGGTTCCCCACAACAGGGCCAGCGATCCATTGAAGTTTCCATTCTCATCAGCAGGACTAGAAGATCCCCCAGGGTGAGGGGCTGGAAAATTCTGGACAAAGTGTTGGAATTGTTATGATCCCCAGCTGAGGTTACCACTGGACAAACCTAATCCCAGGGTGGAACCCAGCTTGATAGAACCTAACTTTTATTTGTTTGTTTAGATATATGGAGAGGAGTTACTGAACAGAGTCACTGGAGTCAGCTAATGAACTTTTAACGAAAGCATAAATCATTTATTAAACAGGAAAAGATTAACTATATTACAATATTCCTTCACCCACAACTATACCTTAACAGATATATATAGATTTCTAAGGATAACACAAGTTACAAAAGCTATCTTATACTCTAATGTTCACAGTAAGTACAGCCCATGTAAACCAATTGGCAATATTGACTCTGTCTTTGAGTACAACTGACGTACAACAAACAAGTCTTACTACCGGTAGTTCGTTTTAAGTCAACTTTATTATGTCACACAGATTTACTTAAAAGCACTTTACCAAAATAACTCTAAAAGCTTACACAGTTTGGAATGTAATGATACAACCTGTTCAAGGAGAGGTGATCGGTTTCTGGCTTGGCGATTGATTTTGTTGCTGAGTCCCTGACTCAGGGTCCACTTTGCGAGGGTTGTTCCTGCAGGTCTTCGCTGTTGATGTCTCCAAAGTTCCATCTATTATACAGTTTCACCCAGCATTGAGAATGCTCTTAATCATATACTCATGTCATCTGTTTACTTAGTGATAATTGTAAAACAGGTAACATCTGTTAGTTACATTGTTCCTTGTGATTAAAAGTTAGTTTCTCATTTTTGTTGATTCATCCAGTGGTGGTGGTGGGGAGGGGGGAGAACCTTCTGTTCCCTGCAATCAACTGCCCCTTCCCCTTTTGCTGACAGCGCACATTTCATTCCTGCGCACTACTTCTATGTTGACATCCTTTACCATCATGCTCCATGAATGTTGCAGCTTGCTTAGCCTTTCCGGCTACGGTCCCCCCTTTGATCCATTGGAAGGGTACTGGAAACGGATCACTTATATGCACCTTCTCTGAATAGGCAGTATCATCACCCTCCAAACCGTGCATGGTACATGGATGGTTTACAACAGTTACATGGTTCACGGCTATTTATCGATAGACCAGACATTTTCGTTAATCAATCACTCCCTTTTCTGCACATATAATTCCATATCTAACTTCCTTTCCATTTCAATTTTCCACCGTTTGAGCATTAGTACAACATACGCTAAGTATATCAAAGTACAAAATATCAAGATTACAGCAATGTGAGAAACAATTCTTATCCATGGATGAATCTGTACATTTGTCCCCCAATCCCAAATATCATCCCACCAATTACTCTCCTTAATATTGCTAATCTCCTTAGCCATTCCTGTGGTATTTTGTTCAATTTCTAGGTAGATCACAAAGGTTTTAGTTAACTTCTCCTTTATTCTCGTCAAATGTTCGGGCAATAACTTGATTTTTGTCAGATAGTTTTCCTTATTATTTTTAAGTTTCCATTTTATTTCTTCTGTTACATTCACATCAACTTCTTGTCTTTTATGAATGTCTAATAACTCTATCCTCCCTATCCTAGTTGGGACTTCCAATTGCAAATAGAAGGTGGCCCCCATTAATTGGGCATCTTAGGTGCCCATATTGAAATATTGTTTCTTTGGTGGTCACACAGTACACTCCTCTGTCCATGTATCCTATTCGGGTGGTACTACCTATTGTTCTTCTCGCTTCCAAAGTGCAATTCATCTTTCCCTTTGCTTTAAATCCACACAGGGCTCGCTCATTCAGATATATCGAGTAAGGACAAATGGTTGTTTTGTCTGTTCTCTCGCGCCTAAATAACTCTGATCCCACTGTAGTTCCATTCATTTCTATCACATAGGCTTGTGTTGCTTTTTGTCCTAGCCATACCCCATCTATGATGACTCCTGTATTGTCCACGGTGAAGACTCGCTTCCCTATCGTGTTTTTCAACACTATAGGAATTCCCAGCACCATTCCTATTGCACTTTCAGTACTTCCCTTGCAATCTTCATCAAACCACACTTTGGTTAGTTTTCTTAACTCACAAGTCAGGATTAGATTCTCTGTTTGTTAAATTCTGCAATTGTTCATTACTTATCCATGATGGGACGCCTCCTTTATTAACTTGTTCCAAATTTTCTCTTAACTGTTCTAGCATCCAATTTCCTTAGATACCACGAAGAGTTCTGTTTTGTCCCCTACTACTGATCTTTTGTCTCATTATTAATTGGTTTATCATCTTAGCATGTCCTTCTAGCACTCTAACTATCTCTTCAATCGCCTATGTTTCTTTCTGTTCAGTCTGCGAACTTGTGCTCTGATTTTCATTTAACCTTTCCAATACCCCTTTCACTTGCCTAGTCAACATTCTCAATTTAGTATCTAAATTTACTAAGTCAAGGGGTGTTTACAGTTGACATCCCTGCGCCATAGGCTGACAGGCCGGTCTCTATTAGGCCTCATCTCTTTCTGCTTTGTTCCCTTGTCCCGTCAAATTCTTGACCTATTTCTTGGCCCAATAGTATTTTAGTCAATGACAGAAACAGTTTCCTTTCAGTATCTGGACACCAGTCGGGCAGTTGGATAGCACTAATATTCAACACCACTGGTATAAATTCATGATGTACGTTATCATACAGCCCCTGTTCTGTTGCTCTTAACACAATACCACTGTCAGGTCCTGGAACGAGAACCGAGCAATACAATAGGTTTACGGGGGTTGTGGTCAAGACTGTTGTCGTGGTTAATGCTGTGGTAGTCGTCATGGGAGGCTGATAGCATACTTCTTGCTTCCGTTTCTGTCTATCTACATATCCTATCAGAAAGGCTATCGAAGGTGGCAGAGTGTCCGGAGTGGTTACCTTATAACATGAAACATTAACACAGTTTGTGTTTTCCCAGCATTGAACTGTGGCTGGACTGCTTTTTGCACTCTGGGTAAAATTATGACACAGGTGTGTGTTATTCCATGTAATGAAGCATGAAGGGTTTCCTCGGCCACTCTGAGTGTCAATATAGGTAATGTTTGGGCTCAACCTGTAAAGTACTGGGCTCAACAGGACACATAAAACATACAGGGGTCCTTTTTTCATTCACCATTAATTTCGATCCACGGTCGGTTCCCAATCCCTTCCATTATAAGTTCACGGATTGTTCTAGGTTGCTACTGATTCCAACCATTCCCAAAATTACTAGAAGACATATCACTCCTTTCTGGATCACAGTGGTTGTTGACTTCGACTATTCAATCTGGAAAATAATCAAGGTAACATCTGCTCTTACCTATAGTTCGTACTATAGCCAATTAACCTGGCTGAGGTCAATGGTATCATCCAGGCGACTTAAACGCCGATTTCACTGTAAACGAATCTAAGTCGGGGACATCAGTATCTGCCTAGGCTTTCTTTGCTTTTGGCCCTGATTCCGGAGTGGTTGTTGTTGGGCCCTTTGAGTGTTCCCTGTGGCCCGCTCCGCTTGCAGCACTTGTGGCGGTAGTTGAGGGGTAGGGACCGGAGACGATGCTTTGCACATATCCATCAGTACATGATGTTGGTGGTTACTTTGCTTGCCAAACAATTTTAATTGGTTTACGTGATACCACCCCATTTTGCCAGAATCCAGCAAAACCTTGTATATTGATGGGCTTGCTTTGTCCACTATGGACTAAGGACCGAAGTATTTAGGGGACAAGAATGTGCCTGGCTGGTAGGCCTGGAGCATAACTCTCTGTCCTATATCATTTTTGACGGGCTTCACTTTGCCGTCAAAATATGCCTTACTATGTCTCTTCTTCTTTCCCATTTTGACCGCGGCGGCCATTTGTGCACCTGGACATTGTCCAATAACTGTTGCATGGTTTTCTTGTGACTGAGAGCCAACAGTTCAGGTTCTGAGAGGTCGAGTCCCAGGAGGGCTTCAATTCCTCTCATGGGATGTCCTGTCATCAGGACATTAGGGGTAAAACCTGTTGAGCTCGAAACCGTGTTGCGTACCAGCATTAGGACAATAGGTAGGACCATATTCCAAGTTGAATTGTTCTGTTGGACAGTTTTCTGGATCATGCCTTTCAGGGTTCTATTCATCCTCTCTACTATACCACTAGCTAGCGGATGGTAAGCTATATGGAATTTCTGATTTATTCCCAATAAGGCCATTACATTTTGCATGACCTGGGTGGTAAAATGGGTACCCTGGTCGGACTCAGTACTACATGGGAGTCCCATTCTGGTGAATACTTGCTGCACCAATATGTCAGCAGTTAATTTAGCTGTATTAGTCCGAGTGGGAAATACTTCAACCCACTTGCTTCAGGTGTCAACGATTACCAGGATGCATTTATATCCCCCCTTTCATGGTGGCAGAGGGCCTATATAGCCTATTTGCAAATTCGTCCTGGGTCCATTTACTGGTCTAGTGTGTCTAAGTACTCCCTTGTTAGCATAATAGTCAGGGTTATTTTGGGCACAGACCAAACAATTGTCCATATAGTGTTTTACATCCCTGTCTACATTGGGCCACCAACACAAGCTTTTAATTCAGTCGGTGGTTGTTTCTGTTCCTTGGTGCCCCTGAATATCATGACATTGGTATATTACCTGGTTGCAGTCTTGGGTTGGTACCACGTACTGTCCATCCTTAAGGACGTTTCCATTCTTGATTTGTATCTTAGCTTTCCACTTGTTATATGCCGTGGGGTATACTCCAACTCGATTTGTTCTAAATCATTATCCATAACTTGCGCCTGTATAAGGTCCTCAACTTTAGTCTAATTGACAATGACTGTGTTTGTTTGCTCACCTATTGGGCGTTGCCATGATTCCCCTCCTCGACGCCTTGTTTTGCCAATTCATCTGCTCGTCTGTTTCCAGCAGGGGAAGATTTATGGTGCACTTTCACTTTGATTATACCGTATTCCTGCCCTTGGGCCGTTTGGACAATGTATTTAAAGAAGGGCGCAAATGGCAAAGGTTTACCGTCCGCTGATACAAACCCTCTTGCTTCCCACAGGGGCAGGAAATCAGTTAAGCTGTTGCATACATACATGCTGTCCGAATATATATCTATTGGTGGGGGGAATTTGTCGGACTGGCCCACCACATATGCTACTGCTGCTAATTCAGTGTTCTATGCGCTCATTTGAGCTGACAGTTTTAAAGCTATCTCTGCTAGCGGTGTACCTTGGTAGTCTTCTGCATAGATGCCACATCCTGTTTTCCTAACTCTGTCTTCTACCATGGAGGATCCATCAAGAAATATTTTCAGGGTCTGACGAGTAATATCATCCCCAAGCCCAGGCTTCCCCCCTTTTTGTTTTGGCGCAAATGGTCCCTTGGGATCATTTGCTGTCAATACCTGATACTCATGCGGCTCACCGCTATAACTGAGATTGTCAGCGAGAAATGTGGGTGCTTTGATCCGTTTGACTGCAATATCTCAATCCTGCAACATTAGAGCCCATCGGGCTATACGATTTTGGCTAATGGTACCGTCCTTGAGTCGTCCATTCAGCAACAGTTGAATGGGTGTATGCTCCGTGAGGACCGTTAAGGGGTTCAGGCCTATTATGTACGCAAAATGTTGTACTGCCCAAAAGACTGCCAGAAGGTGTTGCTCACAGGCAGAAAACTCTTGTTCTGCAGGGGTTAGGAGCCGGGATGCATAAGCAACTGGTCCGAATCTCCCATGGTGCTCCTGCAAGAGGACCGCCAAGATGGTAGAGTCCGTTGCAGCAACTTCCAGCACAAAGGGGCGTGCTGGGTCTGATACCTGCAAGGCTGGAGCCTTTGCCAGGGCTTGTTTTAGTCCTAGAATGGCCTGAGTGTGTTGTTCCGCCGACAGCCATGGGGTATCTTTCTTTAGAAGGTCTGCTAGTGGGGCGGCTTTGGTGGTAAAACCATCGGTATGGTTCTGGCAATATCCTACTAATCCTAAAAAGGATCTGAGGGATTTCACATCCCTGGTGAGGGGTAGTTGTAATATTGCCTTGATACATTTAATCTCAATCTCTCGCTTCCCGTAGGTTACCATCATTCCCAAATACGTAACTTGGGATTTCATAACCTGGGCCTCTTTTTGGTTAACTTTGAGTCCCAAAGAGGCAAGGAGGGCTAACAATTCATTGAGGAGCTGGAGATGTTCTCCCTTAGTGTCTGTTTGGAGGAGGAGATCATCAACGTATTGAATTAAACATTCGGGTCGAGAAAAGCTAGTGAGCCCCTGCGCTAATTTCTGATGGAAGATCGAGGGGGAGTTATAAAACCCTTGAGGTAGACAGGTCCAAATGTATTGTTGACATTGAAATGTAAAAGTGAATTTGTGTTATCACTTCATTTGCAAAGGAATGGACCAAAAACCATTACTAATATCCAGAATGGTAAAATATCGGGCTTGTGGAACTTGTTTCATCATAGTCTCAAGGCTGGTCGCCACCGTAGGCGCGGTCAGTGGGGTAGCCTTATTTAACTCCTGGTAGTCGATCGTTAGTCGCCAAGAGCTGTCTGGCTTTCTAACTGGCCAGATTGGTGAGTTGTTTGTTGATGCCACAGGGCACAACACTCCCTGTTGTAACAGACTTATTATTACCTTCAAAGTTTCACTCTCTGCTTGCTAGGGGAGCCTATATTGTTCCTGTGGTTTTGGATCGAGGCCGTCTATGACCACCTCACCATCATTCGACCGCAGTCTTGTTTATGGGTTGCAAAGGCTTCCTAATAAGTTCTTATACCTCAGGATCATCAGACATGTCCATTGGTTTAACCCAAAGTTCCCCGACTGTGCTAATTCTCTTGGGGTACACCCCGATGGGGACTTCCACTGGCATCTCCGTTACTTCGCCCATTTGCCAAATGCAGCAATTTACTGGATCAAATGACAAGTTACACTTTCTCAGTAGGTCAGAGCCGAGAATGTGCTCTGCTTCGGGGTTTAAATTCACTAATACTGCCGAGTAATAACAGGACAAATCCCCAACCCGAATTCTATAGGGCTAGTCTCGAATCCCTTCTGTGAGTGTCTGGTGAAACCACTCAAGATGTTTGTCCATTTAGTGCACCACGAGAATTCTATTCCTTTGGATATGTTAAGGGTGGTGCGGGGCCCTCTGGTATTCCATAAAAATTCGGCGGGATGGCCCCCTACCTCACCTTCCACTAGAGGTTGTCCTATACCATCCCACTTGGTGCTACATACCCATACTGGAGACGCCTAACACCATCATGCCCTCGGACCTTGGCCCGGGCACTGAGGGTATAGGTGATTTCCTTGATTGGTGGGCCTGTCTTCAGAGACCGTGTACATTTGACTCCTCCCTTGGGGTCCTTCTAAGGTCAAGACCTGGTTCTGGCTAGGCCCCGTCCCCTCCGGTCTCTGACACAGCACCCTGCATTCCCTTGCATAGTGTCCAACCTGACCACAATTATAACACTGTCCCTGACCACTTTGATTTCCCTGTCCTCCTCCTCTACCTTGATTCTGATCCTGACCGCGGCCCCTCCCCACGGTAGTCACATATGGAGGTGGGAGCCCCTGAGGAGAGTTTCCTCTTCTCCTGCCCTTACCCCATCCTTCATTTCTCCATGTCGGACCTTGACTTTGATTTTTAACTGGGTTCATTCGCCCTTCTTTGTTCGTTTTTGATTTCCCGATCTCCTGGACCTCCTTTTCCCAGACCATACGTCTCAATACCCAGGCTTCTTGTGCGTGGCTTCTGTAGGGTCACGAGCCTCGCACGCCTTTTTACTTCCCTCAGTGGAATGGGAAACTAGGGTTCTGGTCCATCTAGCGGTGTGGGGTGCCTGCAAACCTTGTCTATTCAGTCCTGGTCTGTATACTCCATTGAAGTGTGTCCATCAGCTGCTGGCGAAAGCCGTCGGGTGCTCCCCTTTCTTTTGCCTACATTTATTTAACTCTCAAATGGGTCCCCTTTGTCACTACCTACCGCCGCCAAAATGGCATTCTTCATTTGTGGGAGAGTCCCTCCCCCAGTGTTCTGAGGGTATGGTAATGCAGAGTGCACTGCAGGGCTCAGACACATTAAGAGGAGTTTTTGCTCTTCCGCATCACCTAGGCCATGCAAGGCCCTCTGCTGATGTCCGCGGTCAAAAAAATTGTGGGGGTCATCCATACACTGGAATGGATTAATTTTCTTGGCTATTTCCGACAATTGAGCCACAGTGAAGGGTTTACTGGAGGTTATCGGTCCGGCAGCTGCTGCCAGATCTCTTCGTTCCATAGTGACTGGGTTTATGGGGTTAGGTTCTGGTGGCGCCGAGGGTATCCGACCCTCTGTCCAGGGAGGTGGAGGTTCCCAATCCCATGTGCCTTCTCCCTCTTCTTCTCCATATTTGTGAGCTGCTTCCTCTAAACTACCCCAATCAATGTCGTCATCGCCCCCATTGTTTCCTTCTGGCTCTATAACTCCGAACGCGCACATTATGTCTTTCCGAACTGAGAGTTGTGATTTTAATTTGTTGATTTCCTGCTGACATTTGGTGTGGTCAGCGGCTTGGTGTCTATCCTCTCTGCCTGACTTATGTAGAACCTTTACGGCCGCCTGTAAATTAGCACATTTTTCGGTCATTTCCGCAATCGCCCTATGGGCGGTGTCACATTCCCTGGCGACCTGTTCCTTTTCCTGGTGTGCCTTTTCACACTGCGCTTGGAACTGATTCATATGTAACATATGGATCTGATTTTTCTGTTTCTCATCCAACATTTCTTTCTATAGCCCAACTACTGCTTGCTTTGCAGCTTCTAGTTCTTGTTTTAGCCTTGTGTTTTCTATTTCCCTTTCACATAATTCTCTCATGCAACTGGCTATCGCTGTATCCTTACTGAGCTTAGAGGCGCGTTTTACCTGTCCTTTTCTAGCCTCTTCCCAGTGCTTCTGTCCAGCGGGTTCCGGACCCTCCAATGCCTTATCGGCATATTCGACCCATTTGGGCCATTTGTGGTTTAGGTACTCTCAGAGCACCTTCTCCCATTTTGGCATTTTACTGGCCATTTTCCCTCTGTTTGTCCACTACGTCGGTGGTTCGAGCACGGTAGTAACGGGCCCACCCAGGAACGCCAAAATGTTGACTCTGTCTTTGAGTGCAACTGACGTACGGACAAACAAGTCTTACTACCAGTAGTTCATTTTAAGTCGACTTTATTATAATCACACAGATTTATTTAAAAGCGCTTTACCAAAATAACTCTAGAAGCTTACACAGTTTGGAATGTAATGATACAACCTGTTCAAGGAGAGGTCATCGGTCTCTGGCTTGGCAGTAGATCTTGTCGCGGGTCCCTGACTCAGGGTCCACTTTGCGAGGGTTGTTCCTGCAGGTCTTCACTGTCAATGTCTCTGAAGTTCCTTCTTTTATACAGTTGCACCCAGCATTGAGAACGTTCTTAATCACATGCTCATGTGAGTCGTGGTCATCCGTTTACTTAGCGATAAGTGTAAAACAGGTTACATCTGTTACATTGTTCCTTGTGATTAAGTTAGTTTCTCTTTTGTGTTGATTCATCCAGTGGGGGTGGGGAGGGGGTACCTTCTGTTCCCTGCAATCAACTGCCCCTCCCCTTTTGCTGATAGTGCACATTCCATTCCTGCGCACTGCTTCTATGTTGACATCCTTTACCATCATGCTCCATGAATGTTGTAGCTTGCTTAGCCTTTCTGGCTACAGCAAACTGTGGTCAGACACACTGAAACCAAGGCCGGAATTTTGCACTCGTCGGGTGCACACGATTGGCAGGCCCGGAAGCGGACGCAAAATGCGCTTCCCCCTGCGGTTGGCCCCCAACCGTGATCTTACGCTGGCAGCCAATTAATGGCCAGCCAGCGTGAAACACACCCGGAGAAAGGCTCAGCACTACCATTGGGGGCGGGAAGAGGGTGGACGCCGACGTCACCGTGTGTGCGGGTGAGCACTTCGAGAGAGCATCCTGAAGGCAGACAAGCTGTCGCAGGGAGCTGCAGACCTGCAAATAAGAAAATAAAGCCCAAAAATGCTGCAAGGCATGTCCATGCAGCACAGTCATGCACCTGAAAGCAGGCCTCATAAAAAACAACCCCCAGATATTTAGTTTTATTTTAAATCCTAATGGAGATTTCATCCCCTTGGATGAGGTTTCAGTCCGCCTGGCCGATTGGAAGGTTGGACAGGCCACAAAAAGTCACTGACAACTGGGACATTAATGGGCTTAATTGCCCACTTAATTATAGGTGGGCGCTCTTTCAACTTCTGCGCGTGCCCGCCAAGTGAAATGTCACGCGAGTGCATGATGACGTCGGGATGCTTGCCCGAACTCTCCTTCCGATGTTCCTCTTCCCTGGGTCACCACATGCATTCAGGCTGTCAACTCAACTGTCAACAATACACCACTGCTTCACATGCCCATAGCAAAGAGTTACAGACCTTCAGTTGTCTCTTTGGACCTTCTGACTTCTCATGACCCTTTATATCACTTTGACTTGGCTTCCGGCAGCTTTCATCTCTTTAAACTTAAAGCTTGGAGCCTTTCTCTGCTCTTAATGCCACTTAACTGGGCCTTTTCCAGGTTCCCGACCTTCCTTTGACTAGAAGGTCTGCTGAGGACGTTCTCATGTTTCTGTCCCATGGCCTTGGGACATTTTGGTTCTTTTGAGAAACCTACTCCTTCTGTAGTTCTCTCTCCCAGTGTACAGTCTCTCCTGGCAGCTGTCTTCAAATCAGCTTTGACTTGGGATTGGCCATCTGTACCTTCTGGGTTGCTTCTGCCTGGCAGCTGTCTTTAAAACCTGGGCCAGAATTCCACGCTTCCGACACGCCGGAATGTAAAATGGCGTGCGATGACATCGGGCGTGTGTCCCGACGTCACCGCGCACCATCGCCGGAGTCGGCTACGCATCCACCAATAATTGATAGGCCTATTAAGTCCATTAAGGACCTAATTAACCTGAGTTTTACGCTGCCCATCCAACCTTATGGTTGGCAGGCAGGCGAAAGGGCCAAGCGGCCTTTACATTTTTTAGGAAACTTCATCCATGAGCGGGATGAGGTTTCCTAACGCTATTACAAATTAAACAAAAGCTTTCTTCTGAAATTAAAAACATGTCCCATCTCATCTGAGACAGTCACATGAGGGGACATGTTTCATTGAATTTTTATCCTATTTATTAATTTTTTTAAAAGCACTTCAGTCTCCCTGAGGCAGCTCCGTGCCTCAGGGAGATTGAAGCGCTCTTTTGCGTATGTGCGCGAACTGCGCGCTAGGCCCGGCTCTCCCACCTCCCCTCGCCCGCACAGGTAGCGCTCAGCGCTACCGCTCGTGATCCATGCAGGGCAGGCCTTAATTGGCCCACCCGTGTGAAATCGCGTAGCAGAGCCGATCACAGGCGGCAGTCGGCTCCCCGACCGCCCCCCACCAGCTCCCTCCAAGCCTGGCCGATGCGGGAAAAATTCAGGCCCTGAACTCAAAAACTGCTGTCTTCTAGTTTCTTCTGTGTGAGTGTGGGAGAAGACCTGCCTCTCTGGAACCTTGTTGCTGGGCAATAGCCCAGTTTATCTATTCTTGTGTTTGCACAACTTCACTTACAGTCATAAACTCTCATTAGGAATGCAAGCATCTTTTAAAGTGAAACTCAAGCTCAATTTAACCTTTTCTTAACACACAGATACAGAATTACAAATCAAACTTAAACATGAAAGCTAAAACTCATTCCTAACACTCACAAATACCAATATAACTTAGCTAAACTATCTCTATTTTCTAACAGAACTTAAAATGAAGATCCAAATGAAGAAGCTATTAACATCGCTTAAAAAGAACTAAATACTCTAATAAGGTCAGACTGGGATCAAAGAAAAGCTAAAGGACTAATAAACTGTTCAAAGTCACAGGAATATCAAGCCTTTCTGCCTTGAACATAGGCAGCATCTAAATCATATGGTTAAAGTGGCTAAAGAAAATTTTGACAAAGAAAGGAATGAATTATTTGCACAAAAAGAAGCCCCTTTGAATTTGCAATCTCAAAAAGAGAATCCAAAATGTTGAAGCCTGGAAAATGAACTTATAACAAAGATATTCCTGCAGTTAAGCAAGAAGAAAATGGTCTAACTATGGAATTAATTGGGATATTCTTTACAAACTTAAACAATGAAGAACCTACATATATCGAGGACAGTGAAGTTCAGAAGGTGAATTCTGAACCAAATGATTCAAAAACTGTGCTTGAAACTTCATATGTGGATAACAATGAGGAGTTTCCTCTTACGAGCAGCAAAATGAATTTTCATATGCCTAAGAGGAACAAAAGAAGACATTGCAAGAAGAGAAATTGTAAATTTTAATTGGAACATGGTTCCTGACCACAATTCAGCAAAGTATTGCAGTCAAGATGGACTAACATGTGGACAAAGGGAGGAGATTGCTACATGTGTTGCATGTGATAAGATAATTGATAAAATGTGTAGGATGTTGTAAGCTGTTATATTTTAGATGGTAGGAATAAAAACACATAACGATGGTGATGGTATTTTATTTTACCCTGCAGGGGGGCGAGGTGTTGTGAAAATGTCCAATTTCATGATTCATATGTTTTTGAAGTATAACTTTTAGTGGGGATTGAAGTTTTTATGTAAGATCATAGAAGCGCCTGGTGTGGGAGGCTGGTAAGCAGACCTAAAGGGATTGCAATTCAAAGAGTGGTCTGTGTTTACTTAATAAAGTCAGAGCTCGAAGTGGGAATATGTTTAACAATAAGTGGCCCCCTTTCTGAATTTCTTGCTGGAGATCAGATATCTACAGTTGTCTTCCTAAGGGATTTAAATTATTCATGTTTTCCCAGAACAAAGGGACCATTTGGGAATGGGAGATAATGGGTGGAATTTTCCCTCAATTGCACTAAGTGCGGTGGCAGGCAGCCATAATGGCAGGTTTTTGTACCATATCATCCGCTTCCCAGTGCGTCTCGCCTCATTAATAATGCATGCACAGGAAACACATCGGATCGCTGATGGACAAGCTCGGATTTGCCCGCCATGCCATGATCTCAAAGCTTCCTCGCTCTGGCGCCATATTTAAAGTGCACCAGAGCGCAGCCTAATTCGTGTCTTCAGGCCAGAGGACTGCTCCAGGTGACAGATGGCCCTGAAAGCAAAGAAGATGGCAGCCCTCAAATTTAGTGACACCTCTCTGAGGCACCTGCTAGACACAGTGGAAGCCTTTTGCGACCCCCTCTACCCCGTTTTGGATGAAGACCAGCCACCAAGCTCACCAATCCAGTAGGAGAGGCGGTGGCGGTAGTGGTGATAGTGAGCACCAACACCCTCCAAAAGAGGACAGCCACCCAGTGCCGCAAGAGGATGAATGATCTCCTCCGTTCCACCAGGGTAAGTCATTCTTCTCATCATTCTCAACTAACACACTCAAAAACCCATCACACATCCACAGGATTCACACTCACAGTCAACTCAAGTGACATCACCCCACCCCATTCTCTTACAAACACCCTCATCTCCCCAGCCCATCGTGTCCTCATGCTGTCCATGGCACCACTCTCACTCCGCACATGCCAGGCATCCTTCTCATCTGACCTGGCAGGCATCTTGCTTACACTCTCTCCATCTGTCTCCATGCAGGACAAGCTAGCCCACAACAACAGGGAGACGTCCTAGACTGGTGGAGGAATGCCCAACATCAAGGTCCTCACGGCCTTTGAAAATAGAGCCATCCAGCTGGCTGGCGAGGATCTGAACCAGCCCTGTGCAGACAGTGAGGCCAACGACACTCAACCAAGTGAGGATCCTGTGTTGCAACATCCATCAGACAAACGTACTGTGAGTGATGTGCCCTGTTTCACAGTTCCTTGTCATGCATTAATTATCTCTCTTCTCTATCGCGGGCACATCTGGGAAGCAGCCGAGGGCCAGGTCATTAACTCCAGTCCCGAGGATGCCTCGGAAGAGGAATCCACAGACACTGACATTGAAGACTTGTTACTGTGTCCACTTACACCCAAGGGTGCCGGCACTCGAAGGACAGCTCGAGGCCAGGAATCTGCTGAGTCGGAGTCAGATGATGAGTCTCTGCACTTGGTTCTACTTCAGTTGTTGGAGCTACAAAGCCAAGTTTGGGAACAGCAGGGAGGGATGCCTGCTGTACTCCTCAGATTGCAAGGCATGATGGAGGAGAGCATCCACCTTCAGTCTGAGTGATAACACTGCCATGCCAACGCTCCGAGATCAACACTGGTAAGATGGCGGCCGCTATGGAGACCTTGGTCCAGGACATTGTTCCTGCATTGCTGCAGGAGCTGCACTCCATCACTAAGGCACTTGCAGGCATCCATCAGTGTCAAAGTGAGAGGGGGGCATGGCATCTCAATTTCACTCCAACTGCCCCTTCCTCTCAAGGAGTCAGCCAGGGGCCCTTGGGCACCCATAGGGAGGATGGTCAGCAGGTGCACACCTGGGGCCATCCACCCAGGTGATTCTGGGAGTGTCCAGCCAATCCAATTCCCCCTTCCTGTGAGCCCCACAGCTCCAGCTCTGCAGGCCGAGGAGGGTGCCACTGCCACACTGCAGTAACCAGAAAGCAGGACGGGGCCCTCCCGGTCTTGGCCCTCCAGAAGAGGCCCTGCAAAGTCATCACAGACAGGGCATAGCAGTCAGCAGGCTGCTTCCACTTCTGCTGTGGGTGTCCGGGGAGCACCAAGAAGGAAGGAAGCACCTTAGGAAGGTAAGAAGATGTTTTTTTTCCAATGAAATTTATTTTAATATAAAAAAGAAATCAAATATTTTGTGAACAAGATGAAATCGTTATATATTCATATTAAAAAATTACCAGCCTGGGCACCGGTGTTAATCACTTGTACATAATGTTCACGATTACAAATAAAGTCCCAAGCATGCCTCCTATGTCTATGGCTCCTTATTATGATGAGCAGTGTTCGTGTCATTCAGATGTGAAACCTTGGTTCCTGCGCAAGATGATGGCAAGTGTCTCAGTCCAGGGCCTCTTCCCTGCGCAGTGTCTAATCTTCAGAGCAAAGTGATGGTCTGGCTTCACAGTCACTCGACACATCAGTGATGCCTGCACCTTGATGGTGCTTGTCATTGCTGCCAGAATGCTGTGAACAGGTGTCACAGAGTTCCGTTATTCTCCACAGGGAGAATGCACCTTTGAGATGGGGTGGCCCCCATCTCTTCAGCATCTGTGACCGGTGACAGTGTGCTCCTGGAGGGGACAGATGATGAAAGCTGCCAAAGGATTAGGTGCTGCAAAAGTATCATTGCTGCATCTCCATGATATGACCCTGTTCACAGAATGCAAGTGAGTTGCCCTCAGCCAGACTGGAGTCAGACGTTAACAGATGCAATGTGAAGACCCATGGAGAGTCCTCACTGCATGTCATTATCATCCCCCTGGAATCTTGCGACTATTAGGGCCTCTGCTGCGTCCCCATGACATGAGACTGATCACAGTGTATGTGCACTGCCATCAGCCAGACAAGTGTCAGATATTCACAGATGCAATGTAACGATGCCAGGAATGCCCTCACTGCATGTCATCATCATCCTCCACGAATCTTGCGGCTATTAGGGCCTCACGATCATGCCTGCCTCTTTTAGACGGTATGATGGCCTCATCACCGGCATTCTCGCCTTCCAGGACCTCATCACCCCCTTCCCTTTCGATGTCCCCCTCATCGAAGGAGACATGCAGCTCTTCCATCTCCTCCTCAGCCATGACCTCCCACCTTTGCTGTAGCTGTGTAGCATGCAGCAAGCTAAGATGATGCATGACACCCTCTGGGTATTGTACTGCCATGTTCCACCAGACCTGTGGAGGTGCCAGAACCTCATTTTTAAGATTCCAGTTGTGTGCTCCACCAAAGTCCAGGTTGCAGCATGAGCTTGTTGTACCATCTCTCTGTGCACAGACCTGCATGATGTATTCGTTGTGGTCACAGACCAGCTGAGCATTCAGCGAGTGGAAGCTCTTGCGGTTATGATACTGGACTGCTTGTTGCCACGGAGATCGAAGCGCCACGTGAGTGCAGTTGATGGCACCTTCCACCTGTGGAAAACCTGAGATCTCTGCAAATCCCAACGCTTTTACTTCCTGGCTTGCCTGATCCAGGATGAAATGCACAAAGTTCTGTGCCTTCGCGAAGATGGCGTCTGTGACCTCCTGGATGCAGTTGTGGGTGGAAGCTTGAGAGATCCTGCACTGTGGAGCCCTGGAAGGAGCTACTGGTGTAAAAATTGAGGGCTGCGGTCACTTTCACTGCCCTCCAAGTCCCCATGGAACCAAATCTTGCAGAAGGTGGCATATGTGAGTGACCAGCTCGCTAGACATGCGCAGTCTTAGGCGACATTGGTTCTAGCTCATCTGCAGGAACGACATGCGTCGTCTATAGACCCTGGCTCTAGCAAGGCGCCTACAAACAACAGCTTGCTGTGGATCTTTAGCTGCATCCAGAGGAAGCCCTGCCGCCCCTTCATCTTGAGGGTGGTACTCCTCCCTTTGCCAAGCCAGGCGCCTCCACCACAATCTTCTTCTTCTCTGCTCCCTGTAAGCCATGAGCCATACAACTAGATCACCAGGCTCCATGATCCCAATGTTCTTCTCCTGTAGTATTGAAGAGAGAGACTCTCCTGACTCTACTGCTAAGTCTCCGGCCCTGGCTGCATCCCAAGGCTCCTTAATGCATGCTGGAGAGTGCTGGCCACCAGTTGGATGGCCTCTGTTTAGTGCACGTCATAGCTGTCCAAAACCCCATCCATCTCTGCCCCACTCCACTTGACCGATTGGCAGCAGCTTTGCCCATTGGACTGCATGCTGTGTTCTCAGCTCAGGCACAGGCATTATCCTAACCTATACTGCAAGGCTGCACTGTTAGCTTGAACCATGAGGGTTACTGGTGCAAACCTGAATAAATACATTACAAAGGGCTCTGAGTGACTCCATCAGTGACTGTTCCATGCCCACCTTTTGCACCTCTTGCCCAGTCGTCCAATTGTTCTGCAGCCCCCTAAAACACACATTAATTTGCAGTCTGCACCCTAAGGGTGAAAAGTTCTGGAGCATTTGGCACTTTCATGCTTTTGCATTGCTTGAGTGGGCAGAAATGCTTCAGAGGCCCGACTCCAAGCATGTCAATGGAGCTCCTGGTGAATGGTCTCAGCTGCGGAAGAATGCTCACTTCTGACAAGCTTTTCCAAGTGTGTGGCTGCTTCCCTCACCCTCCCCTCCACCTCCCCACCCCCAGCATGTGCTTGTGTACTTCCACCCACACTGGAGCCCTTGCCCTGGCACTGCACTGAAAGCCAGCCAGAAAAAAGTGATTTGCCTGTGCCCCACCTCTGAATGCCCGGTGCCTCTTCCTTGATGTCCTACGGGCAGTCCTCGCAAGCACTATGCAAGGTTGTGTGCACTCACCTCTGAGTTCCCTCAAAGTTCAGCTCACCAGGTACAGACCTTTTAAAGGCAGTTGTAAATCATGCCGTTCTAAAGTCATGCTGATGTGGGAACTAAATTTGATGTGGGGGGATGATTCCAGCATGCAGGCACTATAATGTGATGCAAATAAATTAAAAGTAAGTTCCCGATGTTGGATGGCAGGAAACATGGCCTGCCATTGATGGGAGGGAGAGTACATTCGCATCCTAGGTTTACGTCAGTGGGAAATGCAACTATGGCCTTCTCGCGATCTTTTCCGCTCACGCTGCCAAACATGCCCACTGCAAATGGGAGCGAAAAATTCCAGCTAATGTGTGAATCTCTATCTGGGACATCTGAGGTGTACCACCTTGCAGGGAATTTCTTTTTTAGTTTGGTTTTATCTGTGAAATTCCATAAAAACAGGAGTTGCAGTTGGAGCCTGGGAGCAGTTTTGAGAAGCAGAGAGATTGTCTGCCATGAGCTGTAGACCAGTGGCAAAGGGCTAAATGAAACTAAGGGTGTTTTCTAATTTTGGAGTTACTGAGCAAGAAAGCAGTGAGGCTCACGGTTAAGCTGGGGTGTCCACCATTGTGAGGTGCTTAAGAAGAATTGGAGGGTCTGCTAGCCTGATGCTAGTCAAGTGACCCCAAGAAATCTCATACCTCAGAGAACAACAGGAACATTGAGGGGAATACATTTTTATTCCTGAGAGCTGTGGCACACCTTCATTTGATCCTGGGAGAAGCAAAGGAACCCTCAAGATCCTGGAAAATTTCAGGGAACTTTTGGTGAAAATAAAAGTGGAACTGCAAGTGGCCTGATTAGATTTTGGGGTTTAAGGAATAAGTGTTTAATATGTAGAGTGTTAAATTAGTAGTACTTGCTTTGTTTAATTCTTTACAGTAGAAATTTTTGTTTAAAATGTGAAACCTTGTGTCGTAATTCTTTCAGTTAATAACTGTGAGTTTGAATTTCTTTTTATAAGTTACGGTAATGGTCTCCCTTGAGATCTTAACAGAGCACACACAAATCATCTACATTCTAAAGCTCTATGACTCAGGTTGGAGTGGTTTGGGGTTTGGATTGATGGCAATGTAGGTTGAAGAGTTTCCCTTCTGTTCTATAGATTATCCCCACACTTGTGTGTAATTTGCTGGAGATGATGTACAAGGAAAATGGAGAAGAGAGTTGGTGCAATGACACAACCTCTTTTGACCCCAGTTTTCACTGTGATAGGGTTTGTGGAGGTTCTGTTGGTGAGGATCACGACTTGCATGTCATTGTTGAGTAGGTGGAGGATGTTGACAAATTTCTGAGGGCAACCAAATTTGAGGAGAATACTCCATAAACCTTTGCAGTTGACAGGGTCAAAGGCTTTCATGAGTTTGAAGAAGGCCAGGTGCAGCAGTTGATACTGTTCCTTGCACTTTTCTTGGATTTACCGTGCAGTGAAGATCATGTCTGTGCCTCTTGATGGGTGGAACTGCACTCTGACCATGGAAGAAGGTTCTCAGCCACTGGGAGGCAGTAGTTAAGGAGGATCCTTGCAATGATCTTCCCTGTGGCAGACAGCAGGGAGACTCCTCTGTCGTCATTGCAATCAGACTTGTCCCCCTTCTTAAGGTTCCCAGTCATGTGCTATTCTTCCCAGATGAGAGAAATGAGGTTTTGTAGCCGTGCCATGAGTATATTTCTGCTGTGTTTCAGAACTTTTGCAGAGATTCCATCTGTGGCAGGGGCCTTGTTACTTTTCAGCTGTCGAATGGCTTTTTCAAGCTCACTCCGGACTTGGGTAGCACCGAGACCGAGCTGAATGGTATATTGAGGAATGGAGTTGAGGACATTCGAGTCCTTCAAAATGTTCTCTTGAGCGAGTGCTGACTGCCTCCCTGTCCTTAATGATCTCCCCTCCATGCTTGGGGTAGGCCCTTGAGTGCTTGGCCCATAGATCGTCTTGACAATGCTGAAGAAACTGCGCATGTCATTCGTATTCATGAGTTGTTGGTTCTCCCACACGCTTTCTACTCACCATTTGTTCTTTGTCACATGTTTTATGCTGTACCACTGCCTTCAACTGCCTCTAGGACTGCTGATTTTCTCTTGAGTCAGAGTGAAGTTACCAGTCAATGAAGGTTTTGTGCTTTGCTTGATTAGGCCCTGTGTCCCTTGGTCATTTTCATCAAGTTAGTCATGATGTTTCCTGGTAGAGAGACCAAGGACTTTTCACAGGTGCTTGTTATGGTGGACTTTACGCACCATTGCCACACTGTAGCTTCTGGTGACTGGAGGTTGAGAGATTGGCTGTGAGGTGTTGACTGAGAAGGGCTGCCTTGGTGGGATCTTGGAGGCCTTTGATGTTAATTTTCTGTTGCCTCCACTGCTTGCAGGCCAGGCTGATGGAGATGGTAAATCAGGTAAGGCAACGATCGGTCCAGTGGTCATCAGTACCTGTTTTGACACAGGTGATGTGGACATCTCTGCATCCCTTGTTCAGACGATGACGTGGTCGAACAGGTGCCAGTGTTTGGACCGCAGGTGTTGTTATGAGGTCTTGTGCTTGTCTCACTGGCGGAACAGAATGTTGGTTTTGCCAAGTCACGTTCTAGACATTTCGTCAGGAGGAGAACTCCGTTGGAGTTTGCTTTTCCTACTCATTCCTTGCCAATCACATCTTTCCAGAGACTCCCGTTCTTCTCAACTCTGACGTTGAAATCCCCAAGGAAGATCACTTTGTCACCTGCTGTTAAATGAGCCAGGGATTACTCAAGGTCAACGTAGAATCCCTCCTTGGTCTTCCCTGTTGCCTCAGGTGTAAGAACATATGCGCCCTTGACAGTGGCATGTTGATTCCTCACTAGAATGAACTGGGCTATCAGGAGGTGCCTGCTTATCCCACAGGGGGGAGTCATTGAGGAGCCAGGCAAGCTCAATTTTGATGGCGAAGCCCACCACGTTGCAATGTCGTTCCGCTTCTGGAAGATCATTCTAGAAGCCTAGTTGCTTCAGTTGGCCTTCTCCTGCATGTCATTTCTCAGTTAGGGCAGCAATGTCAATGTCAAGGTGCCTGAGTTCCCGAGCTATAATAGCGATGCAGCACACTGGTCTGCCACTATTGGGGTTGTCCATGAAGGTCTTGACCTTACAGGTCCCAAACTACATTTTGATGACTGGAAAATTTGTGATTTTTTTAAAAATAGGGTGGTTGTTGCAACAGCATGGCCTTGGTCCAATAGCAAGGGTGTTCCAAGACGATTGGAGGCCAGGCTGAGACGTTAGCATGTTCTATGCACGATCAGACACAGATACATATGTAACACACTAAAGCTGAAAAACCAGAGGCAGTTACACTACCATGTACTGCAGATGACTTTGCAGCTAACTACACAGCGGTGTTAATGGAAAGTCAAAATGGCCACATATTAACACAAATTGCCTAATATAATTAGTCTATAAAGTATGTTGCAGTTCACTGATAAAGTACACTTTGGGAATGAGGGGACAGTAGCTATAGTGTTGGCAGTTGTATGGACTGAGCTGAATCCAGTATGTATTCTACATCTCAATAAAGCATGTCGGCGGTTCATTGTATAAAATAGGCATACGAAGGTTTGCTTGCAGGAATCATAATACACAAATAGCTTATACAGTCATAGAGCCATAGAGGTTTACAGCACGGAAAGAGGCCCTTCAGCCCATTGTGCCCGCACGCCTTATGTGAGAAACAAATAACTTATAAAATGAACAGAGGATTTATCCTTCTCAATGCTATTGTTAATCCTATTATAAAATAAGATTTGAAATAAATAGATGTTTGCTTAGATAGAATGCTGAGTGATATTGTAGTGAAGAAATTTTGAACCAGACAGCATATTTCTGCAATTGCTCTTACTCATGTTTAATTTGTTTGTCGTTAAAAGTATTTTGCTAATTATTGATGGATTTGAAGCTTTGAGTACAATTGTCAAAGGAACCTTTTACAGCAAGCGAAATGATAAATCTTCAGGAACCAACAGATTCCCCTGTGGGTTCTGTAAACAATTTTGGTCAGCCTCAGTTCACTATTTATGGAGTTAATTAGATTCTTCAAAAATGGCTCTTTTCCAGCCACACTAAAAGTAGTACTTGTCTGCGGTATTTATAAAAACAAACCTTCTGGATTATGGTTTCTGTTGACCAATGCCAAGAGACAGATCAATTTTAACTTTTTTCATACTTTGAAAGAAATCAGTTGAAGAGTTATGTATTATATTTAGTATTAATCATCTGACAATTAAGTAAATAAATGCAATTTTGACAGCTGTGCTGGTGTCAAAATATGTTTTTGCTAGTGCAGTGAATGTGTAATAATCTGGAAAAATAATTGTTGGCTACGGTATCTGGCTAAAGTCAACCCTGACCCCCTTCCCCAATCTATACACCCTATTCATCAAGAGAACCTTCCTTGCCCTTTCCATTATTTAGAGAAACCAAACAATATTTGTTTTAATCCTGCTTTCTGCCTTGTTTAAAAAGATCATCATGCTTTCAACTGTTGCTAAATTTAAAACATTGATCAAAGATTTTGCTATTAGAGGTTACTTTGTTGATTTTGTCATTTAGATAAT
Organism: Cetorhinus maximus; assembly: GCF_964194155.1. Classification (NCBI taxonomy): domain Eukaryota; kingdom Metazoa; phylum Chordata; class Chondrichthyes; order Lamniformes; family Cetorhinidae; genus Cetorhinus; species Cetorhinus maximus. Next base: position 62,186,282 of record NC_135896.1, on the reverse strand, counting down.
GCCAGTTTCCTTGATCTTTACTGGATTTTATAAGCCAAACACACTATCAGATGAATGGCATAAGCTCAACACAAAGCTTATACCAATGTCAAAGATGGCAAGTTTATTTGCATTTTCATCCAATATATACTACGACAAACAAATTAATTCAATACAATGTAATTCATGAATTTTTTGATCCCTGATTGAATTTAGGTTGAAGTTTAAGTATGCAAAATCACTTTTAAGTTTACAGAAAATACAATTTGTTTTCATTTTTACTGGTATTCCTTTCACAGAAATAGTTAATACCTCTTTTTCCAAATATTTCAGTACATGATTTGTTTCTAAATGCTGGATATTAATACGTATAGTCTTAGAACCAATCTTTACATATGTTACAACTTTCTAATGCAAGTGAAATCGAATACTTTTTCCATACAGTTGTGTATACAATGAGTACACAAAAATGGCTATAACTTAACAAAATTAGCTATATGTTTAGTGATGATTTATAAAAAAAATTACAGTGACACAAGAATCTAAAGCTAAATGCACCAAACCCCATTGTTAGATGCACAGGTTGGAAAATTAGTCATAAAGCAGCTTCATCTGCTAGATGTGTTCTCTTCAACTGTGGCTTCTCCGCTGGGACTGTGACAATGGTGAACTTGTCTTATAGAATTGTTCGGAGTAGGAAAAATCTCAAATCATTTTGATAAATTTCAACTCAACCCATTGGCTTGGATTTTGCAGTCGGCGCTGAAGCAAGGGGGCTCGCTGCTGACTTTGAAAAATGATTCGCTGAAAGATCTAACGATCTCTGTTGTGAGAACTTTATGATGCTTTACATGTAATTGATTGTAGCATTGTTGAATAGGGATTCCCAGCAATAAGCTGCAGGAATAGCATCAAGCTGTCCATGCGACCAATCACTTTAAAGAATTCCCTCAGCCAACCAAGACGTAAAGAGCACAAGTAATCAAATCGCTTTTTAAAAATCTTACAGACAATGAAATAGAGGGCAGAATATTGCAGAGGCAACAAGGATCCTGCCACTGGGGTCGAAAATGGGAGGTGGGGCGAGGTTTTCCCGTTTCAGCAGTTGACAGGTGGTGGGTGGCAGGACCTAGGGCCACATTTTGCTGATGGTAGCCAATTGAGTGGTCGGGGGGGTGGGGGGAGGGGTGCAGCTGGCGTTCACAGTGCAGCCTGTGGCAGGGCAGCGAATGACAGACAGATGCTGATGACTCAGTGTCAAAAACCCCACAAATTCCAGGGCAATACATTTTTTAAGATAATAATGATGAGTTTTCAAAATTTTCAGTTGGATATAAAGTAACTCAGATCATGGGGCGAATTGGCAACTGTTTTGAGATATGACGAAAGTCAGTGAACCACTGCTCCTTGGATCAGAACTCCATTGTAATCTATTTCCCCTTATTCCTATTTAGAGTAATTTACTAGCAGTTGCATAACATCTGTTTAAGATTTTGAGCTAGATCAGCTTTAAATAGGTGTTACCTGAAGCCATACATCCTCCGTTAAAAATCCCTTTCTAGCAGTCAAATTTAATATATTCTCAAGATTTGAAGATTGTTCCGTTTTTTCTCTCAGAGCAACCCCAAAATGATTCCTTTTTGCAATGCTTTATGATTAGCAGAATGCTCTGCAGAATTCATGATACGGTATTCATGAAAACACTTAAAAAGAAATTGACCCCAGATATTAGAAATATTCCTTTGTTCTTCGATGGCTAGTCCTAAAACTGTAAGCGATCTTTATGAGCCTATCTTTGGAAAGGAGTAATATTGGCTCTTATGAATCATTCTTGGTGTAACCTAAGATTGCTGCAAATGGATGTTGACCTTTATTTTATAACTGAAGTAATATCCATGCACAGTTTTATAATTTGGTTTGATCTGAACAGGGATGACAATTGGGGTTGTACAATTGGCCTTTCTGCTCCTTGGGAGGAAACAGAGTATCAGCTAGCATTTCTTTTCTAGTCACTATCCTGTCATCCTTTCTGAGATGTTATGGGGTCGATTTTAAATTTGGCTAAAGTCTGAGAGAGAGTGCGTGCGACAGCAGAACAGAAGAATTTTTTGGGGTCAGGAGGATAATTCTTGTGTGAGAGATACATAATGGCATAATTAAAATTGAACTAAAATTAAATATTTGGATAAGGAGGAAAGGAACGTTGGAAAATTGGATACTGGGGGCAAGGAATGTGCGTTGATATATATGTAAGGCTATTTGTGTGTGGGTGGTGCAGTGCATGAGAAGGTAGAAATGGCAAAGGCTTTGTATGGAAATCAGATAGGAAAGTGGCTTTCATTGAAGGTTTATGTTGAGGAGGTATGTTGCTGTCTTTTAGTCAGGTTGTGTTGGGAACACTGCTTTTTAGAATGTATTACTGGGAGAGATTGCACTGGTAAGGCCTTTAAGCTTGGGGCTCAGATTGCCTGATACTTCCTGAGTTCCAGCAGGAGGCTGTTCAGTCTGATATTTATCCAAATACATTTATCCACAACTGTTATTGAAATAAATGTGCTTTTCCATAAATTAACAATGCACCAATTTGTTAGTAGCGAGGGATGTGCTCATTTGCACATCATAGAGTGGAGATTGGGTGATAATAGGGTCAGTGTCTAGCAAGCAGGCCTTGCAGACATGGACTTGTGGGATTACAAAACTAGTCATGATTTTTGCTGCCACATCATTTTTATATATTACCAGCATAAAGACTATTAACATCCAAAAAAATAATGTTATATTATTAGCTATTTTTAAATAATATCATGTACCTGTGCAACTGTCTTTATTGGTTGACATCAAAATTGCCATTTTGACTCTGGCCTGCATGATAAACTAGACAGCTCTTCTTTGTTTTCCTTTTGGGGCAGAATTTCCCGGTTGGCGTTCAGGGGCACGCTGGCGCGTAAAATGATGCGGGGTGACATCGGACGTGCGTCCCGATGTCACCCTGCATCATTTGGCTGCACGTCCGCCAGACTGTTCAAGTCCTATTAAGGTCTGTTAATTACCTAATTGAGGTCATTGTCAGGGCTGCCTGTCCAACCTTATGGGTGGTGGGCAGGCCGGAAGCCTAGGTGAGCTTCCAAAAAAACATGAAACCTCATCCACGGGATGAGGTTTCATGAGGGTTTTAAAGATGTTTATTAAGTTTTAACATTCAAGTAATTGACATGTCCCAGCTCATGTGACGGTATCACATGAGGGGACATGGCAATAATGTTTTTTCTCTCTGTTCAGCAGTTTTTAAAGTTGAAGCGATCTCCCTGAGGCAGCACTTTGCTTCAGGGAGACCTGTGGGCTCTTTTGCGCATGCGTGAAAGAGCACACAGCCTACTCAGGGCATCCCCCCCACCCGCACAGGGAGTGCTCAGCGCTTCAGGGCGGACATCACATTGGACAGGCCTTAATTGGCCCGCCCACATAAAATGGCTGCACGCCCCCAACCTGGGGCGCCGATCGGGAATCCGCCTGCCCGCAAACACGTCCACACAACCCTCCCGCCCCCAACAATTCTGCCTTTGGAGAAGAATAAGAGATTTCAGGATATTTTCACTTAGACCCCTCCAAATAATGAGTCACTAATATTATGTCTTTTCAGAAACAAGGTGGACTAAATGTTATTATTATAAAGTTGATTATCTCACATGGAAATATTGCTCATAATATTAAAAGAAATAGCATGCCCTCATATTGGTGCTCTAAAGTACAAGTTTGCAGCACCAGCACACAAATATTTTATATTTATTTTGCTGACAAGCATAGTTTGAATCATAAAGTGATGGTAAATATTAGCTTTGCAATGAGTTAAAAAAGAGAGATCGTTGCATCATTGTGCAGAATCTTCTGCCCTTAGGCTATGACTGTGAGTCGGGACCATTTCCAGATCCTGAGCCTACTCTGCCTGTCATGGAGCCCACCTGGGAGATAGGCCCAGAGGTAGCCAATTGAGAGGCTGCCTCTGGGTCTTCTGCCCAATTAAGGATGGTGGGCAGGTCCTTGAGGCTGTAGACCACACTGAGGGCCTGGAGCCTTATAGAAGGACAAGTGTACTACCGTTGGAGGGCAGAACACAAGGCCGCCTCCATCTTGAGGCTCCCTCTGAAGAGGTTAGATATAAATAAAAAAAATCTATGGCCATAACTGTGGGGCCACCCTATGGAAGGAAAACCTTTCCACAGAAAGACTGGTGGCAGCATTTGTGGCCCACTAAAGGTCATGGATCCATTAGAAGGGTTTTCACCTTCCCAACCCACTGAGTTTTTGCTAAAATTCCCACTAGCATCTCACCGTCTGGCTCCCCATTCAAATGCATTGAACAGTGTGAAGTTCCTATACTTGGACAGTAGACACGAAGTAAACATGCCATAAAAAGTCAAATCAAGACACAAGCCTAGGTACACTGTTTAGGACATGGTAAGTGTGATAAGTAATAAGTTAATTACTGCTAGACAATCTCTTTGACACTGAAAATGAAGTAAGGTAAAGGTAAGCCTGACTAATGGCAGTGTTTGTTGACCAGTTACAGGAATCTTTGTGCCATTACACAAACACCTGTTCTTTAAGAAATTCAGGCATTTAACATATTTTAAATATTTATCAATAGAACAAGGATAAGAATTGAAATTTAAGATTTCTAGATATTGTAAAACATTCATAGGAACTAAAACAATAATCAACTCTACAGGCCTAGATTTATACAGTCATGGCTTTGTTTATCTGAGAACAGTCAACAGAATGTTTGTTTGTTGCTACATAAATATAAGTGCAAATACACTTTTACTGCATGCTTTAGCTGTTTTATGGTAATAATGAATGAACCTAACTTGGACTTAACTCATTTACTGAACTGGAATTTTAAATTCATTTTCTTTTGTTCCTAGGTTCCAAATTCAGAGAGGAAAAGGTGATGCCACCAGTTACAAGAGTCTTGGCCACTGCTTTAAAACAATTTTTCAGCAGGAAGGGTACAGCTTTTGATTCTAACTATTCAATAGCTTGATTTGTTATGGGATTGAAGGTTGTGAACTGACAGAAGTTTATGAATGAATATAGGGTAATTGAGAAATGTTACAACAATTATTCAGCTCTTACTTTCTTTGTACCATGTGAAAACTCCAAAACATGTACTTTGTCTTATGAGTTATACTAATACTAAAAGAAAAAAGAAAAACTTGCATTTGCATAGTGTTTTTCACAACCACTGGATGCCTCAAAGCACTTCACAGGCAATGAAGTACTTTTTGAAGTGTAATTACTTTTGTAATGTAGGAAAGAGGGCAGCTAATTTGTGTTCAACAAACTCTCACAAACAGTAATGTGACAATGACCAGATGACCTTATTTTTGTGATGTTGATTGAGGGAGAAATATTGGCCAGGACAGTGGGGATAACTTCCCTGCTGTTCTTCGAAATAGTGCCAAGGGACCTTTTACATCCAACTGATAATCACCAATAAATTAGATCATAAGGTTGAATAATAGTGGGAGAGGATATTTATGTGAAGTAAGAAGCAACTGGTTGGAGGGCAGAACTATGAGGTCCTTCTGAATTAATGGAAATTTCTGAGTTAATGGAAAAAGAGTTTGAAGCACCAATTACTATCAAGGCAGAGATGAGAGAAGAAAGCTGGATAGCCATGAGCATAGCTTTGGTGACCGACCATAATGATAACACGTTTTAAAGTGCATGATTTTGCATGCTGAAGAAGACTTTCAAGGTGCTCGACAATAACAGATGAGTTGCTAGGAACTGTGGGCGGAATCTTGTTGTGGCATCAGGGGCCTCACCTGCCAGCTGAAGAGCCAGCAAGAGACCTGTGATGCCTCTTTTTGGGAAGGCCTACCAAACCACACACCAATCAAGCAGTGGCGAGGCCTTCCCCTGGAATCAAGACCCGAGGGACAGAAGTCCCGCCTAGCTTAGAGCTGGTGACCAGCTGTTGGGCTCAGCAGCACTGAGGAGGTTGTGGTTGCTGCCAGAAGGATAACACCCTCCCCACACCGTCTGCCCACCTCCCCGCTCCCCCGCCAACCCCCAGAGTCCCAGGATCATGGAGGACCAAGGCTGCAGGTAAGTGATATGGGAGGGGGATTTCGAGGGGTGGGGGTTGTGGGGACTTGGGCTAAGGAGGTTAGACGCAAGGGCAGGGATTATCTCTCAGCGGATCCCCCGTTCCCTATATCCAGTCGTTTGATCAGGCACCAATTGCCTTTGATCAAGGGACCCTCTCCCCGAGGTGGCAAGACAGGTTTCCCTGTTGTGCTCAGCCCTTGGCTACGCCCCAGGCCCGCTTACAGCTGGTTAATCCCAGTGGCAGTGGGATGAGGCCCTTATGTGGTCATTGATCGGTCACTTAAAGGGCCTCAATTGGCAGTCGAGTGGGATATTTGACCATGGGCCTCCCTGCCTGGAACTTAATTCTGGTGGAGGCGGAAAGGCGTTGAAGTTCAGATACGACACCCTCACTTAAGTAAATGCACTTCCTGCCTACATTTTTGCCACCAGCAAAGGTTGAAAATTCCACCCACAGTTACATGTGACATAGACAACTAGATCTGCAGGTGGCATAGCCATGATGAAAATCATAGCTCATGGTTAGTATAAACCTTCAAGGTGATGAATAACTTGACAATTAATCTTGACTTCTATAACCTTTAGTCTGGCTATAGGGGCAATAGGACCAACTGTTGTGATACTGTGAGCATAAGTAAATTTCCATGCAACAGAAAAAATTGCTTGGGGTAAGAGAAATTGAATTGATAACACAGGGCAGGAATAGTTTGGAAACACATATCTTGAGGGTAATAAGAAGTACCATTGGAACCAAAAGTCTTATTTGAGTTCATAAAGCAAAGGATTCAACAGATCTGGCTATGTCTTATGTATGTTACAGTAGTAGGACAAAATGGACCAGGGGAAGATGCAATTTAGCAAGCTCATTGCCATCAGATTTGGAAGAGAGAAGATACCCAAAATGCTCTGACCCCTTCAGGTTGGAACATATGAACATACGAGTTAGGAGCAGGAGTAGGCCACTCGGCCCCTCGAGCCTCCGCCGCCATTCAATAAGATAATGGCTGATCCGATTGTAACCTCAATTCCCATTCCTGCCTACTCCCAATAACCTTTCACCCCCTTGTTAATCAAGAACCTATCTAGCTCTGCCTTAAAAATATTCAAAGACTCTGGTTCCTCCACCTCTTGAGGAAAAGAGTTCCAAAAATGTATGAACCTCTGAAAGAAAAAAATTCTCCTAATCTCTGCTTTATTTTTAAACAGTGACCCCTAGTTCTAGATTCTCCCACAAGAGGAAACATCGTCTCCACATCCACCCTGTCAAGACCCCTCAGGATCTTATATGTTTCAATCAAGTCACCTCTTACTCTTCTAAACTCCAGCGGATACAAGCCTAGCCTGTCCACCCTTTACTCATTTGACAACCTGCCCATTCCTGGTAGTAGTCTAGTAAACTTCTCTGAACTGTTTCTAACACATTTACATCTTTCCTTAACTAAGGAGGCCAGTACTATACACAATACTCCAGATGTGGTCTCACCAGTGCCCTGTACAACTGAAGCATAACCTCCCTACTTTGGTAATCAATTCCCCTCACAATAAATGATAACATTCTATTAGCTTTCCTAATTACTTGCTGTACCTGCTTTCTAGCCTTTTGTGATTCATGCACTAGGACACTCAGATCCCTCTAAATATCAGAGCTCTGCAATCTCTCAGCATTTAGATAATAAGCTTTTTTATTCTTCCTGCCAAAGTGGATAATTTCACATTTTTGCACATTATACTCCATTTTCCAGATCTTTGCCCATTCACTTAAGCTATCTATGTCCCTTTGTAGCCTCCTTATGTCCTCTTCACAATTTACTTTCCTGCCTATCTTTGTATCGTCAGCAAATTTAGCAACCATTCCTTCTGTCCCTTCATCCAAGTCATTTATATAAATTGTAAAAAGTTGAGGCCCCAGCACTGATCCCTGTGGCACACCACTCATCACATCTTGCCAACCAGAAAAAGACCCATTCATGCCAACTTTCTGTTTCCTGTTAGCTAGCCAATCTTCTATCCATGCCAATATGTTAACCCCTATACCATTAGTTTTTAGTTTCCTCAATAACCTTTGATGTGGTACTTTATCAAATTACTTCTGGAAATCTAAGTACAATACATCCACCGTTTCACCTTTATCCACAGCACATGTGACTCCTTCAAAGAACTCCAATAAATTGGTTAAACATGATTTCCCTTTCAGAAAAGGGAAGAAGGATGCCAAGAGGATTCACAGAAGTAACAGGAGAACTTTGACAAAAAAGTTGAAGGAATGGCTGTTAGAGTGCCAGGAAATCAGCATTTGCACTTCTTTTTAATAACAGTTTCATTTAGCGCTCTACTGGCGAGTGTACAAAGGTTACAAGCAGGTATAAAATTAGTTTAGGGTTTATTTGCACCAGTTTGCATTTTCTGTTTAACACGTTTAAGTTAGTGCGCTTCTAAATTTGGAAATCCCTAATCTTTGTGCTGTTGCCTCATCAATGGATAATTTCCACATTTGGACTTCAAGATCTATTAGTATCAGCAATTGAGATTCATGGAAATTAATTGGAACATTGATCTAAACATTATATGTGGCCCAACAAATACCGTATGCACTATGTGGCCGATGAAGACTAAAAGCTCGTCCACCACTAATCTCAGGGATTAATTGAGCATAGATATGGGTTGGCTGATTGATTATTCAGTAAACCACGAATGTATTTAAAATTGTGTGTTTGCTGCAGTTATTGGCCTGAGATGAGTAAGTTTAGCTCAGGCTCCAGCCAAGCAAGGCCCTTTGATTTTTGCAAGAGATAAGTACTTCAGACGCTGGAAATCTGAAATAAAAACACAACAGTCTGGAAATACACAGTAGGCCTGGCAGCATCTGTGGAGCGAGAAACAAGAGTTAATGAGCGGAATGTTCCCAGACTGTTGGAGGTAGATTCAGAGTCAAGTGAGGTGGGGAAAATTGACATTGGGTCGGTTTCGTGACATGATCCTGTCCTCTTCTGGCTTTCCCTGGGATGGCTTTGAAGGCAAACAGGGAACTGCTTTGGATCTGTTGAGTAAGAGAGTAAGAAGTTGTTGAAGTTGTTAATAATCCAATTATGAGGTGCTTTAGCATTGAATCCTGGATTTCCAGCTATGGAACCTGTTTCCCAACCTGTGAGCAACTTATCAGGGCCACCAAGGCAATGGTACATTGGATCAGCTTCTTCAGTGAAACTAACAAGCTGGAAAGGCTTGGCTCAGTGAAATTGAAATTAAAAACCATGTCCATTAAGAGATTGCTGTTCAAAGCACTCCTTTTCTCCAACAGTGCTATCAGGACTTGACAGGTAATTGCTAACTTGCCAACTTCTTGGAAGGCAGTTCATCTGTACAGCACTTCACTCATCTTCTGTTGCACTTCTCTGCTGCCAGACTTCACCACGTCATGAAATAGCTTATGCAATTCTACCTTCTATTTCTGCTGAGGGTCAAGAGCCAACTTCTCCAGCAGCAGTAGGAGCAACACCAGCAGCAACACCAGATGTTTTCTCTTCAGTTGCATGCCACTCTACAGAGCAAAGGGGCTGGACACCGAGATCCAGCTGGAAGGAGACTCTCAACACAGGGTCTACAGGCAGAGGATCAACTCTCCCGACATGTCTGAACAGAGGTGCCTCAGGCTCTCAAGGTAGGTTGCTACAGACACCTGCAGCTTCCTGGAACAAGACCTCCTTCCCAGTGGAGCTGGTGAGCACGCATTGCTAATGGCCACCAAAATGCATGTCATTAGAGAGCCACCTCCACCTTGCTTCCCTGGGTTTCTGCCTCTTGCCAAGTTGTTTGCTCTCTTCTCCTGCAAGGACGGAAAGCAGAGAGGCATGAGGACTCATCATGGCTTATGTGCAAAGGAGGGAAGAGCACCGTTTGTGAAGGTTTGGGTGCAAGAGGGCAGTCAGCTGAAGGTGAATGTGAGTGTTGACTGATGAGATGGAGAGAAAGGAATGAGTGAAACTGCAAACTGTGTGGTGCTGGGAAGGGCTGGGCAGGAGAATGCTAGGCAAGTCAGAGTGGTTTGGCACCTGAAACTGTTATGCCATTCACCCGTCATGCCCTCCTGAAATCTTTGATCCTCTTGGTGCAGGCTAGAGGGACAACACTCCTGCTGCTGACTTCTTCGGCCTCTTGCATCCACGTCTGCTTAGTTGGAGAGGTTGTCCTCTTCCTCTAGTCCTTGAGAAAGATCACCTTACTCCAGCCCCTCAGATCCCATAGCAAGACCTCCAAGTAAGAGTGAGAAACCAAGGGGGGGCAGCCTTCCCAGGTCACATTCCTGTGATTGCTGCAGCCTGAAAAATCCAACTGCTGGTGAGATTTTCTGACTCATGCTGTGGGCCCTTTAGTTAGAAATCCTTACTTTGATAGAATGGACACGCATCATGCTATGGTGTCATAAATGAGCAGCAAATACAAAACTGAAAGAAGTACAAGTAAATAACTGTTTCACCTGGAAAGTGTGTTTTGGGCCTCAGGCAGTGAGAAGGGAGGCGGTAAAAGGGCAGGTGTTTCAACTCCTGCACTTGTAAGTTGCTATGGGAAGGAGACAGAGTGTTGGGGGTGATTGAGGGGTGGACCAGAGTGCCGCGGAACGGGAGCTTCCTTTGGACGACTGGAAGTTTCTTTACTCTTCTCCATCTCTTTTTGCCTTGTGCTATCATCCCTTTTGTTTCTATTTCTCTGCTGATCTTGAAAAATATAAAAGGATAGTGGCATAGTTTGTTTACCTTTTTCCCATTGCATTCACCTTCTGGAAAAGTGTGGAAGACCGGCTGAGATTTGTCATGTACTACCTGGACAATTCCTGATTCTTGTCCTTTAACTGACAGGCTTGATCCTGCTTCCCATCTTGCCATGGCAAAATGCAAATAATACAGCTGAAGATTGCATTAATGGAAGGTTTAAGTGATGCTCTTCTTCCTGTTCATCATCTGAAGGTTTACATATAAGATGATTGAAATGCTTCAGGCAGTTTCGCAATTTACAATTTGACTACACTGTTAGCTTTCGTGTAGAAAGTAAAAGAAAAGCATTCTGCCAGCAATGGTATAAATGTACATCACGTTTGTTTTTTGTGTTCATTTATAGGCACTGAATTATCCAGAGTTAGAAAATGTAGCATTACTCAAGCACCTTGCTACCAACACTGTCTAGGAAGAGGAATTAATTATTTTAAAATCCCTGCCTCCATCCATTTTATAACATTTAGTCTTTTCATTGATAGTAAAATCTTATTTATTTTAGCCTTTATAAGTGGTGATTATATACTGTAGTTACTTTGCAGATGATAAATGATGATTAGATACTGTAGTAAGTTTGCAGACAGCAAAGGCTAACCCACTGGGAATACATCTGTTTATTGAGAGCTGACAGTTTTATAGCCTGCATAAACCTGATCTTTTGCTAGTACCAGAAGCAAAAATGAATGTGTGCATGTGGCAACATAAGAGTGATTAGTGGGTTATTTTATTATCTCTGTAAGAAAGTATCTTATTGGCATCTATAAACTTGTATGACTGGGTTTAAGATCAATTATTTTGGTAATGAACTTGTTTTTGGAATTAAATATATGTATAAGGAAAGATAATAGAGAAGACTGTTTTGAATGACTTTTGAACCTTCACCTATAAGATTATACTGTCAAGCTGTAAGGCAGGGGTTGAGGGGAGAGCTACTAAATTGAAGAAGATAGGTGTTGCTTAATTTAGAAATTGAGAAAATTGCTTTGTGATGCATTTATTTTCTTGCATTTTGGGAGTATTTGCTTTCTCTTCCATCAGTGAGGTGTCTAGTCTACTATACAAAGACATGTTTAAAAGTCTCCCAAATCAAGCTAGCTGGAAATCTACACCCTGGGTTTATTTTCCAAAAAGAGAGTTTGCACTCTCAGCTGCGGTGAAGTTCAGCAGAGCCAAAGTTTAAGAACTCCCAGGTGTGCAGAGGAACACTGTTGGAGTTAAACCAGCTAAAACTGGCAGAGGAACACTGCTGGAGTTAAGCCAACTAAAACTGCACAGTTTACTTGTGTAATCTACTGCTTGACCAGTTAGGACCATTATTTGGGCATTGGCTTGCAAGGTTATCTAGAGCCCAATAAAAAGACAGATCTACCTCTCCAGCTCCATTAATGAGAAAGCTAGCTGGTTAATCACATGGGATGTAGCGGATGTTTTTGGTTCAGGTATTGATATGCTGAGTTGACCACTTAGGTTGACTTTGTTCAAACTTTAAATTGTTTGAAGTGTCACCTTGGAACCGGCTCAACTCCAGAAGGACTCCACCTATGTTTTCTCCAAGCTCCCCAAGTAGGATTTTCTTTAGTTTGATCATCAGATAACTGAAAGCATGAGTTTGAGCCCTTTCAAAGTGGACAACAGATACCAGAACACTTATGTGTGGCATGATGAACAGCACAGTTGACTGTAAAAGCTGAAATGTATGAGATCATTCCCACCATCCCTCTGACCATAGGATAGATATGCATCATGCCCCATTGAGCAGGAGCTTCATCAAATGGAGGTGAAAAATTTTAGCAGCAGCTGCTTTTGTCTCAGCAACCTAATCATGGTCATCACATACATGAAAGAATCTGTATTCTTATACCCAATTACCAGGTCCCACTTTTCAGTAGTTGCCATCAAAACCTGCACTTTTCAGCACCATTTACTGAGGAATTTTAATAATTATTGTTTTTAAGTAGCAGATCTTAGATACTTGTGCACAAGATTGGATGTAGCTTAGTTAGGCAATGGTGGGTGAGAAGATGTGTATCGATTAGTGTTTCACTGTGGCAACATTTTGTTGGAATAAATATGGATCCAGATTTTTTAATTTGCTGATAACAATACCAGAAATACCATTAACTATTGATGAAATAATAACACATGCATTCTGGTTTCAATATAATGGGAGTCCTACAGTTCTGTGAACAGTGGAATGATGAAGGAAAGTTTATCTGTTGGTAATAACATATGATTAAAAATTAATCTGTGGAATGATTGAAGCAGCTGATGTTACAAATTGCATTTTGATTTATAATTTTGTATTCTGTAAAATGAATAAAAATGCAATCACAGAAAAATATAAAAAACGCCATACCTTAAAATAACCCGTATTTCAGAGTTTCCTGATAAAACTGTCATTTTTGGCCTGGTTATGTATCTTGTTTTGCATTCACTCGTTCTATATGTAGTTCACTTTTCTTAATATCCGTAGAGTTTTATTTTTCCTAGTTATTGCGATTTATGCAAAGCAGTAAAGTGCTTACCTTATGTTTTTCTCGTGAGGGTGATCAATTTTCATTTAGCTGCTGAGTGTGACAAGCCAATGTTCAGGAAGCCAATTACAGTTCAACATACCATTATTTGACCTGAAATTTGAAGTATGTCTCTTTTAAACTGATTTATGGGACATCTTATGCCCTGAAGTTTTAACGGTATCACAGATCCACCCTCCCCCTGCCTCCCTTCGCACAGTTAGAAGCTCAAGTTTGTATCAGTCAGCTAAATTAAACTCTGATGTTTAGAACCACTATTGCTATTCCATGTCAAGAATTTCTGTGAGCTGTAAGGGACAGTAAAAGTTTTAAGTCAACACTTTTATCAAGGATTTATTCAAATCTCAAGAATTCTAATGACTATAGGTAAATTCGATCTCAACACCAGATGTCCTTTGAATCCCTAATGTACACATAGATACGAACTAATAGCAGGAAGTTAAGGATATTTCTTTATGAATAAAGAGAATTATTATACACCTTAAATTTGTAGCAAAAGAAGTAGCATTTACTTTTGTTTCTTTCTGCATGCTATCGATGACAGATCTATACAACCCAGTGAGATTATGGCCTGGATTTTCAACCTCAAGGCAGGTAGAGAGAGTCAGGAAAATTCCTGGCTTGGCCCTCCTGCCTCAGGAGAAATTGCCTGCCATGGCGGGATCTTCATTGCTGGGGGCCAGGTGTGAGCTGGAGTTGGGCCAGCTGACCTGGAAAGAAGTGTGCAAGCAGCCACAGGAGCCCACCTCAATGCTGTGGGACTTTGTCCTTTTGTAAAAAAAATACAAAGGCTGGATAATAGACGGGCGTTGGGGGATGGGCAAAGGTGGATGGCATGCTTCTCCGGAAACAACATAGTTGTGGAGCCAACGTGCTCCATGCCAACCCATCCCGCAGTGCAGATTAATGGGGGTCAAGTAGGATGTCCATCCCTCATTGGGGTGGAAGTCCTGCCCTCTGGACCTGCTGGCCAATCAGATTGGCTGTCAGCTCCACCAGTCCTTGCAGCACCACAAAGACATCAGTGGCCGCTGCCGGGACTGCAGAAGAAGGAGAAGATGGATACCCAGAGCAGGTAAGTCTGGGGTCTCGGGCCGGGAGGGTTTGGGTAGTTTAGGGAGAGAAGCAGCCAGCAGGGGGTGGGTTTAAGAGAGGAAGTGGGTTGGAAGGAAGTGGATGTTAGACCTTAGTGGGGGGCCGCCCTGTGATCGGCAAAGGGCAGTCCCCAAAGTGTGACCCTCCCCACCACTCCCCCCTCACCTTCCTTCCCACTCTTTAAGCATCTCAGGGAAAAAGGTTGCACTGCCTGCTCCCGCCTGGCTGCCCACGCCAACCGTTTTATGGCGTGGGCAGCATATTATCAGGGTGAATTGTCTTGATAACAAGTACTTATTTAAATATGACAAGTTCTGCTTCTGCCGCCTGCCCACCCTTTGTATTATGAGGGTGAGCTCGGGGGTGGGCGGGAAGGCGGTGGGGTGGGTGCCCGACTTATTTTACATACTGTGGGAAACACTCTCATCAGGGGCAAATAAAAATCAGTCAATCCAACACCCTTTCACCCTCCAAACATTGACCATGCCCCATCCATGTCACCTCATTCCCCCACCCGCTCCCTATGACTCTTCATGCCCCTATGCCATGCTCTTCCCTCACACCCACCCCCTCAGGTCTCTTATGCCCCCATGCCAATCTCTGCACTTTCATGCCCATTGACCCACTGTACACTTTCTAATGAAACACCAGTAGAACCACTGAACACCATGCTGCAAAGTGGGGTTTGTTAAAGTCTGAGCAACAAGCTAATAAAAGTGTCAATCAAACAGGCCAATCCAACAATGTTTCCTCTGGGGAGCAGGAATTCTGTAACTCTGATGGATGTCAGGGCTCCCAGCCAAGCCTCATTATGTATGCCCCACAGCTAAAGCTCACTGATCTCTGCAGTCAATTTCACAATGTTTGTTGACATAAGTCAAGTGGTTTCAAGTGTTTTTGACTTGTGGAATTTGAAACTTCAAAGGGCCTGGATGATTGACAACTTTCTTAGTTTGCTGTCCAGACTTTTTTCATGATTACTCTCCTATGATGTGTGTAAAAAAAAGCTTTGAAAAAATGTAATCCATTGATTACTTTCTCCTAATGGATTACATTTTTTCAAAGTTTTTTTTTACACATATCATTTTACACTGTGGTGTTCATTGATTGGAAAGTGCACAGTGGGTCAAAGAGATTGTAAGTGCCAGAGTTTGGTGTAGGGGGCATGAGGGACCTGAGGGGTGGGTGGAAGTGTAGAGCTTGGCATAGGGGCATGAGAGACATAGGGGGTGGGTGGAAAGGCAGAGCCTGACATAGATGGCATGGGGATTATAGGGGGTGGATGGAAGAGCAGAGCTTTGCATAGGGAGAAAGCGGGGCCTGAGGGGGTGGGTGCTTGGCATAGAGGCATGAGGGAACATAAGGGGTGTGTGGAAGCCCAGAGCTTGTCTTAGGGGTCATGAGGGAACATAGAGGGATAGAGGGTCGGTGGTGGAGAGACATAAATTGGCATAGGAACCACAAGGGGGTCCTTTTGAATTTACTTTTAAAAAGGTCCCCTCATGGACATTATGGTTCAAAACTCCTCTAAGGGGCCGTGAACCATGAAGCTTTAAAAACCTGGCCCAGTTTCATGAAAATTCCGGAGTAGGAGATACCTATTTCCACAATGGAGCTAGCCATGTTGGGTGTGTTGGATGCAAGCTTCTGACAGCAAGCAGCCCACACCCTTTAAAGGTGTTCCCAAAAATGAGACAGCCTGGGGATGGGGTCAGGAATCCTGGAATCGTGACCTCCCCACCATTTTTAAAGGACACCCAGGTCAACCCGAATTGGTGAAAATCCAGGCTATGTAACTTCGGGTTTGGGGGATACCCCAAAGATAGGCTGGGTATTCCCTCTCGGATGCTCCCAGGAGTGCACACATCCTCTGGACAATTGAATTGCACTGGGAACCATCTGAAAATGCAATTTAAATCGCAAACTTTGGATGGTTCTGCCAGGGTTACACCAATAGTTGCTCAGAAAAAGTTAGAAGAATTAAAACCTCTTCTAACTTCTGAGTAACTGTTGTAAATACCCAGACCAACCCCATGAGACTCCCCCCATAGCCCCGACCCCTCACAGGACTCCCCGAACAGCCCCGACCAACCAAACCCCTGATCTCCGATCCCCCATCCTCTGACCCCCAGACCTCTGACCCACCACCCCTCTGACCCACCACCCCTCCAACCTCTGACCCCCTCCACCCCCGACCTCCAACACCCCCACACCTCTAACCTTGGACCCCACCCCCCGACCTCGGACCACCCCCACCTCCTCCAAACCCCCTGGACCTTTGATCCCCCCTCAGCCACCTTCCCAGGCCTCTGACTGGACACCACCCGCCCCCACCACCCACCCCGGGTCTTGAACCCCGCCACCACTCTCCTCGGACCTCCAACAACCCCTGGGCCTCCAACCATCCCCACTGCCCCAGCCGGGACCTACAACCCTCCCGGGCCTCCGACCTCCCCCCAACCTCCATGCCCCTGGACTCTTGACAGACCCTGCCCCCACCAACCTTGGATCCCCACTGGACCACTGACCCCCCCCACCACCCCCACCTGGATGTCTGACCCCCCCCCACCGCATCCCCACTCACCTGGACCCCCTACACCCCCATCCCAAGCCCCCTGGACTTCTGACCGGCCACCCCTGAACTCGGATACCCCACAAACCCCCACGGACCTCTGACACCCCACACCCTCACCCTCCCCAGGGAAGTCCGATTGTACCATCCTTACCCGCCTCGACCTCTGACCACCCAGTCCCACCCCGACCTTTGCTACCCCCCCCAACCTCCCCAATCCACCCCTCGGACCTCTGACCCCCTAAACCCCCACCCCTGAACCCGCAACCCCCCCTCCCCCATCTCCCAGGACCCCCAACCTGCCCACCAGTCCTTGGACCCCCCTCACAATCCCTCGACCTCTGACCCCCCCGCATATGGGACCTCCGAACACCAACCTCCCTACCTCCAATGCCCCCACCCCTCCCGCCCGGACCTTCGACACCCCCACCTTCCCCAGCCTGGACCTCCGACCCCCCTACCCCCAACCAATCCCCAACCTTGGACTCACCCCGGACCTCTCTCCACCCCCCGGATCTCAGGCTGGGATTATGGAGATCCCTCCGGCTCTCGGACCACCACCACTCCACCCCAGACCTCTGAACCCCACCACCCCCACCCCCATGTCCATGGACCTCTGACTGACCTGGACCCCCCACCCCACTGGAGCTGAAATTCTTGAGCCAGGATGGTAAACAGGCAAAATCTCTTAGCAAAATCTGTTATACATCTTGCTTGAGTTCCCAGTGCTATCGAAGTCAATGGAACTATCAGATGTAGATTATAACAGGCAGTCCATCCGTTACTATGGCAGGGATTTTCTGTGCCCGCCAACGTCAGATGTGTTCAGTGGTGTGAGCAGCCAATATGCACCACACCACTTTTAGTGGGGGGCTCATGGCAGGTCTCTACCTACCAGATCAGCAATATGTAGGTGGCTTTTCAATGGCTGCAGGGCAGGTCTTGCTTGGGGAAGGTGGAGAAGTGGCCTCAGGCAAGGGAAGAGGCTGCAGGAGTAAAGTTGTACTGGGGAAGGAGGGTATCCCAGGGTGTGTGTGGGAGCACATGTTGAACTGTGCAAGTGGCATCAAGGTGGTGAGAGCTGAGGAGACAGTCTCGAGACAAGATGAGGCCAGATGGACATGTGAGGGTATGTGTGTGAGAATGGGTGGTGATGTCCCTTGAGTTGGCAGTGAGTGAAATGCCAGTGAATGTGTGATGGGCTTGAACATGTGAGTTTAGAGCGATGAGATGGCTGTCATACCTTGGCTGCTCAGAGCTTTGAAGAAGGGTCATACACTAAAACGTTAACCCTGTTTCTCTTTCCACAGATGCTGTCAGACCTGCTGAGTTTTTCCAGCTTTTTCTGTTTTCATTTATCCTCTATCTGCATTAGATGACCAACCTCTCTTGTGCAACTTTGGCACTGATCACCACTGCCATTGCCTACCAAGCTGGCGTGGTAATGTAGCTGCCCATCCTGCGGCCAGAGTCGGGGTAGTAAACATCACTGCAGGCGTCCATGGCATCCAGAAGGCGCTCGAGGGCTGCAGTCTTCTTGCCTTTCGGGGCCATGTTTTCTTTGCTGCAGTCCTGGGCTGGAAGCACTAAGCGCGGCTGTACTTTAAATGTGGCACCCGGTGTGATGAAGCAGTGAGGTGATAGCGTGGCGGGCGAATGAGAGCCCCCTGCTATGGAAATGGCGTGTATCCCAGGGATGCATAATTAATGCGGCGGGTTTGGGACAATGTGGCGTGAAAACCCACCATAGTGGCCGGCGGGTAAAACATCGTTTTACTGGCCTGCTACCGCACTTAGGGCGGAATCGTCCCAGATTTGTACTATGTGTTCTGCATTACTGCC
Source organism: Cetorhinus maximus (assembly GCF_964194155.1). Taxonomy (NCBI): domain Eukaryota; kingdom Metazoa; phylum Chordata; class Chondrichthyes; order Lamniformes; family Cetorhinidae; genus Cetorhinus; species Cetorhinus maximus. Next base: position 62,167,380 of record NC_135896.1, on the reverse strand, counting down.
CACACTGAACTTCTAGCCCAGTAGGTGGATCTATAGAGAAATTAAGAAAATGTAATTCCAGAAGTAAAAGTTAAGGGGTTGCTCCAAAGAGTAAGGGACATGACAAAATACCAAGATGTGAGAGATGCAAAACAAAGGATTTGAAATATAGTCTGTGATTCAGCACTCCAGATTGAACTTTAAAACATTGGATTTTACACTGTTAAAAAATGAAGCAGTAATTTGTAAGCAAGTTTAGAAAAAAATTCCTAAGATGCCAGTGAGGTGGAAGAATTCAAACATGGGCCTGATTTATTGTACATTTTATGATGGTTCTGAATAGGAATGGTTTCATGCAATGGCCACAAGTAACTGAGTTGAGAGTTCTCCTGCTCATGTCACCAGAGCACAACAGCCGATACAAAGAAAAAACATTTGCTCTTTCAGGGTGAGTTAAACTTCTAGCACAAATTCCAGTTGTGAAATGATGGTGTGCTAATGGATTTCATCACTCAGTTTCACGCAGTTCCTCATTAACACGACACTTTAATAGACGACACTGTGGGTATGCTTGTAAGTTTAAAATGATGAGAAGTCAGAGCAACTAAGGCTAATACAAAAAGTGTCAGACCACGACTATCTCCAACAAGAGAGAATCTAACCATCTCCCCTTGATATTCAGCAGCATTACCATTGCTGAAACCCCAGGTATCAACATCAAGGGGGTTACCATTGACCAGAAACTGAACTGGATTAGCCATATACATACTGTGGCTACAGCAGCAGGTCAGAGACTGGGAATTCTGCAGAGAGTAAGTCATCTCCTGACTCCCCAAAACCTGTCCACCATCTACAAGACACAGGTCAGGAGTGTGACGGAATACTCCCTACTTACCTGGATGAGTGCAGCTCCAACTCGACACCAACCAGGACAAAGCAGCCCACCACCTTAAACATTTACTCCCACAACCATTGACGCACAGTGGCAGCATTGTGCACCATCTACGAGATGCACTGCAGCAACTCATCAAACCCCCTTTGACAGCACCTTCCAAACCAGCAACCTGTACCACCTAGAAGAGCAAGGGCAGAAGAAATCATACACCATCCTACTCGAGTTATATTGCTGTTCCTTCACTGTTACTGGGTCAAAACCCTGGAGCTTCTTTCCTAACAGTACCAAGGGTGTACCTGCACTAGATGGGCTGCAGTGGTTCAAGAAGGCACCTCATCACCACCATCTCAAAGGCAATTAGGGATGGGCAACAAATTCTGGCCTTGCCAGCCACTCCTACATCCCATGAAGGAATCATTAAAAAATTAAACCGTTTTACTTGGTATTTATAAGTGCTTCAGCCTTATTTTTACATTGAAGGTAGCTGTACTATTTCAACTATTAAATATTTGGATGATTTTCATTGTCAGTGATTATATATGAATCAGATATATTTAAAATTATATGCTATTCAAGGACAATTGAGTCACAGGATTCAAAATGCATTTGAATTTTTACTGAATTGTTGTTTAAAAAAGCATACAAAATGTTTTTTCTTTACCTTAGATAATCACTGCTCAGACATTAAAATGCATATGGTTTTGAAAAGGAGAAAAAAGAATGTGAGCCTTTGGTTCATTTTCACCTACATATTTTACACAATTGAAAATAGGAAAATCCACAGGGTGGCGTAAATGCAAAAGTACCCCTTCCCTGGAGCTCCCTCACTAATCTTGCTCAAGTTTACTGGGTCAAAGTTCAGATGGAGGTCCTGGAATTTAATAGGCTGGCCTGCCTTCAGTATACTAACACATAACTGTTGATGTCCATCTCCACAGAAGAGGTTAGAAAGTCTGACCCAACATTACCAGGGCTGGTGAGAATGATTACCCGCTCAGGAAGAAACATGTAGATGCCCCTGAGCCCCCTTAACGAAGGGAGCAGCACCAAAGCTTTTTTTCTTAAAGAGGCAAAATAGATCTTCATGAGGCCAGACCATAATCCCAGCCTAGATCCCTGATGGGCCTCACTTATGCCTCTTTGTCAGCCAGAAAGCCTGTTCTCAGCAAGCATATCTCCACAAATCATAGAGTTGCAAAGAAGATTTTGGGTTTGTGATCTACGATTTTTGAAGTCCCTACCGAAATCTATCTTTCTTTAAATGCATGCCTTTTAGTAGGTGAGCAGAAGCTCCCTCTTCTGTCTGCAAGGCTGTCTAAGAAACTTGAGCTGGGACCCAACATAGGTTTTGAATGCTAACAAAATTATTGTGCAGGTCCAGAACGACTGCAGATCTTTGGGGCCCACATTTTATTCATGATATATTTTTTACATCTCATTAGAATAAATAAATCATTTTAAACCTTTTTCTCACTCCTTCATAAAGATGTGTACTCTAGCCAATATTTTGTCATTATGTGATTCCACAGGCACCAAAGTGGCCATGTTTCATGTTCTGAGACAGCCTAGCCACTAATATATGGGACCTTGGAGACCAAGCTGAGCTCAATTCGATTCTTACCTGACATGCAGAAACACACACTTTTTGGCAGTATATAGAGAATCAGCATTGGGAATTTTAGCTGATTTTTCTTCACCTCCCTTTTCTAGCACAATATTGCTGGATCAATTGTAGACCCCAACAAATCGCCTGACTGAGATATTGTAACTCCCAAAAAGTAGGAGTCAAACATTGGGCTTCTGGTTTAACAAAACTCAATACAATCTTAGCCTGTGTCTTTACCCAGCTGGTCATCATTTTAATGTATTTACTACTTAAATGAGACATATCATCATACCAGAATGCAACATTCATAACAAAATGAATGAATTGATAGCAAAAATAGAAATCAATATGTATGACCTGATAGCTATTTCAGATACTGCAAGGTTACCAAGGCTGGACCATAAATCTTCAGGGTATTTGATATTTCAGAAGGACAGGAAGTTAGGAAAAGATGGTGGGGTAGCTCTGTTAATTAAAGATGACATTAGCACTGTAGTGAGAGATGACCTTAGTTCAGAAGATAAAATGTAGAATTAGTTTGGGTAGAGATAAGAAATAACAAAGTCCCTTGTGGAAATGGTTTACAGGCTCCCTAACAGTAGCTACACTGTAGGACAGAATATACAGGAAGAAATAATGAAGATTTGTAAGAAAGATACTGCAATAATCATGGGTGATTTTAATATTCATATAGATTGGACAACTGAGAATGGCAAGATGAGTTCATCGAGTGTATCCGGGACTATTACTTTGAGCAGCATGTTCTGGTGCCAACCAGGGAGCTGGCTATTTTAGATCCAGTAATGTGCAGTGAGCATAGATTAATTAATGACTTCATAGTAAAGGAACCTTTAGACAACAATGGCCATAATATTGATAGAATTTCACATTCAGTTTTAGGGTGAGAAGTGTGGGTCTAAGGCTAGTGTCTTAAGTGTAATTAAAGCCAATTACAAGGGTAAGAAGAGAGAGTTGACTAAAGTGAACTGGGAAAATAGGTTAAAAGGCAGGACAGTAAGATAGCAGTGGAAGACATTTAAGAAGATATTTCATAACTCTCAAATATATACTACATTAAGAAAGACAGACTGCATGAGAAGGATGCACAATCCATGGCTAACAAAGGAAGTTAAAATTAGTATCATTTTGAAGGAAATGTGCACAATGCTGTGAAGATTAGTGGTAAGTTAGAAGATTTGATAGATTTTAGAAACCAGCAAAGAATGACTAAAAAAAGGAGGGAGAAATTAGGGGCCCGCTCGCCGACACATAAAATGAAAAATGATGCGGGGTGACATCAGATGTGCATCCCGACATCACCCTGCGTCATTTAGGTTTTCAGGTCGGCGGCCACGCAGCCAAGTCGGCTGCGCATCTGCCAACCTGTCAATGGCCACTTAAGGCCATTAGTGAGGTACTTAAAACACTTAATGGACCTGCCCATCCATCCTTAAGGTTGGTGGGCAGGTGAAGAGCCCAGGCAGCCTTCAGAAAAAACATGAAACCTCATCCACGGGTGGGATGAGGTTTCATGAGGGTGTTAAAATCTTAACATAATCTTCAAATAAAAGTTATGGCCATGTCCCAGCTCATGTGACGGTGCCACATGAGGGGGCATGTCAGTAAAAATTTTTCTATTCCTTAATCTGTTTTTCACATTTGAGCCGATATCCCCGAGGCAGCACTTTGCCTCAGGGAGATCTGTGCGCCATTCCGCATGCATGCGCGAAAGAGCGCACTCCCGGCTCAGGGAATCCTCCACCCGCACAGGGAGCGCACAGTGCTTCCGGGCACATGGCACACTGGGCGGGCCTTAATTTGCTTGCCCACATAAAATAGCGGTGTGCCCCCGATGGGGGGTGCCAATCGGGAACCCGACCACTCGCGCCGGCCCCCGCTCCCACACAATCCTGCCGATGGGGGGAAAATGCTGCCCTAACAAGTATCCAAAAAGGACAAGAGTAGCAAAGGTAAGTGCTGGTCCCTCAGAGCGTGAGACTGAGGAATTAATAATAGGAAACAAGGAGATGATCACGTATTTTGTGTCTGTCTTCACTGTAGAAGACATAAAAAGAATGCCAAGAATACTTAAAATCAAGAGGTAAAATAGAGGGAGGAACTTAAAACAATCACAATTGCTAGAGAAAAAGTACGAGTAAAACTATTAGAGCTAAAGGCTGACATGTCCCATAGACCTGATGGCCTGCATCCTCTGGTCTTAAAATAAGTGGCTGCAGAGATAATGGATGCATTAGTTGTGATCTTCCAAAATTCCCTAGATTCTGTAAAGGCCCCAGCAAATTAGAAAACCACAAATGTACACCTCAATTCAAGATTAGGGGGAGATAAAGAACAGGAAACTATGGCGCAATTAGCCTTACATCAATCATAGGGAAAATGCTAGAATTCATTGTTAAGGAAGCAATAGCAGGACATTTAGGAAATCATAATGTGATCAGGCAGAGTCAGCATAGCTTTGTGAAAGTAAAGCATGTTTAACTAATTTATTACAGTTCTTTGAGGATGTAACATGCAAGATGGATAAAGGGGAACCTGTAGATGTGCTGTACTTGGATTTCCAAAAGGCATTCGATAAGGTGTCACATCAAAGGTAGCTTCACAAAATAAGAGCTTATGGTGTAGGCTATAACACATTAGCATCGAAAGAGGATTGGTTAGTTAACAGAAAGCAGAGAAGAGATAAATTGGTCACTTTTGGGTTGGCAAGCTGTAACAAGTGGAGTGCTGCAGGGATCAGTGCTGGGGTCTCAACTATTTACAATCTGTATTAATGACTTGGAAGAAGGGACCGAGAATAAGTTAGTTAAATTTGCTGATGACACAGAGATTCACGGGAATACAAGTTGTCATGAGGACATGAGTCAACAAAGGGACTTAGATAGGTTAAGTGAGTGGGAAAAAATATGGCAGATGGAGTATAATGTGGGAAAATGTGAACTTGTTCACTTTGGCAGGAAGAATAGAAAAGCAGTATATACTATTTAAATAGAGGGAATCTGCAGAACTCTACAATATGGAGGAATCTGAGTGTCCTAGTAGATGAATCACAAAAAATTAGTCTGCAGGTACAGTAGGCGATTAGGAAGGCAGATGGAATGTTGGTGTTTATTGAAAAGGGAATCAAGTATAAAAGTGGGAAAGTGTTGCTACAGCTGCGCAAGGCTTCACCTGGAGTACTGCATACAGTTTTGGTCTCCTTACTTAAGAAAGAACATAATTGCATTTGAAGAAGCTCAGAGAAGGTTCACTCGACTGATTCCTGGGATGAAGGAATTATCTATGAGGAAAGGTTGAGCAGGTTGGGCCTATACCCATTAGAGTTTAGAAGAGTGAGAGGTGATCTTATTGAAACACAAGACAGAGGATAGCTTGCTGCTCGTTGTTACTAGCTTGTTATAAAGAGCCGGCATCATATTTTCCAAAGCAAGGTATTGGTCTCAGCTGATCCGTAAAGAAGAATGGGAAATTGCGGGGTGTGGGGTGGGTGGGGGGTGGATGTTAGACCACTATCAAGTTAGCGTGGCATACCATGGTACCTTGACAGGTTTCTGTTGTGCATTAACAGCAGTGGCAGCAGCTTACACCTTGAGATAACAGCCAGCTTTCTCAGGTAATGCCGCCTTTCACACACATGGTGACAGACTGTTGCGTGCAAGTTTCAAGCCACTCTGTTTGCACAGCAATCCTTCAGTGACAGTCTCTTATCAATGGCAAGCAAACCCCATTAATAATAGGCATCAGCCATTTAGCTTGTAATATTTGTCATATATCAAGTTACTGCTTTGCTGACTTAAGGTGATAGATGGAGGCTACTATGCATGTTTTTTAAACAATTGCAGTTTTAAAAATAGGGAAAACACTTCTTGAAAGTCAAGAAAAAATAATAAGTTATGGAAAAGACACTGCTCTTTTAAAAACATTGTGTTTATTAGGAAGAATTTTTATACTAAAATAAATTTGAAGGATTTTGTAAGTTTACTATAGAGGCAAAGCTTTGAACCATTTACTGAACAAAATATGAAAAAGCCAACGATTCAAGATAGATGTGACAACCAATAGATAAATTACCTGATGTGTATAGCAAATACATGACATGTTCTTGGCAATCATTTTAATTTTTTGGAAAGAATCTAGTTGTAATTTTGGGCTATTTTCACTTCAACGTTATTTTCCCTTGTTGGGGTAATTGATTTTGAGCAATAGTGTAAAATGGGCAATGGCAAATTGCCAGCCCATTTCATATCTCCCAATTGATATTTCCATTGAAGTCAATGGACATAAAATTGAGAGAGGTGTAACCGGACTGCCAATTCACTATTTCATGTTTTAGACTATTAGCCAAAACCAAAATTAACCCGCTGTCCCAACTTGTTTGTCACAAAAAAAACATTTGAAGACTTGTTTCCAATAATACACTGACAGGCACATGAAATTACCTAAAGCTTTCTCAATAAAAATTCAGTCCTATTTAAAATCCCCATTTTATAGTAATTCCAAGGTTCACTGTTATTTTTAAGCCAAGCACTAATTATGCAGTGTGATTGTATCTGCGTTGAATACAACGATGCTGGATCCAACCAAAAAACCTCCACTAAAATTAGGTTAAATACCTAATTTTTTCACGTTTAAATGTTTTGGCTGCAAATTGCAGTTGCGTAGCCCCCATACTTTCAGTGCTATGAGTGCTGTTTTGGTTCCAAAATGGCATCTGTGGCAAGTGTGTGCATAATTCTGGTGTTAGCAGGGCACATGGAGCATGTTTCAAAAGTATGCAGAATAGGCAGATTGTGACATAATCACTGACATTTTGAAATCAACACTGTAGCTCACGTCCTGACTTAACCACAACACAGCTGAGCATGCACCCAGCAACTCGAAGGGCTCTCCACCAGCCCTATTTAAAGGAATCATCGGGTTAGTTGCTGATGATTTTCTACTTGCTGTTGCTGAGTTTGTAGAAGTGTCTGGTGGTTTGTACTGCTATTTAAAAGTTGCTGAATTTTACAGGGGATGATATAGCAGTGCTGAAGGTCTTGGTCCTGTCTTCAAAGATTCTGCTCAGATCACTTGCTCTCAGACATGGGTGCAATAATCTGCATCCGTCCTTGGCCTGCAGCACATCAGGGAGAAGGACATGTTGCTAGAAGAGGGAGGAGGAGAAAGGGGAGCAGGCCCCAGGCGGCAGGCCTTATCCATCTAAGGTCACTCCTCCTACTTCCAACTCAGCAGGGAACAATGTGTTAGATTTTTCTGCTTTATGAAGGAGGTGCTTACTGAAACCTGCCATTTATTGCAGTCAGAACTGCATCCTTGGAGCAGAGGGAAGACAATTTTGCCAGTGACTGTCTGTGAACAGGAACTTTGATGAGGGCGTGGCAGCCGATATTTGCAACCTTTCCAGTTTACTGCAGCACCCACTTTTGTATAAGGGAGATCATTGGCACTTTGTATGTGAAGAGGCCTGAATTCGTTGCATTCTCTTTTGCCAAAGAGAAACAAGCAGAGTGAACACACAGCTTTATGAAGACTTCACAATTTCTCCATGGTGCAGGATGCCACATGCCAATCCACAACTGGAAGGGATTCCACTCCTTCAATGTTCAACTGGTGTATCATGTGTATCATGCAGGCCAATGCCACTATCCTGGCAGCAATCATGGGCAGAATATTGCTGTCGGTGTGCAGGGGCGGGACCAACACGCCGACGCATAAAATGACACGAGATGACGTTGGGCATGCGCTCCGACGTCATCGTGTGTCATTTCGATATTGCATTGGGCAAGCGCACGCTGGAGGTGGCTGCATGCCTGCCAAACTGTCAACGGACTATTAAGGCCATTACGAAAATAATTTACCTGATTAACAACGCTGGCCATCCAATTTTAAGATTGGTGGGCAGGTGAAGTGCCCAAGCGGCCTTCACGTTTTCCAGGAAATCGCATCCACAGGCGGGATGAGGTTTCCTGGAGGTTTCATAAAATTAATAAATAAGTTTGGTAAACTTAACAAACATGCCCTAGCTCATGTGACACTGTCACATGAGGGGACATGTTTAAATAACTTCTTGCTTTATTATTTAACAACTTTTATTATGTACTTAATTTCCCTGTGTGAAAGAGCACAGGCCCTGACTCTCCCTCCTCCCCCTGCCCACACAGGTAGTGCTGAGCGCTACCGGCCACGCGTTACGCTGGGCAGGCCTTAATTGGCCGATCATGGGCAACAATCGGCTCTGCGCGTGCCCTTGCCCGCTCCCACCCAGCCCGCCCAACATAGGTAAGTTTCTACCCCATGTCTCCTTCACTCCATGGCAGTTCACTGTTCCATCAGCATTTAAGCTACCGTGACAAACCAGAGAGTGGCTATTGGATGACAAGGGCTATCCAGTGATTACCTGGATCATGACTTGACCACAACACACACACACACACACAACACATATTAGGAAAGTCATACTGCCACAAGAAATGTGCTCAAGCAGAGACCAAAGGGGTGCTTTATCAATGCTTCCACTGCCTGGATCATTCTGGAACGAGCCCTGCAGTACTCGAGAGAGTGCAAGTGAAGATGTGTCGTGGTCTGCTGCATGTTAAACAACCTTGCCATCCTGAGGGGACAGCCCTTGCCACCAGTGGTGCTTCGAACAGCTGAGTAGAAGAAGGAGGAAGAGGGGGCAAACAGCACATCCTCTTTCTGGTCAATCTGGCCATAATCAACTCATCCAACTGTGACATCAGTGAACCCAACTCAATTCCCCATTCACCAACAGTCCCATATTTTATCTTACCATCTGTCAGTGATCATCAAACATCCTTCATGGCCACAATGCTAAAATAAAAACAAAACAAACATCCGAACCAAATTTCTAATTCACAACTAATATTCCATACAAAAGTCAACCTTTGTTCATTCCCTTAGTGCCTAGCTTCCATGTGACTTTGCCTTTGCTAGTGTTTCTATGTGGTGCAGATCCTGTCTCTAAGCTACATTCTAAAGTACACATCATGTCAATATCTGAGCTGGTGGCTGTGATTGGGAGAGCAAGTGACAGAGTTTCTTTCTGTCACTCTCTTCTCGCCCTTGCGCACTGTCTGGTGAGGTTACAGTTCTTGGGTATCTGAAATGAAAAGGGCACAAGAGTGGTGGTTGGGAGGGAGGATGGTGGGTCGAGGGAGGGACCAAGAAGTGCATGCTTACATCATGTGCAGGAGAGTGTGGGCCGAAGAGGAAGTGGTATGTGAGAAGGAGGATTAGGTATGAGCATACTACCATCTTCAATGGTTTCAGCCCCGCTGCTGGCCAAGACCTCAGTCACTGTCATTACAATGATGGCAAACCATGTTTGCCCTCCATGGGGTGAGACCATGTAGCTGTAACTGTCCCCAAATGGTTAGGTGCTGCTGCCTCCCGTTGTGTGCCACATGGTCCTGCAAGAGAGAGGGAAGTGTGTCAGTGAGTGTGTTGCAATCTTTTTGGGTGATGCGCCTATCATAGTTGAATAGCTGACAGTGTGTAGATGCTGTGAGATGTGAGTGTGAGGCTTGCGGCAGTGCTAAGTGTCTGAGGATGAGGTGAAGTTTTGAATGTTAGGTATGAATCATGTTTGATGGAGAATGTTGGTAGGTGAGTAAATAGGGTTGGTGAATTGAACAGTGTGTGAGGCGAGTAGTTCAGTTGCAAGGATATGGCATTTTGAGATGAATTCACTGACCTTGACCACTCATGTGAGATCATTAAACTTCTTGAGCACTCGGGGCTACATTTCTGCAATGGGTTTCTGCTCCCATTGCTTTCTCGTTTTTGTCTGAAGAGCCTCCTGACTCCCTTTGTTTAGATCATGTCTCTTCTCCAATTCACCTCTGGCAACAAGCCCTTCAGTGTTGTGTTTGAGAACATCAGAGTGTGTTCTCTGCCCTGTTGCACCATTAGTTAACTTTCTTGTTGGCTGGACTCTCTTTCCTAGCAGCTTCCAGCACATGTTGCAACCAAAATGCACCTCCCACTTAAGAGGTGCAGGCTGGAATTAAATAGTACAGGCTCACAGGAACCTGGGCATCCCTGCTGAGGCTTGTAGCCATTCAGCAGGACATTTAGCGCTGGACTAGATGCAGAAATCATTTAGCTTAGCTGATGGTCTGAAGTTTGCATGCTGTCTGCATCAGAAAGAATGGGCACTTGTCAACTGTGCATCGAGATCCCTGCGTCCATTTTGAGGTGCCACCAAATTTTGCCTCCTTTATTTTCTATTCAGTCTATTCAGCAGCTCAGGACCGTATCTTAAAATGTTGCTCTCTGACATAACCCGGCCATTCTTTAACAAATCAAGACTTAGATTATTGCACTTCAAGTTAATTCGATCATGGTAGCAATTACATCGAACCCAAGATGGTTTTTTCAATGTCATGCCAGATTATTCGACTACTTAAGTGATTTTGGCAGTGACTGGCAGACGGAGAGTACTGAAATGATTTATCTCTTCAGTTACACCTGAGGGTCATAGCATTTAACACAGGACAACTCAAAAACCTTGGAAAGTGCATTTTTCCCTTTAAACATTTAAGGATTATGTGACAATTCAATGTACCAGGGTTATATATTGTAACTAGCTTGAGTTAGTGTTACAATGTCACTTGGCTCAATTTGCCATAAACCAACCTTTCCCTTTTCTCCTATCATATGTACTATACAAGTACCCAGCTCACCACAGGAGATGATTTGCAATGTTTTTGTAATGTAATACAGGAGTCTTTTGAGCCTTTTTTATCGTTTTCTTTCTTTGACTTAATGAAGGCTTTTCTTTTGCATGTTTATCCCTCCAAAATAAAGCCATTCACAATGACCCTAAAACCAGGCTTACATGTATTTCAATACCACCTACATACATCTTGATTATTCTAATGAACATAGAGGGTTCTATTTATCTTTTCGAAAGCCATCTATTGACATTTATCCAACATTATAGTTCCTTTTTCCTTCATCTGTATCTTATACAGGCAATGTTCTAGTTTTACATCATCAAATATCTGTATAGATGTCTTGGAAAAAGTTAATTACTGCAAGATTGTCTGGAAGAACGGCAGCACCGCTTGTTTAAATAACTAATGGATTCATGGATCAGAGCAATTCTGTGTCAGATTTTCTTGGCAACTGTTATTCATTTCTTAACAGCTAACATTCTTGCACTGAAAAAGATCTTTAGGTGAAACTGCATTGTGAAAAGTGACCTCTGCACTCTTGAGTACTAGAAATACCAGTTCTGGCTCGGATTGCTCGCAATCGTTTAGGCTGAACCCTTTCTACAACATTAAACATAATGCATTGAGGAAAAAGAAAACCTACAAAGCCTATGCATTCAATTTATGAAGTCTTAGATCTTTTGCAGTAAATGGTTCACACATTTTTCATGCTCAACAAAGTGACTTCGATGTAACTGTAGGCTGTATGATAAAAGTTACAACAGTGATATGGGCCATTGATAAATTGAACTATAAGTGTTGTCTTCCATTCTTATAAGTTCATGCACAAAGCAAGGTTTCTGCTAAATTGATGAAATCGATGATAGAATACCATGAAATGACTCTTTAGCATGTATGCCTTTCTTTAACCAAATACCAAAACACATTTCTGACAAACTGAGAAACTGTTTATCAAAATGCATCAGCTATGAAATTCTAGTTTTTAACTCTGTTACTTTATATTATTATATTATTTCATTTAAGAAATTAGCTATATTTTCTAATATTATTCGATGACTTCAGATTCTTATCCAGCTGTTACTATGAGTTCAAGAGTTTGCTCACAATTTGTCCCTTTCTCTCAGGACAGAGAAAAACATAAAACATAGTAACACAAAATAAAATAGCTGCTCTACTTTTTTAACATCTTCAAATAGTCAACAGTTATATAAATTGTACATTTGAATGTTGACCAATGTTTAACAAAACAGTCAAATCAGATTTTATTAAATATTTCACTGGCAGAAAATCTTAAATAAATTTCTTGGATAGCTACATCCAGAGGATACAAAAAAAAGGATTAATAATTCTCCATGTTCGCGTGTCTGGCAATACTGTGTTTATACCAGCTGGCTTCTGTCAGGTTCTGATTTGAATCCTCCTAGTCAAGAAAGAGCTTACATCCACACTATCAGTACATTTAAGTAAGTAAATTTACAATATCACCAGGAGGTCCAACAGGTCAGCTGACCATGCTTTAAACCCAATTTTGCAGTGCAGTGAAATTAAATTCAATGCATTTTCAATTCCAGTGTTGCACCTTCTCCAGGAGATGTCACGTCTTCATGTTTGGAATTGGACTGGAATAGGGCTCAGGTGTTAATTTGTCACTCTTCCATTGCAGCAAAGCGGAAACCCCTTTGCAGCCTGCCTCCAAGAGCTGCTGACCCAATCAGAGGGGTGGCAGCTCAGCAGCCTCAACAGCATCACTGCTAGTGATGACCATTGCTGAGACTGCACCTGTAAGATGAGGGCGCATCGATGGCCAGTACCCTTGAAGAGGGGGTAAGTGAGGTCGAGGGAGTGAAGCCTTGGTGGGCAGATGGTGCAATTGCCGTGGGAGCACCTATTGCTGCTGTGGGGCCCTTCTGTCCAAAAAGGTGCACCACCCCAAGCCCACTGGGAAGCCCTCAGGTTTCACTGAATGGTCTCCCCATGCAGTGGTGGGCCCTCCAGCTGCTATCAAAATGCCTCTGGAGGCAAAAAGTGGCCCTTAATTGGCCATTTAAATGCCTCAATTGGTCTTTGGGCGGGTGGTTCATCTGCCATCTTTCCTGCCTCTGGCAAAAAGACATGCCAGCAGCAAAGCGTCATGCATGCCATCCAATGCCTTCCTGCACCATTTTAACCAGCCTTTTCACCTCTATTCCCCCGGAAAGGGCTAGTAAAATCTCCCCTTGACATTCAATAGCATTACTGTCATTGAATCCCCATGATCAACATCCTGGGGGATACTGTTGACCAAAAACTAAATACTGTGGCTACAAGAGCAGATCAGAGGCGAGGAATTCTGAGGATCGTCGGGTTCGGTTGGTGGGGTAATTGGGTGGTCAGGGAGTTAATTGGAGGCTTGGGGGCTAATTGGGTGGTTGGGGGGCAGTCGGGTCTAGTTGGGGGTAGTCAGGTGGTTGAGGGCCTAGTAGGAGGGTCGGGTGGTGGTCGGGGTCAGTCGGGAGGTGCTCAGGGTCAGTTGGGATGGAGGTTGATTGGAGGGTCAGTTGTGCAGTTGGGAGAGTCGTTGGGTTGGGCTGGGTTGGGTAAAGGTTGGGTGGTCAGGGGTGCAGTCAGGTTGTCAGGGGGTAATCGGGTCACGGGGGTATGGTCAGATTGGGAGGGTAGTCAATGGGGGGTTAGGAGTATGGTCAGGTGGTCAGGGTAGGTGGTCTTGTCTGGTAAGTGGGTAGTCGCAGTGATGCTGTGCAATATGTTTACTTCAATCCACCTGGAGCAAATCAATGACAATAAGGAATGCCTTGCCTTTAAAATCAAATAAATCCATTCCCAAGCACTCCCATGGCCTTGATGGTAAAGTAGAAGGTGATACTGGTTCTTTTTACTCTTGGCTGTTCACTGCACACATAAAATAATTGGAAATCATTTCTTCTATAGAACAAGTAATGTCTGGCCAACAGGCCGATTGCTGGGCTCTTGCTTGACATTTTGCTATCCCTAAGTGACCTTGGTGAAATCTTTGAAGAATATCAAGCTGGAGTGTTCTTGGAATGACTATTCTGTTATTAAAAACTAGGTGTTGAATAATGAGAGATGTATATGCTTCCACTTCCTTGATGAAATGCAAATCCTTTAGATTGGTTCCTTCAGCTGGTATCCTGAATAGTGTATCTGCTGTCATCTGCTACTTCCCTTGAACATACTCTGTTATGGAGTCATTTCTCATTAATCTTAACCTGAACCATTAGATTCCAGGCTCATTTTTGTAATCTCTTTCATGTTCAGAAGAGTGACTAGTGGCTTATGGTCTTTTTCAATTTTGAACCATAATACCATCATGAGTCCAAGTATCTCTCATACACCCATGTTGTTGCCAGTGTTTCCTTCTCAATTGTAGCATATCTTTTCTCTGTGTCTGTGAGTAACCTTGAAGCACAGTAAACTTCTCTACGTTTCCCATCTCTCTGCACTCAAAACAATACTGCACCCAGACCTGTAGACAATGCATCTGCTGCTACTATGGTCAATAGTTCTGGATCGTAATGTGCTAAAATTTCAGAGGAAATTAAAAGATTTTTGATTTTTACAAAAGCATTTTGCTGGTCTACATTCTTGCACCACTGTTGACCTTGTCTCAATGGCTGTCTCAAAGACTTATTGACCTCTACCAAATTTGGTAGGAACTTGCCTACTTGGTTGACCATCCTGAGGAATCTCTGAAGCACAGTAATGTTTCCTGGGCTGTGGAAACTCTCTGATCACCTTTGGTTTTTGTGGGTCAACTGTTAATCCAGTGGCTTGTACAATGTGACCTAGAAATTTAATCATACGTTTGGTGAATTCACATTTTTCATTCGTGGTTGGGCCTGTATCCTGTAAAACTTTTGTGACTGCTCTAACTCTACTATCGCGCTCTTCTCTCATGGAGCCATGTACAAATATGTCATCCACATGGCATATTACTTCTTCTACGCCTTCTAGGCTTTTGAGACATTGTTCTCTGGAAAATTTCAGTAGTGAACACAATTCCGAATGGTAATCTATTAAAGCAATAATGACCAAATGGTATTATAAATGTGATCAGCAATCTGGATCCTTTGTCCAGAGACAAGCGCCAAAATCCATTGTTTGCATTTAATTTGTTGAATAGAGTACTGTTAGTTAGTTTGACAAGACTGTCATTTGCTGAGGCCATCAGGTGGATCTCACATTCTATTGATTTGTTTAGTTGAGTTAAATCCACACAGATTCTTATAGAGCCATTTGGCTTTGGGACAGTGACTATCTCTGAACACCATTTTTTTGATATGGCTATTGGTGAGGTAACTCCTTGTTGTAGCACGTTCACAGTTTCTCCCTTGACTTTGTCCAGGAGTGGGTGAGGGACTTTCCTCGGTATGAAGAGGAAATTGGTTTAGCATCAGCTCATAGGCTAATATGGTACATAGTCTTCAGTTTTCCTAAGCTTGTAAATAATCTTGGAACTTCATTCCTGAATACGTTGCTGCAATGCTTAACAGCAACTTCATCAACTGTATAGATTAGCTTCAATTTTAAGTATACCTTCCTGCTTAGTAAAGAAGGTTATTGATTCTGGATGACATGCAGAGGTTCAATGGTTTCTCCATCTTTGGGCTTCAATTTTGCCATGTGTTGGCCTATAACTTTCAGTGTAGCCCCACCCGGACCCTGTAACTTGATAGATGAAGGCTGTAGTGTAATGTGCTTAAGCCAATTTACTTGGTTGGATAAGACAGAAACTCCTGCCCCTGTGTCTAATTTAAACTCTGTGGGATGTCCATCCACTTAAAGTTTACTTCCCCTAGGAAAGTTATTTCCTTTCTGTGTGGTCCTTCCACTTCTTCTATGTGGCTTGGTTTTAATATGTTTACCCTCTTTTTGCAAGCTATCTGTATTTTAGATCGGCAAACTATTCTAGTGAATAAAATGTCCTATTTTTCCACAGTTGTGGCACTCTACTCCCCCTGCTGGGCATTTTTCCCGCTAGTGCAGGTTTTTCCCGCCAAACTGAGAGCATTTCAAGATGGAGGTTGGCACACTTTTCGCTGTTTTCGCAGGCTTCAGCTTTGGTGCACTTTCCCTCTTCTGGTCTACATACTAAACAGCCTCGCTCATTCCTTTCCATTGGACCTTGTTTCTTCCGCAAAGAAACACTCTATTTTGCTTTCTGAGCTCAGTTTGTCTCACAATTTGTACTGCCCTGATTAGAGTTAAAACTTCTCTCATTGCAAGAGATCTGAAGGAGCTTCATCTAGGACCCCAACTACTATTCAATTACAAATTAATTCATCCCTCAATGTTCCATAGCCGCAATTTTCTACCAGCCTGTATGGATCATTGATGAACGATTCTATGCTCCCGCCTGGTCTTTTCTTTCGCTTGTTAAATTTTGCCCTTTCTATAATTAAGTTTTTGCAATGCTGAAATATGAATCAAATGTTCGCTGGACTTCTTCATAAGAAGTTGATGTCTCATAGATTCCTTCCCTCACTATTATGTCATCGGCAATAGCTCCAACCTTTTTTAAAATTTGTTTATGGGATGGGCGTCGCTGGCTAGACCAGCATTTATTGCCTATACTTAATTGCCCTTGAGAAGGTGGTGGTGTGTTACTTGTTTGAATGCTGCATTCCATGTGTTGTAGGAACACCCACAGTGTTGTTAGGAAGGGAGTTCCGGGATTTTGACCCAGTGACAGTGAAGGAATGGTGACATAGTTCCAAGTCAGGATGGTGTGTGATTTGGAGGGGAACTTGGAGATGGTGGTGATCATAGAGTACTAACCTGATCCTTTGTTCTTTTCTGTGCAAACCAGATGCGGTTCTATATCTGAAAAACCTCTTTCTCCAGTTGTCCCAGTGCTTTGCTTGTTTCGAGCCTTCAGTGCTGAGGTGTGATAGTGTGGATTCCATGTTTGTACCAGGCCCCAGAATTGTTATTGCTTCACTGGTGTTGCCTGTTGATTCTGGTCTGTGCTCACGGCTGTCTAAACTTCAGACCTGTATTTCAGCTTGTATCTGCTGCACCCACGATGCTGTGACTTTTTGGTGAGTTCTGAATCTGTTCCTTTCACCCTTGTTTTTAAGGATCTCTTGCCTACCAGGTCTGTAGCTGCTTCTTAGAGTTTTCTCTAAGTCCTTTACTTCCTGTCCGCTCCCACCTTGTTTCATTGTGTGTTTGGGGTCTAAATGTTGTTCTTTCAGATTTGCCTATTATCCCAAAGTAAGCTACTTGAAACTGTTGTTTGTTAAAACCATTACTCTTTATTTACAGCTACTACATGCATATTAGGAACTCCGCACGAGGTTGGAACCTCTGCTCCCTCCAGGTTTTTGTTGCTCAATCATTTGATGTTACATCATCTTAACATCAGCACCATGTGCTTCTGACATTAGCCTTTTACTCTAAATCTCCCCCACTCCCCAAGTCTTTGGGTGGAATTTTCCATACCCGTTGGCAATGGTAGTGCTCAGCAGCGTGAACAGACAATATGGCGAGACGTCCAGAAATCGGTTTCACAAACCAGTGACACCAGTTTGCGATTGTCCCCTCAGCCCATCGATGGCGAGCTGCCATCGGATGTCGGGAACCTCATTGTAATACATCTGCATATCACAATAAAGCCAGATCACATTGATGTGTTTCACAACAGCATATCTAAGGCGTGCACTTGGCAGCCTGCACTTTGAGGGGAACTCGGAGGTGAGTGCACAGTAACGTTGCGCAGCGCTCACCTGGGTCACCTATTGGATTTCAAAGTTGAGGCACATTGTTGGAGGGGTGGTGAATGGCAGGAGCAAGGGCTGCCCTGCGGTTGAGGCGACTTGGGGGTGAGGGCAAAGGCTGCCCTGCATTTGAAGGTGGTATACAAGCACATGTAGGGTTGTGGGGGAGGGAAGTGGCCACGCATTCAGGAAAACTTGTATAACATGACCATTCCCCTGCAGCTGAGACAGTTCAGACGCAGCCACATTGATATCCGTCGGGTCTCTAGCTTATCTGCCCACTCAAGCGACGCAAAGGCATGAAAGAGCCACCAAGTGCTCCAGATCTTTTCACCCCTCGAGCACACACTGCAAACTAATGAGCATTTTAGTGGACTGCAGAATAATTGGATGACTGAGCACATTGTACAATCTCCTTGCTAAGGCTGGCTGTGGAGCAGATACTGGTGGAGGAGCTCACAGCCCCTTGCAATGTCATCATCCTGGTTTGGACCAGTCTCCCTAATGGTTCAAGATAATAGTGCAGCCTTGCAGCGCATGGGTTAGGAGAATGCCTGAACCTGAGCTGAGAGCACAGCCTGCAGTCCAATGGGCAAGGCTGCCGCCAATTGATTGGGTGGAGGTGGTTGGGGTTTTGGGCAGCCATGCAGTGCATAAAGCTCCGGACATCCAAGTGGTGGCCAGCGCACCCCAGAATGCGTTAAGGGGCCTTCAGACTTAACCAATAGAGGTTCTTAGTATACCCAAGCCAACCCACGAGTCTCTCTCTTTCATCCTGCTGGAAGAGTACATCAGGAGCATGGAGCCTGGTGAACTAGCTGTATGCCTTGTGGCGTACAGAGAGTGAAGATAACAGAGAAGAAAGCGATGGAGGCACCTGGCTGGGCAGGGGGAGGAGTAGCATCCTCAGGAAGAAGTGGTTGCTGGGGCTCCAAAGTCCCAGGAAGGCTTTGAGAATATCAGGTTGTAAATAGTTATGTTTTAATTTGTCCTTTTGCTTCCAAGATAAAGGAGAGGTGGGATTTCCAGGATTAACGAATCAGAATTTCCACCTGGTTACAAGACCCATTTGATTCACATTGCCATGGTGATGGGCTTTGACAGGGAAAGGGTTTCTAAGATATCCCTGAAAACTCACAGACAAAGGCAGTCTGCGAGGATGAAGGAGAGAGAGAGCAGCTAGAGGTCGAAAGTCTCTGTGGTTCATTATGCAGGAACATGAGTAGGAGCTCGCCGTGGGATTGAAAAGTCCAACTTTGTGATGATTTAAAACAAGGCTGGAAGATTTGTCTAGCTCCGCGGGTGGGATGAGGTTCCTAACATTAATTTAAAAATAAAAATGTTTTGACAGAAGTTTTACTATGTCTTTGTTCATGTGAGTGAGTCCTATGTGGGGACTTGTTTTTCACATTTTCAAAATCTTTATTCTTGCCTTCAGGGAGCTTTCAGTGCGTGCTCCCCCATGCATGCGCAGACTTTTGCCCTCACACTCCTCCCGCCCCCACCCCGGTAGCGTTGAGCTTCTCTGTGCACCTTTCATGCTGTTTGCCATTAATTGGTCAGTCAGTGTGAAAACACAGTCGGGGGCTGATTGTGGGCAGTGGACTGTTTCCCGACTGCTCTCGTGCCCGCCCGCCCACCGCGCCTGCCCAATGACCCTAAACTCCTGCCCATACAGGATAAAACCTCTGGTCCAATGGATTGTGTCTACATATTTTAAAAGGATCTGGGGAAGAGATAGTAAAGGCATTGCTACTCATATTTAAGAATTCATGAGAAAAAGTCATAGTGCCGGAGGACTAGCAGAAGGCTAATGTAATTCCTATATTTAAGAATGGGGACAGAACAATTCCAGGGATTTGTAGACCAGTCAGCTTAACATCAGTGCACTCCCTACTAAAGGAGACAATGGAATAGTATCTACAAATGAGAAATATTAAGCATGTATTTCGAAAGGGAAAATCTGTTCGCAAAACCTTATTGAAATTTTTGAGGAGGTAACAGAGAGAGTGGTCAATGGTAATGCAGTAGATGTAATTTATCTGGATTTTCAAAGAGCCTTTGATAAAATGCCCCATAATAGACTAATGAATAAGGTCAGAGAATGTGGAGTGAGTGGGCAAGTAACAGAATGGATTGCCTGTTGGCTTCAAGATAGAAAGAAAAGAATGGGAATAAAGGGTAGTTACTCAGAGCGGCAGAAGGTGGGAATTGGTGTTCCACAAGGATCAATGCTGGGACCACTGCTATTCCCAATTTATATTAATGACTTTGAATCAAAATCACAATTTTGAAATTTGCGGATGACACCAAATTGGCAGGGTGGGATAGTCAATACTGAGGAGGACTGCAACAAATTTCAAGAGAACATTAATAAACTTGCAGAATGGCAAATCATTTGCAAATGAACTTCAATACAGATAAATGTGAAGTAGCAGACTTTGGTAGGAGAATTACTTGTTACTTGAATTACTTATTACTTGTAAGGTGCAAGTCGAGGTGGGATAGAGGAAGAAAGGGATTTTGAAGTGCAAGTACATCAATCACTAAAAGTTGTGCCACAGATTAGCAAGACCATAAAAAAGCAAACCAAGCACAATGTTTTATTTCCAGGAGGATGGAATTGAAAAATAGGGAAGTTATGCTAAACCTATATCGTATCTTGGTTAGACCACATTTAGAGTCAGTACTGCATGCAGTTTTAGTCACCATATTATAAGAAGGATATGGAGGCACTGGAGAGGGCGCGGAGAAGGTTTACAAGGATGTTACCAGAAAAGCGTGGGCAAACAAATCAGGAAAGGATTGACAGGCTGGATTTCTTTTCTCTTGGAAAAAAGGCTGAGGGTGACCTAATAGAAGTCTTTAAAGTTATGAAAGGTTTTGATAGAGTAGATAAAGAGAGAATGTTTCCTGTTGTGGGGAAGAACATAACTAGAGGGCATCAATACAAGATGGTCAACAAGAAATCCAATAGGGAATTTAAAATAAACTTTTTTCCCCTAAGAGTGGTGAGAATGTGGAACTCGCTACCATGTGTAATGGTTGCAGTGAATGGTATAGATATAATGAAGGGGAAACTAGACAAGCATATAAAGAAGAAGGGAAAAGATGGTTACGATGGTGGATTTAGATGGGAAAAGAGGTTGGAGTGGAGCAGAAGCATGTGGACTGGTTGTGTTGAATGCCCTGTTTCTATATATCCTATGCAATTCAAGTAGGCCCCAAGTGGGGTTGGCCCGCCAAGGCCAGTCAGACAGGCCTCGGCAAGGGCAGGGGAAGGATGTCGATGTAAAGGACAGCTGGGCAATCTTCCCACAGAGGCAGCCCTTGCTGCTGGTCAGTCTCTCCATTGGGCACAGGATGCCCAAACAGGAGGGGATGCCCCTGCCATGCCACAGGCACGCCTGCCAGGGTATATCTGGTGTCTTGCCCACATGACATGGATTAACCCATCCCCTGCCGCTGGAAGAATACCTGTGATAGTGGGCTGAGGCCCTTAGTTGTCTCTTAATTCGCCATTTTTGGGCCTCCAGACAGGAAGGCCATCCTTCCCACCCCAGACCTAATTGGGGGGAATCAGGAGGGTGACAGAATTTCCACCCTGAGCCTTCCTGGCCCACTATATGGCCCTTCCTGCCTTCCAGCCCACTCTCGGGGTGGAGCGAGCATTTGCACAATTTTTCTGTGATAACATTTAGTTCTAAATTCCCACATGCAGCAAATCCCTTTAATTACAACTTGGTTCTAATGCTTCAAGCATTTGGGTAAAAACATCTCAGTGATTCATTCAAGCGCTTTTAGTTACTTCACCTGTCCCTTAAACTGTGCTCTACTAGCTAAGCTGCTTTGTTTGAAGTTTTACTGTCAACTGCTCTATCTTCCACTTTTAGTGAGTTATTTTACCTACTTTTTAATAAAGGGATACACACTGAGCCATCAAAGGAGCTCATCAGTTGTGGAATTCAAATCAAAATGTTTAGATTGGAACAAAAAAATGTTACAAAATCTGTGTGTGGATGTTGGTTGAGTTCAGACTAACATCCACCTCCCCTTCTTCCTCCGCCACTACAGTTGAATAGTCTGCCAAAACTTGTGTCTATGCTCAGTTATAATGAATGGCCATGGATGATGACTCCTTTTGTTTTGAATGTTGATCCCAGGTGGAAAATCACTATTGAGTTTCCCTCCTTTGTGACACAACCTAAAGTTATCCTTTTTCCCCACCCCTTCCCCTAGCCTTAACTGAACTATTCTTAATAGTGAGTACATTTCAGATCAGTCTACAAGTTCAAGATAAAGTTAAAGCTATCAATACAGCTCACATTGTCTAACCCTGGTCCAGCTTGTTCTGTGCTTTACATGCTCTTTTTGATGGCTGAGACTCTGCTCACATTCAATCTCTTGGCCTCTTCTCTCATCAGGATTGCACTGTCCTACTGTACTATTTTAACGTCTCTACTACCATGTCATTGCTCTACTACTCATTCTTTTTACAGTAGATTAAGTTTAAGGTAAACTGTTCCAACCTGCCTTGCCTGCCTCTACCTGCTGCTGTTACTTACTGGACTTCAGGGCTGTACTTGAGTGCACTGCTGGCTTCTCAGCTTTACTCTGGCAATATATTGGACCTAGAGCAGAAAGCTGCTTTCTCCTAGGGAAAATTCCATTTCTTTTCCGGCTTCTTGGCTTTACTGGGATCTTGCCCTACTGCCTATTTCTACTAAGACTTTATTCTCAGCTGGACTGCCTCGAAACCAGTGTATGTCTTGCTTCCAAGGCTTCAGTTTCTGCTCCTCAGTTGGGACTTTCAATTTTCACTGAGCTAGCTCTGATCTGTTCCTGCTGATTCCCATCTCACCTCAATTCCATTCCCATGCTTCTGAATTATCCTTGTTTTGCTTGGTTTCCTTCTACTCTTCTGATAACTTCTTCTCCTTTGATCACCTCACCCTCTTCCACCTCGGTTCCCACTCCTTTAAAATTCTCATTGACTATTATTCCCCTGTTCCTACTCTGCTTCACTCTCATTATCTCCCAAAGATATCTACATCGCTTTCCTCCCTCAGGGAAGTCTCAATTTTGGTGTTTTTGGACCACCTCAGCTCCCTTGCGCTCTCTCTTATAATTCACTGCTCTCTTGTCCTTCATTAAAAACTCCTTTGATATATACTTGCCAATCCATATTCAGGACCACTCCTTTACCTTACCATTTCCTGTGGCCACTCTACTCTTATAACTATGCCTGCAGGAAGGCCATTTCTGACCACTTCCTTGAATTCACCATAACCCACAGATCCCTGTACCCACTCCCCAGCAACACCATTTGCTTTTGTGTTCCCCTAGAAAAAAATTCTCCCACAAGTCGCTTACAACAGTGCCTTCCAAGTTCTTCTATTGACTATGATACGTCAGCAGCTGTCAGTTTGCTCAACCACTGTTTCTCCTCTATGATTAATTATCTTGTTCCCAGTGAAACAATTACTGTTTCCTACCCTGGTCATTTCCCTTGGTGTGTCTCCTATCTTTGCTCTCTCAAGTCCATGGAATGCAGTCTTGAACATATCTGGTGCATAACTGGCTTAACTATCCATCACTGGATCTTCCTGAACCATATCAAACTCTACCTCTCCTCTGCCAAAACTGTCCACTACTCTATGATTATCCTGGAGAGCAAAGATAACTTCCAGCTTCTTTTCTGAATTACAAACTGCTCCTTAGGTTCCTTTTCTTTGCTCCTCCTTTACTTCTAATTGGTTTTGCCAGCCAGAAGTTACATAGTGTCAAGAAAGAATCATTATTCAGAGGATGGAGATTGTTATATCTCAGTAACTGATCTAGTTATCACACAATTTGCTTTGCTGGGAGGATGAGAAAGCAATTACCAAACACTTACTACATTAATAATTTATAGCAATTGTGGGTTTTCATCAAACTGATCTTGCAGATTTACAATTATAAGGTAAATTTTAAAGAAAAATTAACAGTTAATATTATTTTCACAGACTCAGATTAGCAAACCACATAGCAACTTGCTAAAATATTTAGGTATGTTGCATTTTTTGAAATTTGGAAATGAAATATGTTTTTTTCTTTCCTTCATTAGGATTCTTGGCTTTTACAAAGGAATTTTACCTCCCATCCTAGCTGAGACACCTAAAAGGGCTGTGAAGGTAAGTGCAATGTTTTCTGTCTTTAAACTATTACATAGTGGAAACTGTGAGGCTGCAGCTCCTGCCATGAGTCAAGAGGGCTTGTGATGAAAGGGTACAAATAAGTTGAGTTCTGGATATACTGGGATCCATCCTTCTCTGGCAGAGACCCCTCTGCCATATATCAAAGAAGGCAATTGGCACAACTGGGTATGTGACCATGGGCAGAGACTCTCAGGCTGGTTGTTTGATGGGCTGTTGAGAGCAAACATTGGCCTGCTGAACTAGCAAGAGAAGAAAAATTTCCTCAGGATATTTTGGACAGCAGAAAGGTTACTCTTGCAACATTTTGAGAGAGAAAGACCAAGCATTCCCACTCTCCTGATTGCACATTCTTTGACAGGAAGTTGATCCAGGAATTAAAAGCCCACAGATTTTCAGGCCCCACTATTTCACTCCTGTATTTAAAGCATTGCGGTAGAGACTTTCTGGCCTTGATCTACAAGTATACCAGTTAACCCGGATGAGGTCAGAAAGATATTTGGGTACTCACTGTACCTGGAGGAGCTTGCAATTTGCCTGATAATAAAGGCAGCATGGCCTCCACCAGATTTTGCTATTTCCCCAGCTTGCATGCTGGATGTAGGTCCTACATTTTAGGGTTCAAAGGTTAGTGGAAGGTCAAGGAAAGTTTTGCTGGCAGTGAGGACTGATGTTAATGTTGATTTTCACTTATTAATGACATGCCCTCACAGTGGCAGACCTTTATGATGTACCAGTATTGGTTGCCACGCTGTCTCAGACAAAGTTGTCTGGTGGCAGCTAGAAAGAAAGTCAGTCAAACTTGCATTTATATAGTGCTTTTCATGGCCTCCGGACATCTCAAAGTGCTTTACAGCCAAGAAGTACTTGTGAAGTGCAGTCACTGTTATAATGTAGGAAACATGACAGCTAATATGCAGATAGCAAACTCCCACAAACAACAATGTGATAATTACCAGATAATCTGTTTTTGTGGTGTTAGAATAGTGCCACGAGATTATTTACATTCAACTAAGCAGGTAGATGGGGCCTCAGTTTAATGTGTCAGCCAAAATACCACATCTCTGGCAGTGCAGTATTCCCTCAGTACTGCACTGGAGTGTTAGCCTTGTGGTTTTTTTTTATTCTCAAATCCTGGAGTGGGACTTGAACTCGGAACCTTGTAACTTTGAGTCCATATCCAGCATGCAAAATGGTCCCATGGCTAAATATATGACCAAGACAGGGGGGCATTTCCAAGGCCAACAGAAGCACTAATGCTATCTGTACTCCCAAGCAGAAAACCTATCTGTCATGGCTTGCCTTTAAATGTTTTGTGTGAAAAGTTTTATATATTAACGCAATTTTTATTATACGAACCAATCTTCCATGGTGTCGTCCATGGAAAGCCAAGTCAAGGGCCAGATTTTGCAGAGTCAGGCCAACTTCAGAGTAATTTAAAAATGGCTGGCATGACCATTTCGAGATTCTTGCACAAATTCCCAGCATTGGCAATTTTTGTCAACACGGGGTAAGGGTGCAGGAAGTGAGTCTGCACCATGCACTCCCAACGTGGCTGGTTCCATTGTGGGGGTAAGCATCTCATACAGCCCCCAGTTTTCCTGGACTTGGTCTGGCTTGTCGAAGACACAAGTTTCATGGCCCCTTAGAGGAGTCTTGTGCTATAGTCTGGACTCGGGAACCTTTTGAAAGATATGCTTAAATGATCCTACCCATCTCCCTTTCATGCCTCCATGCCCCCGCCATGCTCCCATGCTCCTTCCATGCCCCCTCCATATCCCACATTCCCTTTCCATGCCCTCCCTACTCCCCATGCCACCTCCATGCCCCCATGCCCCTTCCTGATCCCCCTGCATCCTGCATGCCCACTCACCCTGAATGTATTATTGAACCAGTGAGCCATCTAATAACAATGGCAATCCTTGAAATGGGAAATGTATCAACAGAAACAGATGGCCAGACATTTGTTTCTCCAGATGGCCTTATTATGAATGTTTGACTGAGCTCCAAGGCTCACTAGGATTAGCTCAGCAGGGGGTCTGTTTTCATAAACTGAAGTGGAGTGTTTGCTTTGATTGTTTGACATCATTATGAAGTTATAATAAGTTTTTATTTCATTGAATTGTTTCTTTTAATGCCTGTATATTTATTTGGACAAGATTAAGAAGCCTGAAGTGTGATAACGCTTCTGTTATTGATACTATAATGTCTCTGCTTGATTGACACATTTATAAGGTTATAAGAGCAGCAGTTTTTTTTCAAAACAGATTTTTGAATGGGTGTTTTTTTTTAAATGCATTTCAAGACTTGCTATTGTTATTATATGGCTCATTGGTTCTATAGTGTATACTGGGTGAGTGGGCATGGAGGATGCAATGGGGCTATGGAAGGGCTGGGGTGCAGGGAGATGGTTTGGGGGCATGGAGGGCACGGAAGGGGAATGGGGGCATGTAGGGGCTATGGAGGGCTTGGAAGGAGCATGGGAGTATGGAGGGCAAGGGAGAGCAAGAGGACAGGGTGGGGCTGCGAGAGGGTGTAAGAAGCGAGAGCTGAGGGCCTAAAAGTCCTTAATATAACTGGGGTGAAGTCCCAAAGAACTGAAGTGGGCCTTCTAAGCAGCACACCTCAGCAATCGCCTGCCTTCGTGGCCAAATCTGATCTGCTTCCAGGGTCAGCCTGACTCAATCCTGCCCTGCCTCCCCATGGGGTCACTTATATGGAGACTGGTTGGCCAAGTCATGAAGTTCCTGACTTGAGCTTCCTGCCTCGATGGTGAAACTCCGGCCCCAAGTGTCATCTTCAGGTTAAGCAGGTTTAGAGGATAATTAGATCAGGGCACATAGTGGTAATTTAATTGGTGCAGAAATGAGGCATTACAGTGCCACTGCTAGTAGGAAGCTGGAATTACCGTGTGACAAGTTGATTGGCAGTTTTCATATAAATATGGGCATAGAAATATATAATGGCAAAAGCTGATGCAAAAGTTTGTTAAAAGTCTATGAATAGGCAGTAGGACTTTGTAGACAGCAGTATGTCCAAACATAAGATTTTCTAACATTCTGTTGTGTTGGATGTATATAATTCCTGTTTACCAGAGAAATGAATGTTGAAAAAATTAGTCATACACAGAACTAAGCTATTCAGCCCATTGTACCTGTATCAGCTCCTTGAAAGAACTAGTCTTTCCCCGTGGACCCGCAGTTTGTTTTTCCTTACCATGATTCTATCCATTTCCTCTTTGAAAGTTATTATTGAATCTGCCTCCACCATCCTTTCAGGCAGTGCAATCCAGAACAATTCGTTACATGAAAAAAATTGTCCTCATCTGCCCCTCTGATTCTTTTGCCAGTGCCATTAGGTCACCAGCCAATGCACTACTTTATATATTGTGTTAATTTTTCATTTTTGTCCAAAAACTATATTAAAAAAGTTAAGTGCGGTCACATATTTCCAAAAAGATTATTAAGGGGTGCTTTTCCTGATTTTGATTCAGGGGATAAAACAGTGATAGGTCGAGAGATAAAACAGCGAGAGTTCAGGGGATAAAACAGCGAAAGTTCAGGGGATAAAACAGCGAGAGTTCAGGGGATAAAACAGCGAAAGTTCAGGGGATAAAACAGCGAGAGTTCAGGTGATAAAACAGCGAGAGTTCAGGGGATAAAACAGCGAGAGTTCAGGAGATAAAACAGCGAGAGTTCAGGTGATAAAACAGCGAGAGTTCAGGTGATAAAACAGTGAGAGATCAGGAGATAAAACAGCGAGAGTTCAGGTGATAAAACAGTGGGAGATCAGGAGATAAAACAGCAAGAGTTCAGGTGATAAAACAGCGAGAGTTTAGGGGATAAAACAGTGAGAGTTCAGGGGATAAAACAGTGAGAGATCAGGAGATAAAACAGCGAGAGTTCAGGGGATAAAATAGCGAGAGTTCAGGGGATAAAACAGTGAGTGTTCATGGGATAAAATAGCGAGAGTTCAGGGGATAAAACAGCGAAAGTTCAGGGGATAAAACAGCGAGAGTTCAGGGGATAAAAGAGTGAGAGTTCAGGGGATAAAAGAGTGAGAGTTCAGGGGATAAAACAGCGAGAGTTCACGGGATAAAACAGCGAGAGTTCAGGGGATAAAACAGCAGGAGTTCAAGAGATAAAACAGCCGAGTGGAGAGAAAGTCGGGAGATTGAAAACAGTGCGAATACAGAAATGTAAGTTTCTAAACAAGCACACGGAAAGTAAGAATTTATAGGCACAGCAGAGGGAGTTGATGTGAGTAAGGGTGAAGAATTTCTACTTTCTACTATTCTCCAGTTTATAGTTAATAACACAATAATAAGGTTAAAGCAAGTAAAAGTAACTAAAATTTAAGCAAAAAAGTGATTTAAAAGTTTAAGGTTAAGGCATGGCAGGACAGCTCATTCAAGTGGAATGCCTGTCTGTGTGACATGTGGGGAGTTGTGGACACTTCTTGTGACCCAGACGAGCCCATGTGCAGGAAGTGTCACCGGCTGCACAAGGTTGAGCTCTGCATTTCAGAGCTTGAGTCACTGAGGTGCATTCGTGAGGTAGAGAACTACTTCAGCACATTTAGAGAGGTAGTCACACTGCAAGTTAGGGGCTAGTAGGCAGATAGGGAATGGGAAGCTGCCAGGCAGTCCATGAGAAAGACAGGTAGTGCAAGAGTCCACAGAGATCCTGCTCATGAACCAGTTTTCCATTCTGGATGTAGGTCAGGATGATGGATCCTTGGAGGAGTGCAGCAAGAGCCAAACCGTGACACCACGGGTGGCTCAGCTGTGCAGGGGGGGAGGAAGAAGAGCAGAAGGGCAGTACTGGTAGGGGATTCTTTGGTTAGGGGAGCAGACAGGCGTTTCTGTGGCCGTCATTGTGACTGCAGGATGGTTTGTTGCCTACCTGGTGCTAGGGTCAAGGATGTCACAGAATGGCAGCAGGACATTCTTGTAGGGGAGGACGAACAGCCAGAGGTCATGGTCCACTTTGGTATAATGACGTAGGTAGGAAGGGGGATGTGGTCCTGCAATCGGAATTCAGGGAGCTAGGTAGAAAATTAGCAAGCAGGACCTCTAAAGCAGTAATCTCTGGATTACTCCCAGTGCCACGTGCCAGTGAGTACAGAAATAGGAAGATAAGGCAGATGAATGCGTGGCTGGAAGGATGGTGCAGGAGGGAGGTCTTTAGATTCCTGGGACACTGGGACTGGCTCTGGGGAAGATGGCACCTAATACAAGCCAGAGGGGTTGAATCTGAACAGAGCCGGGACTGAGTTCCTTGCGGGTCGTTTTGCTTGTGCTGTTGGGGAGAGTTTAATCTAACTCAGCAGGGGTGTGGGAACCAGGAGAGAATATTAGAAAGTAATACCAGGATGCACGGAATGTTGGGAGAGGCAGATAGCACTAAAATAGAGAATAGTAAGTTAAGAAATGAAGTCGGAGCAAAGGAGCACGTAATGAAGTCTAAATCAGGGTTACACTGCACGTATGTGAATGCACGGAGTATAGGTAATAAAACTGGGGAGTTACAGGCACAGGTTGCCTTGTGGGATTATGATGTTGTCGCAATAATGGAGACCTGGCTTAAGGAAGGGCAGATCTGGGTGCTAAATATTCCTGGTTACAAAGTGTTCAGAAAAGATAGGAAAGGGAAAAAAGGAGGAGAGATGGCATTTTTGGCTGAGGACAGTATTGCAGTAGTGGAGAAAGAGAATATGTCAGAGGATTCAAGGGCAGAATCGATTTAGCTAGAGCTAAGGAATAAGAAGGGTGAAATTACATTGCTCGGTCTAATGTATAGACCACCAGCTAGAGGGAAGGATATAGAGGAACAAATCTGCAAGGAAATTACAGAGAGGTGTAAACATTGTAGAGTAGTTATAATGGGGGACTTTAATTACTCGTATACAGACTGGGATAGTAGTAGTGTAGGGGGCAGTGAGGGATAAGCATTCCTAGATTGTATTCAGGAGAATTTCCTACAGCAGACTGTGTCCAGTCCAACAAGAAAGGAGGCACTGCTAGACCTGGTTCTTGGGAATGAGGTGGGCCAAGTAGATCAAGTGACCATGGGGGAACATTTAGGGGACAGTGATCATTGTATCATAAGGTTTAGGCTGAAGGTGGAAAATGACATTGGTCAACCCAGAGTAAGAATAATCAACTGGCAGAGAGTGGACTTCAATGTGCAAGAATGGAGCTGGGCTGGATAGACTGCAACCAAAGGTTGGTGGGAAAAACAATAGCTGAACAATCGGCTAGCTTCAAAGAGAAGATGGTTTGAGCACAGTTAAGGTATGCACCCTCAAAAGGGAAGGGTAGGACAAACAAATCCATAGCTCCCAACGGAGTGGGGCTAGCTAAATTGCTCTTCCAGAGAGCCAGCACGGACATGACAGGCCAAATGGCCTCCTATGCTGTCCTCATTCTATGAATCTCTAGGTGGAATTGTCCCAGATTTGCATTAAGTGCAGTAGCGGGCAGGCAAAGCGACATTTTACCCACCGGCTGCAATGGCAGTTTCTCATGCTGTATCGTCCCAGACCCGCCGCATTAATTATGGATTCTCGGGAAATACGCCACTTCCATGGCAGGTGGGCTGTCATCCACCCGCCACATCACCACCTCGCCGCTTCAGCACGCTGGGTGCCATATTTAAAGTCCAGCTACGCACACAAATCTCAGTGCCTCCAGCCCACGGCTGCTGCATAGAAGACATGGCCTTGAAAAGCAAAAAGACTGCAGCCCCGGGTTCAATGACACATCCGCCGAGCACCTTTTGGATGCAGTGGAGGCTCGCCTTGATGTCCCCTATACCCACTCTGGCCGCAGATTGGGCAGCAAGCTCATTAATCCGGCTTGAGAGGCGGTGGCAGCGGTGGTCTGGGCCATGCCCTTCAAAAGAGGACAGCCACCCAGTGCTGCAAGAGGATGAATGATCTCTTCCATTTTGCCAGGGTAAGTACTCTTCTCATCGCTCTCAACTCACACACTCACAAATCCATCACACATCCACAGGACCCTCACTCACTGCTGCTTCAAGGGACATCACCATTCACTCTCTCTCACACACCTTCATTGTCCTTATCCCATCCAAGGGACCACTCATCCCCCACACACGCCAGTACACTTATCATTTGGCCTGGCAGGCGTCCTGCTTACACTCTCTCCATCTCTATTATTGCATGTCAAGCTGGCATGCAACAAGAGGGAGAGGTCGCAGACTAATGGAGGAATGCCTGACATCAAGGTCCTCATGGACTTTGAAAACAAAGCCATCCAGCTGGCCGGCGAGGATCTGGAGCATTCCTGTGCTGACGGTGAGGTCAGCAGTGCTCTACCAAGTGAGCATCCAGCAGTGCAAATCTATCAGACAACTGTGCTGTGAATGATGTGCCCTGTTTCACAGGTCACTGCCATGCGCTAATTATCTCCCCTTGCTTCCGCAGGCACATCTGGGAAACAGCCAACGGAGTCCACAACCCAGGGTCTCCAATCAAGCCTCGAAGAAACCTCTGAAGAAGAATCTGGAGGTACCCTTCTGGAAGTCCAGTCACAGTGCTCACCCACACCCTCCACCAGTGCAGAGACACACACCTCGTGGGACTTAGTTTTACCGTGGCCTTGGGATCGCAACCTGGTGAGCTCATCGCACAGTCTGATCCGCAACAGGCAGCGGCAGGAACTTGGTGTCCGGCACTCGGAGGACTGCTGGAGGCCAGAAATCTGCTGAGTCCGAGTCAGATGATGAGCCTCTGGACTCGGTCATGTCACAGTTGCTGGAGCTGCAAAGGCAAGCTCGGGAACATCAGGAAGGGATGTCCGCTGCACTTCTCAGATTGCAAAGCACAATAGAGGAGTCCACCCGCCTTCAGGCTGAGGTGATAGCGCCAGCATGCCATAGCGCCGAGGTCAACACTGGTAGGATGGCGGTCACCATGGAGACCTTGGTTCAGGACATCACTCCTGCACTGCTATATGGGCTCAACTCCATCGCTGACGCCATTGTTGGCCTCCAACAGTGGGTACGCAAGAGGGGTGTGGAGCAGCTCAATCTCACTCCAGATAAACTTTTCCTCAAAGAGTCAGCCAAAGGCCATTGGGCACCCATAGGGAGGAGGATCAGCAGGTGTGCTCCCCTGGGACCATCCACCCAGGTAACTCTGGGACTGTCCAGCCCATTCGAGTTCCCTCTTCCTGTGACCTCAGCAGCTCCAACTCCACAGGGGGAGGATCTGCCACACAACATGACCCTGAAAGCAGGCCAGGACCCTCCAGGTCTCAGCCCTCCAGAGGGCACCCGCCAAGGTCACCACAGACAGGGTGTAGCAGTCAGCAGGCTGTCTCCACCTCCGCTGTGGTTGGCCGGGGAGTACCAAGACATAGCGGTTAGGAAAGTTATAAAGATGTAACTCTTTTGAGTCAAAACAATTAAACTAAATTAACAAAGTCAGGAACAAAGTAAAAGCAGCCTCTCAAAGGGAAACTGCAAAAACAAAAGACAAAATTCAAAGGAAACTTACAAACATCAAATCAAAATATGATTAATAGGGTCTATAAAGCACCCCATTCCCCGTGGTGCCCACCGCGCATGGAAGGCCTCGATGGTGCCAACAGACACCGTGTGCTCCCTCTCCAGGGACACCCGGCCATGAACGTAGCCACGGGAGAGGGGCAGACAGTCGGGTCGGACAACCCCCTTGATCGCCCGCTGCCTGGACCTGTTAATGGCTAACTTGGCCAGGCCCAGGAGCAGGTTCACGAGGAGGTCCTCCTCCCTCTCAGCACCCCTCCGCACCGGGTGCCCATAGATCAGGAGTGTGGGGCTAAAGTGCAAACAAAACAGCTATAAAATATTTTTCAGGAACCAAAAAAGGGGGTGCAGCCTACAACAATTAACATATACATGGTCCACAGACTCCACAAGGCCACAAAAATTGCAGGTATCTTGGGAGACCGTGAACCGACACTTCCTGTGGTTGTACAGGACTGCTGCATGCAACACCCTCCACCCCCGGTCCCCGATGGAAAAGGGGAGGACACCCCATAGAGGGCCCCTACTGGGGACCTCTGCCGCCGGACAGCAACAAGGCACGCCAGGGCGTGTCCAGGTGGCGGGCGAGGGGAAGGAAGTGAAGGGTGTGCAGCAGCAGTCCATACAGGAAACCCCTCCGCACTGTGCTAAAGGGTACGAAGGGCATTTCACGAGGCTACTCAGGTTGCGGAGCTCTGGCTCCCGAGGAAGGGTTCGGGGCTTGGGGCCAATGTGGAATTCCATCTGATCAAGGGTATGCTCAGATGGAAGACCACCGTGCACCTGTGGAGACCCGGAATGACGTTGGGTCCGAGCACAACCGTCCTGAGGTCTTGAATAGCATTGGCCGCGATCCGGACGTCCACAGACGTGCGATGCGCCAACTCCTGTGGAAGCATCCAGCCCACTCCTCCACCACCCAGCACGTCCCCGATCCTGGTCACCCCGGCAGCCACAGCCTTCCTCTCTGCCAGCCACTGAAAAGGACGGATTCCTGAGCAGCGGCTCTGATGATAGCCACTACTCCTGACAGGAGACAGCTGTGTCATGAAGTGACCATGTTCCAGACTTTGATCAGGCTCTGGTAAAAGATGCGTAACACCTGCAAGGAGCCACGAAGGCTCCTTCGGTCTACAAACAGGGGCTGCACGTCATAATTCAGGCTGTGCACCTGGCGGAAGAAATACGTCGCCAGGGCACACCATCTCGGAGGGGGCTCGACGTAAAGGTATCGCCGCAGGGCCTGAAGGTGGAAAGTCGCCACTTGGGTGCGAAGGCACACCAGCGCCTGACCGCCCTCCCTAAGCAGGAGACTCAGAACCTCAGCAGCGACCCAGTGCAGCCTTTTGTCCCAGAAGAAGTCCACAAGCATTCCCTGGATTTTTGTGACAAAGTCCAGGGGAGGGATCAACGGTACCACAACATGGCGGCGATCAGCTGGTTTATGACCAGAACTCGACCCCGGTAAGACAGCACTTGGAGCAGTCCTGTCCAGCGCCGCAGGCGAGTGGTGACTTTGGTCTTCAGCTCCTGCCAATTCGTCGGCCAGGATTCCTCAGCAGGGCAGGAGAGACCCCCAGGTAGAGGAAGCTGGTCCCGCTCCAGGTGAAAGGCCTGAGCTCCTCAGGTAGGGGATCCATCTGCCACTGACCGACCAGGAGTCCAGAACGCTTTCCCCAGTTGATCCTGGCAGAAGAAGCGGCAGAGTAGACCTCCTGGCACTCATGCATCCTCCGCAGGTCAGCTGGGTCGGTGAACATGAGGAGCACGTCATCGGCGTAAGCCGAGAGGACCACCCCGATGTCCGGCCCGCGGAGAACCAACCCCGACAACCTCCTCCCCAAGAGGCGCAAGAAAGGCTTCACGTAGATAGAGTACAATTGGCCGGACAGGGGGCAGCCCTGACACACTCATCTCCCAAAGCGAAGGGGCGCCGTCAGGGACCCGTTAACCTTAACTAGACACTCTGCGGCAGTGTACAGAAGTCGGATCTGGGCAATGAAATGCATCCCGAATCTGAATGCTCGAAGAATCGCAAATAAATATTCGTGATCCACCCTATCAAACACCTTCTCCTGGTCAAGAGACAGGAAGATGCTTGTCAGACCAGTCCTCTGGAAAAAGTGGATGATGTCCCAGACCTCTGGGAAAAGTGGATGTTATCAAAAGTAGTGCAGCCAGGACTGTGTAGGACTGGTCAGGGTGGTTCATGTGGTCCAGCACGGTGCCAAGGGGAGAAGACATTGCCCTGGCAAAGACCTTATAATCCACGCTGAGGAGGGAGACTGGGCGCCAGCTCTTAAGCAGGCGGAGATTCCCTTTCTTTGGCAGCAGGGCAATCATGGCCCTGCGCCACAAGAGGGCCATCTCCCCGGTAGCAATAGTCTCCCCCAGGACCCCCATGTAGTCGTTCCCCAGGACATCCCAGAATTCCCTGAAGAACTCCACGGTCAGCCTGTCCAGCCCCGGGGATTTGCCCCTGGAGAGGCTGTCGAAGGCGCCGGTCAGCTCCCCCAGAGTTACCGGACTGTTCATCTTTCCAGAGCCCTCCGGGCCAACCTGCAGCAGGTCCTCCCACAAAACTCTGTGACCATCCTCGCTGGACGGATCCGGAGAGAACAGGGCAGTGTAAAAGTTTCTGGTGATGGCCCTGATGCCCTCCGGATCTGAGACAAGGGATCCATCGTCGGCCAGCGGCGTAAGGAGCTGCTGACGGACCCCGTGCCTTTTTTCCAGCGAGTAGAAGAAGGGGAAGCCGCGGTCCAGGTCTTGGAGGAACTGGATCCGTGACCTCACGTATGCGCCGCGGGACACGACGAGTTGCAGGTCCCGCAGCGCGCCCTTCTCCTCATCGTACACCAGGCGCAGGGTCCGCGTCGGGCTGACGGAGACGTGCCTCCAGGTCGAGCGCCATCGGTGGGCGGAGCGGACGATCGCAAACTGGCATCACGATGTTGAAACCAATTTTTGACCTCGCCATATTGTCCATTCACACCACCGAACATGCCTGACGCCAGCGGGCATGGAAATTCCCAGCCTATTACTCTAAATTTCTAAGAAATTTAACAGTGGCATATAGCATTTGATAGCTCCGAATAAACTATACAATAATTCAACTTATACAATCATTGCATATTAAGCTCAGCAAATTTAACAAGTTTTACTCTTTTTTTTGCGATGCTAACTGTCCAGCATTTAAAAATCAACTAATACTGTTGGAAACATATTTATTTTCAAGAGTTATTTCTTTTTCTGAAAAACAGCAGATCAGGTTGCCGTGCCTTTCACCTTGCAATTTTGTTTATGTTAGAACCCACCTTCTCTGTGTTAGAAGTAACTTTAGCCTCCTTTGTTGTTAACATATGGGGGGCTGGTCAGCTTGGTTGGCTAAATGACTACAGTGTAGTTCAGCATGGGTTTGATTCTTATTGGTAACTGAGAAGTATTGGCATTTTACTTTCTATGTTAGCTGCAATCACTTTGTGTATTACTTTGGGCAGGCCTTTCAGTTGCGTTGGAGGTCTGAAATGAGAGGTATTGGATCAGTCGCTCATTGTACACCCGTCACAATTCTTCTTTCCATCATCACTGTGTCCATGAACAGCAATAGGCTCCTGGCATTACCAAAATTTGACTCCAGTCATATGTTACTATACTTGTGTTTGAAAAAAATATAAAATAAGCTATTTATCTTTAATACAGTCAAGCAATTCACTGGACAGTGGAGGCAAAAACAAAAGTAGCTGTTTCAATATATTCTCATGGGCATTTACAAATAACATGAGATAAAAGGTAACGTGCAAAAAATGGAGAATTAGGTATAGCAGAATTTTTTGCTGGTGCTGCCTGTGGTAACCAGCTGCAATGCGGATAGACCAGCCATGCACTCAGGCTGGCAGATCATTACAATGCACATGATGGAATGGATGGCATGAGACTTTTAATTAGTGATCTCATGTCATATTAGCATTTTTTTGAATGAAATCTATCTAAATTGCATTTGAAGTAATCAATGCTAATTTCTTCCACTATTGGCCTCGGGACCCTGTTCCATAGATTGAACACTTGTTCACTGAAATATTGTATTGAATGACCAGGACTAGTGAATAAGAAATTGGAAGATTGGGTGCAGTGCAGAGGCTCCAGCTCTGAGATGCTCCTTGAATTTGATACCCAGATGATGTGACTTAATCTGTAGATATATTCTGGGCATTAATTCACTGCTGTTTTTCCACTGGAGTTGAGAGGGTTGACAGAGCGCAGAAAGCTGCATTTTGACTTCAGTCTACTCAGAGCAAGATGGTGCTGGAACAAAGAATTATGAAGATCATTAGATTACCTATTTCTTATGGCTCTGCCTACAACTGCTGTTCAGGGGTCATGAGCTGCAATATCTGACAGTAGGTAAAGATTATCCATCTTGGTATTATGACATCTGCAGAATTAAAAACTAATTTCAATTTCTTTGCATGTCTTATACCAGACCAACATATTCAGTAGCAGAGCTATAGTCTTGACGACGTTTGGACCCATGCCCCATTGGAGATAGTCAAAATTCTTGCGATGTTATTCCTCACTCCAATTTTAGTTTTGGTCTTGCTTTGTTCCTTGTAACTCTAAGAGGGATCTAGTATCACACCAAGGTAGACCAGGTTGAAACAATGATGAAGTCTTTTCCCATACCACTCAATATAATTTCTGTTTGGCTTTTCTATTCTTAAGGTAAAGTGCATATTGTGCCTTAACTAGATTGGTCCTACATTTGTTATAAGGTGGACTGTTTACTGAACATCCAGCCTACCTCCAGCTCATTGACTAACGCTATGCAAATTATTGACTGACCCAGTGATGTCAATAGACACTCTGGGTGTAGTATTGTGTCAGGCCAGCCAGAGCATCACTCAGGGTTTCTGAGAAGTCTGCTTTAAGCCATTACAAAAGGACCATCTGCATACAGGAATTGTCTTTTACCAGGATGGATAGGTTTATCATTGATATATATACTGAATAACATTGCTGCTAGCACATTACCTAATGGAATCCCATTCTGTTCTATATGCCAACGGCTTTTGTTTACTGCAAAGTTCCATTAAAAAAATCGCGATTTACTAAAAAAATTCAGATGAACTCTGAGAGTCACATCACAGCCTCTTTCAGGCTATTATTCTATTGCTTTTTATTATTGTTATTATTTATTAGGGGAGGCAATGGTGTAGTGGTATTGTCGCTGGACTAGTAATCCAGAGACCCAGGGTAATGCTCTGGGGACCTGGGTTCGAATCCCGCCACGGCAGATTTGGAATTTGAATTCAATAATAACCTGGAATTAAAGTCCAATGATGACCATGAAACCATTGTAGATTGTTGTAAAAACCCATCTGGTTCACTAATGCCCTTTAGGGAAGGAAATATGTCGCCCTTACCTGGTCTGGCCTACATGTGGCCTACTCCACACCCACAGCAATGCGGTTGACTCTTAAATGCCCTTTGAAATGACCTAGCAAGCCACTCAGTTGTAACAAACCGCTACAAAAAAGGAATGAAACCGGACAGACCACCTGGCATTGACAACGACAATGTCGACCCTGCAAAGTCCTCCATACTACTAACATCTGGGGAGAGCTGTCTCAAGCAACAGCCTGACATAGTTGCTTACAGATAATGTCCCAGACTCCAGAATCCCTGGGTATGTCCTGTCCCACCAGGAGGACAGACTCGGCATGGTGGTATACAGTCGGGAGAGGGAGTCCTCAACAAGAAGTCTCATGGCATCAGGTCAAACATGGGCATGGAAACCTCCTGCTGACTACCACGTACCACCCTCCCTCAGCACTTGGAGGAAGCAGTGAGGGTGGCGGGGAGGGGGACTTCAATGTCCATCGCCAAGTAGCACCACTACTGACCGAGCTGGCCGAGTCCTAAATGACATAGCTGAGACTGGGTCTGCGGCAGGTGGAGAGGGAAAAACATACTTGACCTCATCCTCACCAACCTGCCTGCTGCAGATGCATCTGTCCGGTAGGAGTGACCACCGCACAGTCATTGTGGCGACAAAGTCCCGCCTTCACAACGAGGATACCCTCCATCGTGTTGTGTGGCATTACTACCGTGCTAAATAGATTTCAAGCAGATCCAGCAACTCAAGGCTGGGCATCCATGAGGTGCTGTGGGCCATCAACAGCAGCAGAATTGTACTCGAACACAATCTGTAACCTCATGGCCCGGCATGTCCCCCACTCTACCATTACCATCAAGCCAGGGGATCAACCTTGGTTCAATGAAGGGTGCAGGAACGCATGCCAGAAGCAGCACCAGGCATACCTTAAAATGAGGTGTCAACCTGGTGAAGCTATAAAACAGGACTACTTGCATGCCAAACAGCATATGCAACAAGTGATAGACACAGCTAAGCGATCCGACAACCAACGGATCAAACCTAAGCTCTGCAGCCCTGCCACATCCAATCATGAATGGTGGTGAACAATCAAACAACTCACTGGAGGAGGTGGCTCCACAAATATCCCCATCCTCAATGATGAAGGAGCCCAGCACAGCAGTGCAAAAGATAAGGCTGAAGCATTCACAACAATCTTCAGCCAGAAGTGATGTGTGGGTGATCCATCTCGGCCGCCTCCAGCATCATACATGCCAGTCTTCAGCCAATTTGATTCACTCTACATGATATCAAGAAACAGCTGAAGGCACTGGATACTGCAAAGGCTATGGGCCCTGACAACATTCCGGCAATAGTACTGAAAACTTGTGCTCCACAACTTGCCACGCCCCTAGCCAAGCTGTTCCAATACAGCTACAACACTGGCCTCCACTCAGCTATGTGGAAAATTGCCTAGGTATGTCCTGTACACAAAAAGCAGGACAAATCCAACCCGGACTATTACCGCCCCATCAGTCTACTCTCGGATCATCAGTAAGGTAATGGAAGGGGTCATCAACAGTGCTATCAAGTGGCACTTGCTTGGCAATAACCTGTTCACTGATGCCCAGTTTGGGTTCTGCCAGGGCCACTCAGCTCCTGACCCCATTACAACCTTGGTTCAAACATGGACCAAAGAGTTGAACTCCCGAGGTGAGGTGAGAGTGACTGCCCTTGACATCAAGGCAGCGTTTGACTGAGTGTGGCATCAAGGAGCCCTAGCAAAACTGGAACCAATGGCAATCAAGGGGAAAACTCCCTGTTGGTTGGAGTCATACCTAGCACAAAGGAGGATGTTTGTGGTGGTTGGAGGTCAGTCGTCTCAGCTCCAGGACATCACTGCAGGAGTTCCCTCAGGGTAGTGTCCTAGGCCCAACCATCTTCAGCTGCTTCATCAACGACCTTTCTTCCATCATAAGGTCAGTAGTGGGGATGTTTGCTGCTGATTGCACAATGTTCAGCACTATTCGCAACTCCTCAGACACTGAAGAAGTCCATGTCCAAATGCAGCAAGACCTGGACAATATGCAGGTTTGGGCTGACAAGTGGCAAGTAACATTTGCGCCACACAAGTGTCAGGCAATGACCATCTCCAACAATAGAGAATCTAACCATTGCCCCTTGTTGTTCAATGGCATTACTATCACCGAATCCCCCGCTATCAACTTCCTGGGGGTTACCATTGACCAGAAACTGAACTGGACTAGCCATATAAATACTGTGGCTACAAGAGCAGGTCAGAGGCTTAGAATCGTGCGACGAGTAACTCACCACCTGACTCCCCAAAGCCTGTCCACCATCTACAATGCACAAGTCAGGAATGTGATGCAATACTCCCCACTTGCCTGGATGAGTGCCGCTCCTACAACACTGAAGAAGCTGGACACCATCCAGGACAAAGCAGTCCACTTGATTGGCACCACATCCACAAACATTCACTCCCACCAACGCACAGTAGCAGCAGTGTGTACCATCTACAAGATGCACTGCAGGAATTCACCAAGGCTCCTTAGGCAGCACCTTCCAAACCCACAACCACTACCATCTAGAAGGACAATGTCAGCAGATAGATGGGAACACCACCACCTGGAAGTGCCCCCCCAAGTCACTCACCACCCTGACTTAGAAATATATCACCGTTCCTTCACTGTCGCTGAGTCAGAATCCTGGAACTCCCTTCCTAACAGCACTGTGTGTGTACCTACACCACGTGGACTGCAGTGGTTCAAGAAGGCAGCTCACCACCACCTTCTCAAGGGCAACTAAGGATGGGCAATAAAAGCTGGCCCAGCCAGTGAAGCCTACATCCCGTAAATGAATTTTAAAAAATTCAGCCTGTGAACCCTTTTACAACTTCACACAGGTCCAGTTATTAATGACTCAGGATCAATTGACACCTTTAAAAGGCAGCTGAATCAATATTTGTTGAGAAGAGGAATTGAGGAATATAGATATATGAAAAGCACTGCTGATGTGGAAAGAGTAGAGTGACAGAAATGGTAGGAAAGAACCCTGTTAGAATAAAAAGGCTTGAAGGGGCAAATGTCCTTTTCTCACTCTGGATTTTCTGCTTATTCAGTGACTATGGATAGAAAATGCAGGGCTTATGTTTTTATGTTAACTTTCTAAAGTGCCTTTGTGCCTGAAAGTCTGTGAAGATCACCAGTTGGTCAAAGATGTAAATGGTGGATTTTAAATTGAAGTTTCTTTTTAAAAAATGTTAACTGAAAAAAGTGACTGAATTGCATTCTGTTTACTAAAAAGTGGCTAATAGATTTTCATACTTCAGCAGTTGCTCCCTTTTTAGATTAAAACGTGCACTCACCTCTTGTTTATTTTCTTCAGGTTCCTGTCTATGTGATT
Organism: Cetorhinus maximus; assembly: GCF_964194155.1. Lineage (NCBI taxonomy): Eukaryota > Metazoa > Chordata > Chondrichthyes > Lamniformes > Cetorhinidae > Cetorhinus > Cetorhinus maximus. Next base: position 62,125,921 of record NC_135896.1, on the reverse strand, counting down.
GATTTTTAATGTATTTTATGCAATAACTAAAGAACACACAGCTGCATTTTATAACTGATCATATGTTGGAATTTTATTTTTGAAAATGTGATGTTATGTGAAGTACTTGACATTTATTCTTAGAGGTTTCACATTCAGTTCATTTTACTTATTATGCTCACTTCTGATCTCAGTCTTTGACTGAATATGAGTCAGGTAATAAGTAATACTTTTGTTAAAGAGGTCCAGAGACCACGTGATCTCTGTCAAATTTCTCAGACTAATTGTTATATTCTTATGATTTGATTTCCAGTTTTTAACTTTTGAGCAATATAAGAAGATATTAAGTTATGCTTCACTGCCTTCTGGTGTGGTAAGTACACAAATTACAGTTCCTTCTATTCGTAATACATCCAGTTAAGGTAGTGATAAACATTTTATTAATAGGCATTTTCCTAAAGATGTTGACACAAATGTGAATAATTTGTTGTTACAGTGTTTAACAATAAATGGTTCTTTGACGCAGCACATGGTTTCGTTTAAATTCCTTTGTTAGTATTAGTTAAATGTCATTTCCCTTCTAAAGACTTCAATTAAAGACATTTTTATGTTATTTAAGTTACTTTAAGGTCAACCAAATCCCTGAATACTATTAAGTTTTATAATAGTTTAATAAAAATGTTGTCTTTTAAGTTTAACTCTCCGTAAGTTTGCTCATGAGTTGTCACTCAGCACTGGGATTAGTACCTTTGTTTCTTGCATTCCTGCTTTCATCTTCCTGTTTACCTGTGGGTGTGTACTTAGGTGCTGAACAGAGTTAGGTGAGCAGGAACTTTATGGGAAAACCTGCTCAGCAGCTAAGTTGTGGCACAAAGCCACACTTGTTTTGTATTAAGATTGCTGACTGATCAATCACCAGGCTTGTGTGCAGGCTTTCAGGAAAAGGTTCTATTTTGTGAGCACCCAGGGCACATATCACAGTAATCTGGAGGGGCCTCACAACATTACAGGAATCCAAGAGTATGTTGCCCCAGAACTTTTAAAAGTTATGTATAAATAATGAATCAATGAGAAATAAGTAATTGCATAATATTACGAGTCTTGAATTTTAAATCAGACAGAGTTGCCAAGTTAATATTTCTGTACTGGTATGCTCCAATTATAAACCATTTTGTTTTAACTATGTAGTGGATGAGATATAAATCAAACTAAACCAGATACACTGGGCAATATTTAATTGGGCCTGTAAAAGCGGGAAACGTCGCAGAGCCAAAATCTCAGTTTCCTGGTGAGGGGTTGAGAGGCAGAGGTTAAGTCAGCAGTGTTGCAGCGGCAGGTCAGGCCTCACGCCGTCTGCTGGCAGCTTCTTATTTTCAATATATTTGCATCCATGAATATTCATTATCATAAAACATTTTCAAATGAAGTCCTACCTTCAAGATTAATCGGTGGTGCATTAAAAACTCATGGCACCAGTTTCACGCTCGTTTTAACAATGACATGCACCATTTAAGTTTGTCCATTTTGATCCAGGTGAACGGTTGTTCTTGTGGAAACCTGTGGCACAGAGGAGTGGAGCAGGAGGCTGCTAGTTTGGATGGAGGGTCAAGAGGGGCAAGAGTGAATTGGGGGTGGGGGGGTTGGGTTGGGCCAAGAAGGGGAGCAAGAGGTAGTTGGGGGAAAGGGTTAGGACATGAAGGGATTGATGGGAAACAAGAGGGAATTAGGGAGGTGGGGGCAGGTTGGGGCGTGGAAGTGTGCAACAGGAAGGGCCTGGCATCTTGGGTGTGGTTGAGGCGGGCAATCAGCTAGGAAATGTGAAATGATGTTTCTGTACTTTTCAATGTTGGGTCCTGGAGTCAGTGTGAGGAACCTGTCTCTCATGGGGAAGGTCCATTGTTACAGGAAGTGGACAATGCAGTATCAGGGCAGGTTCAGTCAGAAGTAGAGATAAGGGAAGGTCTCAGAGGGCAAGTAAAGGGACTGCAAGGACATCAAGGATGGTGGGGATAAGGTCTAGGATCAGTGGAGGAATGTCTATGGTAAGGGGGTTAGGTCAAGGAGGAGAGATGGCATGTCCACCGTCACTATCACAGTGGCAAGGGTGCTAGTGGGAGATTCGAGGGTGACAGAGGGAAGGAGCACAGTGATGTTTGGAGGGTCAAGGGTGATGGGCTGAAACTCGAACGTGACAGAGGAAGGGTGGAGGGTAACAGGTTCCAGGAGGAGGGCGATTCTTGTTCTGTCGCTGGCTGTTTCTGCAAACTGATGGTGAGCTAACAGGAGTCCAGGTCCAAGTGGGAGATGGCCACTGGGGGAGGGGAGATGGAGTTTTGCATGTAGCCCATGGGAAAATTTGAAAACCTCATTGTTTGGCAGCTATATGGATGAAAGCTGTAAACACTCAAGTGCTCATATCATTGCCTAGCTTCTTCAAGCTGTCATGAAGATGTGTTTATTTCAAGTAGTGATTTTGAATCCACTGGCTGGAACTTTGGACTTTAACTTATAAGAACAGCCTTTTTAAAACAACAGGCTGAAAAAGAATGACTGGAAATCACAGCCAAAAATGGCTGCCCCAATTTGCATCACCATGCATCCCACATTACACTTCATTGGGATGGATCCACTGGGTCTGCAAAGACCCCATCAGAGACAATAAACCCCTGAGAATGCGAAAGATCCTATTTCTTGTGCCATTAACAAGGCATTAAGACAAGCACCTAAGAGTCAACTGTGGTAGATGGGACATTAAATCTAATCACTTGGCCCAGGAGACAGGCTAAGGTAATTTTGCAGACATGAGCTAATCAAGCTATCTTTTGGAATATACAAACAACAGCCTTGCTTGGATTCCCCACCCCCCCTTGACAGTGGAGAGGGCTGGTCACACGACCAACAAACCCATTTTGTGTGTTAAAAGACATTTTTGCAGAGAGTTGATGCTGAGATGCTGATGACCTGAGGACAAGCAGCTGAAGCTGTTGAGCCTTGCTCTCTCTCCAAACTTCGAACCCTGTTTGCTGATCGAGACCAACCAGAGGTGCACCTTCGGTGAACAAAGACCTTTTAAAGCAGAAATTCTGTTTTGCACCACTGTTTCCAGAGGAACAACCAAATTAACTGGCCTCAACTTTAAATTGAAGCATCAGGACTACTGAAGGATCGTCTGACCAGCAGATTCACTGAGCCACTGACTGTATATTCCTCTTACTTGTGGTCTCTAATTTGATCAACCTATCCTCCCTCCCTCTGTTAGCTGTATTTGTGTATGTGTGGGTCCTCACAAGCATGCGTATGTATGTGAAAGTTGATGTGTATTTTATTATTTTACCTAGATCAGTGTAAGTGCAATAAAACTAACTTCTTTCTTTGTTAAACTCAAGAAAACCTGACCGATTGGTTCTTTTATCATCACAGCGCATAAACTGTTAAATTACTCACAGAATTGGCAAGTACATCCTTTTAAATCAAAAACTCTCTTACAATCAAACAAGGAATGGGAAAAGAGGGGAGCCATTTTTTTTATATATTTTTTTTTCTTTTCTGACCTATTTCTATTATTATTTTTTAAAATGTATTTCCATCCATTGTTTTATCTCCACCTTTTAGCCTATTTTGATCCCTTCCCCCCACCCCACCCCCACTAGGGCCATCTGTCACTTGCTCATCCTGCTTTCTACCCTTAATGTCACCATTAGTACATCCTTTAGCTAATATCACCACCATCAATACCCCTTTGACCTTTTGTTTATCACATCTTTGGCAATCTCTCCTTTGCCTCCACCTCTAACTGGCCCTCTATCCAGCTCCACTTGTCCCACCCCCCTTAAATAGCTTATATTTCACCACATTTCTATTTCTCTTTAGTTCTGATGAAGAGTCATACGGACTCGAAATGTTAACTCTGTCTTCCTCTCCACAGATGCTGTCAGGCCTGCTGAGTTTTTCCAGCAATTTTTGTTTTTGTTTCAGATTTCCAGTATCCGCAGTATTTCGCTTTTATTCAGATGTTGCACCATTGTTTTAGGGCCTTTAGTGAACCTACAACAGTTCCATTATTCCCTTTGAGAGTATCTTAGACAATCTGCTTGACTGGGAGTGCCAGCTGAGCCTGTAGGTGTAGCCATGTCTCACAGAATGGTGTGTGCAAAACTGGACACTAAGATGAGCATTCAAAAAAGATTGAACGCAAACACACAAAATTGTTTTCTCCACAATAAAGGAAGTTTCCCTAACCCCCCTGTAATCATCAACCTTAACGCGTGTTAGTACATTTAGCTCTCTGACTAAGCAATGACAACATAATGCAACATAATATGCAATATTCACATGTTCATGTAGCTACCGCACTCTTACCAAATCGGGTGTGTATGAGGCTGTCCCTGACATCCCTTGCATGTGCAATATTTACATGTGACAAATTGAACTTTCTTAACACACCCATGCTATCTTTGTGCTCTCATAAAGTCTTAGGCTTTCTCTTGCATCCACTAAGCCTTGTGCAACCCCAACATTAGCAGCTGAGTAGGAGGCAGTCTGCTCAGTGCACTGCCACATTGCCTTTGATGATTGTGGCAGGCTTCCTCTGGAGGTCCTAGGTCTCTTGCACTGGTACAGGGGCATCCTCCTTGGCCTGACCTGCTGGAGGCAATAAGGTTAAAGGCAGAGGGATGAAGAGAGTCCACCTACTCTGGTGGTGTCCTGAGATGAAGCCCCCAGGGCGGAAGGCATGCACTCCTTCTCTGTTTCTGTGCACAATGGCAGAGTCAGCATGGCTTCATGAAGGGGAAATCATGCCTGACAAATTTATTAGGATTCTTTGAGGAGGTAACAAGCAGGATAGATAAAGGGGAACCAGTAGATGTAATATATTTGGATTTCCAAAAAGCGTTTGATAAGGTACCACATATAAGGCTACTTAATAAGATAAGAGCCCATGGTGTTGGGGGTAGTATATTAGCATAGATAGAGGACTGGCTAACTAATAGAAGACAGAGTTGGGATATGGCGGGGCATTTTCAGGATGGCAACCTGTAACTAGTGGAGTACCACAGGGATCAGTGCTGGGGCCACAATTATTTACAATATATATTAATGACTTGGTTGAGGAAAATGAATGTACTATTGCCAAGTTTGCAGATGACACAAAAATAGGTTGGAAGGCAAGTGGTGAGGATGACACAAAGAGTCTACAGAGGGCTATAGACAGGTTAGGTGACTGGGCAAAAATGTGGCAGATGGAATATAATGTGGGAAAGTGTGAGGTTATGCACTTTGGCTGGAAGAATAGAGGAGTTGAATGTTATTTAAATGGGGAAAGAGTGAAGAAAGCTGCAGCACAGAGGGATTTGGGGGTCCTCGTGCATGAATCCCAAAAAGCTAGCATACAAGTTCAACAGGTAATAGGGAAGGCAAATGGAATGTTGGCCTTTATTTCAAAGGGAATGGAGTATAAAAATAGGGAAGTCTTGCTAAAACTATACAAGGCACTACTTAGACCACACCTAGAATACTGTGAACAGTTTTGGTCCACTTATCTAAGGAAACATATACTGGCACTGGAGGCAGTCCAGAGAAGGTTCACTAGGTTGATCCCGGGGATGGAGGGATTTTCTTATGAGAGGTTGATAGGTTGGGCCAGTACTCATTGGAGTTTAAAAGAATGAGAGGTGACCTTATTGGGACATATAAGATTCTTAGGGGGCTTGACAGGCTAGATGCTGAGAGGTTGTTTCCCCTTGTGGGAGAGTCTAGGACCAGAGAGAATAATCTCAAGAGTAAGGGAGTGCCCATTTAAAACAGAGATGAGGAAGAATTTCCTCTCAGAGGGCAGTGAATCTCTGGAAATCTTTACCGGAGAGGGCTGTAAAGGCTGGGTCATTAAGTATATTCAAGGCTAATATAGATAGATTTTTAATCAGTAAGGGCATCAAGGGTTATGAGGAAAAGGCAGGAAAGTGAAGTCGAGGATTGTCAGATCAGCCATGATCTCATTGAGTGGCGGAGCAGTCTCGATGGGCTGAATGGTCTACTTCTGCCCCTACGTCTTATGAGCTTATGGCACCTCCCTGTCTCCCTAAGAAGAAGGGGCACATTTAAAGGAGGTCCAGGTGCCTCTTCCCCTCTCACCCAGCCATGTGATAGGTACATATTCAACTCACCAAAAAAAGTTATAGTTTGTGAATTTCAATTCCAGTGTAAATACATTTTTTCATGATGTAATAAGTCTTAATTACTGCCAGACAACTGCTTTGGCACTGAAAATCAACTTTTACAAATGTACCGTTTAATTCTTTCAGATTTTAATTATTGTTGGCGATTTCAAAAGCAATTTAAATTAAAACAATATGTTTTACTTGTTCTTTCTGACTCTTCGACCTCCGTCTCTCTTAATCCCAATTTTCGTTCCCTCTCTTTATTTCATTTTGCTTGTCCTGATTTGACTTGGAATTAAATATTCTATCACTTCTTGATTCAAACTGTGCACTGCTTATTAATGATTCTTCAATCTGATTGGTTAATGAAATATACAGACACTTGCCCTGTTCACACAGGCCCCAAACATGCTGTAGAGGGCGCCGAGCTTGTTTGGCTCTGTAATTTACAGTAGGTTCCAGTGTAAAGACCCTTAGAAAGTCTGTGTGCAAGTGTAATGAACGGTTGACTGCATTCATTTACCACTGACAACAAAATCTGGTTCATTATGTAACAATATGTTTATTTTTCAGTCTTGTCTAGTTTATTGCCAGATTGCTGTTAATGTCGTCTAGATCTTCCTGTACAATAATTGCTTCCAGTTTCCACAGTTTATTTCCTACACTCTGTACATTGTGATACATTCATTTTAACTTTCTTAAATATTTTTGAACGCAACTTCTTTTCCCATATTTTTTATCTGTCTCCTACCTTCACTTCAGTTTTTTTTCTGCTTATAATTCGTCCATTTGATTTTATTCCTCTACTCCATATCCCTTTTGCCAACATGTTTTCTGCTGCACATTAGTCGAACTTATTTCTCCATTCATGTTCATGATTCTGGTTGTTTTATTTTACTCACCGGTTCTCCATCCTCACCGCCATGGGCAGAATTTTCTGCCTGTTGGCCGGGTGGAGCAGGAGCGGCTGTGGGTGGGTGTAGACCCAATCGGTGCCCGCGATCGGGTCCATGCCGCCAATTTGCGTGGGCGGGCCAATTAAGGCCCGCCCAGCGCATTTCTGACTCCTGTGAATAGTGGGAGTGTGCGGGTGGCGGTGGGCATGCACAGACCGCCGGGTCCAATGGCGACCCGCCAGTCTGTTGAAAGGAAGGCCTGGCAGCCTCCTGTAGGCTGCTCACAATAGCCACTTCGAGGTCACACCGCAGGGTGTCTGCTGAGCAGGGCACACTGGAGGGAAGGGCAAAGGAGCAGGGCAGGCTGCAGGGTCTGCCACAGGAGCGGGGCAGGCTGCAGGGTAGGCCAGCGAGGGGCTAATGTGCCCCTTGCTTTTCTGATGAATGCCTTGCTGCCCTCCTCGAGGAGGTGGCAGCACGACGGGAGGTGTTGGTCCCCCAGGATGGGAGGAGGAGGCCCCCCACCACATGACCAAATGTGCCTGGGAAGAGGTGGCGGAGATGGTGAGCTCCCGCGACGTGGTGCGACACACCTGGATCCAGTGCCATAAGCGCTTCAACAATTTGTTGCACTCTGGAAGGGTGAGGGACCATGTTGGCATTGGGCATTTCACCTAGCAGGTAGCCTTAGCCTTTGAGGGCCTTCCCCACTCCCCAAGTCTTACTGTTGTGACTACATGGAATCATGTTGGGCATTTCTCGTACGTTGGGTGGGCAAGCAGATAGTGACCATGCTTACATCAGCCTGAGCGGTTCATGAGGAGATGAGTTCTCCCCTGCACCATGTGTTGCTCTTAGTCGCACATGAGTAGTCTGGGGGCAACCTGCAGGAGATGCAGCTAGGCTCATACTCAGAACTCCAACACCTGTCCTATTCATGTGGAAGGGGAGCCTCAAGGTCTCGTGGCCAAGAACCAGCTTCTGCCCTCAACACCGCACCTAGTTGCGCCTCCTTGCTATGGGAGCTAAGACCGTGTGTTTCCTAAAGTGATGGATGCAGAATGTGTCCAAGCTGGCCATTGTGGGGGAGTTGGAAGCAGGCGTACTATCTTTGTGTGACTGAGCAGCAGTAGCGGGGAGAGGAGGCACTGGAGGCCTGATATGGGCCACTGTGGTTGGGGTGCGATGTGTGCGTGCAGAGTCCATGTGCGATTAGCCCCAATGAATGGTCTTCTCTGTTTTTCAGGAGAAAAAAGCACACAATGTGTATGAGTGTTTGCAGACTGGAGGCGGCCATGCCCAGCTGATGATTTTAAGACGTTTCGAGCAGGAGGCCCTGGAGCTTGAGAGGCGCCATGTGCCCAGCTCCACAGGTGCTTGGGTGGAACTCTGTCTTCCCACCATCCGTAGCACTGATGATTGTTTGAATCATTAATGCAGCAACATTGCTCATTCACAGACTGATAGAGTCAGAGGGGTGGGTCTTAGACAAAGGTCCCTCGACCCTTCGAAGATGCGCGTGCAAGCACTTTCCAAAGTCGCCTTATCCCATTTCTGACCACTAGCCCCATGGCCTTGTATGCCATGGCATCGCTACTGTACATCCAAATGCTTATTACATGTTAGGAGGGTTTCTGTGTCCACCACCCTTTCAGGCAGTGCATCCCACATTACTGTGTGCAAAAGTTGCTCATCACCTCACCTGTCAACTTCATGCCCCTTATCTTAAATCAATGCCACCAGGTTACTCATCCCTCCGCCAAGGGGAAAAGTTCCTTTATGTCGACCCTATCTATGCCCCTCATAATGTTATAAACTTCAATAATGTCCCCCCTCAATCTCCTCTGCTCCAGGGGAAATAACCCCAGTCTACGCTATGTCTCCTCATAAGTCAAACTCTCTAGCCCAGCCAACATCCTGGTCAACGACCTCTGGACTCTCTCCACTCCAATCACATTTCTCCCATGAAGCGCATTTCACAACTGCACGCAGAACTATAGCTGTGGCCTAGGCAGCGTTTTCTGCACTTGAAACATGATCTCCCTGTTCCTATATTCTATTCCTCGGCTAATAAAGGCAAGTATGGCATTTACCTTCTTAAACGCCTTATGTACCTGTCCCTCTACCTTAACAGGCCTGTTGACATGCACAGCAAGGTCCCTCTGATCCTCCTTACTTTCCACGGTCCTACCATTCCTCGTACCTTGTTTGTCCTGCCCAAGTGCATCACCTCACACTTATCCACATAACATTCCATTTGGCGTCCCTTAGGTCATCTGACTGTCTGTATCCACCTGTAATGTTAGAGTATCCTCCTGACTATTTGCCACCCCGCCAATATTCGTCTCCATAGGTTCTGGAAGGTTGAGCGCAAAATGAGCCAGGAGGAAAGGGATGAAGTGTGTCACTGTGTGCACGCTAACTGATCCATTATCCTTGTGGTTAATTTCAGCATCATCAGAGCCTGTCCACCAGGAGGAATTCCAGATGCCCCCTCTCACACCTGAGGGCCCTGATCTGTCACCTGCATCACACCATTTCTGCGAGGCAGGCACCAGCGCAGATACTAACACATCAGTGGGCATTGCAACATCAGCTAGTGCCCCGGGGCACAGTGGAGAGGGCACTTCGCAATCGCTGGAGGAGCTGGCAGAGACAGAGAATGCCGATGGTGCCAGCAGCTGGAGGACTGCAGGGGACCAGGTACATGCTCATGCGGTGCCTGTTGATGTGCCTCTGGAGTCATCTGCGATGCAGCAGCTGCAGGAAATGCGGCCGGGTGTGTGGGAGCATCTGGGAGTGTTACATGAGACTATGCTTCGCTTGGTGTCCGTGGCGGAGGAGTCTACGCGGAGCAGCAGTGATGCAATGAGCCTCATGGCAGAGCGTCATGCTTCCTCCATGGAGAGAGTGGCGACTCTCGTGGAGAGGGGCTTCCAGGAGAACAAGCAGCTTCTCCTGGGGTTATGCTCAGATCCTGCAAGCCCGCACAACGCCAGTGGCCACAGCTGGTCATTGCCAGTGTGGGAGATGGTGTGGGTTTCAAGCTTCCCAGCTCATTGCTCATCCATCGACGGTGAGCAGGGAGGTCCGGGGTGACCTCATGTCAGCGCAGCAGCTGCCTGTCGTATCTGCGGGCTCCTCTCAGGGCGCGCCGGATGAGGGCATCAGCTGCTCCGCCCCTCTCCCAGTGACCACTTCATCGGGTGAGGCTGAGGCTACTGGGGAGATGCCAGCTGTGGACCTGGCAGATCCCTCTCAGGCGGGGCCAGCACAGGCTTCACGGGCCAGAGGACGGCCGCCAAGGTCATCGAGGCCAACAGGACAGCAGGGTCAACAGGCTGTCTCAGATGCCACTGCGAGTGATGGGGTGGCACCAAGACGTAGCACTCGTAAACGTAAACATAAGGCACCTTAGGCACACCACGGGTTTCTCACTGGTGCTTTTGTGTTGGCCCTAGATTAGGGAATTATTATTTGTTTATGCTTGAAAAACGTTTTGGTTTGACTTTGTGTGACCTTATGATGGTGAAAATTAAATCCTGATGTGTTACCATGGCTGAGGGTGGCTCCTTTGTTCTGCATTTGTATGTTTTAGATACATGGCATGAGTGTTTGAGTGGACATTGAGGTTTATGTCCAAAGCCCTTAGTTGCAGCTGAAGAAGTGGCAGATTTAGCAATTAAGTGCCGAGTATGGAAGCGCCAGGCAAGGCTGGTCCTGTTGATCCATTTGTGTGGAGCTAGCTGAAGGATCATTGGATTAAAGTGTCCAGGGTGTCCCTGCCTCCATGGTGCAGTCCCGGGTCAGCGTTTAGCCCCTCATCATTCCCCTGTGTTTCCTCATCCTCAGAATCAGTGCTGGACTCATTGTGTGCAGCTGCAGCCACTGCGTCAACGTCTTCATCGTCCACTGCATTCCCCCCTTTCCAGCGCAAGATTGTGCAGAGTGCAGCATGCAACCACTATCACCGAGACACGATCTGTGGGGTACTGGAGTGCACCCCCTGAGCGGTCCAGGCATCGGAAGCGCATCTTGAGACGACCGATGGCTCTCTCCACCACAGCCCTTGTGGAGGCCTGGCTCCTATTGTAGCGCTGCTCAGCTTCTGATATTGGATGGCGGAGAGGCGTCATGAGCCACCTTCTGAGGGGATAGCCCTTATCACCCAGCAGCCAGCCATCAAGCCGGGCCGGAGCACTGAAGAGCCCCAGAACCTGGGAGTGTCTGAGGATGTAAGCGTGGTGGGAGCTGCCTGGGTACCTTGCACAGACTTGCAGAATCTGCATCCTGTGATCACACACTATCTGCACGTTCATGGAGTGGAAGCCCTTCCTGTTGACGAAGGCACCGGGCTTAGCTGCTGGCGCCTTGATGGCCACATGTGTGCAGCCTATTGCACCCTGGACATGGGGGAAGCCAGCAATGGCCGCGAAGCCTCTGGCTCATTGTGCCTGGCTTGGCTGGTCTCAATGGAAGTGGATGAAGGTCAATGCACACCTGAACAGAGCGTCTGTAACCTGCTTGACAGAAGTGTGCACAGGTGATTGGGAGACACCGCAACGATCACCCACCGAGCCCTGGAAGAAGCCAGAGGCATAGAAGTTGAGGGCAGCTGTGACCTTCAGAGCCACTGGCATGGGGTGTCCGCCCAGTTAGGAGAGATCTTAGGGCCAATCATCTGACAGATGTAGTTGACTGTCTCCCTTGACAGTCGGAGCCCGGAGCCTCCTTTGGCACTGCACCTTAGTCATATTGAGGTAACTGCTTCGCCGCCTGTATACCCTGGCAGCAGGATAGTGGCGTCTTCTGCGGCCCCTTCCACCTTGGACTACCCCTTGGCCCTGTGCCCCTTGTGCCTGCGCATGTACTTCCAAAGGTGGGTCCCCTGGAGGCTGATTGTGCACTCCTGGCCTCCTCCTTATTCTAGCCCTCCCTTCCTCCTCAGAGGAGCTGCCTCCAGTGGACATGTCAGAACCCATACCCAGGCTAAAGGGAGGCCTCCGGAAAGCTGCAGGCCCGATAAAAATTACTGTCTGCAGAGTGCTGAGCTGAAGGTTCAAAGTACGCAGAAAGCTGCTGGAATTCGTTCTGAACTGCTACAGATCACACAGCCAAGTTTAAAAAACTTTCTGCAATAAATACTCACAGACCGGATTGACCACCCCACTGAGCCGTCTTATCCCACCCATGAATGAGTTTTATTAAAATGTCACTTACCCTCCTGCCCGTTGTTCCGACCCGAAGATCACACGGGCGCCTGAAAATCGGCATCGATTGATGAGTTAAGAGCCTTAACTAGCCTGTTAATTTATGGCGGGTGCGTGTCGAACTTCATCGCGTGCCCGCCCAGCAAAATATCACGATGGCGCACGGTGATGTTGGGACTGATGTCACCACGCGTAATTTTACACGTTGATGTATGGGGCCTGCCCCCTCGCACGTCAAGCAGAAAATTCTGCCCCATATTTCTGCTACAAGTACTTTGTCATTTCCCTATTTAACCATTTTGTTAGTACTTTAGAAACCTGCCTGTTTGACTGTAGCTGAATGTAACTTATTCTTGTGGAATATTTGCCAACTGACCCAGAACTCATGACAATGCCCAAGAAAGTGGGATCCTTCTTGCTGATACCACACATTTAATCATACATTGTTTTCTTTTCCTTCTCTCTTCTAGTGCGTAGAAGGGGAAGTAATCCTAACATTGCCACCTATCAAGCCTGACTCCTGAGATTGCTTCCTAATTTTAGCTTGTGTAAATTGAAATTAGGAGGCTTTTCTTTACATGTGTCATCGGCTCCTGAATAGATTACATTAACTGGCTGTTCTCCCTTCCTTGTACAATCTTTTCCAGGCTATTCAATATGTCTTTTACCTTAACACTTGGAAGGCAACAAAGCATCTGGGACTTTTGGTCTCCACTGCATAACACTGTCTTGGCCCTCATAACCATAAATTCCCTGTCACATCTGGCTCTATAGGTGTGCTGTTTATCTCCCTGTGCTACCGCACCCCCACCTCACACCCCTCCTGAGCTGATATTTATTTATAGTTGCCATTGGTATTTATTTGATGGTCCTGCCTGGAGTCTTCATTTACTCTACAGAAAACTAAAGCTTCATCAAATATCAGGAGCCTCAGTTGCCCTGGGTGCTCCTTCTCTAACCTTCACCTCTCGTGTTTTTCTGGCCTTTGGATAGTCACTGATTTTTTTCTCCTCTTTTTCTCTCATTGGTCTAACCACCCTCTCAAACATGTGCTCCAAAAACATTGTACTGGAGTCCCTCCGTCTCCTTCTCATGTTCTAAAAATTTGAGCTCAGGCAAAGTGATTCAGTAACCCTTCCCATAGGTGTATAAGTAAGCTTGAGTGCTAGATTTTAGCGTAACTCAACCATTTTTAGATTAATTTCATGTTATATTCATTGTAATAAGCTAACAAGGTCAAAGTGCCTTTTTGTGCTAACGCTGAGATAAGCCATTTTGTGTTCTGTACTTTATAATCACTCTCATGTCTTAAAAAGTTATTACATAATTAGGAACCAGCCGGAAACAAATGATTGACCAAATAGGGTACCTCAATTAAGTTATAATTGACAAAATAGTAATTAATCGAGTAGTTATGTTAAATCTGGGTTTAAAACCTTGTAAGTTTAAACACTGTTTTAATATTTCTGCTTTGGATGAGTATCAAATCAGATATTTTGTGCTCAGCTCAGCAAAACCATGTCGAAATGGACAATAGACAAATGTGCAAAGTCAGATAACAAAAGACACTGCAAAAGAAACATTGTCCTTTCGAGAGATGATGTATGTAGGTAGTCAAGCTCCAAATGAAACAAACCAACAATTAAATTAACCAATTATGAAATTACACAGACATGGTCGGAGAGGAGGTATTTATAATTTTGGAAATAAAAGTAAAGGCTTTGAGTGACATCTTTGCTAGTTAGTCGTGTACTGGATGCTCCCAAGGCAGAATTTGAAAGAATTGCTGTCAACAAAGGAACAGGAAGACAACCTTACTCTTCAATGACCTGATTACTCGTTTTAAACTGTAAAGTCTATTTTGCGTTGTTAAGTATACTTTTTCCTTATAAATAAATTTTCTTTTTTAATTTACAACTTGAGAGTCCATCTTGCCTGGATGAGCAAAACATGAACCAAAACATTTAATTGATTTTATTGGGTTAATCTGAAATCAGATTATTGCATAATTTAGGATTAAGATGAAGTATAATAATTTATATAAAAAAGCCTATAGGCGTGTTTGCCCAAGTCAACACCTGGTGCTAGAAACTCATTTTTTTAGGAAAGACACATCACATACCTTCCTATACTCTAATCTTTAGGTTTAGATTGTTCTACTTTGAAACTTCTATTGTTCCAAATAATAGCTGCTACTCTACTTATCCTTCTCCATCCTTCTCTGCATTGAATTTCTGCTCTTGACTCATTTTCATATTAAAAGCCCTTACTGCCACTCTATCCTGCTTTACTTCATTACCAGCTCACTCCATGATGTGGTCTCACATTCACATTTTTCTGACAAACGTTATTGAGAGGATGGGACATCAATAAGTACACACAATAAGTTAAATGTATGGATACAGTAAAGAATAAGAATTGTCAAAGAAACTTACTATATTTATGCTTGTTATTTTTATGTTATATTATGTGTAACAGTAAAGCATTAAAATCTGTGGGTGACTATCAGTAAAAAAATGCTATGATGGTGGCTGTGATGTCTGGCATGTTAAACTCTGGCAGCCAGTTGGTGAAGGAGGAAACCAGAAGTCAATTTTTACTCAATTTTAGATTTATTTGCAAAGTGCGACATTACAAATGTATAGCTCGCAATTCTGCAACCCCTCTCCTGTATCCACTTAACCTTACTTTATAAAGGAAGGCTTAGATGGTTTTGCTAAGGAGAAGGTGCAAGGTATCGATGTTTGGAGACAATGGAAGCAGTCTGGGTTTGCAATGAGTAGACTCTGAGTCTCTGAAAGTCCCAGAAAGGTGTTGAAGGTACCGGGTTGTAAACAGTTGTACTGTAAACTGTCCATTTAATTCTAAGATGCAAAGGAGTTGGGATCAAAGATAGCTAATTAGCATTTCTATTTGGATGCAAGGTTAATTTGTTTCACATTGCCGTGGGGAAGAGGGCAGAGGAAGCAATTTCTGAGATGAGGCTACCGACCTCCCTACAAATCAATGAATATCACAGACAGACAGAAGTTCTGTGTGGTCAGCAGAGAGAAAAGACTGCTTGACTTACCACAGCTGGGTGCAGGAGGGTGATTGTCCCTTGTTAAAGAAACACATCCTGCAGATGTAGGTGCCTTCTATAGATTTCAGGAGGTTTGCCAATGTTTCCGCAGCTAAACTACTTTTAGCAACCCTTTTTATTTTCTTAACTTTCCAGGCTAAAGGGCAACATTTTCCATTTTTGCCCACCAAAAATATTATGAAACCAGCTGCATTCAAATACCTATCAGGAAGAGTGGCATGAAAAGTATCACCAAAAGTAACTAATTTCATGTTCTTTGAGTCATCCAAGGATGGAAGCTTAAGTGTACATTACTCCATATTTTTTTAGGCCAGAATTTTCTCATTGTTGTGCGGGAGAGGGCCCTGCAAATGGACGCACAGTGGTGTTGGGCGAGCGTCCCGGCATCACGGCACGCCATCGCGATATTTAGGTGGGCAGGCACACGATGTTCTTGGATGCGCGCCCACCATTAATTAATCAGGTATTTAAGGCCCTTGAGGCAGCAATTGACTACAATTTTTCAGGGCCCATGCGATCTTCAGGACGTCGCACGGGCGCAATGGGCAGGCGGGTAGGAGACATTTGTATAAACCTCATCCACGGGCGGGATAAGAGGGGTGAGTGGGGTTGCAAGTGGTACCTGTTAGAAATTTAATTGTGAAAGTTACTGCTACTTGCCTGTGTGAGCAGGAATACTTCAAAAATCATACAGCTGCTTGGACAGGAGTAACCGCCTTCAGGTCAGGACTCTACAGTAAAGATCATTTTTGGGGCCTGCAGGTTTCAGGAAGCCTTCCTTTAGCCTGGGATTGGGAGTTGTGCTATCCACTGGAGGTATGTCCTCTGAGGAGGAAGGGAAGGCCAGAAGTGGGAGGAGGCCAGGAGTCCACATTCAGCCTCCAGGGGAGCCACCTTTGGAAGGAGAGACGTAGGCACAAGGGGCGCAGGGCTGACAGGAAGTGCAAGGCGGAAGGGGCCACAGAAGACGCCGCTATCCTGCTGCCAGGGTTTACAGGTGGCGAAGCAGTTACCTCAATATGTCTGAGGTGCAGTGCGGAAGGAGGCTCTGTCTCTCAAGGGAGACAGTCACCTCCATTTGTCAAATGATAGACCCTGAGATCTGCACCAACTGTGTGGGTGGGCACCCCATGCCAGTGGCGCTGAAGGTCACAGCTGCCCTCAACTTCTATGCCTCCGGATTTTTCCAGGGGTCGGTGGGTGATCTTTGCGGTGTCTTCCAGTCAGCTGTCCACTCTTGTGTCAAGCAGGTGACAGATGCTCTGTTCAGGCATGCATTGACTTTCATCCACTACCGCTGGGACGAGGCCAGTCAGACAGAGTGAGTAGAGGCTTTGCAGCGATTGCTGGCTTCCTCCGTGTCCAGGGGCAATAGACTACACAGATGTGGCCATCAAGGTGTCAGCAGGTGAGCCCAGTGCCTTCATCAACAGGAAGGGCTTCCACTCCATGAACGTGCAGATAGTGTGTGATCACAGGATGCAGATTCTGCAAGTCTGTGCAAGGTACCCAGGCAGCTCCCACGACACTTACATACTCAAACAGTCCCAGGTGTCGAGGCTGTTCAGTGCTCCAGCCCGGCTGGATGGATGGCTACTGGGTGACAAGGGCTATCCCCTCAAAAGATGGCTCATGACGCCTCTCCGCCATCCAAGAACAGAGGCTGAGCAGAGGTATAATAGCCACCACAAGGGCTGTGGTGGAGAGAACCATCAGTCTTCTCAAGATGCACTTCCGATGCCTGGACTGTTCAGGGGGCGCACTCCAATACCCCCCAGATCGCGTGTCGCTGATAGTGGTTGTATGCTGTGCTCCCCACAATCTGGCGCTGGAAAGGGGCGACGCAGTGGATGAGGAAGACGTAGACGCAGTTGCTCCGGGTGCACACGATGAGTCCAGCAGTGAGTCCGAGGATGAGCACGCACAGGGGAACACTGAGGGGATAGACGCTGACCCGAGCATACTCCAGGGAGGCAGGGACACCCGGGAGGCTTTAATCCAAAGAACCCTCAGCTAGTCCACCACAGATAACCTCCAACAAACGCCAGGGCTGCAGGCTCCATACTCGATACCTGAGTACAAAATCTGCCTGGATAGGAACATTAATTAAGGCCCTTGTCAATAAAGCTCAATGTCAAACAACTCATGCATAACAACGTGGGCTCCCGTCCACCTGCAGAAGTAAGGAATCACCCTGAGGCACGCTCACATATCAAAATATTATGATATAACAAATTGAACTTCAGAAACCAAAAAAAAAGCTGTTGCACATCACACCAAGTCTTAATGAACTCATAGTGGGGCAACATAAAAGCACCAGTGAGAAACCCGTGGTGTGCTTAATGTGCCTTAAATTTACGTTTGCGGGTGCTACGTCTAGGTGCTGTCCCCTCGCTGGCTCTGGCATCTGAGACAGCCTGCTCTCTCTGCTGTCCTATTGGCCTCGATGGCCTTGACTGCTGTCCTCTGGCCCGTGGAGTCTTTGCTGGCCCCGCCTGGGAGGGAGCGGCCAGTTCCAGAACTGGCATCTCCCCAGTTGCTGCAGCCTCATCGGATGCCACGGTCACTGTCAGAAGTGTGGAGGAGCTGCTGCCTTCATCCGGAGCGCCCTGAGAGGAGCCCGCAGAGAGGACAGGCAGCTGTTGCGCCGACGTGAGGTCGCATCGGATCTCCCCGCTCACCGTAGATGGATCGGCACCGAGCTGGGATACTCGGTGCCCAGACCGTCTCCCACACTGGCACTGACCAGCTGAGGTCAATGCCGCTGTGAGTGCTGCAGGCCCGAGCGCAACCCCAGGAGGCTCTGATTGGTCTCCTGCATGAGCCTCTCCATGAGAGTCACCACTCTCTCCGTGGAGGAAGCATGGCGTTCGCCATGAGGCTCAATGCATCAGTGATGCTCTGCTTGGACTCCTCCAGCACGGGCACCATGCCACACATAGTCTCATGTATCTCTGCTAGATCGCCCCGCACACCCTGCTGCACTTTCAGCGTTCGCTGCCTCATGGACGACTCCAGAGGCACATCATCAGCCACTGACCGAGCATGTACCTGATCCCCAGCGGTCCTCCGACTGCCGGCACCCTGGGCACTGTCTTTCTCCGCCCACACCTCAAGCAAGTGTGAAGTGCCCTCACTGCTGTGCCCTGGAACACTAGTCGAAGATGTAATTCCCACCGAGGTGCTAGTATCTGCACTGGTGCCTGCCTGGCAGAGATAGCGTGATGCTGGCAAGTCAATATGCTCTGGGCCCTCAGGTGTGAGAGGTGGCCCCTCTGCCTCCTCCTTCTGGCCCTGCTCCGGTGATGCTGAAAGGAAGAACAAGGACATTTGATTAGTTAAAGTGGAGACAATGTCAATTTGCATACCACCCCCCCGGATCATCATGCACTCATCCTTCCATAATCAATGCTCATCCCATGATACAAACTTCAATAACTGAGCATTCAGCAGTGCCATGGCTGCCAGGACACACATGATGACCTCAGTGCGCATACCTCCCTGTGGCACCCCAGCCTCACCGCCACCGGTGGACCTGGGCGCATGGTGCCTCTCCAGATCCATGGCCTGCTGTTCAAAAGGAATCAAGGTGGCCAACTGGGCCTGGCCTCCGCCAATCCGCATCCACTCGGCGGAATTGTGTGCAGTCTTCTCCTGAAAAGGAGAGAAGAGCATTGATTAGTCCAGCCTGTACCTGGATTCCCATCACATCCCTGCCACCCCAACCAGAGTGGGACATTGCAGGGCTCTAGTTCTGCATTACACCCCAGCTGTCACACACTCACACAAACATGCCAGGGCTGACCCCCCACCATTGCCCAAATGCTGCCTCCATCACATTTGGCAGCACAAGGTGTAACCTTGCAAAGCAAGGAGGCACAAGCACATGGAACGCCAAAGGCAGCAGATGGATTGGTGCCTCACCACCTGGATCTCCCCTCCCAGCATGTTAGCACCCTGACTTTGACATGCTTCGCTATTCCAGCACTAAGCCTTGAGTTTCCCCCCGATTCTATACTCTGGGTGTCAGTGTCACACATGCTGCGGGTGCAGAACCCATCTCAGCAAAACCCACAGGGTCAACTAGGCATTGGCAATATCTGCTGGACCACCCAGCGAGGGAAACATGCCGTGAAGGATTCAGTGCTGTAACTGTACCCAGAGTTGTTGGGAGTGGGGGGGCGCCTTGGGGGGAAAGGCTGACGGCTGCATTAAGTGACCTCAGCCAACATGGTTCTCACCCTTCCCAAGTGCAGGAGGTTGTTGAATCTTTTGCGGCACTGGACCCATGTGCATCGCACTACATCATGGGAGCTCATGCGCTCGGCCACCTCCCCACACGCACATTTGGTCAGGTGGGGAGGCCTCTGCCCTGCTGCCCCGCTGCCCTACCTTCCAGACTTGCCCGCTCACCAGAAACCCTCTGAGCTCTTCTACCGGCAATTGTGAGCAGCCTCACAAAGGCTGCCAGCGCTTCATTTAAGCAGGCCGCAGGGTCGCTATTGGACCCGGCGGTCAGTGCACTCCCGTTGCCGCCTGCCCACTCTCGCTATCCTTGGGAGTCAAGAAATACGCTGGGTGGACCTTAATTGGCCTGCCCGCGTAAAATGGCGGTGTGGACCTGATCGCAAGCAGCGATCGGGTCCGCGCTCGGCCGCCCGACATGGGGAAAATTCTCCCCTAAGTGTTTTATTTTCCCTTAAAACATTCACAACTTTAGAGTATTTCATCCTAGTGCTTAGTTCCAATACACCAAAACTCGTTCTATGTAGTTAAGCGTTAATGCTCTAAGGGCAACTGTGAATAAGCAATACGTAGATTTCCCAAGAACAAACCTATGAAAGATGTTTTAAAATCCATACCCCTTGTGGATGCTCTGAAATAGAGGTATAAAGTTAGTTTGTATGATGATAAGGGAGTTGATGAAATAATGAGGAAACAACTCAACAATTTGGCATTCTTCTCATTGAGGAATGTGCTTGAGATATTTAAAATGGTAAGGTTCAGGTATGCACAAGATGAATAACAGTTATTTGTATTGGTACATAATAGCAGAATGAGGGACCTATGTGGAGTTATTGAGATCATGGGTTCCATGTAAAAAAAAGAGGTAGGTTCAGATGCAATTTCAAGAAACCAAAGGTAGTTGGTTTCCTAAATTAAGTTGTAGAGGCAAGAGACTAAAATTGATTCACGCTGGTCAGCCAGGGGTAACTGAGTGCAGGGAAAAATCCCTGCTCTAGAATGGGTAGGCCCAAGGCCCATTTTGTATTGGATCCTGAGCCTCATTTACCAGTAAACTGTAGACACAAACTGGGTCACTCCAGACAGCTCATCAATGAAAAGCATTTCAATGTTGGGTTTCTGCATTGCGCCCCTTGGTAGATTCTGAGAGAGAGGGGGAAATGAATGAGAGGTAGAAATGCCATTGGGAGAAGAATGAGCAATCAGGAAAATGGGGGAAGTGATTGAGATGGTGCAAGACAATCAAGAAGTAGCTGAGGGAGAACCGGCAATGGTCTTCGGCACTGCAGCAGAGCCAGGAAGCACAATTCTGCACCTCTTTGCTCCACGCTACTCTTTAAGTTTTTTTTGGTGATTCCAGCCCCTTTGAAGACTGCTGGCTAGGCTACATGTACACATTTTCTTGAATGTAGCTCACCTGGTGCTGGCAGCATTTAGGGAAGTCCAATTTTGCAAAGGGGAGGTGGAAACAGACATTCAGTCGCTTTTTGCATATGCAAAGAGCCCCATCCCATCACACCTGTTCCTCCTATTCAGGTTGCTGTGCAGTGACACCACACCCACAAAAAGGGCACACATGCCCTAGAGCTGCAGAGAAGGGCAGAAAGAACAATCCAGCATGAAAGAGAATGAACTATGAGAAAGGTTAGAGATGTTGGATCTGCACAGTCTTGAAGAACCGAATTGGATTATATGGAATATTACCTTTTTACGGAGTTTCATGACTAAACAGAAAGAGCTTGCGTTTATATAACATCTCTGATGACCTCAGGATACCCCAAGGTGCTGGACAGCCAATTAAATATTTGGCAAATGAAGGAAATACACATAACAAGGTCCCACAAAGCAATTAAACAAATGACCAAACCATCTGTTTTGGGGTGTCAGTTGAAGGAGAAATGTTGACCAGGGCACTGGCAGAACATTACTGCTCTTCAGATAGTGCCATGAGATCTTTTATGTCTACCTGAGAGATGTTTCATCCAAAAGACAGCACATTCAACAGTGCAGTGCCCTATCAGTGCGGTAATAAAGTGTCTGCCTGGATTATGCTGTCATGTCCTCGTGTATAATGAACTTTCAGTCAATACTTTTAAACTGGACACAGACAGACTATTAAAATGGCTGTAACAAACCATGTGACCTTTGGCATTTTGAAATTCAGACAGTTCTAAGTCTCAAGTGAATACCTGATTAAATATGGACATTCACAGCCATCCGGGGACTTCAGTTATCCCTTTGTTTAAAGATGGATCAACACAAAAAAACTATAGAATTCCAGCCGACCTGACTCTCTGTTTCACCCTGGGCAAAAGGTGACATAGAAGTTCAATGTGTGTAAGATGGATGTGAAGGGATTCTATAAAGTCTCCGTTGTATTATGATGGTTTCCCTCATCTAAACTAGGCCTCATCCAAACTAGACTAGGTGAATCCCAAGTTATCAAACTATAACACAGGATCATTGAAATCAATATACACACCTCCCTTTGTTTGAAAAAAGGACTTTGAACTTGTGGATGTCACATGATGAGGGAACCATTTTGTTGTCTTCTTTTAAAAACCAACAAGAAGCTACTTGCAGACAGAAAGTTCCACTAAAAGCCATCGAACTTAAAATGAAGCAGCAAATCAGCAAGCAACCAAGGTAATTAACAGCATTATCTTGAAAGTGAGAGATCCTACCTGAGAGAAGGACTCCCCAACCTGTTCCAGTTAAAGTTCACTTGAGAGCCAACCTCCTAGAAATTCAGCTACAAGAAACCTCACAGACTGCTGAGAATCTCTCACTTTACAAGACCATCACTTCAATTTTAAAACATCAACTGCATCTAAGAAACTACAGGCCTGAGATAATTATAAGCTCTAACATTACTTTTTTCAATTTTTGTGTGTGAGAAAGTGTGTGAGAGAAGAGAGTGAAATATTGCATTAAATTCAGGGTAAGCATGTGATCATTTCAAACTCACTAAAAGCTTGCTGCTGGAATTATTCAATTGGGACGCTCACTCTGAGGGTTAGAAAACACACACCTCTTACATACAAACGTACTGATCATGGGTTGTAAAAGGAAATATGTAAATTTTATCCGTGACAATGTGCTCAAGATTCTGTAATGGGGCTTGAACCCATGACCATCTGAACAAAAGTACCAGCGCTGAACCAAAACCAAAGCTAACACCTTTTAAAGGGATTCCTTCTCAATTTCAAAAGACTATTTCATAGTATTTCTTACTAATGTATTGGTTGATAATTCTTTAGATTTTTACAGTTGCTGGACTGGGATCTGGACTCACAGAAGCAGTTGTTGTCAACCCTTTTGAAGTGGTCAAGGTTAGCTTACAAGCTCAACGAAATTCTTTTTCAGAGGTTGGTGCGATTTTAATTCTTTTGTGTTTTATAACAGTGTCACCCATTTTATTACCATACTTTACAGTACTGCATGTGACATATAAAGATCTACAATATAAGTTAGCAGTACTATCCTGCTATGTTTTGTGCAACAAGCCAGTTCTCTGCCTGTTAGAATCATAGAATAATAGAATGGTTACAGCACAGAAGGAGACCATTCAGCTTCTCGTGGCAGTGTCAGTGTCAGTTCTCTGTAAGAGCAACTTGGATAGTCCCATCCTTTGCCTTTCCCCTGTAGCCTTGTAAATTTTTCTCTTCAGATAATTATCTAATTCCCTTTTGGAAGTTACCTAACCACCATGTGTATAAAAAATAATTTCCTCATTTCACCTCTTGACTCTTTTGCTGGTCACCTTAAATTGGTGTAATCTGCCAATGGGAACAGTTTCTCACATCCTACCCTGTCCTTCTCCTCAGGATTTTGAACACCTCTGTCAAATCTCCTCTCAACCTTCTCTTCTCTAAAGAGAACAATCCCAGGTTCACTAATCTATCAATATAACTGAAGTCTCTTGTCTCTGGAACCATTTTCATGAATCTTTTCTGTACCCTCTCCAAAGCCTTCACATTCTTCCTAAAGTGTGGTGGCCAGAATTGCACACAATGGCCAGAATTTTCCAGCCCCTCCCGCCGGTAAGATCTTGCGGTCCCATTGAAATCAACGAACATTTAAATGGTTCGCTGCTTTATCCGGCCCCAGCCCCACCCACACCGGGACAGGGCTGTAAAATTCTGCCCAATACTCACAGTTGAGGCCAAACTAGTATTTTATAAAAGTTCACCATAACTTCCTTGTTTTTGGACTCAATGCCTCTATTTATAAAGCCCATGATCTCGTATGCCTTATTAACCACTTTCTCAAACTGCTCTGAAGCCTTCAACAATTTGTGCATATGTACCACCAAGTCCCTCTGCTTTTGCATCCCCTTTACAATTGTACCCTTTATTTTATATTACCTTTCCTCAATCTTCCTACTAAAGTGCGTCACTTCACACTTCTCTGAATTGCATTTCATCCATCTGGCTGGCCATTCCGCCAGCCTATCCGAGGCCTCTTGCAGTCTATCACTATCCTCCTCACAGTTCACAATACTTCCAGGTTTTGTCTCATTACCAAATTTTGAAATGGTGCCCTGCATACCCATGTCTAGATCATTATGTATATATATTAAGAAAAACAGTGGTCCTAATACTGACCCCTGGGGAATCCATCTATATACCTTTCTCCAGTCCGTAAAACGAACGTTCACTACTGTTCTCTGTTATCTGTAAAACAACCAACCTTTGTTTCCGTGCTTATACTGTCCCTTTTATTCCATGGGCTTCAACTTTGCTAACAACCCTGTTATGTGGCTCTTTATCAAGCCACATCTACTGCATTACCCTCATCAGCCCTCGCTGTTACTTGATCGAAAGACTCAATCAAACTAGTTAAACATGATTTGCTGTTAACAGATCCATGCTGGCTTTCCTTAATTAAGCCTACTTTCTCCAAGTGACTGTGGTTGGAATCCTTGGTGCATCTCATCCAGTCCTGGTGATTTACCAACTTTACTTACAGCCAGCCTTTCCAATACCTCCTCTTGATCAATTTCTAACCCTTCCAGTGTCTCAATATTCTCCTCTTTAACTATGACTTTAGCAGTGTCTTCTCCCTTGGTAAAGATGGAGGCAAAGTAGTCAGTTAGTGGGCAGAATTTTAGGGCCCCTCCCGCTGGTGGGATTTCCCAGTCCTGCTGAAGTCAATGGACTTTTGAACAGCTTGCTGCATTTTACAGCCCTATCCCCGCCGTAAAATTCCGCCCAGTACCTCAGCCTGCCTCCATTTGTAAATCCCTTTTTTGGTTCTGAACCAGCTTGAATCCTACTTTCACCCCCCTTTTACTATTTATGGGCCTTTTGTATTCCCTTTTATGTTAGCTGCTAATCTTATCTTTTATAGACTTGCTTTGCCTCTAGGGGACGCGATGGCATAGTGGTATTGTCACTGGACTAGTAATCTAGAGACCCAGGGAATGCTCTGGGGACCTGGGTTTGAATCTCACCACAGCAGATGGTGGAATTGAATTCAATAATAATCTGGAATTAAAAGACTAATGATGACCATGAAACCATTACCGATTGATGTAAAAACCCATCTGGTTCGATAATGCCTTTTAGGAAAGGAAATCTACCACCCTTACCTGGTGTGGCCTACATGTGACTCCAGACCCACAGCAATGTGGTTGACTCCTAAATGCCTTCTGAAATGGCCTAGCAAGCCACTCAGTTGTATAAAATTGCTGCAAAGTCACAAAGAAGGAATAAAGCCAAATGGACCACCAGGCATCGACCTAGGCATTGCAAATGACAACGGCAAACTCAGCCCTGTCAACCCTGCAAAATCCTCCTTCCTAACATCTGGGGGCAAGTGCCAAAATTGGGAGAGCTGTCTCACAAGACTAGTCAAGCAACAGCCTGGCGTAGTCATCCTCATGGAATCATACCTTACAGATAATATCCCAGACACCACCATCATCATCCCTGGGTATGTTCTGTCCCACTGGCAGGACAGAGGTGGTGGCACAGTGATATACAGTCTGGAGGGGATTGACCTGGGAATCCTCAACATCGACTCTAGACCCCATGAAGTCTCATGATATCAGTTCAAACATGGGCAAGGAAACTTCCTGCTGATTACCATGTACCGCCCTTCCTTAGCTGTTGAATCAGTGCTCCTCCATATTGAAAACCACTTGGAGGAAGCACTGAGGGTGGCAAGGGTGCAGAAAGTACTCTGGCTGGGGGACTTCAGTCTCCATCACCAAGAGTGGCTCGGTAGCACCACTACTGACTGAGCTGGCTGAGTCCTAAAGGTCATAGGGCAGAAATTTGCACTGAGTGGGCGGACGCGTACCTGACCTGCTTGAGTATAAAATGACGCCCGATGACTTGCGCGATTTTTCGGTTGGTGGGCGCATGCGGGAGCTGGCAGCGCAATTAAGACTATTAAAGTTCGAACTGAATGAAAATTTTCGCTGCCCGTCCAACCTTACGGTTGGCGGGGAGACGAAAAGACCAAGCAGCCTTTGGATTAGTTAGGAAACCTTATCCATGGGCGGGATGAGATTTCCAACAGCAATTAAAAATTTAATAAAGATTTTTAAAATGGGGTCATAACTTGCCCCTGCTCATGTGTCACATGAGGGGACAAGTTTTTAACATAGCTAACTTCTTTATTTTTAATGTTATAAATCTTCAGCTCCCTGAGGCAGCTCTGTGCCTCAGGGAGCTTTCACTGCACGCACTTGCATACATGTGTGAACTTCCACGCTCGCCCTCCTCCCACCCCACCCTGGCAGCGCTAAGCGCTGCAATGCGCGTTTCACGCTGGCTGGCCATTAATTGGACAGCCAACATGAAATTGATGCCGGTGCCTGATCGCGGGTGGTGGTTGGCTTCGTGACTACTCCCGGACCCGCCCACCACATGCCCCCAACTAGGTAAAAATCCTGGCCCTAGCTGCTAGACTTGGTCTGTGGCAGGTGGTGAGGGATCCAACAAGAGGGAAAAACATACTTGACCTCATCCTCACCAACTTGCCTGCCACAGATGCATTTGTCCATGACAGTATCAGTAGGAGTGACCACCGCACAGTCGTTGTGGAGACGAAGTCCCGCCTTCACATTGAGGATACTCTCCATCGTGTTGTGTGGCACTACCACAGTGCTAAATGGGATAGATTTCGAACAGATCTAGCAACTCAAGACTGCATCCATGAGGCGCTGTCAGCCATCAGCTGCAGCAGAATTGTACTCAAAGACAATCTGTAACCTCATGGCCTGGCATATCCCCCACTCTACCATTACCATCAAGCCAGGGGATCAACCGTGGTTCAATGAAAAGTGCAGGAGGATATGTCAGGAGCAGCACCAGGCATACCTAAAAATGAGGTGTCAACCTGGTGAAGCTATAACATAGGACTACTTATGTGCCAAACAGCATAAGCAGCAAGTGATAGACAAATCGAAGCAATCCCACAACCAATGGATCAGATCTAAGCTCTGCAGTGCTGCCACATCCAGTCATGAATGATGGTGGACAATTGAACAACTCACTGAAGGAGGAGTCTCCACAAATATCCCTATCCTCAATGATGGGGGAGTCCAGCACATCAGTACAAAAGATAAAGCTGAAGCATTTGCAACAATCTTCAGACAGAAGTGCCAAATGGATGATCCATCTCTGCCTGCTCTGGAGGTCCCCTACATCACAGATGCCAGTCTTCAGCCAATTCGATTCACTCCACATGATAGCAAGAAACGGCTGAAGGTAATGGATATTGCAAAGGCTAAGGGCCCTGACAATATTCCAGCAACAGTACTGAAGACTTGTGCTCCAGAACTTGCCACGCCCCTAGCCAAGCTGTTCCAGTACAGCTACAACACTGGCATCTACCCAGCAATGTGGAAAATTGCCCAGGTATGTCCTGTATACAAAAAGCAGGACAAATCCAACCTGGCCAATTACCGCCCCATCATCAGTAAACTAATGGTAGGGTTTATCAACAGTGGCACTTGCTTAGTAATAACCTGCTCACTGACGCCCAGTTTGGGTTGCACCAGGGCCACTCAGCTCCTGACCTCATTACAGTTTTCGTTCAAACATGGACAAAAGAGTTCAACTCCCGAGGTGAGGTGAGAGCAATTGCCCATGATATCAAGGCAGCATTTGACAGAGTGTGGCATCAAGGAGCCCCAGCCAAACTGGAGTCAATGAGAATCAGGGGGAAAACCCTCCGTTGGTTGGAGTCATACCTAGCAACAAGGAAGTTGGTTGTGGTTGTTGGACGTCAGTCATCTCAGCTCCAGGACATCACTACAGGAGTTCCTCAGGGTAGTGTCCCAGGCCCAACCATCTTCAGCTGCTTCATCAATCACCTTCCTTCCATCATAAGGTCAGAAGTGAGGTTGTTCACTTGTGATTGCACAATGTTCAGCACCATTCATGACTCTTCAGATACTGAAGCAGTCCATGTCCAAATACAGCAAGACCTGGACAATATCCAGGCTTGGGATGACAAGTGGTAAGTAACAATCGCACCACACAAGTGCCAGGCAATGACCATCTCCAAGAAGAGAGAATCTAACCATTGCCCCTTGAAGTTCAGTGGCATTATCATCACTGAATCCCCCACTATCAACATCCTGGGGGTTGCCATTGACCAGAAATTGAACTGGACTAGCCATATAAATACTGTGGCTACAAGAGCAGGTCACAGGCTAGGAATCCTGCGACAAGTAACCCACCTCCTGACTCCCCAAATCCTGTTCACCATCTACAATGCACAAGTCAGGAGTGTGATGGAATACTCCCCACTTGCCTGGATGAGTGCAGATCCCTACATGCAAGAAGCTTGACACCATCCAGGACAAAGCAGCCCGCTTGATTGGCACCACATCCACAGACATTCATTCCCTTCACCACCGATGCACAGTAGCAGCAGTGTGTGCCACCTACAAGATGCACTGCAGGAATTCACCAAGGTTCCTGAGAGAGCACCTTCCAAACCCATTACTACTACCACCTAGAAGGACAAGGGCTGCAGATAGATGGGAACAGCACCACCTGGAAGTTCCCCTCCAAGTCACTCACCATCCTGACTTGGAAATATTTCGCTGTTCCTTCACTGTCACTGAGTCAAAATCCTGGAACTCCCTCCCTAACTATGGGTGTATCTATACCACTTGGACTGCAGCGATTCAAGAAGACAGCTCACCACCACCTTCTCAAGGTCAACTAGGGATGGGAAATAAATGCTGGCCCAGTCAGCACAGCCCGCATCCCATGAATGAATTTTTAAAAAATTATATTTTCATTTCCCCTCTGAACTTTCTATACTCAGCCTGGTTCTCATTTGTACTATCATCCTGTCCCTGTCACACAGCCTTTTTCTGCTTCACCTTGCTCTCTATCTCTCTCAGGGAGCTCTGGCCTTTTTTGTCCTACCTTTCTCCCTTGTGGGAATGTACTTCAACCATACCTGATCTATTTCCTCTTTAAACAGTGCCCATTGTTCAATCAGAATTTTGCCTGCCAATCTTAGATTCCAATTTACCTGAGCCAGATCTGTTCTCATTCCCATCAAAATTGGCAATCCTTCAAATGATTATTTTTACTCTGGATTATTTGTTTTCCTTTTCCATAACTAACCTAAACCTTATGATAAAATGATCACTGTGCCCTAAATGTTTCCCTATTAAGACTTGATCCACTTGCCCTACTTCATTCCCTAGAACCAGATCCAGCAATGCCTCCTTTCTTGTTGGAATAGAAACATGCTGATGTAAAAATTTCTCTGAATATACTTAAGAAACTCTTCTCCATCTGTGCCTTTGCACATAATACTGTCCCATTCTATATTAATATAAAGTACCTCATTATAACTACTCCACATTTTTTGTACCTCTCTGTAATTTCCTTGCAAATTTGTTGCTCTATATGTTTCCCATTAGTAGGATGCATATAGAATGCACCCAGTTATTTAAAGGTGCCTCTATTGTTTCTTAGCTCTACCCAGATACATTCTGTCCTTGACGCCTCTAGGATATCCTGTCTCTCCAGCATTGTAATATCCTCCTAATCAATATTGCCACCCCTCCTTCTTTCTTTCCTTTCCCATCTTTTCTAAACGCCTTGCAGCTAAGAATATTTAGTCCCCTGTCCTTCCCTTTTTAAGCCAGGTCTTCATTATTGCCACAACTTCATACTCCCACTTGGTTAACTTCACCTGCAGCTCACCAATCTTATTTACCGCACTCCATGCATTCAGATCCATACACTGTATTCCCAATTTAGACCTAATTTAAATTCCTTCTTACTCTGACCACGCCTAAAACCTTACTATTTCTTACTTTAGTGCTGTCTCTCCCAATTCTTTGTGCATCTTGCTTTTCCTCTCCAATCTTACCTCCTGCTTTCCATCCCCCTGCCAAGTTAAATAAAATGTTATGTATAAGCAAATCAAACTGGTCTCCCCTCCCACAGACTAAGTTGAGAAATATTGTTTAAATTAATAGAAGTGAAATTATCACATAAGCTTACTAAACAGGATTAATTTGTTTTATTGAGTCGTAACTTCCTCGGAGTGGCAGTTAACATCGGATTGCCACTCACTGCCCAATTACTTACGTGAATGTTTTTCTGAGCCTGTCTTGCCTGACCTTCGGACTCAAGCCAGGTGGGATCCAGGCAGTGCAGCTCATCCCCAAGGCTCAGCGTCGAAGTGCACCTCTATCAAATTGTAGGATGACTTGGCCCTTTTTTACAGCAGTGGCTGCCGTAAGCCAGGTAAGTTAAAGGTCCCATGAAATTGAAAGGTTCTTGACAGGCCATGGAGAAGGTAAGTACCTAAGGTAAGTGGATAGGATTTGTGGGGATGGGGGGGTGGGGATTGGAAGTCAGTGTGGGGGGGGTCAGAAGTCGGGGTGGGGGGGATCGGAGGTCGGGATGGGGCGGATCAGAGGTCGGGGAGGATCGGATCTCGGGGGGGTTGGCTGGACCTTGGGGGTTGGGGTGGGGGGAGGAGGTCAAACCTTGAGGCGGGGGACGGGGTGGGGGGTTGAACCTCAAGGGGGGTCAGACCTTGGCGGGGACGATGGGACCTTGGAGGGGGGCTTGGAGGCATTGGACCTCGGTGGGGGGGGTTGGATATCGGTGGGATGTTAGACCTCGGGGGGCTGTGAGGGGGACCTCGGGGGTTGAGGCCAATATGGGTTGAATATGGGGAAAGTTTGGGCCTGCGTTGGGTGTGTCCCATGGGGTGTTGGAGGGGTGGGGAATATCATGGGGAGGGGTGGTTAGTCGAGGGGGTGGACGGAGTCCCATGGGATTGTCGGGGAGGGTGGGGGAGTCCCCTGGGGCGTCAGGAATTTGGGGATAGTCCCATGGGGAGGGGGGAAGTTGGTCTGGATCTGTACAATAGTTACCCTGAAGTTAGAAGAGGTTTTAATTCTTCTAACTTTTCCTTGGTAATGATCCAGAGGATTTTCCCCTTGTAGGGCAGGTGCGGCAGGCGGGCCTGGGAGCGGCTGCACAACTGTCTGCCGCCCGCAATTGGGCCCCGAATGTGATTTCACGCTGGCTGACCAATTAACAGCCAGCCAATGTGATACGTGCATTGAGAGCCTCAACGCTGCCTGGGTGGGGGCAGGAGGAGCGCAAGCGCTGAACTGTGCACATGCACAGGGATGCGCTCAGTGAAAGCTCCCTGAAGGCACAGAGCCGCCTCAGGGAGCTGAAGATTTTCAACATGAGAAATAAAGATTTTAAAAATAAGCAAATATGTCCCCGCATGTGACTCTGTTACATGAAAAGGACGTGTGAAATATGAGTTTTAAAAATTTTATTCTTTATCAGTCAATGATCGAAGCCTCATCCTGCCCGTGGATGAGGTTTCACAAAAATTGCAAAGGCCGCCTGGCCATTCTGCCCGCCCACCCGCTAACCTTAATAGCCCTTTTAATTGTTGGCAGGTGCGCTGCCGACTCTCGCGCACGCCCGCCAACAGAAATATCACACGAGCGCGCGTTGACATCAGGATGCTCACCCGACATTACCGCACACTGTTTCACACTCATGCATGTCGGGCATGTACCCACATGCCGAGCTGAAAATCCTGCCTTATTTGTGTAACACAGTTGGAATCATCTGAAGATTGCGATTTAAACCGTATTTTCGGATGGTTCCCAGTGCAGGGCAATTGCCCAGATGAAGTTTGCGCTTCTGGGCAATTGCCTTGCAAACCATTACCTGGGAACCTCCGAATGGGATTCCCCGGCGCATCTTTGGGGTACCCTCCCCGTCTGACACTGGGGAGCTCGGAAGTTACAGCCCAATATATTTTTTTACTAAGTGAATTTGTGGAGTAGTTAAAACTGAAATGAAGCCAACACTATAATATTTATGCTGAGCAATATTTCCTGGTGACTGAAGCAGAGAAATGTATTTATAGGCGCATTCTTGCCAAGTACTGCCATTGATTTAATGCTGAGCAAAGCACACTCATACTTCAAATAACCTGAAATTTAAAACCATCTTTTCTCCCTCACGGCCTTTTGGTTATTTGAAGAGATCATTTGGCTGATATTATTAATCCAACAGTGGTAATGGAGTATAAAAATAGGGAAGTCTTGCTAAAACTATACAAGGCACTAGTTAGACCACACCTAGAATACTGTGGACAATTTTGGTCCCCTTATCTCAGGAAAGATATACTGGCATTGGAGGCAGTCCAGAGAAGGTTCACTTGGTTGATCCCGCGGATGGAGGAGTTTTCTTATGAGGAGAGGTTGAGTAGGTTGGGCCTGTACTTATTGGAGTTTAGAAGAATTAGAGGCGGCCTTATTGAAAAATATAAGATTCTTACAGGGCTTGACAGGATAGATGCTGAGAGGTCATTTCCCCTTGTGGGAGAGTCTAGGATCAGAGAGCATAATCTCAAAGTAAGGTGGCACCCATTTAAAACAGAGATGAGGAGGAATTTCTTCTTCAGAAGGTAGTCAATCTGTGGAATTCTTTACCACAGAGGGTTGTAGAGGCTGGATCGTTAAGTATATTCAAGGCTGAGATAGACAGATTTTTAATCAGTAAGGGACTCAAGGGTTGTGGGGAAAAGGCAGGAAAGTGGAGTTGAGGATTATCAGATCAGCCATGATCTCGTTGAAGGGCGGAGCAGACCCAATGGGCCAAATTCTGCTCCTACGTTTTATGGTCTAGTACATTTTGAAAGAGAAGCTCTTATAAACAAGTCAACAATAAAAAAAGACCTATGCTGACAATTTTTTAGTCAAAACTGTTCTGAAGGTTCAAAGGAGAGAATTATTTATGTGCAAATTTGGAGAAAGCATTACATGCTCAATGTAATGTGTAAATGGGGAAGGTTAACAAAGGAAATTCTGCTCAATGTCTCTTTAATTGTATTCCAAAGTCTGCTATTGCCAAGTAGTTAAAATGTTTTATAATAGTATTTCCTTTTGAGGTATGCTTTGGTATTTCTTCAAAGAGCCTGTACAGGCCAATCTCAATGCTTCTTGCCTAACTGATAGTTGGGACACTTTGTCAACACTAAGTGTTTCACGTGATTGAGGGAAGGAAAATTAAAGAATAAAACTGAAAAACTGCCTCATCTTATAAAGAGCACCGTGTACTGGGCAGTAAGAAGCTGAACAGGGAACAGCTGGAAAAAGAATCTGCAGCCCTAACCATCTTGTTCCAGAAGTTAAAGAAGCCAGAATGGAAGTATAAATACATTCAATTTGGCATTAGATTAAGTAAATCAACATACTTTTTCTTTATAGGAATCATTTCTGTCACAGCAGCCCCTCCCTTCATGAAAAATGTTCTCTTGTTTTTGCCGAGAGGCAGTGGCTTGTTTAAGGATTTTTTTTATTCGTTAATGGGATATGAAGATTGCTGGCTCAGCCAGCATTTATTGCGCATCCCCAATAGCCCTTGTTCAGAGGGCATTTAAGAGTCAACCACATTGCTGTGGTTCTGGAGTCACATGTAGGCCAGACTGGGTAAGGATGACAGATTTCCTTCCCTAATGGACTTTAGTGAACCAGATGGATTTTTATGACAATTGGCAATGGTTTCATAGTCATCATTAGACTTTTAATTCCAGATTTTTATTGGATTCAAATTTCACCATCTGCCTTGGTATTCGAACCCAAGTCTCCAGAACATTACCCCTGGGTCTCTAGGTTACCAGTCCAGTGACAATACATGGTTCTATGTTCACCAGAAGACTTCCAATTTCTCATCCTAAAGGTCATTTTCATGTATGAGCAGGCTGAATGGTTGTCAGAGAGCTATAACATTAGGAAAACTAAGATGGGATTGCAGAAAGGTTAGTGAAAAATAATGAGTGGTGATAACATTTTTTAAGTTATGCTAGGAGACAGTGAACAATCAAGGAGAAGAAGAACTTTGAAGGATATTTCAGGATATATCATAAAGGAGGATAAAGAAATGGCTGGTGGCAGCAAAAATATTTTGTGTTCATTTTCACTTTTGAATACAATTGGCTCACTCAGTTTTATAAGATCCATGTTAAGAAAACTGAGTAAATTGAAAATAATATGAGATGGTAGCCAACATTGATGGACTTAAAACTGATATTTTTGTAGAATCATAGAATGATAAAGTTCAGAAGGACATTATTTGTCCCATTATGCCTGCACTGGCTCTTTGGTAAAGTTATCCAATTAATCCCACCCCGCTGCTTTTTCCTCCTGTACTTGTTTTTCCTTCAGGTACTTGAATGTTCCTATTGAATCTTTTGAATGTCACCATTGAATCTGCTTCCACCACCTTTATAGGCAGTGCATTGCAGATCACAAAAACAACTAGCTACATAAATCTTTTACCAATCCCCTTAAAGCCATGTCCTCTGGTTACAATCCTTCTGCCACTGAACATAGTTTATCATGATTTACTCTACCAAAAGTATTCATGATTTCAGAACAATCTCAACTTCTCTAGAAGAAAAGTGGCAGTGAATTAAACCTAATGGAAAAGCCAAATAACACGGTTGCTGGAAGTCTGAAATAGAAACACAAAATACTGGAAATATTCAGCAGGTCAATTATCATCTGTGGAAGGAGAAACAAAATTAACATTTCAGATCAATGAGCTTTCATCAGAACTGGGCTTTCAACAACAACTACCATTTTCCTTTGTACTAGTTATGACTCTAGCCGGTAAATTGTTGTTCTCCTGATTCCCAATGCCATCAATTTTACTTGGACTCCTTGATGCTACATTTGGTTAAATGCTGCCTTGATGTCAAGGGCAGTCACTCTCACCTCACCTATGGAATACAGTTATTTTGTTCATGTTCAGATCAAGGCTGTAATGAGGCCTGAAACAACTGGTCTGGCCAGAATCCAAACTGTGCATCGTTAATCAGGCTGTTGGTGAATAAGTGCTACTTGACTGCATTACCGACAGCACCTTCCATCTCTTTGCTGATGATTGACAGTAGTTTGATGGGGTGGTAATTGACCTGATAGGATTTGTCCTGCTTTTGTGACAGAACATAGCTGGGCAACTTTCCACATTGCAGTTTAGATACCAGTACTGTAACTGTACTGGAACAGCCAAGCTAAATGTGCAGATAATTCTGGAGCACAGCCAGATTTTGCTGGGACACATGGTTTTTGCTGTATCCAGTTCGCTTTTTTGTTCTTTGATATCACACGGAGTGAATCAACTCGGCTGATGATGACTTCTGTGGTGGCGGGGTCCTGAGAAGGATCACCCACCCAGCATTTCTGGCTGAAGATGATTGCAAACCATTCAGCCTTGTCTTTTGCACTCACATACTGGGCTTTGCCACCAGTGGGAATGGGGATATTTGTGGAACCACCTCCTCCAATTAATTGTTTAATTCTCCAACATGAGTTACAACCAGCTGCAGCAGGACTGCAGAGCATTTATCTATTCTGTTGGCTGTGGGATTGCTTAGTTTTGACTATAGCATGCTGCTTCTACTGTTTAGTTACATTTGTTTGTACCCTCACCAGGTTGGCACCTCATTTTAGGTATGCCTGGTGCTCCTGCAGGTATGGTCTTCTACAGTCCTCATTGAACCAGGGTTGATCACCTGGATTGATGGTTATGGTAGAGTGAGTGCTATTTTGGGCCATTAAGGTTACAAATTATAGTGGAATATAATTCTGCTGCTCCTGATGGTCCAACATGCTTCATAGATGGCCCTTTAAAATTGTACCATTTAGTTCATGTTGCTATTCTCATTCATTCTATCAAAATGCATCACTTCATTCTTTGCACTGTTGAGTATCATCTGCCATGTGTCAGCCCATTTTACCAGCCTACTTACATCCTCCTGAAGCCTGTTACCCTCCTCATTTTTACTACATTTCAAAGTTTTGTGTATCCACAGACTTGGACTTTATGACCTGCATACTCAAATCCAGTCATTAATAAATATCAAAAGTCAGATTGGTCCTAATGCTGACCCCTGGGGAACACCACTATATACTTTTCTCCAGTCTGAAAAACAACTGTTCACTGCTACTCTCTGCTTTCTATCCCTTAAACAATTTTGGATCCATGCTTCCACTGTCCCTTTAATCCCATAGGCTTCAATTTTGATAACGTCTGTTATGTGGTACTTTGTTAAACACCCCTTGAAAGTCTCTGTACACATCAATCCTTACCAATCATCTCCATTACTTCTTCAAAGAATTTGGTCATTTCAGTTCATCCAAAAGTACTTAAGGTAATTGGATAAGGCAAATGTGAGGTATTAGTTAATATTTTTCAGAGCTTATTGCAGACTGTGATGTTGAGATGATCGGAATTATGTTATGTGGCACAATTATTTTTTTAAAAGTGAAAAATTGGATCTGATAAGCCAGTGAGCTGACCTTAAGTTGTTGGGAAAATAATGAAGAATGGTATATAAAGGACCACTTAGGATTAAAAATTGGATTAAAAATGAATGCACAATTAACCCATGTTCAAGGGGGTCTTTGGCTCAGTTGGAAGACTCGAGTATGATGCAGAATAATGTCAACAGCGCAGGTTCAATCCCCATACCAGCTGTGGTAGTTCATGGAGGCCTGCCTCCTTGCCTTGCCCCACACTTGTGGTGTGGTGCCCTCATGCTATATATAACTAATTGTCTCTCTGTAACGGAGAGAGATGCCTACGGTCCTTTGAGTACTATGGCTAATTACTTTATCTTACCCTATGTCCAGACAAGTTGATGCAGGCAGCATACAAACTCTGTGTTGCCTGCTCATTAAAATAATTACTTCATCCAGCTCAGAGTAAAATGCACAGCTAACTGGCTATACGCTCAGCAGAGGACCTGGGAGCTTCCGTGGCTAACACAACGTACAACTAGGCCTGCACTTTATAAATGCAGTCTTCTCCTTTTAAAGGGGACATGCAATCAGCTATGGCAGCTGGTGGATCTGTCTTAGAAGGAAGGAGATGCGACAGAGCCAGAGACAGGTCTCCTAGGTTCTTTGATGTGGTGCTGGAGGCCTTGGTACAAGTGATTGAGGAGAGGAGAGTGGTGAAGTTTCTAGACTGGTCCAGAAGGGCCTCATGGCAAACCCTACAAAAGGCATAGGAGTACGTGGCCACAGAGATCAATTCCTCAACTCCCACCTAAGGACCTGGCTGCAGTGCCAGGAAAAGTTCAGTGACCTCACATAAATGGTCAACATCAGTGAATGCATCTTCAAATGACATCTCCTACTTAGCCTACTACCAACCTCTTATGCTGCCTTCCTCTGCGGCTGCCTCCAAATTTTTTCCCAGTTTAGTTGGTCGGACTCCAGCCTGTACCCACCTCCCAGCAATGAAGTATGTAAATAAGCATGTAAAAAGAAAAGACAAATGTAGGTCCCTTACAGTCTGAAATGGAAGAATTTATAATAAAGAACAAGGAAATAGCAGAGCAATTAAACAACTACTTTAGTTCTGTCTTCACGGAGGAAGACACAGGTAACTTCCCAGAAATGCTAGGAAGCCAACAGTTTAGTGAGAAGGAGAAATTGAAGGAAATTAGTATAACTAAAAAAATAGTCCTGGAGAAATTAATGGGGACTGAAAGCCGATAAATCCCCAGGGCCTAGTAATCTCCTAAAAGATGTGGCCGTGGAAATAGTGGATGCGTTGGTTGCCATCTTCTAAAATTCTGTAGATTCTGGAACAGTCCTGGCAGATTTGAGGGTGGC
This sequence comes from Cetorhinus maximus, assembly GCF_964194155.1. Classification (NCBI taxonomy): domain Eukaryota; kingdom Metazoa; phylum Chordata; class Chondrichthyes; order Lamniformes; family Cetorhinidae; genus Cetorhinus; species Cetorhinus maximus. Next base: position 62,088,185 of record NC_135896.1, on the reverse strand, counting down.
AAATGTAACCCCACTATTTAAAAAAGGAGGGAGAAAGAAAACAGAATTACAGATCGGTTAGCCTAATATCAGTAGCAGGGAAAATGCTAGAGTCTATTATAAAGGATGTGGTAATTGGACACTTAGAAAATATCAATGGGATTGGGCAAAGTCAACATGGATTTATGAAATGGAAATCATGTTTGATAAATCCACTAGGGTTTCTTGAGGAAGTAGCTAGCAGAATAGATAAGGGAGAACCAGTGGATGTGGTATATTTGGATTTTCAGAAAGCTTTTGATAAAGTTCCACTTAAGAGGTTAGTGTACAAAATTAAAGCATATGGGATTGGGGGTAATATATTGGCATGAATTGAGAATTGTTAGTAGACAGGAAACAGAGAGTGGGAATAGATGGGTCTTTCCCAGAGTGGCAGGCGGTGACTAGTGGGGGTATTGCAAGGATCAGTGCTTGGGCCCCAGCTATTCACAATATATATCAATGATTTGGATGAGGGAACCAAATGTAATATTTCCAAGTTTGCTGATGACATAAAACTTGGTGGGAATGCGAGTGGTGTGGAGGGTGTTAAGAGGTTTCAAGGCGATTTAGACAAGTTGAGTGAGTGGGCAAATACATGGTAGATGTAGTATAATGTGGATAAGTGTGAAGTTATCCACTTGGGTAGGAAAAACAGAAAGGCAAAGTATTATTTAAATGGTGATAGATTGGGAAATGTTGATGTACAAAAGGACCTGGGTGTCCTTGTACACCAATCACTGAAAGCAAGCATGCAGGTGCAGCAAGCAGTTAAGAAGGCAAATGGTATGTTGGCTTTCATTGCAAGAGGACTTGAGTACAGGAGCAAGGATGTCTTACTGCAGCTGTACAGGGCCCTGGTGAGACCACACCTGGTGTATTGTATGCAGTTTTGGTCTCCTTACCTAAGAAAGAATATACTTGCCATAGAGGGAATGCAGTGAAGGTTCACCAGACTGATTCCTAGGATGGGAGCATTGTCATATGAGGAGAGATTGGGTTAACTAGGCTTGTATTCACTGGAGTTTAGAAGAATGAGAGGGGATCTCATTGCAACGTATAAAATCCTGACAGAGCTGGACAGACTGGATGCAGGGATGATGTTTCCTCTGGGTGGGGTGGTCCAGAAGGAGGGGTCACAGTCTCAGGATATGGGGTAGGCCATTCAGGACTGAGATGAGGAGAAATTTCTCCACTCAGAGGTTGGGGAGCAGACAGGCATTTCTGCGGCCATCAATGTGACTCCAGGATGGTTTGTTGCCTCCCTGGTGTTAGGGTCAAGGATGTCACAGAACGGTTGCAGGACATTCTTGTGGGGGAGGACGAACAGCCAGAGGTCCACATTGATACTAACGACATAGGTCGGAAGGGGGATGTGGTCCTGCAATCAGAATTTAGGGAGCTAGGTAGAAAATTAGCAAGCAGGACTCAAGTTGTAATCTCCAGATTACTCCCAGTGCCACGTGCCAGTGAGTACAGAAATAGGAGAATAAGACAGATGAATGCGTGGCTGGAAAGATGGTGCAGGAGGGAGGACTTTAGATTCCTGGGACACTGGGACTGGCTCTGGGGGAGATGGCACCTGTACAAGCCAGAGGGGTTGAATCTGAACAGAATCGGGACTTAGTTCCTTGCCGGTCGTTTTACTAGTGCTGTTGGGGAGAGTTTAAACTAACCCAGCAGAGGTTTGGGAACCAGGAGAGAATATTAGAAAGTAATACAGGATGCATGGAATGCTGGGAGAGGCAGATAGCACTAAAATAGAGAATAGTAAATTAATAGATGGAGTTGGAGTAAGGGAGCAAATAATGAAGTCTAAGTCAGGGTTACACTGAATGTATGTGAATGCAGTGTATATTTAATAAAATTGGAGAGTTACAAGCACAGGTTGTCTTGTGGGATTATGATATTGTGGCAATAATGGAGACCTGGCTTAAGGAAGGGCAGATATGGGTGCTAAATATTCCTGGTTACAAAATGTTCAGGAAAGATAGGAAAGGGAGAAAAGGAGGAGGGGTGACGTTTTTGGTTAAGGAGAGTATTGCAGTACTGGAGAAAGAGGATGTGTCAGAGGATTCAAGGACAGAGTCGATTTGGCTAAAGCTAAGGAATAAGAAGGGTGAAATTACATTGCTCGGTGTAATATGTAGACCACCAGCTAGTTGGAAGGATATAGAGGAACAAATCTGCAAGGAAATTACAGAGAGCTGTAAACATCATAGAGTAGTTATAATGGGGGACTTTAATTACCCGTATACAGACTGGGATAGTAGTAGTGTAGGGGGCAGTGAGGGACAAGCATTCCTAGATTGTGTTCAGGAGAATTTCCTACAGCAGTATGTGTCCAGTCCAACAAGAAAGGAGGCACTGCTAGACCTGGTTCTTGGGAATGAGGTGGGCCAAGTAGATCAAGCGACCATGGGGGAACATTTAGGGGACAGTGATCATTGTATCATAAGGTTTAGGCTGAAGGTGGAAAATGACATTGGTCAATCCAGAGTAAGAATAATCAACTGGCAGAGAGTGGACTTCAATGTGCAAGAATGGAGCTGGGCTGGATAGACTGCAACCAAAGGTTGGTGGGAAAAACAATAGCTGAACAATCGGCTAGCTTCAAAGAGAAGATGGTTTGGGCACAGTTAAGGTATGCACCCTCAAAAGGGAAGGGTAGGACAAACAAATCCATAGCTCCCTGGATGACAAAGGAGATAGAAATTAAGTTAAAGGAGAAAAAGTGTGCTTACGACAGGTGTCAGGTAGCAAGTATAATTGAGAACCAAGCTGAATACAGAAGGTTCAGGAGAGATGTGAAAAAGCAAATATGAGAAGCAAAGAGGGATCATGAAAAAAGACTGGCAGCTAACATAAAAGAAGATCCCAAAGTATTCTATAAACATATCAATAGTAAAAGGATGGTAAACGGAGGAGTAGGGCCAATTAGGGACTAAAAAGGGGATTTATACATGGAGGAAAGAGGCATGGCTGAGGTGTTAAATGAATACTTTGCATCTATCTTTACCTACGAGGAAGGTGCTGCCTAGACAAAGGAGGAAAAACCATCACTAGAAGGGTTTAAAATTGATAAGGAGGAGGTATTGGATAAGCTGTAGATACTTAAAGATGATAAGGCACTGGGTCCTGATGAGATGCATTCAAGAATATTAAAGGAAGTGAGAGTGGAAATTGCAGAAGCACTGGCAATAATCTTTCAATGTTCCCTGGATTTGGGGGAGGTGCCAGAGGACTGGAGAATTGCAAACATTACGCCCTTGTTCAAAAAAGGTTGTATTAAGAACTATCCTGCAATTACAGACCAGTCAGTTTAACTTCGGTGGTGGGGAAACTTCTAGAAACAATTATTCAGGATAGAATTAATAGTCACATGGAAAAATGTGGATTGATTGGAAGAGTCAGCATGGATTTGTTAAAGAAAAGTCATGTCTAACTAACTTGCTGGAGTTTTTTGAAATGGTAACAGAGATGGTTGATGAGGGCAAGGCTGTTGATGTAGTGTACATGGACTTCCAAAAGGCATTCAATACAATGCCACACAACAGACTAGTGAGGAAAGTTATAGGCCATGGAATAAAAGGGGCACTAGCAACATGGATACAAAAGCTGAGGGATAGGAAACAGAGAGTAATGGGTAATGGGCATTTTTCGGGCTGGAAGAAGATTTGTAGTGGAGTTCCCCAGGGGTCGGTGTTGGGACCCTTGCTTTTCCTGATATACATAAATGATCTAGACCTTGGTGTGCAGGGGACAATTTCAAAGTTTGCGGATGACTCAAAATTTGGGAGAATTGTAAACTGTGAGGAGGATTGTGCAGAACTTCAAGAAGACACATTGGTTGAGTGGGCAGATAGATGGCAGATGAAATTCAATGCGGAGAAGTGTGAGGTGATACATTTTGGTACAAAGAACATGGAGAGACAGCGTAAAATAAAGGGTACTAATCTAAAGGGTGTGCAGGAGCACAGACCTGGGTATATATGTACATAAGTCATTAAAAGTGGCAGGACAGGTAGAGAGAACTGTTTCTAAAGCATACAGTATTCTAGACTTCATTAATAGGGACATAGAGTACAAGAGCAGGGAGGTTTTGATGAACTTATATAAGACACTGGTTAGACCTCAGCTGGCGTATTGTGTACAGTTCTGGGCGCCACACAATAGGAAGGATGTGAACGCATTGGAGAGAGTCCAGGAGAGGTTTACGAGAATGGTTCCAAGGATGAGACACTTCAGTTGTGAGGAAAGATTGGAGAAGTTGAGACTTTATTCCTTGGAGAGGAGAAGGCTAAGAGGAGACTTGATAGAAGTTTTCAAAATCATGAGAGGGGTGTGGACAGAGTAGATAGCGAGAAACTGTTCCCTCTTGTAAACGGATCGAGAACCAAAGGGCACATTTTTAAAGTGTTTTGCAAAAGAAGCAAATGTGAGGTGAGAAAAGCATTTTTTTAAAATTCGTTTATGAGATGGGGCATCGCTGGCTAGGCCAGCATTTATTGCCTGTCCCTAATTGTCCTTGAGAACTGAGTGGCTTTGTAGGCCATTTCAGGGTCCACCACATTGCTGTGGGTCTGGAGTCACATGTAGGCCAGACCAGGTGTGGACAGCAGATTTCCTTCCCTAAAGGGCATTAGTGAATCAAATGAGTTTTGACGACAATTGACAAAGGTTTCATGGTCACCATTAGACTTTTAATTCCAGACTTCTTATTGAATTCAAATTTCACCATCTGCCACAGTGGGATTCAAACCCAGGTCCCCAGAGCATTACCCTGGGTCTCTGGATTACTAGTCCAGTGACAATACCACTACACCACCGTTTCCTAGAAAACCATCTTGTATACATTCCAGGAATTCATCCTCCACAGCATTATTGCTAATTAGGTTTACCCAGTCCATTTGTAGATTGAAGTCCCCTATGACTACTGTATTACCTTTGTTACATGCACCTCTAATTTCATGATTTATCATATTACAACGACAGTTTGGTGGTCTGTAACCAACTCCTATCAATGTTTATAAAAGCAAAATACTGCGGATGCTAGAAATCTGAAACAAAAACAGAAAATGCTGGAAAAACTCAGCAAGTCTGACAGTATCTGTGGAGAGAGAAACAAAGAAGGGTCATACAGACTCAAAACATTAACTTTGTTTCTCTCTCCACAGATACTGTCAGACTTGCTGAGTTTTTCCAGCATTTTCTGTTTTCCCTACCAATGTTTGCTGCCCCTCGCTGTTTCTTAGCTCCACCCAAACTGATTCCACACCTAGCTCTTCTGATTTAATATCCACTCTCATTAATGTACTGATCTCATCCTTTACTAACAGCACTACCCGACCTCCTTTTCCTTTTTCCCTATCCTTCCTAAAGGTCGAATACCCTTGACCATTCAGTTCCCAGCCTTGATCACCTTGTAGCCAGTTCTCCATAATGGCAATTAGATCATTCCTGCTTTCTTCCATTTGTTCCATCAATTCATCTACCTTGTTGTGAATGCTGTGGGCATTCAGATAGAGTGCCTTTAATTCTGTCTTTGTATTATTTTTGTAACATCTAGCCTTATCTGCTGGCACGCTTGTAAGTTTGTTTGCTCTGTCCCTTCCTGCCATACCCTGATTATCAATTCCCATATTGCTACCTTTCTCTTTTTGTCTTTTCCTTGCTCTTTAATTTATCATATCTCCCCTCGCCTGATCCCTCATCCCTACCATTTAGTTTAAAGCTCTCTCTATCTCCCTAGTTATATGACTCGCCAAAATACTGGTCCTGGCATGGTTCGGGTGAAGACTGTCTCAAAGGTACGGTACCCAGTTTCCCCAGTACTGGTGCCAGTGCCCCATAAATTGAAACCCATTTCTTTCACACCAATCATTGAGTCACGCATTTAACTCTCTAATCTTATTTACCCTAAACTAATTTGCTCATTGCTTAGGTAATAATGCGAAGATTATTACCTTTGAGGCTCTGCTTTTTAATTTAGTCCCTAGCTAATCATACACTCTAAGCAGAACCTCTTTCCTAGTCCTACCTATGCCATTGGTACCTATGCAGACCATGACAACTGGATCCTTCCTCTCCCACTCCAAGTTCCTCTCCAGCCCAGAGTAGATGTCCCGAACCCTGGCACCCAGGCAGGCAACACAGCCTTCAGGACTCTTGCGCTTGCCTGCTGAGAACTGTGTCTATCCCCCTGACTATACTATCCCCTGCTACCACTACATTCCTATTAACTCGCCCCACTTGAATGGCTTCCTGTACCATGGTGCCATAGTCAGTTCGCCCATCTAACCTGCAGCACCTGCTTTTGTCTATATAGGTTGCAAGAACCTGTTGGACAATTGCAAGGGCTGAGGCTCCTCCAGTTCTAGCTTCTCAATCCCAATACCTGCTTCACTCACAGTCACACCCTCCTATCCCTGACCATGGACCAACTCAGATGACCCTTTTCTAAGGGGTGTGACTACTTCCTGGCAGAAAGCATCCAGGTAACTTTCCCTCTCCCATACGTGTCACAGAGTCTGCAGCTCAACCTCCAGCTCAATGACTCTGAGCCAAAGCTCCTGGAGCCACGAACACTTACTGCAGACGTGTTTGCCTTGGATCACACAGGTGTCCACAAGCTCCCCCATTCTGCAGCCAGCACATATCACCTGTCCTGCCATCTTTATAGCATTTAATTCGTTATTTTACTGATTAAATTTTAATGTCTCTCATCCTGCCTGTGCTGATATTTTTATTATTTCAATAAATGTTCTACATACCCCGATTGAAATTCCCTAGTTACGATAAATAGGAAGTAATCAGGAGTCATACTAATAAGCTATACTACTATTAGTAAACCTTACTACTAATAATAAAACCTTACACTTACTTGAATAACAGAGTTTTGAAAGATAAATGAGAAAAATATTCACCAACTAATCACCGATCTGTTTTCCTGTGATGTCACACTTTGATTTTTCTCAGAATGTGGTCAGTCCGCTCTGGGGCCACGGATTGGAATACTCTTTTAGATGCTGCGCCCTGTCTCTGGGCCCTCCTCTCTCCCACTCTTTTAGATGCTGCGCCCTGTCTCCAGGTGACCCTCTATCCCATTCTTTTAGATACTGCTCCCTGTTTTCGGGTCCTCCTCTCTCCCACTCTTTTAGACGCTGCTCCCTGTCTCCAGGTCCTCCTATCTCCCCCTCTTTTAGATCCTGCTGTCTGTCTCTGGGTCCTCCTCTCTCCCACTCTTTTAGATCCTGCTGTCTGTCTCCGGGTCCTCCTCTCTCCCACTCTTTTAGATCCTGCTGTCTGTCTCCGGGTCCTCCTCTCTCCCACTCTTTTAGATGCTGCTCCCTGTCTCCAGGTAACCCTCTCTCCCACTCTTTTAGATGCTGTTCCCTGTCTCCAGGTCCTCCTCTCTCCCATTCTTTTAGACGCTGCTCCCTGTTTCTGGGGCCTCCTCTCTCCTGCTCTTTTAGATGCTGCTCCCTGTCTCCGGGTCCTCATCTCTCCCGCTCTTTTAGATGCTGCTCCCTGTCTCCGGGTCCTCATCTCTCCCGCTCTTTTAGACGCTGCTCCCTCTCTCCGGGTCCTCCTCTCTCCCGCTCTTTTAGACGCTGCTGTCTGTCTCCAGGTCGTACTCTCTCCCATTCTTTTAGATGCTGTTCCCTGTCTCCGGGTCCTCCTCTCTCCCGCTCTTTTAGATGCTGCTGTCTGTCTCCTGGTCCACCTTCCTCCTGCATACACAGTTGCTATACAGTTATACAAATATATAACTGTAAATAAGCATTTATGGGAATAAGCAGTCAGAACACCATTTTGCTTAATGGTTTGTTAGATCATTGTTCTTTGGCACTCCTTTGTATTTATCTGCTATTAGATTTTATGCATAAATGAGACTGCATGTAATAGAGCCTTCAGTGCAGGAATAATTCAGGGCTGATGTTTGTTCAAAGCCTTCATCCCACAGTGTGTGGAGGAATTTTCCCTCCAGAAACTGAGACCATTGCATTTTCTCATTTTCTTTAAAATAATTTTATGTCTTTGAAATGAGCTTAAGCTCGGACCCCCTTAGGGCCTGGGCGCCGGTGTGTAGTACCTTGTGCACACACCCCCCGCCTCCCGGGGGAAGAATAAAAATTGCGAACGCTTCACAAGCATGGAGGCTATGATTGAGCATGAAGAGCTTAAATGAAAGAAAATTGATGAGTGAATCGTGAAAAGAGGAAAATATAACATGCATGATTGGCAGGGAGTGTTAACTGGGGTGATAAGTGGGGCCAGGAAACAGGAGAAGCACCAGGGCCCATGATTTCTCTTACTGGCCCTGCCACCCTTCACTGAGGCTATCACATCTGGCATCGCCAAGAATATTCAGGATAACGGTGGGTTTCTGCCTTATGCAACTCGCTTTTCACCCTCACCCTACTTTCTGTTATAAAGTGCTGGCAGTGACCATGGACATTTTGCTTTCCACCCTTTCCACCTTCCCTCAGCCTAACACTCCTCATCTCCATTTTTATTTTTATATACCCAAGATTTTCCACTTGCCTAGGTAGTGCAGCCTCAAGCATGAAGGAAGTTAACAACCTGCACACGTCTGATAAAGAAGCACCATCATTTGATCTGACATTCGCAGCCAGCAGTTCAGATAGTGGCATTGCACACATTTTAGGTTGTAGTATAGAGGTGGGATCCACGCATGGTGAGTCACCAGGCATTTGTGGACAAAGCAGGCTGGGGGAAAGGGGTAGTGTGTGTGCCAGCTCACTGGAGGATAAGGTCACAGATTAATTTTACTGCAGAGGCTACAGATGAGGACTTTGATGGGACAGCTCACAGCTGATAGATATGCAGACAGAGATGCTTGATACATTTGCAGATGTGCCACAGAGTCCCTTGTCATTGTTAAGGAACATGGAATAGTCTGGTTCCAACTTGGCACAGGGCATCATGTAAAGCTTGGAGTCCATCCTTTCCAGTGTGGAAGTGGGGCCAACTTCATTGCCAATTGTATATTAATTGTGTTTGATTGTATTCAACTGGTGAGCATTAATTTTCTTGAACCCCTAAAATAAACAGACTAAAACTGCGGTTGGCGAATTAGGGAGTGTATGCTTGTAATGTATAACTCTGTAAATCAATAAAAAAGTGTATAAAGATTGGTCTTCATCAACTAGCTTTCTGGAATAGAACATCCATGATGCAATGCCTGGTGATCGATGGTTCAATTGCCATTGTAGCACAGGCAGAAGCCACCAAACATCTCAATGCTGCAATGGAAATTCAGACTGAGGTCCTGAGATATATGTTTGTTGTCATGCAAGCCCAGATCGCTTCCATGCAGCCTCATGGCTGTTGATCCCAATGCTCAAAGAAACCTGCAGTCCAGCAACCTGTCTTCCAGCAGATGACTAGAATTTCTGAGAACACCACCCCACCTTCCACCTCCGCCCCTCCCAGGGGAATAATGGTGGCTCCATGGTACACAAACATGCTGTCCTTTCTCAAGATGGCAGAACCCATGCTTCTTCCACTGCCAGTCCACCAGTGCACTTACTGTTGCCTTTCAACCAGCCAAGTCAGACCCTGCTGCCAATGCAAGGTTGTGCAGTTCAAAGTTGGGCTGTCAAAGCCCAGAGCTGCTCAAGGACTTCTATAAGACCATCTGCCTTCTCCTCCACTGAAAGTCAGCAGCCTTCCACCAGCTATGCTGCAACCACTGGGGTAGCGTTGCACAGGAACACCAGGACAGGCAAAGGCACATGGTAGACAAATACTAAGGAAATGTGCAAGGGTGAATAATTCGGTTGTGTACATATTATTGGAAATGTTCTTTTTGCTTTTATTTCATGATTTTGGCCAAGAGGACACTGTACTGGTTTAAGGCAGAGGGTTGGAAATGTGGTGAACTGTGGAGCAACAACGATGTGGACATGAGATTTCTGGGGAACCACAGTCTGAGTAACAGTCCTGGGCAGCCTGTCCAGAGTGAAGGTTCCCTGATGTGTCCTGCCTTCCTCCTTATCCTCCTTCTTCTCTTCCTTCTCCTAAGCTACTGTCTGAATGCCTGATGGCAAATGCTGCATCCTCGTGAGAGAGAGAGATTGTGGAGAATTCAATAGATCTCCATGAACTTGGAGACATTCTCAGGCGTGTACTGGAGGCTCCCCCCTAAGCAGTCCAGGCAGTGGAACCATCGTTTCGAACACTGATGGTCTGCTCCATGGCACTCTTGCTGGCAGAATGCCTCTTGTGATTGGGTGTGGAGAGGATTTACAGAGGAATGAGGAGTTGTAGATCAAGCAGCCCTTATCATCAAGTAGCTTTCCACTGGTACATCGTGGTGGTCCAAAGTTGGCAGATGCAGCTGACTGGTGCAAGATGGATAGTAAGTATTTACTGATAGGGCATTCTGTACATCGCTGTACACTAACTGCATGTTCATGGAGTCATAACCCTTGCAGTTCCAGTGTATCTTCCCATTAACATGCGGGATCTGCAGAGCCATGTGTGTGCAGTTGATGGCACCCGCACATCAGGAATCTCACTAGCCTGCCAAAGCTACGTATCCGCTCTTCAGGCTTCTCTCGGACAAAAAAGACTATGAAGTCCCCTCTCCTGGCGAACAATGCCTCTGTCACCTCCCTGATGCAATGATGCATGGCCAGCTCTGTTGGAAATGTTGCCTGCTCTTATCTGGAAGGATTTGCTGGCATAGAAATTGAGGGCAACAGTGATCTTCACGACGACTGACAGTGCCATTCTTGTCCTGCTCTGTGGCCAAATATCCAGTTGTAGGAGGTGTCACAGTTTAGCGGCTCCCTCCTTAGTAAAACAGAGCCCTTGCTGAGGTGGAGGTGGGAGAAGTACCCTTTGAAGACCCTTGGGAGTACAGCTTTCTATTGAGATCACTGTTTCTCCTTCCTCTGTGCGCAACTTCCTCTCTCTTCTGCCTGTGCTCCATGTTCCTCCCGTGTTGCAGCTCAAGAAGGACAGCTACTTTTACTGAAAGCAGGCTTTCTTCAGCCAAGCATTCAAACTCCTCTGACCTCCTTGTCAAAGTACTTCCTTGTGAAAATAAACACTTTTCCAAACTCATCCAATAACACTCAAAACAGCACTTCCTCTCACTCTGCAACAGCAAACGAAAATCATAAGCACTTTACCTGAAAGACTAATGACGATCCTTTTAAATAGTGCTCGTAGAGGGGTATCCGTTGTACAACTGAATGCATGTTCATCTGGGAGTGATTAGATTCACGTTAACAGGGCCTTCAAGGTCCAAAGTGACAGTTTGTACATCAATTCAGCAATAGATGCTGCTTGCCATCACAATCTGCTCACTCTGCATGTTTCCAGTGCATGCATGACATGTCCACGCTAGAACCTATGCAGCCGCTGTGCATGCACGGGTCCAACCAGAAGTGATCAGCCAACATTTTTGGAGTTATGGGCTTCTACAGCACCAGCGCCAGCAGCACTGCAGAGTCAAATTTTGTGGTCATTCGTGCAACAATTGTTGGTGGTTCCCTAAAGGGCTTTAGGCCACACAGGTCAAGCATCACAAATACAATTGAACAGCAAAATACTACGGATGCTGGAAATCTGGAATACAAACAGAAAATGCTGGAAATACTCAGCAGGTCTGGTAGCATCTGTGGAGAGAGAAACAGAGTTAACATTCAGGTCGGTAACCTTTCATCATCAGAGCTTTTTGAAGAAGTGACTAAAACGAGGGATAATGGGAAGACAAGTGAATTTGTCCGTTTGGATTTGGAGAGATTGTTTGAAAAGTTTTGTGTAGTTGAGTTTTAGAAAATATCAAATGCTGTGATATAATTGAGGCCATAGAATAATGTTTATGAGTTTTTTGTGCTTAAACAAAATGATTATTAAAAGGAAGAGATCAGAATGAAGTCTGGTGACATGTTTTCTAGGGTGTGCTGGACCTTTTATTGTTTTCTTTTGCTTTTTTAATGATCTTGAGGAGGCACCAATGCAATTATTATTAAATTTGTGAATGAAATAACCATGTTTACTCAGTTGGTATACACCTTATCTACACCCTTAAATCCAAATGAAGCAGACCACAACATCTTTGGCAAACAATTGGTTTAACAATTCATCGTCAAATCTGGCTGCTCCACTTAAAAACATTACCCAGGTAATGTTAGCCTTTCAGAACAAACTTCCCCATAATTCCCCACTTCCCTCACCTTGAACTCACATCTTTCTCCAGTTTTCATCCCATCTCTTGCAATACGCTCTCCAGCCTTATCTTGTTCATGAGATCCAACTCCTGCTCCGTTAATTCTATTCCAACCAAACTGTTCACCCAGCTTCTCTTACTGAGCCCCATACTAGTTGATATCGCTGGAAATTCCCCTTTCTCAGGTATTGCTTGCACCCCCCCACCCCCTTCATCTCCTGTCATCACCCCTCTTCTGAAAAAACCTACTCTTCACCCCTGTGAATTACCACTCCATTTCTAACCTCCCTTTCCCCTCTTAAGTCCTTGACCATGCTGTCACTTTCCAAATTGATGCTCATTTTTCCTACAATTCCGTGTTTGAATTTCTTAAAATCAGGTTTCTGGCCTGGCTACATGAGTGAAACATGCCTTATTAAAGTCACAAATGGGATTCATTTTGAGTGTGACCATGATAACCTGTCTCTTCTCATCTATCTCAGCTTGTCTGCAGCTCTTGATATAGTTGACCACATCATCCTACTCTGGCACCTCTCCTCCATCATCCCAGGAGTTGGAACTGCCCTAGTTTGGTTCTATTCTTATCTATCTAATCATGACCAGAGATTCACCTGCAATGGCTTCTCTTCCCATTCTTTCTCTGTTACCTCTGAGGGTCTCTGGGCCCTTTATATTTATCATCTACAGGGTACCCCCTGGTGATATGATTGGAAAATGCAACATGAAGTTTCACATGTATATAGACCACACTCAGGTCTGTCTCACCACCACCCCCTATACCTCAGTGCGTCCCTGCTCCACCTTTGATGGCTGTATTTTGATGGCCCTAAGTTCAGGAATTCCTTTCCTAAACATTCCTGTCTCTCTATCTTACTGCTCCTAAAAACCTACCTTTTTGTCCAAGCTTTTGATCATCTTTCCTGATTTCTTTTTCTATGACTTCAGCCGAGGTGTTCATGAAGTCGAGATGACTCAGGAGCCTTTTAAAAATGGCAACTGGGACCTGATTCTGGGCCTGAGCTCTCAACCAAGAATACATAATGAGGCTTGGCTGAGAGCCCAGCAATCCATTAGTCTATTAAAACACCTGAGCCCCAGAGAAAACATTGCTTGACTTAGCTCTCTGATCTTTGCTGTCAATTGTACAATGTTTATTTAGTCAAGTTTAAGCAGTTTCAAGTGCTTGCAATTTCAACTATTGAAACTTTAAAGAGTCTGGATGATTGACACTTTTATTGCCCTCCAGCAAAAGGACTTCTTTTAACATAGTGGAAAATAATGAATGAATGGGCGGAATTGTCCCAGATTTGCAGTAATTGCAGTAGTGGGCGTGGAAAAAGGCGTTTTACCCGTCAGCTACAATGGTGGGTTTTCACACCGTATCATCCCCTTCCCAGCACCTCATTAATAATGCATTCATGGGAAATACTCCGGATCACTGGTGGGCAGGCTTGGATTTGCCCGTCATTCTGTAACCTCAGCGCTTCCTCACTCCGGGCGCCATATTTAAAGCACACCAGAACATTGCCTACTTCATGTCTACAGACCAAGAATGCTCCAGCGAAAGATGGCCCTGAAAGCAAAGAAGACGGCAGCTCCCAAATTTAGTGACGTCTCTCTAGGGCACCTGCTGACCACAGTGGAAGGCCGTCGCAATGTTCTCTACCCCCACTTTGGCCACAGGAGGTCCACCAGAGTGACCAATCCGGCCTGAGAGGCGGTGGCAGAAGCGGTCAGCGCAACTCGAGTACAGAGGAGGTCAGCCATCCAGTGCAGGAAGAGGACGAATATGTTCCGCCAGGGAAAGTGAAGCACCTCATCACTCTCGACATACACTCCCAAACCCATCACACATCCACAGGGATCTCACACTTCAAGGGACACCACCACTAACTCTCACACACAACCTCACATCTCCATCAGGCTCATAACCTCTGGAGCTCGTGTCCTCATCCCGCCCATGGCTCCGCTCACCACGCAAACATTCCATGCAGTACCATGTGTCCTCCTCACATGGTCTTCATATGTTTTCATGCAGGAGAAGCTGGCTCACAACAGAGGTCCCAGACCGAGAGTTGAGTGACCCACATTAGGGAGTGTGCCATTGTGCTGCCTGGTGAGGGCATGAACAGTACCTGTAGCGACGGTGAGGTTAGCGGTGAATCCCACGTGAGGATCCTGCACCACATCATCCCTCTCTCAACGCAGTTGTGAGTGCTCTCTCTCCTGCTTTTGACTCTGCTGATAAGCACTAATTATCTCTACTTTGGTTCACAGGGAGCTCTGCCAAACGACCGACACCCTCAGCCAGCCAGTCCCTCAGCTCCATCCAGGTCCTCACCACCAGCCAAGAGGACACCTCCTTCATTGAAGAGCTGGAAATAAGCAGCCTGGAAGACTCATCACAGCGCTTACCCACATCCTCCACCAACACAGAGACACAAACCATGGTGGGACCTAGATCTGGAGCAGGCTCGGGTTCACAATCTGGTGGTCGCCCCATGGACATGTGTCCACAGCAGGAGGAGTCAGGTTCAGCCGAGCTCTCCGGCACCCGGAGGACTGGTGGGCATGAGGCATCTTTGAGGTCCGAGTTAGGTGCTGAGCCTCTGGGTTTGGGTTTCCAACTCATCGTGGAGAGTAAGCAGAAGGTGGGGGATCATCACACAGAACTGTAGGAAGCCCTCAACTGGGTGGCACATGAGTCAGAGGAGTGCACCTGCCTGCTCTCTGATGAAGTGTTGCCCACATGTGCGCATATGGAGGCCTCCATGGGAAGGATGACACCCTGGTCCAGCAGAACACGGTGATGCATGCAAACCTGCACTCCATTGCAGTAGCCATGGGTGAGTTCCTGCAGTGGCAACGTGAGAGGGAAACGGGGTACCTCAACATTCCCCCAGGTACTTCTTCCCCTGAAGGAGTCAGATTGGGGCGCTTGGGCTCCCAAAGGGAGGAGGAGTGGCAGCTGGACACCCCTGGGTCCTCCACTCAGGAATCTCAGAGGCTGTCCTCTCCCTCCGAGTCTCCTTTTCCTGTGACCCCCTCAACCTCATCTTCTGTCATCACAGCGGGAGCAGTGGCCCACAGGAGGAGAGCCAAAGCAAGCTGTGACCCTCAAGGCCTCGGATCTCCAGAGGACGCATGCCAAAGTCATCAGAGGCAACAGGACCAACCATTGCACAGGCTGTCTCCACCCCTACTGTGGATGTCAGGGCAGCACCTAGAAGAAGTGGTAGGCCTAGAAAAGTTAAGAATTTCTGATCACAAGTGGTTGCATGGGTGAACACATTTTGTCACTTTATAATCTGAAAATATATTCACTTTCACTGAATAATGTGTAATGGTGCCTTTCAGCTTCTTTGACAGGCTTTGCTAGTCCTCCCACTGCACCCCGCCAACCAACCACGGCTAGCAGTTTAGCTGCACGCAGCCGGACCACAAGCGATTCTGGAGATGGAAGTGTGTGTGTCGGGCAGGACCTTTCAGAGCCTCATGCAAGCACTCTCCCTTGCATGCAGAGCCTTCATCCCGCTGTCCCGAGCATTTTCAATGCTGTCTGCTGGGGTTCCCTTTCAGTTGTCCATCTGAGCTGACCTGCATCTCCGCCCACCCACTGATCGCACTCCCATGGAGCACCTGTGCCCATCCAACACGAGGCTCCGCTCACTTTCGATTTTGAAAACCATGGTCGTGGTCAAGTATCTCGTCAGCACCCCTGTCCTTTCCCCTCCCCCAGTCACCCATGTCCTTTCCCCCATCACTGTTGAACCCCCTGACATCACCTTCCACCTCCCCATCGTCAGCTACCAGCCAGAACCCTTTACTTTCCAGGGTGTCCAGGTGAATGTGCACATTCCTGACCTTCCTGAGAATCCCACCCCCATCCATATTGACTTCCCCAACCTCCTCCTTCCCACCCACAGAGTCCATGTCTGCCTCCGAGTCCCCACCAATCACCCTTGCCGTCCCTTCTACTGCTGCAGACGCACCCTCACCCTCCCGCCCTACCGGCTCCCTCTGCCCTTCTCACACAGACCACTCCCCCTTACCGTGCCCACCCTCAGTTTGCTCCCCAGGAGGCAGTCCTTGACTCCACAGACCTCTCCCTTAAACATTCACGTGGACATCCCTCCCTTACTCCCTCCTCCACCCTTACTCCCTCCTCCACCCTTACTCCCTCCTCCCCCGGACACCTTCCCTTCTCCAAACTACCTCCCTTACACCTTCCTCCTCCCCTTACACCTATCTCCCCACTCACTGCATTCTCCCCTGTTGCACCTTCTTCCCCCTGTACTCCTTCCTCCCCCCTCCCAACCTAAACACCCCCTAACACCTTCGCCCTCTCCCCCCAACCTCACCACCCCGGACAGCTTCTTACCCCTCCCTCCCAACCTCACACCCCAGCCACTGCACCCCCAGATCCACCCCACAGTCTCTCCCAGTCACACCTAGACCTTCCTCTCCCACCCGCCCACTGGTATACCTCCCTCCCCAACTCACCGATGGAACCTTCTCTCCCTGCCCCATCACCGATTATCCATAACAGCCCATGGCCAAGACCGTGATGTTCCAAAGCAGACCCGAAGCATTAATGGAGACTTCCCACCTTCCGAGAGCTGCTTCATGGTAGAGCCATGTGCATGAGGATCCATCCAGCATGCAATGTACATTTTCCTCCAGGGTCTGGTAGCTGTAGGGCTCAAGCACCTTATCCTCCTCGGATGTCAGCGCTCTGGGCAAGGCCCCAATGGTAAGTCCCGACTTCGCACATCACACTGGTCCAGACATGCCCTGGGCCTGCGTGGTTTCCCGCCGGTGTAATGGTAAATCGGGCTTGGAGGGACAATTCCGGTCAGGCCTTACTTTGCATCCCATTACCAGAATGCAAATCGTGTTCATGCAGGCCTTCAGTAGGATCTGCGTTCAACCATGGCGGACACCATCGATGATCCCACTGTGCTTTCACGCCGGTCTGCCCCTCACACCGAATTGTCCCCCCAATCCAACATGATGCCCGCCACCAACGGGACCAGATGATTCTGCCCAATGACTTTAAGGCTTTTTTACATATCCTACTGTCACTATAGGGTTCATTGGTTTTATACAGTGTTTGGTGGGTCAGTGGGCATGGAAGTGCCACAATTTGGCATGGGGACATGAAGAGCCATGGGGGTGGGTGGGGGGCATAGCTTGGATTGGGGGGCATGAGGGGCCATAAGAAGGTGTGTGAGGGATTTGAGGTGGCCTAGGGAGTGTGCAGGGGTGAAGCAGTGTGAGGGATGAAGGCTGGAGACATCCCACAGCACTGAGGTAGGCCTTTAAACAGTCCGTCTCAGCACCCGACAGCCCCTGTGGCTGCCCCTATCCTTTCTCCCAGGCCGGCTGGCCCATCTCCAGCCTGCACCTGCCATCCTCCCACAGTGAAAATCCAGTCCTTGCAGGCACTTTCTCTCAAGGCAGACGGGCTGAGCCGGCAATTTTCCCAACTCCCACTATCCTCCTTGAGGATAAAAAATATTTATTGATATTGTACTGATGAAACACCTTGAGATACCTTATTATGCTAAGTGCACTGCATAAATGCAAGTTCTTGTTGTTGATCGACAATAAGTGGAGATTAAAGGCTGCAAAATGATTTAGATAAATTAAGCGAATAAACCTATCGATGGTAGATGGTGGAGTGCTGCGTAATGCCGAAGGACCAGGACTTAAGCCAGCATTATTCTTTACACAGATTCTCTGCTAAATAAAAGTAACAGAGCAAGAAATGGATGTGAGGGTTAGTCATTGAGTAGTAAAAATTCATTTGCAATGTGTGGTAGCCATAGGGAAAACAAATAGAGTTTTTTGAGTACCGCTAGGTCAATAAAATACAAAACTAGGTGTTTATATCAGCATCTGTATTTGGAGTACTGTGTCCAATTTTGGTCTCTGAACCTGGTAAGGCATGAAAGACTAATCGGAGGAGGCAGAGGAGGGAAGCAGGGATGATTTTTCCACTTAGGTCTCTTAGTTATAAGATAGAGTTAAGGTCATTTAGCTTGAAGTAGCTTATGCTCAGGCAGGATATGAATGAGTTTTGTTTAAATTATGAAGTAGGTTAGACAAAGGAGAGCCAATGGATGTTATCTACTTGACTTCCAGAATGCCTTTGACAAGGTGCCGCACAGGAGGCTGCTCAGTAAGATAAGGGCCCATGGTGTTAGAGGCAAGGTACTAGCATGGATAGAAGATTGGCTGTCTGGCAGGAGGCAGAGAGTGGGGATAAGGGCGTCCTTCTCAGGATGGCAGCCGGTGACTAGTGGAGTTCCGCAGGGGTCAGTGTTGGGACCACAACTTTTCACTTTATACATTAATGATCTAGATGAAGGAACTGAGGGCATCCTGGCTAAGTTTGCAGATGATACAAAGATAGGTGGAGGGACAGGTAGTATTGAGGAGGCGGGGAGGCTGCAGAAGGATTTGGACAGGTTAGGAGAATGAGCAAAGAAGTGGCAGATGAAATACAACGTGGGGAAGTGTGAGATCATGCACTTTGGTAGGAAGAATAGAGGCATAGACTATTTTCTAAATGGGGAGAGAATTCAGAAATCTGGAGTGCAAAGGGACTTGGGAGTCCTAGTCCAGGATTCTCTTAAGGTTAACTTGCAGGTTGAGTCGGTAGTTAGGAAGGCAAATACAATGTTGGCATTTATTTCGAGAGGACTAGAATATAAAAGCAGGGATGTGCTGCTGAGGATTTATAAGGCTCTGGTCAGACCACATTTAGAATATTGTGAGCAATTTTGGGCCCCGTATCTCAGGAAGGATGTGCTGGCCCTGGAGAGGGTCCAGAGGAGGTTCACGAGAATGATCCCAGGAATGAAAGGCTTAACATATGAGGAACGTTTGAGGACTCTGGGTCTATACTTGATGGAGTTTAGAAGGATGAGGGGGGATCTGATTGAAACTTACAGAATACTGAAAGGCCTGGATAGAGTGGACGTGGGAAAGATGTTTCCATTAGTAGGAGAGACTAGGACCTGAGGGCACAGCCTCAGAGTAAAGGGAAGACCTTTTAGAACAGAGATGAGGAGAAACTTCTTTAGCCAGAGAGTGGTGAATCTATGGAATTCATTGCCACAGAAGGCTGTGGAGGCCAGGTCATTGAGTGTATTTAAGACCGAGATAGATAGGTTCTTGATTGGTAAGGGGATCAAAGGTTACGGGGAGAAGGCGGGAGAATGGGGTTGAGAAACTTATCAGCCATGATTGAATGGCGGAGCAGACTCGATGGGCCGAATGGCCTCATTTCTGCTCCTATGTCTTATGGTCTTATGGTCTTATGAAAAATTGACTACTTGATTGGATAAGATAGTTAAAATGAATAGTGAAACCCCTCTCCTAATATTACTCAGTTCTGTTGAAGGGTCATGAGGACTCGAAGCGTCAATTCTTTTCTTCTCCGCCGATGCTGCCAGACCTGCTGAGTTTTTCCAGGTAATTCTGTTTTTGTAGTGAAAGAAGGTATGCTATAAAGTACATAAAAAGAGAATTGAGTTACATACCAGAAACTATTTTTCAGAAGGTTGTCGCCTTGTGGGCAGGGTACTAGTGAATGTCAGAAATATAGGTATATTATCCCATTGCTGGCTAACATTGTGACATATAATATTTGTGTTAAACAATTCACCAATGGTACGTGACATAGGAGTAGGGCATCCAGAATATCAAGATGTCTGGCACATTACAACCTTCTTGCAGCATCGTTTCTACCATGCTGAAAACAGATTTTCATTATATCGTTCATGAGAAACTGAGGCTTAGGCTGACAGCTGCTGGAAGACATTGGGCTCAATTTTAAGTGTGCAAATGGGTGGGTTGTGAATTGGTTAAAATCGGGCCCATTATCTGGATGTTGAGTATGAGATCACATGCTCTTAAGTCCAGTATTTTTTTTATTCATTTACAGGATGTGGACTAGCAAGGTCAGTGTCTATTGCTAGTCCCTAACTGCCATTGAGAAGGTGGTAATGAGGAAGTGCCTTCTTGAATACAACTGAGTGACTTGCGAAGCCAGTTCAGAGGGCAATTAAGGATCAGCCACATTGTTGCATGTCTGGAGTCATATGTAGGCAAATGTACATTTATTTGTGCTGCAACACGAGGGGCAACACTTGCTGCACTTGTGCAGATGCAGTTACAATGATAGGGGTTACAGCTTTGCATCTACTGCATGCTCTGCCCTCAAAGTGCGCCTGAAAATAAAGACCAGAATAGCAAAACTATGAGAGAGTAAGAGGGGGAAATGCTAAAGAGAAAGCAACAGCAATGCCAGGAACAATAACTGATTCCGTACGTGCCAAACCCAGGCATTTTCCAATGAATGTGTCAGCTACAGCATTTCATAATGGATCAAACCATATCTGCCAAAGAACTGTGCCCAAACTACCTTTTGCAAAGGTTTCTTGCTCAGTTAATTAAGTGCAATTTATTGGCCGGGATTTTCCGCTCCCGTTCACAGTGGGCACCATGGCACGTGGGAGCGGGAACTATCGCGAGGCGTTGTAAAGCTAGTTTGCGATTGCACACTGCATCCTTCAATGGCGGGCCGTGTTTCCCGCTACGAAAGGTCGGGAACGTTATTTCAATATATTTGCATCTTATTATAAGGACTCCTCACCGGGATCATCCTCCCACACCGGATCGTCAGAGTATGTTGGTTTGCAATTAGAACGATGTGTTTCCCAATGGTATATAAGTGATGTACATCTGGCGACCTGTACTGCACTCATTACTTCGAGGCTTGTTCACCTACCTTGCATCGTGCAGCGCTCCCGGTAATCAGTGCCAGGCTTTGCAGGCAGCACAACATCTTTCAGGGAGCTGTCACAGGCAAGTCTCTACCTACTAGACCAGCAGTAAGATCGGTGTGTCTTTAAATGGGCTACAGGGTTAGGGCTCCACTAGGGAAGGGGAGAAACTGGCCTGAGGCATTGGAAGGGGCTGCAGGGTTAGGGTTCCACTGGGGGTAAGAGTGGGGAAGGTTGCACTCAGACACATGACTGGAGGTATGGGGGATTGTGGGGGTTAGTGTCCTCAGCGCCAGGATGGGGAGACAATATGTTACATAATGACATAAGCCACTTGGGGCCACAATGGGAGGAGCGCTGAGTGAAGAAATGCTTCAGTTTGCATTGTTGAGCTTACAAAGATTGCCCTTGACCCAGTCCAAGGAGGAGGAGGGCATGACAGTCGAGTCTCAGTCATACCCAGCATGTTGTGCGCAGGGCGTTGTCATAACATCATGCGCCTCGGTCCATGGGGTTTCTGGCATCATACTGGGCTGCAAATGGCACAGTCAGTCAGGGGAGGCATCTGCAGCCTGCAGATGGGGAGAAGGTATTGTAGGGCTATCCAAATGTGTGGGGGGTGGGGGTGGTGTTATATGTTTAACTGTGCAAGTGGCCTCAAAATGCATAGGCATATCCATATCAAAATATTCAGGGGCTAACAAACAGGTATCCACAATCACGATGGGATCAAGGAATACAGGGGGAGGATTGAGAGGTCTTGGAGGGGGGGATGCCTGAACATTAAGCTGCTGCGGGACAATGGGAGGGGTTTCCACACACACAGGGAGGGTCCAAGCTGGTCTGACAGTGAGAGCTCAACGCCACCATCTTCCAACCTGCAGCGATGGTGCAGTAAAAAATTAAAATGAAGAGAAACTCTGCTGTTGAGGGCTCTGAGGGGAAATTAGAGGGTAGGTGCATGTAGTGGGGGGCCAATTAAAGGAGCACCCAACTGAACTGTGCATTCCCAAATGAGGAGAGAGGCACAGTTGAGACATGTTAGGAGCCTTTCAATGACAACGTAGGGAATCAGGAAAGTGGAGCAATGATGCACATTCATATGAGACTAATCCAGAAAAGTGGCTCTGATTGATCTCCTTGTATTAATGCCTCGTTCGCAGCATGGCAAATCTGCAGAGTGATAACACACTCCAGAGCAATTGGGCGACTTGACAAGCTTCAGATGCATGTTAGAATCGTGATGCTGGCAGGTTCATAGAAGTGAAGCCTCAGGCACCCCCTCAAATAATCTCATGTTCGTACTAAACATTTTCCCTCATGTTTATTCCAAAGAGTGTAGTAATAGAGTGCAGTGAATTAGGATCCCAGCGCCTGGGTTGAAAGCAGCACATCCAAGCACCTGGCCAAAGCAATGTCACAGCAGTCGGTCATATTGGAGACACAGGGGCCTGGATACGCCCCCTGCACTGGCCAGGATTTCAGGGGTGAATAGTTGCCAACACAGGAACAAAGCCCTTGAACCCACATTCACTGATGAGTCATTGAAAGAAATAGGATCTTTGGAGGCTAATGGTGACTCATGTCTGTCTCTCATTGATACCGCAGAGAGGAGACCATCAGGAAGGTGGAGCCTGGATTTATTGCTACTACACATTCACATACAGGCAGGAGAGTAGAAGGAGAAGATTGATGCCTAGTTCGCCAAAGGGAGGAGCAAAACCCTCAAGATCAAGGGGCAGCAAGGCCCCCTCCAGATGCAGAGGATGAGGCGCACAGATACGTTGTATGTGGGTGGCTTGCAAGACCAAGGGTGTACAGAACTCAAATGTCTTATCTACAGATGGGTGAGAGACAGGGATGTCCACATGTCCGGGGTCTGGTGACTCACATTTGCCACATTCTCCAGGAATTGGTGCTACGGGGACTAGGAGGGCATCCATTGCCAGTGGCTCTCAAAGTAATGGCCACACTCAACTTCTACGTCAGTGGTTCCTTCCAGGGCTCCACTGGGAACCTCTTTGGGATCTCTCAGGTATCCACGCACAAATGCATAAATGATGTAACAGGTGCTATTTTTGCTTAGGCCCACAATTAACTTTGTCAGAGATCAAGCAAGCCAGAACACCAGAGCACTGGGCTTTGGAGTGATTTCTGGATTCCCACAGGTGCAGGCTATCATTGACTGCACTCATTTGGCTAAAATACCTCCCTGGCAACAGGCACTCCAATACATAAACAGGAAATGCTACCACTCGCATTATGTACAGCTGGCCTAAGACCATAAGAAACTTATGATGCAGTTTTGCACCAGATACCCAGGAAGCGTCCACGACTCATGCATCTTAAGTAGATCACAGATCCTGATCATCTTCAAGGGACCACATGGACTCAGGACTGGCTCCTCTGTGACAAAGGGTACCCGCAAAGGATATGGCTGATGATATCCTTGCGACAGCCACAGCATTCAGCAGCGAGAAGGTACAACAAAGCTCATGGCATTACCCGAACATTGGTGGAGCACACCACAGGCATCTTAAAGATGCAATTCTGCAGTGATCTGGTGGGGCAGTCTGGTAAACTCCCCAGAGGGTCTCACAGATGACCGTGGCTTGCTGCAAACTGCACAACCTGGTGCTTCAAAGTGGGGAGATTGCCAGATGCAGACATGGAGGAGCTGCATTTCTCCTCCGATGAGGAGATCATCAAAGAGGATGAGGAAATTGAATTCAAGGAAGCCGAGGCTTAAAGGGAAGAGGCCATAGCACGGGCCAGATGAGGCAGGCGAGTGCGTGAGGCCCTCATAGCTATCAGATTCCACAAGGAGGATGACAAGTTGCAGTGAGTACCCTCTTGGACAAGGGCGCTCCATTATGGGCCACCATGAGCACCAGCATTGCCTCCCATTTCAACCATGCAGTTCAATATGAGAGTGAATATTTACACATCAGGCTCACATTGCCCTGATCCTCTGAAGGATGATGAAGCCTCGGGAACAAGTGTCCTTGCTGAGATGAGGTGCTAACTAGAGGAGGGAGTCCCGGCATCAGACCTCAAAAGGCGCTGCCTCTTCAAGCATCTCTACATCATCCCAGTTGCAACAGCAGCCTACATGAGCCAGGAGCTGTTCCACTGGGCACTGGCTGCCTACCTTCAATGTGACAAAGCTCCTCAAGGAGATCCATCACCAGCAATGGGACAACACATTCAGTGTAACCCTGACGGTGAAACTGATGGATGACACTTGGGGCAAAGCAGCCGAGGATGTTCCGCAGGTGTGCATCAAATCAAAGATGACAGTGTCACCTCTGTCTCACCTTCTTCTCTATCACATTAAAATCTGGCAATTTTAGTTAGGGATGCTGGCCTGCTTTTATCCTCACCTTACTGTGCATGTGGACCACCTGAGGATAATGATGTTCAACCACTTACATGTCAGACATTAAAATGCCTCCTCTTTAAGACACACATTGTGCCCTCATGACTAGACCTGGCCCTTGTGAACTGCAAAATTCTCAGACACCATAAAGTCCTCAAGGTCACAAGTCATTGCTGATAATGAGCACACTTCAGCTTCAGTACATCCTCACTCCGATCCCATTGCTCCCCTCAATATTAACAAAAGCTATGATGTGCGCTTCCAGAACATGCTCAAAGGCTCTATTGATCGCCAGAAATGACCATTTGCAATTAGCATCACTTGCCTCGACCAGTGTTTAGGCGATGGGACGGACAGCACTACATCCCAACATTGTGACAAGAGCTTTGTGGTCGCAATACAGACAATTGCAGGTTGAAAAATGTTCAAGGTTGTAGGTTCAAGTGCCAGGGCAATAATGTGGCTGAGAGGGGCAGAGCTTCGGCACCTTCGGGTGGCAAGGTGCTCCCACTTATTGGTGAGCTTAGCAGATGTACACTTGGAAAGTCGGAAACACGGTTGGCAGACAGGAGCACACACGAGCTCCAAGTATGGGCTCATAGCATGAAAACCCTGCCAGAAGACAGAGAGCACATGGAGTTGAATGATTTACGACCCTTCTCCATGAGTGAACACTTCTCTCCTTGTACACTACAGCTTCACCTTTCAGGAATGCAAACAAGATAGGAGAACAGCTCTGCCTCAACCTTACATAGCCAAGAATAAAGATGTCATGACCCTGCAAAAAATGAGGTTCCTTCCACAAGCACACTTAACGTTACAGCCGAGGCATCACTGATGTCTAAAATGATCTGGAAAAGGACCACACACTGTGGTGATATGGAAGCACACTACATTGACGAGAGGCCCATGATAGCGACTTCTGCGATAAGTGTGGGAAGGGACCATGGTTTCACACCTGACTGACAGCAACACAGCTCACCATAAAAAGGAGGCAGACACAAGAGGAGATGTGAAATGTGTGCAATTGTATTTACATTTGTGAACATTATATACATGTTGTGAACACCCATGCCACCGTTGTGCTCCAAAATATTCTTGATCTTCCTAACCTTACAGGTATGCCTGGGTGCTTCCCCGAAATCCATAGTGGAGGTGGAGGCAGCCTGCTGACTGCTATGCACTGCCTATGTTGACCTTGGCGGATGTCCTCTGGAGGTCTGAGGCATGGAGGGCCGCAGCCTGCTTTGGGTGGCCTGCTGCGGGGCAGGTGCACCTTCCTTGGCCTGTGGAGCTGGAGGTGATGGAGTCACAGGAAGAGGGGAATGGGATCGGCCATACAGCCCCAGGGTCACCTAGGTGGATGGCTCTGCAGCCCAGCTGCTGGTCCTCCTACCTATGGGTGTCCGAGGGCACCTGGCTGACTCCTTGAGGAGAAGAGGCAGCTGAAGTGAGATCAAGGTGCCTTGCGCCCCCTCTCGTGTAGCCACTGATGGATGCCACCAATGGCTACAGCGATGGGTGCTGTTCTTGCAGCAGTGCAGGATCCAAGGTCTCCATGACGGCCGCCATCCTATCAGTGTTGACTTCAGTGCGTTGGCATACCAACGCTTTCACCTGAGACTGAACGTGGATGGACTCTTCCATCATCTGTTGCAATCTGAGGAATGCAGTTGACGTCCCTTCCTGATGTTCCCATGATTGTCGCTGCAGCTCCACCAACTGATTTAAGACAGAGTCCTGAGGCTCATCATCTGACTTGGACTCAGCAGAATCCTGGCCTCCAGGAGTTCTCTGAATGCTTTCGACCTCGGATGTCTCTGCCTCTGCCTGCTGTGGACCAGATTGTGTGCTGCACTCTGCTCACCAGATTGTGGCCCCAAGGCTGCTCTAGAACTAGGTCCCAAGTTGTGTGTCTCTGTGCTGGTGGAGGATTGTGGGTGAGCACTGTGATGGGTTTTCAACGGTGCTGTCCTCAGGTTCCTCACCTGAGGTGTCATCGGGGCTCGAGCTAAGGGCCTGGCTGATTGACGGCCTTGGGCGCTTCGCAGAGTGCCTATGAAAGAAAATAAAGATAATGAGTGCATGGCAGGCAGCCTTAAAACAGAACAATGCCCTCACAGTATCGTTTTCTGAGGGAATGGTCTGGTGCAAAATCCTCATGTGAGTGTTTGCTGCTGACCTCACCATCGGCGCTGGCACAGTCCACATCCTCCCCGGCCAGCTCAATGACTGTTCTGAAAGCCAGTGGGGACCTTGACTTCCTGCATTCCACCTCCCGGTCTGGGACCTCTCCCTGCAATTGTGTGCAAGCTTGTCCTGCATAAAGACAGATGGGGAGTGTGACCAACATGCATAAGGATGCCTGGCATGTGTGGGTAGTGAGTGGAGCCATGGACAGGATAAGGCTGCAAGCTCCAGAGGAGATGAACCCAGCTGGAGATGTGAAGGCCTGTGTGAGAGTGAGTAGTGATGTTCCTTGAGCTGGCAGCGTGTGAGATCCCTGTGAACGTGTGATGGGCCTGTGAGTATGTGAACTGAGAGTGATGACATGGTTGACATACCCTGGCAGAACGGATGAGATCATTCATCCTCTTTCTGCATTGGATGGCTGACCTCCTCTGTGCAGCCTTAGCACTGACCACCGCTGCCACAGCATCCCAAGCTGGGGTGGTAAGGCTGTTGGACTTCCTCCAGCCATCACATGATTAGAGGACATTGCAGCAGGCTTCTACAGTGCTCAGCAGGCATTCCACTGAGGAAACTTAAACTTAGGGGCTACCGTCTTCTTCCCTTTTGGGGTCATCTCTCTCATCTGTGGTCGTAACAAAGCTCTGTATGGGTGCCATTTAAATATGGTGCCCAGAGTGAGGAAGCAGTGAACTCACGGTGGGGCAAGCGAATCAGAGGCCGTCTACCTGTGATCCGGCGCATTTCCTGTGCGTGCGTAATTAATGCAGCTGGAAGCGACAATACAGCGCAAAAACCCACCATTGTAGCCGGCGGGAAGAATGCCATTTTTCACGCCCGCTGCCGCAGTTAGTGCAATTAGGGACAATCCCATCCATTATCTTCTTAAATAAAATATTAAAATAAAATATTATCCATCACCCAACATGAACCTTGAGACAATGACACTGGGGTTACAAGTCCCATTAAGTACCATATGGGCTAATCTGGCTGTGCAGGAACTTGTTCCGTAGAGACTTGACAGCTCAACAACTCGCTGCCCGAAATGTTTCAAACTTTTGCCTCCCTGCTGGCCTGAGCAAGAAACGTTTGTACAAGGTAGTTTTGGCACAGTTCTTTGTGGCGTTCAGAGTTTTAAATGCAACTTGTTAAAACTTCACCAATGCTCCTGCTGCCCCATGAATGGAAAGATATCAGGAACAGTTGCAAATGCATATGGGCTGAGTGCACATGTGCAACTGTTGTTGGTGCCTTTCTGGTTGGTGGCAGGAGTTAGTGGTAGGTAAGGACAGGACATTTCCTTCTCTAAGGAACATTAATGAACCAGATGGGGTTTTACAAGAATCCAGTCATTTCATGGTCACCATTACTGATACAAGTCTTTTATTCCAGATTTATTTAATTAACTGAATTTTTTAATTCGCCACATGCTGTGCTTAGATTTGAACTTATGGCCAGGATTTCCCGATTGGCAAGCCATAAAATGACGCACGGTGATGTTGGGCGGAACTCCCGACGTCACCCCGCCTCATTTCAATTTTCAGGTGGGCGGGGGCTCGGCTGAATCAGCTGTGCGCCCACCAACCTGTCAATGGCCAATTGAGGCCATTGACAAAGTACTTAACATTATTAATGGACCTGCCCGTCCAACCTTAAGGTTGGCGGGCAGGCCGGGAGCCCTGGCGGGCTTAAGAGAAAGCATGAAACCTCATCCACGGGCGGGATGAGGTTTCATGTCGGTTTTTAAATTTTTAATAAAAGTGTAACTAAAAGTGACGGACATGTCCCAACTCATGTGACAGTGTCACATGAGGAGACATGTCAGGGAAATTTTTTTTTTCTATTTTTAACATTTTTTAATGTGGAGCCGATCTACCTGAGGGAGCATTTAGCGCGAAAGAGCACACTCTCGGCTCAGGGAATCCACCCCATCCCCACCTGCACAGGGAGCAGATAGAGCTTCCTGGTGGACGTCACACTGGGTGGGCCTTAATTAGCCCTCCTACATAAAATGATGGCGTGCCCCTTATCGGAGGCGCACCTCCACGCACCCGCTCCTGAACCTACCCCCTGACGGGGGGAACATTCTGCCCTATGTTTTTGGACCATTAGGCTGCATCTCTGGGTTACTAATCTAGTAACACAACCACAGTGCTCCTACATCCCCATGATAGCTGCTATGATGGAGTTGCAGAGAGGCAAGCAGTTGCTATTGAAGCTCCAGACCTGTAATTCATGGAAACATTTCCAAACGTGATATTCATGCATTCATACTGTGGTCAGGAACATGATAGTAATGGATTTGTATTTTTGTGGTTATTTATGTTGTTCAGCCTGTTATACATAAGAATCCCTGGGACCCAACAAGGTCACAAACCATAGGACCATAGAACCACAGTTCATGGAATCACCAAATCATAACTTACAGCACGGAAAGAAGCCATTCGGGCATTGTGCCCTTGCCAGCTAACAAGTAGCCATCTGGTCTAATCCCACTTTCCAATTCTTGGTCCATAGCCTTCTAGGTTACATCTATTCAAGTGCATTTCCAAGTACTTTTTATGAAGGTTTTTGCTTCTATCACCCTTTCTGGCAATGGGTTCCAGATTTCCACTAACCTCTGGACAAACCCACTTTAAACTTCCTACATCTTACCTAAGTATATGCCCTCTGGTTATGGTCCCCTCAACCAAGGGGAATAGAGCCTTCTTCTCCACTCTATCTCAACCCTTCATAATTTTATACAATTCAATTAGGTCTCCTCTCAGCCTCTTCTGTTCCAAAGAAAGCCCTAGCCTGTCCAACCTTTGCTCATAATTAAAATTCTCCAGTTCAGGCAACATTTTCATAAATCTCCTTTGTACCCTCTCTAGTGCAATCACAGCTTTCCTATAGTGTGGTGACCGAAACCACATCCAGCACTCCAGCTGTGGCCTATCTAGTGTTTTTTTTTTCAGTTCCAGCATAATCTTCCTGCTTTTATATTTATTGGTCATGATTTACCGTACCCAATGGCGCTGAGCATGTTCAGTGATATGAGTAGACGATATGGCACAATCGGTTTCACAACGGCATGAAACCAGTTGGCAATCATCCGCTCAGCTCGCTGATGGTGGGCCGCGTTCTCCGCCATCGGACATCGGGAACCTCATTGCAATACATCAGCATATCATTATTCAGCCTGCTGGAATCGTCCCCTCCTCCGCTGGATTGTCCGCCCACGTTGGCGGGAAAGCATATTGGTGTAGAACACAGCTTGACAACTGTGACGTGTAGAAGTCGGGACTTACCTGCTAGGGCATTGCTTACATCGCAGACATCCAAGGAGCAGAAGATGCTGGAGCCCTACACCAACGGAACACTGGAGGAACGTCCATGGCATGCTGGGTGGATTCTCATGGACATGGCTGTCCTGCGAAGCAGCGCATGGATGTTGGAAAGTCACCGTTGATGCTCACAATGGATGATGGTCAAGGGGGTGGAAGAGGAAGGGTTAGGATCGGCTGGGAGAGGAAGAGATGTCAGGGAGAGTGAGGTTGGGAGGAAGGGAGTGAAGGTGTCAGGATGGGGTGAGGTTGGGAGGGGGGAATGAAGGTGTCAGGGGAGAGGTTGGGGAAGGAGAATGGAGGGAGGAGGTGCAAACGAGGGAGAAGATGGCAACTGAGGAAGTAGGTGTAAGGGGGGTGGAAGGTGCAAGGGAAGGAGTGTGGAGAGGGAAGGGTGTCCAGGGGGAAGAAGGAGTGCGGAGAAGGGAGGGTGCCTGGGAGGAGGAAGGACTGCAGAGAGGGGAGGATGTCCAGAGGGAGGAAGAGGTGCAGAGAGGGGAGGATGTCCATAGGGAGGAAGGGGTGCGGAGACGGGAGGGTGTCCGGGAGGAGGAAGAGGTGCAGAGAGGGGAGGGTGTTCAGGGGGAGGAAGGATGAGGAGAGGTGAGGGTGCCTGGTGGGGAGAGTGAAGGGGTGCAAAGAAGGGAGGGTGTCCTGAGGGGAAGAGGTGCAGATAGAGGAGGGAGTCCAGGGGGAGGAACAGGTGTGGTGAGGGGAGGGAGTAAGGGTGGAGGAAGAATTAAGAGTAGAGGAAGGAGTCAGGAAGGGAGTAGGAGTAAGGCTGGAAGAAGAATTGAGGCTGGAGGAAGTGAACGTGCATGGGATAGGTCAGATAGGTCCATGTCTGCCTCCTGGGGAGCGAAATGAAGGTGGGCGTGGTATGGAGGAAGGGCAAAAATGACCAAGGGCAGAGTGAGGCAGTAGGATGTGAGGGTGAGGGTTCGACGGTAGCAATAGAAAGGAGGGGGAGGGTGGTTGGTGAGGACCTGGAGGCAGATACGGACCTGGGGATGGGAAAGAGGAGGTTGGGGAGGCGATTGTGGAGGGGGGTGGGATTTTCAGGAAGGAAGGGAACGTGCATATTTACCTGGACATCCCCAAAGGAAAAGGGCTGGGGCTGGTAGGTAACGGAGGGGAGGTGGAATGTGATGCTGGGGTGGTCAAATGTGATGGGAGAAAGGAGAAAGGTGACGGGGGGAGGGTAAAGGATAAGGGAGCGAAAATAAAACCAAATTAACACCATGCTGTCAAAGTCGGAAGTGAAATGAGAGTCGTGGTGGGTGAGATCAGTTGCTGCAGGGAGTGTGATCAGTGGGTGGGTGGAGATGCAGGTCAGCTCAGATGGACAACTGAAAGCAAACCCCAGCAGGCAGCATTCAAAATGCTCTGGACATTGTGATTAGTGTGAAACGTGAAGGATCTGTGTGTGTGGGAGAGTGCTTGCACGAGGCTCTGAAAGGCCTGCCAAGCACACAATTTTCCCTCCAGAATCATTCGTGGACCAGCTGCTCCCTCTGCAGTGACAGGTCTTCCAGGCTGCTTATTTCCACCTCTTCAATGGAGGAGGCGTCCTCTTGGCTGGAGTTGGGGGCGTGGATGGAGCTGAGGGAATTGCTGGCTGGGGGTGTCAGTCCCTTGGGAGAGCCCCCTGTGAACCAACGTAGAGGTAATTAGTGCGTGGCAGCAGAGTCAAAAGTAGGAGAGAGAGCACTCACAGTTGTGTTGAGAGAAAGGTGATGTGCAGGATCTGCAGGTGGGTGTTCGCGTCCGACCTCACCCATCACCGCTGGCAGGGCCCACATCCTCACTGGTCACGCTCCTCAAAGTGACTGAGGAGCTTAATGTGGGCCACTCCACGCCTGGTCTGGGACCTCTCCCTGCTGATGCGAACAGGCTTTTCCTGGATGAAAACAGATGGAGAGAGTGTGAGCAGGACACATGGCGCTGTGTGGGATGTTTGTGTGGTGAGCGGAGCCATGGGCGGGATGAGGACGCGAGCTCCAGAGAATATGGGCCTGATGGAGATGTGAGGGTGTGTGTGAGAGTTACTAGTGTTGTCCCTTGAGCTGTGCGATCCCTGTGGATGTGTGATGGATTTGTGAGTGTGTGAGTTGAGAATGATGAGAAGAGTGAGTTACCCTGGCGGAATGGATGAGACCATTCATCCTGTAGTAGCACTGGGTGGCTGTCCTCTTTTGCAGGGCATTGGCGCTGACCATTGCTGTCACCGCCTCCCAAGCCTGGTTGATCACACTACTGTCCACCTTGCGGCCAGAGTTGGCATAGAGGACACCACGGCTTCCAAAAGACGTTCCAGTGATACGTCGCTAAACCTGGGAGCTGCAATCTTCTTATCTTTTGTTGATGTCTTCCCTGCAGTAGTCGTGGCCTGGAAGCAGTGAGATGTGTGTGCGCGGCTGGACTTTAAATATGGCGCCTGGCTTGATAAAGCAGCGAGGTAATGGCAGGTGGGCCAGCAAAGAAAGCCCGCTCACCAGGGAAATGGCATGTTTCCTGGGAATGCATAAATAATGTGGCAGGGTTTGGGATGACACAGCGTGAAAACCCATCATTGTGGCCAGTGGGTAAAACATCATTTTACCCACCTTCGACCGCACTTAGTGCAAATCTGGGATGATTCTCCCAATCTCTTGGCTAATAAAAGCAGGCATCCCATATGCCTTCTTGACCCCTTATCCATCTGTCCAGCTACCTTCTGGGATCTGTGTACATGCATTCCAGGATCCCTCTGTTCTTCTACACTTCTCAATATCCTATTGTTTATTGGTATTCCCTTGCCTTGTTAGCCTTCCCCAAATGCACACTTCTCCAGTTTGAATACTAATTGCCACTATGGTCACTGTTTTGCCCACCTGACTATTTCATTGATTTCTTCCTGCAGTCAACAGCTTTCTTCTTCAGTATCAACCTCATGCCAATTTTTGTATCGGCTGCAAACTTCTTAATCATGCCTCCTATGTTCAAATCCAAATCATTGATATATACCATAAAAAGCAAAGGGCCTAGTACTGAGCCCTGCAGAACCCCACTGGAAACAGCCTTTCAACCACAAAATCATCTATCGACTATAAGCCTTTGCTTCTTGCCTCTAAGTTAATTTTGGATTCAACTTGCCACTTCGCATTGGATTCCATGGGCTTTTACTTTTGTGACTAGACAGCTACTTGGGACCTAATCAAAAGCCTTGCTAAAATCTATATAAATTACATCAAGTGCCACTACCCTCATCACCATCCTTGTTATCTCCTCAAAAAATTGAACCATTAGTCAGACACGACCTTCCCTTAACAAATCTGTGCTATCTTTGATTATTCCTTGTCTTTCTGAATGAAGATTTACCCTGCCCCTCAGAATTTTTTCCAATAACTTCCCCACCACTGAAGTTAGGCTGACTGGTCTGTAATTATTTGGTCCATCACTCTCTCAATTTTTAAACAATGGTGCAGTGTTAGCTATCCTCCAGTCCTCTGGCATCACACCTGTAGCCAGAGAGGATTAGGAAAAGATGGTCAGTTGCTTAATAAGTTACCATGGTTTATCCATCTTGGAGGAGCTAAATGGGCTGCCTTTGAGACTGAGATTGAGGTACCTCCAAAATGCCTAACGATGAAAAATTAGTCCTCCATAACAGACCTTGTAATCCAACACCTGAACCAGCAAGTATGCAGTCTTTCAGGGCACTTAACAATTTATTGCTGGTGAAAACTGCAAGCATAGACTTACTGGGGCTGGGGTGCATTAGTTAAATTCACTTATGATACATCATGGGTAACCATAATCTCCTGGAATTTGTTTAATTGCCGAATGGAATCTGAAGGAACCTGCATAGACTTTTCCTGGAATGGTCAATAGTTTCTGTTTTGGCCTTCTTTGGTCATCACAATTACTACCAGTGGGGAGAGTGCTAGACAAGGTCGCACTGCTTATTGAATTGGGTGAGCCGTGATAAAGCTGACAATCTTTTCTCATCCTTTTTTTTCATATAGTCATATTTAATCATAGTGGGCAGCACAGCTAAACCAAATCCAACACCCACTGTTCAGAAAAGGTAACTGAATAAAAATAAGGAAGCCTCATTGATTTTTCCCTCCTAAACTACGTATACAGAATTGCTGTGCCCTGGTTTACAAGCTTTAAATCAGCCTGGCCTGAACACGGAAGCTGCTGTTCAGTATCACGTTATGTTGTTTATTTACTCACAAAGGAGTCCCATGTTAATGTTTTAATTGCAAAATTTAAGAGGCTGAGTTTCATTCCAATGTTTCTAGTAAATGCTTAGTTTTTACATACATATAAATGTGATACAACAACGTGGTTGCCTCTCAACTGCCCTCTGAAATGGGCTAGCAAGCCACTCAGTTGTTTCAAATCACTATGAAGTGTAAAAGGAATGAAACCGGATGAACCACCTGGCATCAACCTAGGCACTGGAGACGACAACAGCACTCCTAGCCCTGTTAACCCTGTCAAGTTCTCCTCACTAACAGCTGGGGGCTTGTGCCAAAATTGGGAGAGCTGCCCCACAGACTAGTTAAGCAACAGCCTGATGTGGTCATACTCACGGAATCACATCTTACAATGTCCCAGAAACTAACATCACCATCCCTGGGTATGTCCTGTTCCACCAACAGGATAGACCCACCAGAGGTGGCGGCAAGGTGATTTACAGTCAGGAGAGAGTTGCACTACGAGTCCTCAACATTGACTCCAGATCATATGAACTCTCATGGCATCAGGTCAAACATGGGCAAAGAAACCTCCTGCTGATTACCATGTGCTGCACCACCCCCACCCCCCTTCCCCGGCCACCTCAGCTGATGAAATCAGTAACCCACCTTATTGAACACCAATTGAAAGAAACATTGAGAGTGGCAAGTGCACAGAGTGGGGGACTATAATGTCCATCACCGAGAGTGACTTGGTAGCATCGCTACTGACCAAGCTGGCCGAGTCCTAAAGTATATAGCTGCTAAACTGAGTCTGCGGCAGGTGATGAGGGAGTCAACAAGAGAGAAAAAGCTACTTGACCTCGCCCTCACCCATCTAGCTGTGACAGATGCATCTATCCATGATAGTGTCGGTAGGAGTGACCACCACACAGTCCTTGTGGAGATGAAGTCCCACCTTCGCATTCAGGATACCCTCCATCGTGTAGTGTGGCACTACTACTGTGCTAGATGGGATTTCAAACAGACCTAGCAGATCAAAACTGGGCATCCATGAGGCACTATGGGCCATCAGCAGCAGCAGAATTGCATTCGACGTAATGGCCCAGCATATCTCCCACTCTACCATTACCATCAAGCTGGGGGAATCAACACAGGTTCAATGAAGAGTGCGGGAGGGCATGCCAGGAGCAGCACCAGGCATACCTAAAAATGAGGTGTCAATCTGGTGAAGCCACAACACACAACTACCTGTGTGCCAAACAGCAGAATCAACGTGCGATAGACAAAGCTAAGTGATCCCACAACCAATGGATCAACTAACTGCTCTGCAGTTCCTGCCAGTCTTGAATGGTGGTGTACAATTAAGCAACTAACTGGAGGAGGAGGCTCCACAAAAATTCCCATCCTCAGTGATGGGGGAGCCCAGTATATCAGTGCAAAAGACAAGACAGAAGCATTTGCAAAGATATTCAGCCAGAAGTGCTGAGTGAGTGATCCATCTCAACCTCCTCCAGAGGTCCCCAGCATCACAGATGCCAGTCTTCAGCCAATTCGATTTACTCCACATGATATCAAGAAGCAGCTGAAGGCACCGGATACTGCAGACACTATGGGCAGAATTTTACCGTTGGCGAGCAGGGAGTGGGGCCCACTCACCGACGCATAAAATGACGCGGGATGACATTGGGCGGAACCCCCGACGTCACCCTGCTCCATTTAAATTTTCAGGAAGGCGGGGGCGCAGCAAAATCAGCTGTGCGCCCGCCGACCTGTCAATGGCCATTTGAGGCCATTGACAGGATCAATTATGCAATTAAAGGACCTGCCCGTCCAACCTTAAGGTTGCCGGGCAGGCCAGGAACCTCGGCAACAACTAGAAAAAACATGAAACCTCATCCAGCGGCGGGATGAGGTTTCATGTAGGGTTTTAAAAATTGTAATAAAGTTGTTATGGAAATTATGAACATGTCCCAACTCATAAGACATTGTCACATGAGGGGACATGTAAGGGATTTTTCTTTTCTCTATTTTTAATATTTTTAAAAGTCAAGGCGATCTCTCTGAGGCAGAACATAGCCTCAGGGAGATGAGTCCGCTCTTTCCTGCGCATGCACAAAAGAGCGCACTCTCGATTTTAGGGATCCCCCCCGCCCGTACAGGGAGTGCATAGAGCTTCCCGGCGGACGTCACGCTGGGCGGACCTTAATTGGCCCGCCCACATACATTGGCAGTGCGGCACCAATCACTAGCGGCAATCAGCTTCGCGCCCGCCCGCGATTGGGTCAGGCCCGCCCGCCCGACAAATGGAAAATTCTGCCCTATGGGTCCTGACAACATTCTGCCTATAGCACTGAAGACT
Source organism: Cetorhinus maximus (assembly GCF_964194155.1). Lineage (NCBI taxonomy): Eukaryota > Metazoa > Chordata > Chondrichthyes > Lamniformes > Cetorhinidae > Cetorhinus > Cetorhinus maximus. The sequence continues at coordinate 62,051,720 of NC_135896.1, read as the reverse complement.
TGTGCTCCCAAACTAGCTGCGCCCCTAGCTAAGCTGTTCCACTAGAGTTACAATAGTGGCATCCACCCGACAATGTGGAAGATTGCCCAGGCATGTCCTGTTCACAAAAGTAGGACAAATCCAACCCAGTCAATTACCGCCCCATCAGCTCTGAAGAAGGGTCAAATAGACTTGAAACATTAACTCTGTTTCTCTCTCCACCGATGCTTAGACCTGCTGAGTTTTTCCACCATTTTCTGTTTTTATTCCTGTCAACCATCTACAAGACACAAGTCTGGAGGGTGATGTAATACTCTCCACTTGCCTGGATGAGTGCAGCTCCAACAACACTCAAGAAGCTCCAGCACAAACCAACCCACTTGATTGGCACCCCCTCCACCACCTTCAACATTCACTCCCCCCACCACTAAAAGATGCACTGCAGCAATTCACCAAGGCTCCTTCAACAGCACTTTCCAAACCCGCAACTTCAACTATCTCGAAGGACAAGGGCAGTAAACACATGGGAACACCAGCACCTGGAAGTTTCCCTCCGAGTCACTCACCATCCTGACCTGGAAATATATTGTTGTTTCTTCACTGTCACTGGGTCAATATCCTGGAACTCCCTCCCTAACAGCACTGTGGGTGTACCACATGGACTACAGAGGTTCAAGAAGGCAGCTCACCATCACCTTCTCAAGAGCAGTTAGGGATTGGCGGTAAATGCTGGCCTGGCCAGCAATGCCTACATCTCATGAATGAATAAAAAATGAACTTGGCTACCCATGCTGTTGAATTCTGTTTTAACGACACCATGTATACCCAAATATGTGGTCTTGCCATGGGATCCCCCCTAGGTCCAGCTCTCACAAACATTTTTGTTGGGCTCCATGAAAAACATGTCTTTGATGGATTGACACCTAGCCTCCTACCCCTTGCATATTTCTGATATGTGGATGATACACTTGCTTTATTTAAATCTGCAGCTGCATATAATAATTTCCTTACCTGTATTAATGGGCTCCATCCTGCACTCAAAGTCACCTTTGAAATGGAACAGTCAGATGAACTCCCTTTCCGTTGAGAAATCTGCCAATTGATTCTCTACCACGGCCTACCACATGCCTACCTTCGCTGGTCAATATATGCGTCAGGATTCTTACAGTTCCATGTGCTATATGATTGGCCTATTGACAAACTCTTAAAATAAGGCCTGAGGCATTTGCTCACTATGCAAGCTCAATGCTGAAATAGGGTGCATCAAAGGCATCCTGCAGGATAATGGCTACCCTGGTCAGATCATTTAGCACTGTATTAATGGTATTTCTTGTGTCTAGCCCTCTCTCCGTTCAGAACCTGAGTGGTCTGGTCAGAAAGGCCAGGGAGGGGTAAAAGTGTAAGAAAAACCCTTTTTTTTTTATACAGCTTCGTCATCTATGTTCAGACTGGAGCTTTCTGACTATTGTTTTTGGTCAACTGCCAGAAGGTACCGAAGGCAGTGGCTATTCCTGCTGCTGCATGCCTCTGAGGCTTGCTGGAGCAGATGTAATTCCATCTCCATTTCTAAGTGTAAGGCCCTGCCAGACTGTTCTGGGTCACATTTAGAACAACCATCTAAACTAAAAAATACAGGTGAGCTCAGGTCATTGCCCATGGAACACACATCTACACGGATTCAGCTTTCCACTCAGGCATAGGGGGAACAGGAAAATTAGCCTTTAAAATTCCTCCTTGGTAAAAAGCTACAGCTAGAATTTTTACATTTTTCCTGATCTCCCACTGCAATTTAAATAGAAAATTGGCAGAGTCCTGCAGAAATAGTGTAAGTGGATGTTTATGCCAGTTTGCTTTTAGCTACAGTCGATGATCAGGACAATCCCCATGGGAATTCCAGGAACAAGTGATTAGAGCTCTGATATTATGTTTGGGATGTCAGCAAATGAATGCTTAATATGCTCATCTGAAATTCTGCCCCCTGCTACTTTAGTGGAGGCATTGATGCATTTAAAATACAAACTACTCCACTTAATTCATGGAGAAGATGAATTTCAAACTAATATTCCACAATGTAATTTCATGGCATATATTTTTTGTGTTTACATGGTTAAAATAATTTAGGGAGAGGGATGGTGTAGTGGTATTGTTGCTGGACTAGTAATGCAGAGACCCAGGGTAATGCTCTGTGGACATGGGTTTGAATCCTGCCAAGGCAGATGGTGGAATTTGAATTCGATAAAAATCTGGAATTAAAAGTCTAATGATGACGCTGAACCATTGTCGATTGTTATAAAAATCTATCTGGTTCACTAATGCCCTTTAGGGAAAGAAATCTGCTGTCCTTACCTGGCCTGGCCTACATGTGATTCCAGACCCACAGCAATGTGGTGGACTCTTAAATGCCCCTGAACAAGGGCAATAGGGATGGGCAATAAATGCTGGCCCAGCTAGCGAAGCCCACACCCTGTGAATGAATAAAAAAAAATCTTGCACTTATCATTAGGATTGTAATGAGCCACTAGCATTGCTCATATGAAACAATCATATTTTTTGAACTGCCATCATAGTTCCCTAGCCCCTTTCTGTCCTTTCCTATTCAGTTCAATTATTGGCATTTGGCTTGGCCTCTGCTACCACTTTGTCTGCTCCCACTGATTGTTTGGTAGCCTTTTATCACTCCTCCAGCCCCAAGCTGTGCTCACTTCCTCCCACTTAGAACCACCTTGAATGCTCCAACTCCCACCTTCTGGTCCCAGGCCCTGACCTATCTCTAATCTCTGATTTGGCACATAGAACACCATAGCAGGAGACTTTCTGATTAAAAAGCTTGGATCTCGCATTTGGATCAGTATCCACATCAGTTTTGCCATTTATTTTATTTTTGCCACTTCATTAAGAGGGATTAAAAAAAAGACATGAAGACATTTTTGTTTTTTTTATTTTACCTAAAGATAACTTTATATATTTGTTTCAATATAGCAACCATCCACATTTGCTTATGCAAGTGAAATGATTCGAACGCAGGGTTTTGGACTACAGGGCCTGAACAAAGGACTGACAGCAACATTAGGGCGTCATGGTGTATTTAACATGATCTACTTTGGATTTTACTTCAATGTGAAAAATATGATCCCTGTGAATGAGGTAATGATTTGATCCAAATTGATAGCTATTGTTGGATAGTGAAAGAAAAATCCGAAACTAAGAATTGGTAGTGTATATATAAGCAATAGATTTTCATGTTCCTTTCACTCTAGTACAACTCACTTCCTCATGCAAATCTTTTATTCAAATTAAGGCAATACATCTGTTACAATGTCCCAATTATACTGGCCTTCAGGAAGAACATATCATTTGACCATCTGTCGTAGCTTTTCTGCACCAATCATTCAGTTTTCTAATTTTCCAAGATGCTGCCATAACTAACATTACATTGAAATACAATGATTTGCAATTTAAATTATTACACACCATCATATTTCATTGTCCATAAAAATGTGGTGGATTACAGGCCGGCATAAATAATTATGAACAATAAACAGAAAAAAATGGTGATTTCAATATATCAGCATAAAACAGCACTGAAGTGCCTACGTTCTAAGAGTGCAAATATAACACTGCATGCAGCAAAAGTCTGAAACTAGCAGTATTTTGAAGTAGCAATGTACTGTAAAAATCCTTTAGGTCAATTAAATTAGTTGCTGCTGGTTTCCAAAAATACAAGAGACTTCAGTCACTGCTATAATTGAACTAATGTGGATTGTTAATAACAGGAAACTTCTACTTCTTGATAGACTGGATAACTTAAACATGAAAGCAAATCTGAAGAGAAAAGCATGCAGGAAAGAGAACAAAAACACAGGACACTGGGATCAAAATTTTTTTAACATATGGAGATCTCATATACAAATCAGTATTTTGGTAGATTTCATGGTGGAAGTTGCTGTCATTTGTAAAGTATTCTGGTCAATTAGCTAATATAGTTGCTTGGATTTCTTATGTTTTGATACAGTAATACTAAGTACATTGTAAGGCCTAATTATACAAATCATCCCCATATGCCTAGCCAGTCTTTTTTAGAAACTTTGTTTATAAATCCTGTGTGAGGAAATGTGTGTTTCAGCAATTTAGAACATGTGTAAAAACACAGGCAATATGATTGTCAAGAAAGTCAGCTTGAGTATGGGAAATCTTAATGTGTTTAGGTAGAATAACAAAACAGAGTGCTGTGTAGATTTTTGATTAATTATAATTTTTTTCCCCTTAAACAATTTTATGTTTATATTTTCTTTTAGGACCCAGCAATGGAGTTCTTGAGGAAACTTGGAATTGGATTATTGTCGGGAACGATTGCTTCTTGTGTTAACATACCTTTCGATGTAGCAAAGAGCAGGATCCAAGGACCACAGCCTAAGCCAGGAGTGATTAAATACAGGACATGTTTCAGCACTATCAAGACTATCTATCGGGAGGAAGGGTAAGAGTTCTTTTTAGTTTAAAAGTTGAATCATCTTAGCATTGTCACTTTCAGTAAGGTTTCATGCAATTACTACCTAGTAAAACATATGGCCCTGAAAATATCTTCCATAACTTCAGCTGGAGTGAACCAGAAAGGCTGGAAACTTGGCCTTTATTCCATTTCTTTTTTGTTTTAAAAGCTGTCCACCTATCAAAGTAGTCAAGGGAGTGACAAATAACAATTTAGGATGAGGAATGACATCCCCCTCCACCTGAAGCAGCCTCTGTTTGACCAGATTTTCTGGCCTGTTTAGTGAACAGGTGCCTAAGACCTGCCCTAAGTGGTGTAGGCACTCACCTTCAGCACACAAATTAGGGAACTCCCCCATACCCCGAGAGCTCTATGGAGACACTGGTGGAATTCCTGAGATTCACATCCTGGGACTTGCACTGTGATGTGCCCTCTTGCAGGTTCTCAAAATCTATATAATTTATTGTTCCTTAGCTGAAGAAAATAAAATGATTTTAAGAAAATCCATACTAAATTCCTGGAAAATACAATTATTTTCAGATTTTCAAATTACTCACGTTTTCCCCTGAAATGTATTTAATGTGTGAAAATCCTGGTACAGTTTAGCTATTGAATGTAAAATTGGTTTGGAATTATGTAAAAGAAACTTTGAAAAATACCCTGAATTACAACTTTCACTATCATATTTTCAGCTGTGTTATATTATTTATGTATTTACAAATTATACTAACTTTTCAGAGCATGATAAAAGCAGAACTAAATGCAAAGTGCTGTCACAACTTCAAAAGGGGGGAAAGGATGAGCTGAAGAATATGTTCATTGATTACTTAGCATAATTTCTCACTGGACGTTGGAGCATTTTGTTAGCTACAATAACAAATATATGAATTTTCCATTCGATAGATTCTTCGCATTGTACAAAGGCTTGGTACCTAAGATCATGCGACTAGGACCAGGTAACCTCAATTGTAATGTTTATATATACTCTAACCAGAAATGTTAGCAGTAAAGACCTATGACTGTTTTCAATATTTTGTACTTTTCAAATCCTTTACCAAGTTAAATTGATTATTTTCTCTATTTTCATCTATCTCTCAGGAGGTGCAGTTATGCTCTTGGTTTATGAATATTCTTTTGCCTGGCTTCAGGAAAACTTCTGATTCAAACAGAACAAAATGTGGCTGAAACAGTTGTATTTTCTTATGAAACACATGTTACAGTGCCCTCAATAAACTTGTGTAAACATGCAGAATATTTTTTTCAGAGGACATTCATTGGAACCTGTATTCAAAGCAAACAATATATAATTGAAAGGTATTTCCTCGTGTCAATAAATTAACTTAGCATGATTAACTAACACGTACAACAATTTTTACAATTCTGAATAAAACAAATATTTTGTAATTCACACTTTTTTAATTTAGATATGATATAAAAATAAAAGGCTTTCTTACAAATATATACAGGTACAGCCTAATGATTTACATCCTTTTTAAAATGCTTTAACTTTTTCATACATCCATCTTGAACTTTATTGAAGAACAGGTTTGATTGAAGGTTTTGCAGAAACTGTGAGAATAGTGAACCAATTTCTTGACACACACATGAGAATTAATATACTTGCAATGAAGGTTATGGTTTCAATATAGAATGAGAGATTATTTGTGCCTTATGTGGAGCGCAGACTGTTTTGTTGGTGCCCAATTGTAATTATGATCTAATTTATTAATACTTGCTATGTGAAGTACTAATTATCATTAAATAAATTTTATATTCATACCTTTGACCACCACCATTATACCTACAAATAAAAATGATTATTTACATGGATGTAAACTTCACAGCAAGCTGATGTACATTCATTTCAAACAGAAACTTCCTTGAAACTGTCAGGAAAGTATGTTAACATTTCACCTGAATTGTAGGGTCAGTGCTATAGCCATCAGCTAGAGAAGAAGTTGCTTTTCACAGTGGTTATGCTACAGGTCCATGGTTTGAGTCCATTTAAAGGTTTCACATTAAGCTTGAACCTTCTGATCAACTTCTTAAAGACTTTTGTTCAGGTCTTCAAATAGCTAACTTTATACCCTAGCTGTGTTTGACCCTGTGAGGCTGCATAGGATCCTGTAGATTTACTTGGAGGGCTGTTTGACTTTGTGTCCTCTGCTGAAGAAAGAAAATGTCCTTCATAAAAATGCTGAACCTTCTACTGTATGTACATAAAATAATAAAGAAATGTCCAATTTTTCAAATGTCTGGGCATTCTGCCATCGATGAATATGTTTTCCAGAAAGCCAACAGTAACAGTCAGGGAGAAAAGCCTTACACAATAGTACAAAAATAAATTTTGCCATTTTATTTGTATTTACAAAGAAGAAAGTCTCTATTCCATAATTAATCCTCCCTACCATCGATTATTGCTTTACCAAATAATTAAATTACAATACTTTGCCTCGTTCTGTAAGTCCAGTTACTTAAAAATGTGATTTCTTTTCAGAAGAAGGTGATGATATATATAAACACATCTGTATTTGCTTTTAGTTTTGCAAAGGGTACACCTGGGATTAGGTTTTCAATTGAATTATGAATAATTATGCTAAAGTTCATGGGGTTTTTCTTCATAGACTCTTGACATTGTTTTCTCCCAGATATTTCAAAAACAATGCAGTACTTTATAGACTACTTTTCTATTAATTCTTGTGGTCAAACAAATGATTCAAATGGGCAATTAGGGGTGGACAGTAAATACTGACCTAGCCAGCAACACCCACATCCCATGAAAGAATTAAAAAAAGACACATTGGATAGTTTCCAATAATCTGCCATGTTTTTTGCAAAATATTTGAGATAAGGTAATGAAAAAGAAGCCCATGAACTGAATTTGAGTCAAGAAATTACAGTTTTAAATGGCTTGTGGTACTTATGACAAGTTTAACTAATTAGTCCATTGTATTAATACCCATGACAGCATGAGGTTTTGGAAATCTGCCCCTCTGAAATTATAACTTTAATCTTTTTTTTTAACCTGTCAATACACTATTTTCAGTAATATTGCCACCCTCCCTTAACATGGCGCTTGCCGCCACACTTCCTTGCTCAAACAGAAATTTGAGATTGTCCAAACCACAGCTATTCTATAGGACTACAAGCGATGCTGCTCCATAATTGAAGTTAGGAACTGTGGCCCAAGAGAAGACAAGAATTTGAGTTTTCTCACTCAAATGAAAATGCTCACTTTTAATTCAGATTCCATCCAACATCTCAGCCACATGGTGAAATGATAAGTAGCTTTTGCACTCATCATCTCTGGATTGGAAGATAAGTATGTTTCAATCCTGAGGCTCGTGTTCTTCAGATGCCAATTGTGTTACCATCTGCACCCCATAGTTACAGAGATAAAGTGAGGGGGTGGGTTAGTATTTTATGGAGATCCAGAATCGAATAGCCCATTAAATAAAAGCAAGCAAGTTGAAGTTTTTGGAATTGCCACAAAACATGCATCCCTTCCTGTCTGTTGATCAAAATTTAGGACTACATTTATTCTGATGCTGGCACTAAACTATTTTGAATTGTAATTAACTGTACTACAATGCAGAGGCTGCAATGGAGTGGCTACCTTCTCTGGTTGCTTGAATACTTTTGAATGGTAGTGGTGTGGGAAGGTCACAATTGTGAGTTGGCAGTGTGCTGCCACCCGCATGTTGCCAGCCGTGGGTTGCCATGTAACTGGAGGCAGCTGCGCTGTATGTCATATAGGGAGACACCTGTGTGGGTGGAGGGTAAGGAGCCATACTTGGGACAGAGACAAAACTGCTAACTGTAGGCAGACCATTAGGACCCTGGAAGATAAAAATTGATTATTACATTATTTAATGAAGATAAACATGACCAACTGAAATTACTATGTATTCTTTCATTATTATATTGGCAGTGTGTAACTCAATCACACCAAGATTAAACCACTAAAAGTATAATGGAGTAAATTTGTAACGTAGATCATTCTGATGTAAAATTTAGCACTGCTGATAAATCTGAATAGGTAGTGTATTTAATGTAAACAAAAGTTTTGTATATACCTGTATATCTTAATAGTACACCTGAAATATTTCAATTAGATTCGTCTGGAAATACTAGGTAATCTTAATGGATGCAAAACTGGTAATATTTTAAAATGAGATTAATCTGCAAATGGGAGTCACAAGTAATTTCTGAAAAACTAACATATTTCGGTATTTTATATATGAATATACATAGATATATTAAATAACTGCTAAAATAAAGGAAATTGTAATTTAATTGCAATAGTTATATATTATACTGTGATATTATTTGTTTAAAATATTCAGCAAAAAGAACCCCAACTTAAAAAGCCATGAGTGTGCTAGCTAGTTATTATTGTGCAATAAATGTTTGAGCGTTGTCGGCGAATCCTAACAATTGACTCACGGAATGATACGCAAAGGGCAATCAGACGAGGGCGAACATCGCAACAAGAGTCCTCCCACATAATGCTTCCTAATGCTGTTGGCGAACAAAAATGCGGAACCGAACACACTGTTGCTGCGCCTGTGCTGCCCTTTGTGTATGTTTAAGTGAATGATTTGTGCTGCTGCACAAACACAATTGAAAATAATACAGTACAACAACAGAATAATGCAAGCTACATGGAAAGCCAAAGACTTCATTGCGTTTACTGTTCATAATCTGCCAGAACATAGTCAATGTGAAAGGCACGTACAGACATCAATTTATTCATTCCTATATGTATTTAAAATGCGCCATGTGACTAGTTCTAATCTAGTTCGTTTTAATAGCAGATCCATCGAGTTTAATCAGTTGCACTATATTAATTTTAACACTTTTGCCTATCATTAGACACTGCGAAATTAGACAGTCAAATGAGTTGATAAAAAGCACAGGCCTTCCTTTCTGACTTTCAATTTTAAATAAATTATTTTAGAAATATTTAGGGGCGGTTCACTGTTTCAATAACTAACTTCTTTCTTCCACATAAAACGCGTTCTATTGTGTCTCTATAGTGTCGGCGCTTTGTTGGAATCACTCCCGCTGTCTTCCCTCTCTTTTTAATTGTCGGTATTTTCTTGTAGACGTGATGTCGCTGATTGGGCAATGTCATTGTGAGATTATTTCAACCGAGCAAGAGAAATACCGCTGAACTCAACCATCGGGGTAGGGGCTATAAAATAGTAATTTAAAAGAAAGCCCGTGTCAAATTTCTTGCTCAGATTTATAATAGAAAACTAAAAACTGTGGATATACCTGTACCCGCTGAGCAGTTAATACTTCTTTGTCATTTTACCTTGCCTTACCCCCACACTTTTATAATAGTCGTGTATTAATCTGCAATTTACAAATCTTTCCTTGACTTTTTTTTGGGAAATTAATGACTTCAGATAGGTGTGAAGATGGCTAACATTTTCTGAAGAGATTATTTTTAAGGAAAAGATAATTACGAGGAAAATAATTTGTATTTATTGGTTTAAATCTGGCTCTTCTCCATTCCCAGACAGTTCTTGTTTTATGGTCCTTACACCAGATTATAGAAATGCTGTTACGATTCACTGTAAATTAGTATAAACGTTAATTTCGGTTACTTACCCATATATAGGGAGTTTATTGACAATCTACTTAGTTACAGTGAACAGTTGATTTCTTCTGTAGCAGTAAATGTGTACCGTGATCCCACACTTAGCAATAAAACTATCAATTATATATAAATAACACAGAATACTTTTAAGGTCTTTATTACATATTTTTGTTCTGGTTATGAGATTTGGCATTTACGCCTGTGCCAGAGATTGAATATTATTTCAATTTAGCAGCGACGCAGCTAATACCCTTTCAAATACCAAATAGATGTTGTTTTCAAATTCGGCCTTTACTCGTTTTTATTTAAAAACATCTATTACATATTACCTCGTCCATGACTTTACAAATTAATTAGAGGTGCCTACTATGTAAAAGTCATTGCAATTTAAAGTACTAATTACACCTAGGTAATAATTGTTCAAACGTGTTTATTTTTGTAGTTTGGAGTTCTGTAAACGCTGTAATCTGTCCAGTTGAGAGGAAAGGCAAGCTACAATTACCTGAGTGTATTTGACTTCCTGCTCCAATGGGGACTTGTCCAGTCCATTCACTGGAGCCTGGTTTGAGGACTGGAAGTGGCTCCTGTTTATACTGTTCCATTCCTCCACTTTAGTAGGATAGGAAGAACTGTCACTAATGGGAATAGCACCTAACAACAAAAATATTTATATGACATGACTTGTATCAGAATCCTTGTAGCAGACATCATATTTGTTTCTCTTTTCCGTCCTTATGATTCCGGCATTTAGTTTTAATTTGGTGCAGACGGCCAGATGAAGTTTGCTGGAGTACCATTCAGCTGATTTACTCATTACTGCTAAATGTATCGGATTTGATCGAGTCCGGGTTACACTCCTCGGCAGTTTGGGTCATAGCGAACATGTTACACATTAATGTATAAGAGAGGAAACAGTTGAACATCAAATCTTTCCACGAATTGTCTTGCAATTAGAGTTTGAAGATTATTTCTGATGAACCGAACTTCCCAACAGTACATTTTGAAACGTCACCATCTTTGAAACATACACGTAATCAACGTCCTTGCAAATTATACAAATATTCATATATTTTAATTTGTCAAGTCAATTACTGTAAAAAAAAATCACTTTCAAATCGCATTTTCTCAATACGAGCTTTCGATGTTTGGATAAATATTTAAGGATGACTGGTCTCGTTTAAGTTGACTCGCTAGTATTAAATCCCAACTTTTATGTTCATGGTTCTCTGCCGTGAAAACCTGCTACTGAAATTTTACTTGATTTCCGTAAAATCATAACTACAGAATTCATTGTAAGTACAGTTTATGATCTTGTATATTAGATTGTAGCCTGAAGCAATACATTATTATGTAGGAAATGCAATTGGAGCTTTAATTATATATTTCCTTTTTAGTCTCAGAACAAGATATGTAATTGTGATGGTTTCAAAAAAGAAAACTGATATTGGCATTTAAAACCGATAATAATTTTCCAGGTAGCTCTGTCGTAAACGTGAGCTGTTATCATCTCTTTACATTGCAGGGTTAAAACGACAGAACGGCTAAATCTGTTTTAAATAAAACCTGGGCAATTCCCGGGTTCCCATGTCATTGTTTGATACAACTTTCCAACTAGTGATTTGTTACATGTTTCGTATGTGCAAATAAAATACATTATAATGTGATTTAGGAGGGACAACAGACAGAGGTTTCCATTAAACTGACCTGAAAAAAATGCTGATGTGTATATCATAGAAACAGCAAAATAATGCACTATATTTGACAACTGATGTATTAGTCAATTGCACAATCAATCTAGAATCGTGCCTGGAGAAATGCTTCTATTGTTCAAACCTTTGCGAAAAACATAAATATAATCGGTGTTCAACCACCAAAAATGCAAGGTATAAATAACAGACCATTCTAATCAACCGATCCGTGAGAGAGGAAATAATTATGTCGTTTGACAAGAAGAGTGGACATGTTTTTTGTGGGAAGCGGCCTGGTTTTATTTTGTGTTGTTAACTAGATTGCGAAAACTGAGTGCATTAGAGGAAAGTTAACATGCATTTAAGCACTGTAATCGACTGGAATGGAGTTTTCAAATCCCCACTTGCCTCCTCTTATGAGAGCTAAAATGCATCTTGGTAAAATGGGTACTTTTGACATTGTTTCACTGAAAACGCAACAATACTTTAAATTTCAGGTGAAGCTTTGGTTCTGATGGGTGTCAAGCCACTGATGGGAAATCAGGGAACGGTCACAATGTATAAGGTGACTTGATTTCAACAAATTCGCGCTCAGTTTCTTATTATAGGGAGGGAAAAGGTGGGTAGTGGGGAAAATCGAGAACCAGTAAGGTTAAGACTGGAGTGGGAAACAGTGTGCGCTGGCTTTTTAGTAAACAGGGCTTCTTTCATAAGCATGGGGACAACTAATTTGTCAGTGCTGAAGTACAAACAAAAGGCTTGATGTTGTAACTCCTTTAACTTGGGCTTTTTTTTAACTGAACGACATTGTACTGGAGTGCTGCAGCTTACCTTGCTGCTCGATTAATGCTCTAATACCCAGGATGTCGGAGACAGAGTGTGATGAAGGCCAGGTCCTGTGAATTCCCACGTGTCCTGGGATTGCGGGCACACCGGGCGACGTTGGCATTTTAGCTCCGGCTGTTGTGATGGGACTCGAGTAGGAATAAATTGCATTGTACTGGAGAGCCGATTGTGGAGATGGGTGAGCTGGAGTCTTGCTCGATTCGTACTGATTCTGCTGGGACAAGTTTCCGATCTTGTTGCGTAGGATTCTGCTGATAGAGCTCACCGAAGGGACGTTGTACTTATCGCAGACCCCATCGGCTAAGAGTCTGTCTCGGATCTCCCACGCAAAAATTCCTGGGTCCCTCTGCTTGTATGCTCGAATGTGTTTGACCACTGTGGGGGTTGTCACTCTGGGTTTGCTGCCTCCGATCGCACCGGGCAATATAGAACCGGTCTCGTTGTACCGAGCCAGGATTTTACTGACACAGCCGTGTGACACTCTTAGCTGTCTACTGATATCACAGGGTCGAATCCCCAACTGGGCCAGTTCAACTATCCGCAGTCTAATGGCATTAGGCAGTGGTCTGCCATTGACAAATACTCCTCCTAACTGGTTCACCTCCCCGAACGCTGGCTCTGGTATGGAATAGAACAAGAGGACGCATTCAGAAAAGAGTCAACTACAGTCACACGTTACAACCCAGCATCTAACCCGACAGCGGATGTATTTGTGTTCTGTTAACCAACTTTTGACAAGCTCTACTTTATTACGTTTATGGAGCGTATCCGTCGTGTAGGCCTGCACAGTGTAACGCTTGCATTCGACTCAAAGTCGTACATTAACTCCTACCACAGTCCCTGACGTTTCCTCATAGATGTCAACCAAGAATAGACACAACAGAGCAAACTGAGATCACCATCTGTACTCGCTAACTTTTGCACAAGACTTTTCGGGATTTGTTTTCCAATCCAAAGAAGCTTCTATTCGAAAGACTCTTGAATTGCACAGTTTATTTTTAAATTAACCTTATGTAAATTTGTTTTGTTAATCCTCATTTTTTTTGCTGGTTTATTACAAAGAAATATATGCACGACCAAACTTACCATCAGATTATTTGTTTTTGAATTGTAATTTTATTTTCATATCACAAAACTTCAGTTTTAATTTCCTTCATAATTAGATGTAAATATAATACACGGTTAGTGTGTTAATGAAGTCGGGATTTAGAGCACAGATGTAAATTAGACACCGACTTTAATTTCCCTTCAGGATGCATTCATCTATCATGTTTAAAGGCGAACATTTAGCTGTTGTGTTAATAGTTAAGCAGTTCACTTTCCTTTCGGTTTACCGTGTTTGTTAATTGGGCCATTTGGTTATTATTATGCCATTTTTCAGCAAACACTCCTAAACATAATCTTATTAAACTCATTAACGCCCTAATAGATGATCACGCAGAGTGTAATTCACCGAAATACTTTTTTTTCCCTTTCCACAATTCTCTACTTACTCGAAATATTAAATAAACATCCCAACATGTAGTCATCTAACTAGGCGCGACTAACTTGTTTCTAAAGCATGCCTTTTCAATTATTATGAGTGGTAGAAAAATAAGTTACTGCTTGGTAATGCTAGCTTTAATGATTGATTATGCCTCTGATAAGAGCAATGTAAAATTTAGAAACTACTTACCCATGATAGTTAGTGATCCTCAATACTTCCTGCTGAATATGTAAGCGTTCCAAACAGAATTCAAATCCCCTAAATTCAGATTGCTTTGGGATCCGCTTGTAAGTGCTGCCTAATAACTGATCTGACCGTCGAAGTTTCAGAAGAACTTGTATAGAGTAAATATGCTTCCCTTTTCCTCGGGAGAGGTGGCTCGGTTCTGCATTTCAAAGCACAGCATGGGAAATGGATTTTACACGCTCTGTCTGTCAATCACCATAGGCACTCCCATGGCAATGACGTTAGGGGGCGGGAGAATGAAAACAGCATTGCCTCATTGGTGGACGGACGTGACCTGGCAACACTACCTGGAAGTTGGTCATACAAATTAGTATCGGGCTGACCAACGTCTTGTGGCTTCTAGTGGACTGTTAATGTGAAAGAAATGCTACTTAAACATCTCATTAAATTGTAAATTGTATCAAACTAGTATTGTTATTTAAAACGGAATAGTTCATTCAGCCGGTAAGTTCCCATTGTAAGTTCTTCTTCCCTCCCCCCAAAAAACATTGTAAGCCTATTGATTTTTTAAAAATTAAATATTAAATGGCACCTTAAAATAAACCATCACGTAAATAGTGTTATTCCAAATTTAAGTGCCAGTCCTGATTTTTTTACTTGTTGTTGGAATAACGTGCATCATAAAAACTAAAGAGCCGACCAATAAAGGAAATCTATCAATGTTGGAATGATAACTTAATAACCAGAATAATTGTTCTTTCATTACAATAGGAATAATATATACTTGTCAGAATAAATAATTACAAATAGTCTCCCATGTTAATTTACATTTAACTGCTGGTAGTCAATGTCTAATGACGTTTGTAAAATGTAGGTAATTTGTTCATGAAGAATTATTGGTTGTTTAGTAAAAATAGTGTTTCTTGCATTAGTAACATTAATGGCTAGGTATTAAAATGTGTTTGTTTCACGCTGGGTTTGAAATCAAACATACGACGCAATATGCAGCTGATAAATGAGTTAACACTTAACTGCCTTAGAAAACGCAATGTCCATTCTATCAATCTAAGCAAAGAATTTGCTCATGTATTTAACCTTTGTGCTATTCTGATTGGCGTAAATTACTTCCGTAAATGAAAATAATCATTAATGTATTTGCTTAATTACAAAATGAGACATAAATCCTGGATTTATACTGTTTTATTGCTGTGAAACAGGGAAGAAATTTATGACTTTAATTTTGTCAGGGTATCTATTTACCTTTGTGGTATGATCTCGCCCTACCGTTTATGTTCCGCGGCATGTTCCAAACCTGCCACAAAATCAAGTTTGAAATAGATTTTGTGTTCTTGAAGCTAAAACACATCTCCAAAATACTAAATGTGACACCAAATATGTTTATTTGAAAGTAAAAGTTAAATGCTTCACTTTAATTCCGTGAAGATATTTTTGTTAGATCGCAATATTCATTTGGTATTGTTACACTTAAGGCGCCAAGTAGGTTCTGCTGCCAATAAAGTTATATGGCTTAAAATAATGCTCAAGCTATTGGATAGTTTTGAGGTAATGGTGTTTTTAAATTTTTTCCTTTTAATTGCTTTCTGTGTCAAAATATCAAGAAAAAATTTCTGATAGTATCTGACATTTCGACCTAATAACTTAATAATAAGTTCTGATAATAAAATCAGAAAATTCTAGAAATGCTCGGCCGGTCCAGCAGCATCTATGGAGAGAGAAACAGAGTTGCTTCTTTTGCCAGACCTATTTTATTCCAGATGTCCAACTTCCGCTGTATTTTGCTTTTGTCGTCTTTGTAAAGTATCCCATTAAGTAATCAGGTGCCATTTCTTTTCTGGTGTTTATTTTTGATGGGGTGTTGGGTATATTGTAATTCGATAAGAACTTTCGTTTCTTTCTATCCATTTACGTTCCTTTTCTCAATTTGTTGCTTTTTCTGTAAATGCTTTTGAAGATGCTCTTACCCCCTACCCCATTGTCTATATGGGTCTGTATTGTTTTCCTTCGGTACTATTTCTGGGAGCTTTGTTCCCCTCTCCTAATCTGTGGGCCGCGTGTGAGGCTGTAACTCCGGACAGTCGGAAGAGCCCGTGTCGAGAGGCCTGGTCTCTAGCGAAAAAGGATAAATGTTTACCAGGGCTGAACGTGCTTAACTTGTTTCCATTGAGGTGCTGAGTGTGGTCTTAAATGACAAAGGTCAGATACACACTGGCCCGTTAAAGAGCAGGGGAACACAAACGGGATGAATCCACAATTGTTTCTACTAGCAAGCATTACATCATTTTGAATTTGGTTGTTTCATTTCAGAACAACATCATTTTAAAGGCCAAATGGTTTGTTGGAGCTAATTTCCGTAAGGAAGTTGGTTTCTAATTTTAGATTCATATATTTCTATCCAAGCATACATGTTGCTGGAATAAATGCCGCAGCGTGTAACTGTTTAACATTTCTAGTTCTTCCCAGATATCTCGTTGCTAAAACTCGCTTGTTTTTAAGTGTAGGTTAGGGAGATTTTACAATGTTTTCACTTTCTTTACCTCCTACTTCTATGTTAACTTTAAATTTTCCTTTAAAATATAACTTCCCAGGATCCTTCAGGGCGAAAATGGCCATTCATCCATTATAGAATGGGCTACCAGACAAATGTATAGAATGAATTCCAAACACTTAGGGTGAAATATTTGGAAATTGCAGGAATAAATATTTGAAGCTATTTTCATTGAAGCGCAGCGTCGCAGATTGTGTCTCAGTCGAATATATTTTAAGTATTTTCGCAAGGAAATTTTAAAAAGTGATTATAAAGACAGGAACTTCCTAATAGGTAACTTGTCATGAAAACTGGATGTTAAATGGAACAAGCGACTGCCACGTTTTATAAAATCGCTTTATGAACCAAAATTGTGGTAGACAGACTAGTGAACATTTCCTTGGGCAGCAGAAAAACGTAATCTAAAATCCGTTGTTAATGCCGATTTTCAAAAAGTAATTGACTTTGATAAATTTGGGAACTATTTGCAAGTTATAATTGACCTAAGAGTTCTTTATACAATTTTCTAATCTTCCAGAAATAGGTGTGAAGCGTGACTCCCTACAAGCTATAGCTAAACATGACTCCTCGCTGTCTCCCTCTTCTGAAATCCACCCTATCTGTCTTTCATCAAAGCGAAGAAGCGGCACAAAGAGAACGTTTTTAGTTTGCAACGAGGTATAGCTAGATTTCTAATTTAGGGTATTCAAGTTCAACTGCTTTGGAGTGAATAAATCAAAGATTAAATAAGGCTTTAACATATAGCAGTTCCAATTACGTTAGTAAAGTATATTCTGCAATAGGTGAGTTAAAGCAAGTTCAATGGACCCGAAACCGTGGAGCTTTCTAAAAGTAAGGCCACATTCGTCTGAGTGAAATGCAATCACAATGAATCAAATATGCCTTTTCGTCAAGGAAGAGTTATACCAGGTTTAGGGAAATGTACAAACGATCGGTTCGCATTATGGTATAATACAGCAAACAGTGAACATGGGAATAGCTGTAGGCAATCCAGTCCCTCGAGGCTGTTCCGCCATTCAATTAGATTGTGACTGACTTGTATTTCAACTTAATTTATTGGCTTTTGCTCGATACCCCTAGATTACCAAATATTGGTAATAAAACAAAAATCTTTCCATCTCAGTATTGAACACTTCAAGGGAGCTACAAACCTTTGATGAGCGAGTTCTACTTTTTACCTAGTGCTCGAAAGTGTTTCCTGATTTCATTCCTGTACGGCCCAGCTCTTATTTTACATCTGCTCCATGGAATCCCCTTATCATTTTAACACTTCGATTAAATGGCCCTTCAACCTTCTAAACGCAGTGGAATACACGCCAAAATACCTGGAACCTGTCCTCATAATTTAACCCTCTAATTCCCGGTATCGTTCTGGTGAATATGCATTTTGCCCCTTCCAAAACCAATATATATGTCCTGAGGTTCAGTGCCCAAAACTAAATGCAGTACTCCAGATGGGGTCTGATCCATTAGACATAGCTTAGGGTCTGAGCTATCAGCTAAAACTTCATTCAAAAATAGATTACACCGCCCAAGTAGCCTTAACGGGAAGTTGATCATATCAGTTGATAAATTAACACAGCTGTGTTTCTATTTCAATGCACTTCGTTTCTAATAACACAAATACTATTTCAGCACATATACGTGGCATGTTTTTCAACAGAGGAGTTTAAAAATCTCAAGTACAATTAGGTTTTACAAATTCTTTGCCAGTTCAAAACTATATTGTGGTTTGAGCGAGACTCAAGATTACCAATCTCCCTTTGACATAATAATGCTAATCTGCTATGAGCATAATGTTATGACGCACGAAAACTAGGATAACAGGACAGAATTGACCAAATATATAGAGCATATATTTAACATATAAACAGAACTAAACCATCATATTACAGAAGGAATGTTTCTTCGTGTAATCTGTATGTACATAAAAACCTATTTGTATTCGAGATGGTTCTAAATTAACCACGTGTTATCTCTTATCTTTCCGCTCTTTCTGAATCCTGTGCATGAGCAAAATAATTTTCAATCTTAAAATCAGTATTAAAATTATGGGAAGAATAGCTGAAATCACTTTCCTGATGCACACCTTATTTAACCAGGCCAACAACACCTACCCCTGTCTGGTAAAATAACAAGATGAGAAGTGAAGAACGAGAAGGATTTTATTTGCATTACAAATTCAATAAGATAAGTCGGAGCATGCTACATCTTAAATACCATTGTTATGAAAAAATCTCCTTCTAGCTCTTCGACAGAAAGAGCAAGTCCATACTAATACGACTATTTGAATTGTACTTAATAACCCACTGTGTAGGTTTAAAATCCAAAGACTTAATACATTGTTTTTATATCCATAAGAGCCGGGTGCCTGTTACAAGTGCCCTATTGACAAATTCATAAAGCACATATCAACAAAATATCAGATCTTCCACATGATGGTTTGATTAAAAATAGTGGTGTTCTAAATAAGATTCCACTGTACTCCTGATGCTCCTGCCCTCACTCAGTACGGGACAAACGCGGTGTGCGTGCGGAGAAGTTGCAATGACTAGTACAGTATCTCATTTATATGAAAGGAGAATGGGGTAGATCTCCAAAGTCGGTTACGCTATTTCTCAAGTTCAACATCACGGTCATGCATAAGGCAGGGGGTCTATTTGACAGCACTTTAATGAAGCAAATCAATTCTTGTGATGTTAATAGCTACTGAGAAAATTTTAGACAAAGTTAAAACGTAAAGAACGAACATGTTTACCAGTAAGATGGTTACGAGTAGCTATGGCCGATATTTTAAAGCTGGCGAAAGAGCCATGGACCCAAGTTTAATATCCGTATTCCGTTGTGTGCATGTTGCATGTTTATCAATTCTGGTTTCCACTGGTAAATTAATGGCCTGCAGCAAGAACTTAGAATCTCAAGTTCCTCCCAATAAACTGCAACTCACGGAATAGTAAATAAAAATGTCACCAATCTTAACATTTCAGTTCCCATCATGTCTAGAGATTGAGAGGGTGTAAGAAGCACCATTTATTTAAACCGGTCCTTTTCTACGTTTGGAAAATGTATAATTCCATGATCTGAATAGATCACACTGAACTCATTAGTTTGATTTCCGTCCTTCTGTAAGTTTATCTTGGATTTTCTATCTATCTCTCTATCTAACTAATGAATATTACATTTTCAGCAAATGCCTGTTTGCTGCTGATATCAAACATTTATGAAACAAATCTAAGGTTGTTCTTCTGTTTATAAAGACAGGAAATAAATTATTGAAAATAAATTCCTTGGAATTTATGAACAAGATCGTTGTTTCATGTATCTTGCATTGAACTTTACATAGGTATAACCTAATCTCATTGGGAGTCTCCCCAAAAATAACAAATATATTTACAATATCGAAAACTGTGTAATACTATCGAAAAGCAAAATCTCACTTAAAATGAATATACCTAGAATATTTCACATATGTACATAATTTTAGTTAAATATTAGCTATATAAAACAATATACATAAAAGAAAAATGTAAACGCACATGGAGAAAATATTCCAAAGGAGCCAGGAAGTCACAAACAAGAACAAAAGCATATTAATTCCAAATATACAAACACCGGAATGTTTATGCAGCTGAAAGTTTTGCGGAATGAAAGTTCATACGGAATAAATTAAAGTCCGTAATACAAAAATGAAAGAGCAACAGTAATTTAGAACAAATGCTTAATTTTTCATATTCTATTCTTAAAAGGGACAGGCGAAAAAAAGTAGAAACGCTCTATAAAGTGCACGAAATAACATACCAATTTATATATTTTGTATTTTTAAATGTGCTTATGAATGACATTATGCTTAGAATAATAGATAACATGAAATAGCCAGTTATTCCTAAACAATTTGCATTATTGTTGTAGTTATTAATGGGCAACCCAGAGCTTATTTCATTGCAAGAAAATGTATTAAATTGGTCGAGATAATTCTTTCAACTAAGTTCAAATGACAATGTACAAAATAGATGAAGACCACTAATCAATAACCACTCAGCATGAAAATCGGTTTATTGAAAATTATTGTTGCGTTACATAAAAGTTTGATTCGTGGAGTAACGTTCCTCACCAGAAAATATTACGTCTCTTATAAACGCTAGAGAACAGGGTTTCCTGAATAATTTGTAATTTCATAAAATATTCACAGCGGCATGGAGTAGAATTTGTAATTTGTAGTCTGGTGAATGACCCACCAATGCTCACAACCTCGGACTACCTTTAATACAACATCTATGGATATTGGAATGACTAATTTTTCTCTACCCCGGTTATTATTTTCTCTACTTAGGTGTATGAAACTAACTACAAAATAATCGCAGGATTTTGGTAGAACCAATTTTCAGCAACTTTTCCAGAATGTGCGAGCATTCCCCCTTCCTAAAATCTAACACCGTTTCTGTTATTACACAGCAACGTATTGTGTTAACATTTGATGCTTAATTTTTTATAAATGTTATGTTTTATAAACATTTTGCAAATATAAGACGCATTTAAATTATTTCCAAAATTAACAGGTCAGTAGAATTATTACCCTAAATGTTGCTAAAACACAATTATGGCAAACTGCTGCTATCATCAGTCTGTGTCGTTTTCACTTTGTTTTGTTGCGTCTTTATTGAACATATCGTTTATTTGTCATAAACCATGTCGTTCTTTAATTGAAAAATGTCTCTACCGTCAATTTTGTTCTAAAACCGCAGAGCTGGCTCGTTTCCAACCCGGCGTTTCAATTGAAAGAAACCCTGTTGGGATCTGGCGCCACCTCCTGATTACAGCTGGCAGGTAAGAGAAAAGAAACAACGATTTCATATTATTAGCATCCATCGTAATACGTTCTGACGTCTTCTGTCTAAAATCATCCCACAGTCTAGTCAATGATTTACAACATTCAGCATAGTTACCCATCAATTTCTAAAATGACAATATGACAACTGTGTTGCTATAGTTACGAGAATAGGAAAGAGTAAGTTCATTCAGCAATGAATAAACTGGCATCTATCCTTGAAACTCGTTCCTGAAAGTATTTATTGTTAGACTAAAGAATATAAAAGAATTAAGGAACATAATTGGAAAAAAGTGAATTTCACTATAAGGAAAATGGCTCATTCCTACCGCCTCATCACTGATTACCTTGTGCGCGACAGATCACCGCGTTTATTTTTTGCAATACTCTCACCAATAATTAAAAAATGAGGATACATTTTATTAGAACCTTTAAATTGTAATCAATCGGCATTTTCTACAAGAATTAACATTTTATTTAATGTCAAAACCAAGTGATGAAACTGCGGTTCCAAAATTATATTTTGAAACACTTAGGAATTCAGGATGTCCACTTGGCTTGATAAAGGCAAAGTTTATCCAGCTCCTGTTGTATATGATGCAGCTCAATGGTTTTGAGCAATTATCGTTGAAAATATAATTATAAAAGCTGCAATGCATAATTTATATTTATAAAAGCAGGAAAATTAGACTTTCTCCTTGTTTGCCTTATTTGGATTTGCTTTCTCCCAAAACCGCCAGCTGCACTGTAATCTAGCGGTGTAATAGTTTATTTGGCATCGTGTTTGGACAAGGGGTATTTAAAAAAAAATACAGTGAAATTAGATTAACATCAAAGCTTAAATCGCTTGGGCAAATTCTTTCGATTTGGTTGTTACTAACTAATACGAATGATTCAAAACAAGACTCAATCTTGATACAAGCGATAATCAAATATTCATTCGAAATGTATCAGACTAAACATGTCAGTGGTTATTTTGAGGGGCTTAGTCTCATCATTTTTTTGTTGCAGTATAAACATCCTTTTTTTAAAAATGCAGTATGTTGCTAACGGTAACTGGTATTATCTTTGAATTATTTAGCGCCTGAGTAATAAAATATTGTAGTGACTCATGAAAATGCGGGCAAATCAATCGAGAATAATAGCACAATTTGCTGCTGTATGTTTTTAAGAGCTCATGCAAAGATGATTTCGAAAGTTGTTTTTTTAAGAAGTTCAAACTGTAGGTCCTCGCTTATACGTGAAGTTTATTAGTGAATACCTCACTCAGATACGGTACAATTGGTGCAACCTACGTGTGGTTAGAAAATACATTAAACGATACACGCCCATTTAAACGTGTTCACGTGTCGTTTCTTTTTTTTTAAATTGTTATACTACTACACATATGCGATGAGTTTTCTTCTCATTCTACTTAATTTAGAACTCCACATGTTGATAAAATATGAAAAATATGTTTTTCAAAGCGATGAATTCGCTATGTTGTGCCTGGTGTTTTTGATTTGAAATCGGCAGTAAAACTAACATAGACATTTATCGCCCACTGCAAAGCATTTCAAACACATTTTAAGCCCTTCCATATGTTCGTTTTGTTCAACGTAAATATTTCTTTTAAAAATCCACGCCCTGGCAGCATTATGTTAATTGTAAATCGTCCTGTACGTTTCTGTTGTTTGGAAATTATTCAATGTTTATTTTTTAAGAGTGTTTTAGGTAAATTATTTGTTTGGATTGTGACTGATTATAATTGAACACGATTTTCTACATGGATTTTGTTTCAATATATTGCGGAAACAGTCTGCCAAGCTTTTTAATGTATTCTCATTATACTGTGCAACCGGTCTCAGATTTGCGCTTACAGCAAAGCATCTGCAGCAGCAATACCTGAAAGATACTGCCCCGCAGAGCTTTGTTGATAGATTTTGCTTGCTTTGAGAATGGCTGAAAGTGCCTGCCTCCTCAAAGCATTTTTATTTAAAGGCTCTGTTAAAGTTTATAATGAACACAAACGGTCTAGTGGAAACATTGGGCATTTTGTAAACCTGGTTTGAGACCTTAATGAAATCATGCTCCATGTAATGTCAAGCAAGGATATGATATGGCCTCAGAAAAGGAGATTTAGAATTCTACTCTGAAGACATATTGAGATCTAGTTTCAGATTTAAATTTTTAGTTTTGCATTTCTGTAAAATAGAATCACTTTCTAGTGATGCAAAAGTTGAAGAATAACTGTATCCCACTTGTATAAAGAAGGAGCTTGCATTTAGCAAGCTTTCGTTTCCTCGGGTAGTCCACTATACCGCACAGTCAATTAATTAGTTTTGAAGTGTAGGCATTTCTGTTTTTCCTTTATAGGAAAACATGGTAAACAATTTACACAGAACCAGATCCCACAAACAGCAGTATGATTAGTTAATCTATTGGTGATGTTGGTTGTGCAATGATTGTTGACCAGGACATTAGGAGGACTTCATGTCCTGCTTCCAAGAAATGGTATGGCATCTTATATGTCCACCTGAATTAGACAGGCACAGCCTCAGTTTAAAATCTTAGTTGAAAAGGACACCTCTGACAGTGGAGTGCTAGTTCAGTTCTACATTCAGTGTCACTCCCGATTAAGTGCTTATATCCTGAAGCTTGAATACGTTACTTCTAACTCAAAGTTGAGAGTGCTACCAATGAACCAAAGCTGATACATGAGTTATCACTTTTACAGTGATGATTCTTTTAAACTTTTTTACTTGATAGGATTCTGGCCTTCGTAGTTAGCCATTGGTTTATTTGTATGATTAGATATGTTAATACAGTTGCACAAACTGCATGATTTAAGTTTGTATCTACAGAAGATTTATTAGAGTATTAATAACATTTAAAATAAATCTATGTATATGAATGTTGATATTTGCAGTGATAAGTATTAAAGGCATTACACCACATCCATTTTTACTGGTTCCTTTGTATATTGTAATCACTAAACTAATAAATACACTGCTCCCAAATTTCACTAATAATTTCAAAACTAATATTTCAAATGAAAGATTCATACTCACAATGTACTAATTCATAATCATGGTTTCAATGAAGAGGTTGATTCCAATGTGAAATATATGTCTCACAGTTAAAGTTCCATTGTGACAGAAATGCATTTGCTGACTACAAAAATTTAGGGAGAACAGCATGGACAGAGGATACAGTAAAAGACTTTTAAAACTACTAAGACTGACTGTACACTTAACCAGACAGGACAAGTACTACACAAGGTAAAAATGTCAAGCACTAGAATACAAACAATAGAGTTCAATTAGTAGAAGATTGAAAAACGGGGCTGACATATTGGACCTGTGCCCAAGGGCCTTAACCAAATATGGAGCCCTGCTAGGAATCCCATGCAAATATATGCCATTTAAGAATGGTGTGTTTGCTTCATGGTTTGCTTTATTAATGAGAGTGTAAATCTATTAGAAGCCTATCTTCATGAATTTTCCATGTTTATATTTCAATGGATGGGAAGGGCCTCCGACTGTTCTCGATATGCAGGCCCCCAAAAACTCTAGTCTGGGAGGAACATTATGTGAGCAAACATGGTGAAATATGTTTTTTAAATCATTAAATGGTAGCATTTATATTACCAGGATTTAACAATGAATATAAAAATGCTATTATCCAAATATCTCCACACTGATGCAAAGCGGATGCATATCATTTGAGAGTTAGAAGGTAATCTCAAATGGATGCAAGGCAAGAGATCTGAGACCATCACTTCCAACTGTTGGTTTTCACAATGTATAAAGTATAGCAGTGTCAAGCCATGCTTTAAAAAATCTTCACTGGTTTATTGTTTAGCCTCACAAATTGCACTGCCATTTTTGTATCTAAACTTCCAGAGAATTTAGCATTTTCCATTGCAAAACTGGCAGTATAGCTGCAGTCACAGATATTGGGTGGGATTTTGCACCTCTAGTCATCTGACCCAAGATTTATTGGCAACTGCACCAACAATGAAGTTCTTCACATATAAAGCAAAGCAGAGCTCTGCTCAAGTGGTTATTCTTTTTATGTTATGAGAGCACACTTGCTTCTCATATAGCATTTTAAGAAAGACAGCACTACTTTAATGCAGTTCCTGAAAAAAAAGGCTTGCTTTTATATAATGCTTTTCACAACCTCATGATGCCCCAAAGCACTTTACAGCCAATGAAGTACTTATGAAGTGTAGTTACTGTTGTAATGTAGCAGAAGTAGCAGCCAATTTGAAACAGCAATCTCCCACAAATGTGATAATAATCAGATAATCTGTTGAGTTAGGTCCAATGGACTGCTTGGACACTTATGAAATATGACTTTGCACTGGGCTAGAGTACTGGTGGTGGTTTAGTTTTCAGGACACCTGAACTCAGATCACTGACAAGATTCCAGAGCCATACTGAAATTTCGCTTTGATCTGCACCCAAAACGAGTAATCAGACTGTAATCTTGAGTACTCAGGAAGAGCTTCTTTGGGCCGAATGGCCTGTTCCAGTTCCATGAGCTTTCATATATTTTTGATTTATGGCAATATTGAACTCAGCAACACTGGCAAAGTTTGAAGATATGATTTTATTGATCTTAAGGTACTTAATGTTTAACTGGAGTTAAACATCGTAATGTAGCTCTGCAGGCAGGGGTTATTACTATTCACCTTGAAGATTACTTAATGGGGAAAGAATGTTTCTTTTGCCCCCTTGCTCTAGAATGCAATAAAGCAGATGTAATGGCTGCACACAATTACATTACCACTGCAGTGAGAAGCCGCTGCACGAATGCAGTGGGTCCATACCCCTCCCCGCTCCTCCCCTCCCACCTCTCCCTTCTGCCTCCTCCCCTGTCTTCCTCCTCTGCTTCCCCTCTCTACCTGTCCTCTCCAGCCTCCTCCCCAATGTCCTTGCTTCCCCCTCTCTCCCCGCTTCCCTCCACCACCCACCTCTCGCCCCTTCTCCCTTCCTCCTCTCCACAGGTGATTCCCCCCCTCTCCCTCCCTCCCTCCTTCTCCTTTCCTCTTCCCCCTTCTTTCCCCTTCACACCCCCACCCCTCGCTCATTCTCCCTCCCCATGTGGACACACTGTCTCCCTCCCTGCCCTTTCCTAGGTGGTGCAGCCCTCAACCTCCCAGCTTCCTCCTCTCCTCCCCACTCTTCCCCTTCCCTCCACTCTTTCCTTTCCTCTTCCCCATTCTTCCCCATTCCACTCTACAACCCCTTACTCTCTCATCTCATTCCCTTACTTCCTAACCGTCTTCACCTCCACCTTCCACCATTCTCCATCTTCCCTTCTCTCTCTTCCAGTCCCACACCCACCCCTTCTCATTCTTACCTCCTATCAAGGTGACCCCAACTCTCTTTCCCTCCCTCCTCCTCCCCTCAGATCAACTCTCCTCATTTCACCCCTCTCTTACCCCGTCTCTTGATCCCCCTTCACCCCCTCTCCCCCAAAATCCTCCGCTCCCCCTCCCACACCTTTCCTACCCCACCCCATCCCCTCAACCCCTCCCTCCCCCTCATTCTGCCAGTCTTCCTCCTTCTAGTTCCCCAGGTTGCTCCCACCACCCCTCTCCCCTTCCTCTTCCCAACCCCACCCCTCTCCCTGACCCAGGTGCTCCACCCTCCTACCCTCCACATTCCCCTTCATCTACGCCTTCCACCACTCCTCCTCTGCATCCTCCCCCTCTACTCCTCTCTCCCCGTCTTCCATACTCCTCTCCCTCCAGGTCTCCAGGTTCCCTTCTATCCTCTCCCTCCACCCCTCCTCCTCTCCCTGTCCCTCCTCCTATTCCTCTTCTACCCTCTTCCTCCACCCGTGCCCCTCCTCCCACCCCTCCTCACTCCACCTACTCCCCTCATTCTCCTCTTCCTCTCCCACCCGCCCTGTCCCTCATCCACCCCTTCCTTCCTCCTACTCCTCCTCTTCCCTGCTCCCTCTCCACTCCCTCTCCTTCCTCCTCTCTCCTACTCCTCCTCCCCCTCCATCCTCCTACCTTCCTCTGCCCCTCCCTTCCCTCTCCTTCCACCTACTCCCCTCCTCCACTCTCCTACCCCCTCCTTCCTCCCAACGCCTCCTCCTCTCCGCCTCCTCCCTTCTACTCCCCGTCCCCACTTTCTCCTTCCTTCTACTCCCTCCTCCACCCTCCTACTCCCCCCTCCTCCCACTTCTTTTCCTCTCCCCTTCTCCTGCCTCCTACTCCCATCCTCTCCTTCCCTCTTTCTGCTCTCCTTCCCTCCTCCTCTTCTTCCTTCTTGCCCTGTTCCTCCTCTTCGCTGCTACCCCTAGTCTTCCCCTCCTGCTCCTCCTCCTCCCCTTCTCCTCCCTTCTCCCCTCCCCTTCTTCCACTCCTCCCCTCCACACCTTCACCCTCCTCTTGCCCTCTCTCCTCCCCTCCCTCCTCCCCATCAACTTCCCCCTCTCTCCTTTCCTCCTCTTCCCCCTTTCCCTTCTGCCACTTCCCCTCTCTCTTCCCCCTCTCCCCAACCTCCTCTTCCCCTCTCTCCCTCCCTCCCTCCCCCTCACTCCCCCCCTCCCTTCCCCCCTCCCTTCTCTTCCCTTCCACACTCCCCATGCTTCCTCATCTCGTTCCTTTCCCCTCGTTCCCTCCCTCTGCTCTTCCCCTCACTCTCTCCACTGCCACTCACTCCCTTCCTAATCTTCATCCCCATCACCTCCCTGCCTCCTCGTCATCTTCCCATCCCCCCTCTCCTCTCCCTCCTCTTCCCCTCTATCCTCTTCCCACTTTCACCCTCCCTCCTCACCTCCCTCTCACCTCTTCCTCCCTCTCTCCTCTTCCACCCTCTCACCCCACTGCTCTCCCCTTACCCCTCCCTCCTCTTCCCCCTTTTCCCTACATCCTCTTTGCCCTCTCCCCTATATCCTCTTTCCCCCCTACCCCTCCCTCCACTTCCCGCTTGCCCCCTCTCCTCTTCCCCCTCTCTCTCCACCTCTCTCCCTCTCTGCCTCACCCTCCCCCTCTCCAATTCCACCCTCTGACCTTCTCTTCTCCTTCCCCCTCCACCACATCCTGCCCTCTCTTCACCCCAGTCCCCATCTCTTTCCCCCATTCCCGCTCCTCTTCCCCTACCTTTCCCCCTCAATCCCCTCCCTCATCTTCATCACCCCTTCCTCTTCCTCCCTCCCCTTCTTCTCATCCTCCCTTCCCCTTCTCCTCACCCTCCCCTTCTCCTCCCGCTCTCTTTTCCCCGTCCTTCCTCCTCCCCTCCCTCCTCCCACCCCTCCCCTGCTCGTCTCTCTCCTACCTTTCCACCCCACCCCTCCCCCTCTCACCCCTCCCCCTCTCTCCCCTCTCCTTTTGCGATGGTCGCTCGCGTGGGGCCTGTGACTAAAATCCGACGTAGCGAAATTACTGCAGAATATCGACAGAGAGAGAGAGAGAGCGGAACAGCACATTGTCGCGAGTTTCCCCAAACTCATGAATTCTTTAATATTGCATTGTTTTAAAAAGTGAATTTAATTTTCATCATTAACATAAGTACTTGATATATATTTATGACGTTTGTACATCTGTGTATATTCAATAAGCCCAAGAAATATAAATAATAAAACACTAGAGGCAATCCTAGCTGAGACATATTAAGGGTTAGGTAAAACAATTCGAATTTTTCGCATGTTTTTGATTATTCAGCTGTGAATTGACTGCCTTAGAGAATAAGCAAGATGTGGTTTTGCATTAGTATTTACGTTTGTTCGCGCAGTTTGTTAGTAAAAG
Source organism: Cetorhinus maximus (assembly GCF_964194155.1). Taxonomy (NCBI): domain Eukaryota; kingdom Metazoa; phylum Chordata; class Chondrichthyes; order Lamniformes; family Cetorhinidae; genus Cetorhinus; species Cetorhinus maximus. The sequence goes on along the minus strand of NC_135896.1, from coordinate 62,022,297 downwards.
TTACATAGTTAATGTACTCAAGACAATTAAGTATAAATGTCTAAACAAGCTTGTGATTTAGGATTTAAACGAGAATGAAATATATGTGGGGGAGTTTCCAGTGAGGTGCAGGAAAGTGGCAGTCCATTATTAGAATGAATATTGAAAAAATAATTAATCCGAAAAGCCAACATGAGATTTTACAATTGGGTTCAATGTGGATTTCCAAAGTTTTCTTCAATATTTTTGTTGATAAATAATCATACACAATTTTTAGTATTCTTGCAAATTATAAAGTAATCTCTTTCAGTATCCATTTACATTTTAATTTGTAACTAAATCTAATTAAGTCAAATTAATATTAAAGTGAATAGAAGCTAGCATCATTTGTTCCACTGCTAGATAAATCATTTAATCAATTTTTTCATGTGAATATATTCTCACCTTGTAAGATTTTACATCATATTGATGGCATATTAAAAGCCAAAATCTGACATATGTTTCAGTGGTGAAAAGGAAAAACCTACCCAGCAATGTTAGGTTCTCCAAGACAGTTCTTCAGTATGTTCTCCGTTTCCACAGCTGGAGGGGTGCTGTTTTCATCCAGTAAAACATTGAAACTTTTACACATGTTTATTCTTAAGGCTTGAGCATTTTACACATGTGTGTGTTTTCTATTGATGAAAACTTAGATTTCTTGACTGGAAGTAAATTTCACTTATAAAATAAAAGCAAAATTCTGCAGGTGCAAGAGATCTGAAATAAAAATAGAAATATGCTGGAAAAACTCAGCAGGTCTGGCAGCAACTGTGGATTCAAGACCAAATTAATGGGCAGAATTTTCAGTTTGATGTGCGAGGGAGGGGCCCCGCATGCCCGCATGTCAAACGATGCCACCGCGCGCCATCGTGATATTTCACTGGGCGGGCGCGCGATGAAGTCCGACAGGCACCCGCCATTAATTAACGGACCAGTTAAGGCCCTTTAGTCTTCAATCGGCGGCAATTTTTAGGCGCCCGTGCAATCTTAGGGTCGGTGCACGGGCGCAATGGGCAGGCGGGTAAATAAGAGGGCTCAGTGGTGTCATCAATCTGCTTTGTGGAAAATTTATTGGAGAAAGTGTTTTAAACTTGCTTGTGTGATCTGTAGCAGTTCAGAACGAATTCCAGCAGCTTTCTGTGTACTTTGAACCTTCAGCTCAGCACTCTGCAGTCAGTAATCTTTATCGGGCCTGCAGCTTTCCGGAGGCCTCCCTTTAGCCTGGGTATGGGTTCTGACACATCCATTGGAGGCAGTCAGAGGAAGGGAGGGCTAGAAGGGGGAGGTGGCCAGGTGTGTACATTCAGCCTCCAGGGGAGCCACCTTTGGGAGGACAGGTGCAGGCACAAGGGGCGCAGGGCCAAGAGGTTGTCCAAGGTGGAAGGGGCCGCAGAAGACGCCACTATCCTGCTGCCAGGGTATACAGGCGGAGAAGCAGCTACCTCAATGTGACTGAGGTGCAGTGCTGAAGGAGGCTCCAGCTGTCAAGGAAGACAGTGAACTAAATCTGTCAGATGATTGGCCCTGAGATCTTCACTAACTATGTGGGCGGACACCCCATGCCAGTGGCTCTGAAGGTTGCAGCTGCCCTCAACTTCTTTGCCTCTGGCTCCTTCCAGGCCTTGGTGGGTGATCTTTGCTGTGTCTCCCAATTAGCTGTCCACACTTGTGTCAAGCAGGTCACAGATGCTCTGTTCAGGCGTGCATTGACCTTCATTCACTTCCGTTGGGACCAGGCAAGCTAGACAGAGTGAACCAGAGGCTTCGCGGCCATTGCTGGCTTCCCCTGCGTCCAGGGTACTATAGACTGCACACATGTGGCCATCAAGGTGCCAGCAGGTGAGCCCGGTGCCTTTGTCAACAGGAAGGGCTTCTGCTCCATGAACATGCAGATAGTGTGAGAACACAGGATGCAGCTCCTACAAGTCCATGCAAGGTACCCAGGCAGCTCCCACGATGCCTACATCCTCAGACACTCCCAGGTGCTGGGGCTCTTCAGTGCTCCAGCCTGGCTTGATGGATGGCTGCTGGGTGACAAGGGCTATCCCCTCAGAAGGTGACTCATGACGCCTCTCCGCCATCCAAGAACAGAAGCTGAGCAGCGGAATAATAGGAGCCACGCCTCCACAAGCGCTGTGGTGGAGAGAGATCGGTCTTCTCAAGATGTGCTTCCGATGCCTGAACCACTCAGGAGGTGCACTCCAGTACCCCCCAGATCATGTGTCAGTGATAGTGGTTGCATGCTGCGCTCTGCACAATCTTGTGCTTGAAAGAGAGGATGGAGTAGACGATGGAGGTGTCGACGCAGTGGCTGCGGCTGCACATGATGAGTCCAGCACTGATTCTGAGGATGAGCAGACACAGGGAAATGCTGAGGGGGTAGTCGCTGACCAGGGACTACACTAAGGAAGCAGGGACACCCGGGAGGCTTTAATCCAATGAACCTTCAGCTAGCTCCACACAAATAGATCAACCTTACCTGGCGCTTCCATACTCGATACCTGAGTGCAAAATTTGCCAGGTCATCAGCAGGAACTAAGGGCCTTGTACATAAATTTGAATGTCCAAACAAACACTCATGACAGTTTTCTTAAACATACACATGCAGAACAAACAAGCCACCCTCAGCCATAGTCACACATCTGAGTTTTACTTTTCAAATCAGACGTTCTCCCAATTCTTAAACAATACTGTAAGCAAGCAAAAAGAAATTCTAAGGACCTAATCTCGGGCCAATACAAAAGCACCAGTGAGAAACCCGTGGTGTGCCTAATGTGCCTTATGTTTACGTTTACGGGTGCTACATCTTGGTGCTGCCCCATCGCTCGGAGTGGCATCTGAAGACAGCCTGCTGACTCTGCTGTCCTGTTGGACTCGACATTGGAGGTTGTCCTCTGGCCTGTGGAGCCTGTGCTGGGCCCACTTGGGAGGGAGCTGCCAGTTCCACAGCTGCCATCTCCCCAGTCGTCGCAGCCTCACTGGATGATACGGTCACTGGGAGAGGGGTGAATGAGCTGGTGCCCTCCAGGAGCGCCGTGAGAGGAGCCTACAGAGACGACAGGCAGCAGCTGCCCTGACGTGAGGTCGCCTCGGACCTCCCTGCTTAACGTGAATGGATGGGCAATGAGCTGGGAAACTTGATGCCCAGACCATCTCACACATTGGCACTGACCAGCTGTGGCCAATGCCACTGTGAGGATTTGCAGGTCCGAGTGCAACCCCTGGAGGACCTAATTGTTCTCCTGGAGATGCCTCTCCACGAGAGTCATCACTCTGTTCATGGAGGAAGCATGGCGCTCAGTCATGAGGCTCATTGCATCACTGATGCTCCGCGTTGGACTCCTCCACCACGGACACCAAGCGAAGCATAGCCTCACGTATCACAACCAGATGCTCCCTCACACCCGGCCACATTTCCTGCAGCTGCTGTGTCGCAGCCGACTCCAGAGGCACATCAACAGGCACCGACTGAGCATATGCCTGGTCCACTGCAGTCCTCCGGCTGCTGGCGCCATCGGCATTCTCTGTCTCTGCCAGCTCCTCCAGCGATCGTGAAATGCCCTCTCCACTGTGCCCCGGGACACTAGCCAATGTTGCAATGCCCACCGAGGTGCTCGTACCTGCGCTGGTGCCTGCCTCACAGAAATGGTGTGACGCAAGTGAGACTTGAGGGCCCTCAGGTGTGAGAGGCGGCTCCCCCTGCTGGCCATGCTTTGATGATGCTGAAAGGAACAACAAGGACAGTGGATCAGTTAACGTGCACACAGTGACAAACTTCATCCCTTTCCCCCTGGCTCATTATATGCTCAACCTTCCAGAACCAATGGATACGAATATTGGTGGGGTGGTAAATAGTGAGGAGGATAGCCTTACATTACAGGGCTGGTCAGATGGGTTGATGAGTGCCAAATGGAATTTAATGTGGATAAGTGTGAGGTGATGCACTTGGGCAGGACAAACAAGGCACGGGAATACACAATGAATGACAGGACCCTGGGAAGTAACGAGGATCAGAGGGACTTTGGTGTGCATGTCAACTGGTCCCTTAAGGTAGCGGGACAGGTACATAAGGTGTTTAAAAAGGCATATGGCATACTTGCCTTTATTAGCCGAGGCATAGAATATAGGAGCAGGGAGGTAATGTTCCAACTGTAGAGAACACTACTTAGGCCGCAGCTATAGTATTGCGTGCAGTTCTGAAATGCGCTTTATGGGAGGGATGTGATTGCAGTGGAGAGGGTGCAGAGGACGTTTACCAGGATGTTGCCTGGCCTGGAGAGTTTCAGTTATGAGGAGAGATTGCATAGACTGGGGTTATTTCCCCTGGAGCAGAGGAGATTGAGGGGGGGCATGATTGAGGTGTATAAACTTATGAGGGGCATTGAACGGGTAGACAGAAAGGAACTTTTCACCTTGGTGGAGGGATCAGTAACCAGGTGGCATAGATTTAAGGTAAGGGGCATGAGGTTTACAGGGGATGTGATAAGCAACTTTTGCACGCAGAGTGTGTTGGGAATCTGGAACTCAGATAGAGTTCCTCAGGTGATAGACACAGATACCCTCATAACATGTAATAAGTATTTGGATGTGCACTTGCGATGCCAGGGCATACAAGGCTATGGGCCTAGTGCTGAGAAATGGGATTAGAATAGTTAGGTACGTGTTTGACCCGCGCATCCTCAATGGGCCGAAGGACCTTTTTCTGTGCTCCACACCTCTGACTATCACTCTGTGACCGAGCAATGTTGCAACAATAACAAATTAAACAATCATCAGTGGGGAGGACATTGCGGATCTCACTGTTGGCCTCAAATACCTGGCCGTTCCACCCCAGCCTCATCGACAGCAGTTGACCTGGGTGCATGCTGCCTCTCCAGCTCAAGAGCCTCCTGCTTGAAGCGGCTTAACATGAGGAGGTGAGCCTGGCCGCCTCCAGTCCTCACACGCTCCGAGGAATTATGAGCATTCTTCTCCTGAGAAAGAGAGGACACCATTCATTGCGGCAATTTGCACATGGACTCTGCACGCGCATGCCGCACCCCAACCACAGTGGGCCATATCAGGCCTCCAGTGCCTCCTCTCCCCACTACTGCTGATCACTCACACAAAGTTGGTACGCCTGCTCCCAACCCTCCCAACACTTGGACACATGCTGCATATGTCACTTTAGGAACCACACGGTCTTTGCTCCCATAGCAAGGAGGCACAACTACGTGCAGTGTTGAGGGCAGCAGATGGTTCTTTGCCACGACACCTTGAGGCTTCCCTTCCACCATCTCATCACCCTGAATAGGACATGTGTTGGAGTTCTGAGTATGCGCCTAGCTGCATCTCCTGCAGGTTGCCCCCAGACTAGTCATGTGTGATTAAGAGCAACACATGCTGTGGGGGAGAACCCATCTCCTCGTGAACCACTTAGGCTGATCTAAGCATGGGCACTATCTGCTTGCCCACCCAGACTTGGGGGGGAAGCCTCAAAGTCTAAGGCTACCTGCTGGGTTAAATGCCCAATGCCAACATGGTACTCACCCTTCCAGAGCGCAACAAATCGTTGAAGAGCTTACGGCACTGGATCCAGGTGCGTCGCACCACGTCGCGGGAGCTCACCACCTCTGCCACCTCCTCCCAGGCACATTTGGTCATGTGGGGGGGCCTCCTCCTCCCATCCTGGAGGATCAACACCTCCTACCGTGCTGCCACCTCCTCGAGGAGAGCAGCAAGGCATTCCCTCCAGCCTGGCCTGCTCAGCTGACCCCCTGTGGCGTGTCCTCGAACTGGCCATTTTCAGCAGCCAACAGGAGGCTGCCTGATTGCCGGTCGCCATTGGACCCGGTGGTCTGTGCACGCCCACCGCCGCCCACACAATCCTGCTATCCTTAATTGGCCCGCCCGCGTAAAATGACGAAGCGGACCCAATCATGGGCGGCGATCAGGTCCGCGCCCACCGGGCCTGCACCCACACCCACTCTTCACCCCCCCACAACGGAAAATTCTGCCCAATGTTTCGAGTCCATCATGGCTCTTCTTCAGAACTTTGGACTCGAAGTGTTAACTCTGTTTCTCTCTCTACAGATGCTGCCAGACCTGCTGGGCTTTTCCAGCACTTTCTGCCTTTCACCTATAAAAGTTTGATTTAAAACCATATGCTTTATTGAAGGCCTGCAAATTACTTTTCTTTAAATAATTAAATTCTCACCTCTTAGGACAGTGACAATAAGAACAGGATGTTAATTAAATATGAATTCTTTACAAGAAATGTTAATTCTAAGAAGCCTCTATTTCTATAAAGTAATTTGTTTTTGTAACTAAAATTTAAAAACATACAAATGAGTAATCACTTTTGAATACACATTTCATGGTTAAACTTGCAGTGAGCACGGTAGAAATCAATAATTGTTTATAAAAAAAACACACCAAAGTTGTAAACAAAAATCTTGAATTCACAAAAAAAAAGTGATTCTGGATGAAAGCTGCTTTGAAAACATTTCTATTTTTCCCACAAACATAATTCTGATCTCTGTGGGTCTCACCACTTTTATTTCCTAACCATTCTCATTCCAACCAATTTGGCTTTAGCTTCCTATCAATCAATTGAATGAAACCTCCAGGAACAGGATCATTTCCTCCTGTAACCCAGTGCCTTGAACATTGATTTGACCAACTTGGGACCTTTGCTGACTTCCCACTTTTCCTCATTCATATTTCACCTTTCCGCTTCCATCCTTCGGCTATTCTGCATGCATTATGTCTTTCTAATGAATTTTGAGATGACCCCTTATGCATCATCCAGCATTTTGCAGCTCTTTACGGTTTGCTGTAGAACTATTTTTGCAAGCTAACAAACACGTTTGCTGCCTCTTTATAATAACAGTTATTGCATCTGTTGTATCTGCTTCACTTCGGTCATTTCTGATTAAGGGTCCCACCCAAAATGTTAAAATATCCTCTATTCGAATGCTGATGGACTAGATGTGTGTTTCCAGCATGTTAAGTATTTATTGCATAATTTCATTCTAGCATATGGTTTTTAACAAATATAGTACATTAATTATTCTAATGAAATGTTAAATATAATTATTAAGACAAATTAACAAAAATTAAAGAAAACTATGGAATATTTTTAACAATTGGTGGATGGGTTTTCAGATTAATTTGGGACAGAGATCAGGGACTTAGACAACTAGATAGTGAATGAAGCACGGGGAGGAGAAGAGGGAGGTAGATGGTAAATGCAATATGAGCCAGGGAGTGGAGCAAAAATAAAAGCAAAATACTGCGGATGCTGGAAATCTACAAACAAAAACAGAAAATGCTGGAAAAACGCAGCAGCTCCCGCAGCAGAGACTTTGGACAGTTTTTTATTCCTTCAGGGGATGTGAGTATCACTGGCAGGCCCAGTATTTGTTGCCCATTCCTAATTGCCCTTGAACTGAGTGCCCTGCTAAGCCATTTCAGAGTCAACCACTTTGGATCTGGAGTCACATGCAGGCCAAACCAGGTAAGGACGGCAAATCTCTTTCCCCAAAAGGATTTTAGTGAACCAGATGGTTTTTTTAACAACAATCAATGATAGTTTCATGGTCACCATTACTGAGACGAGCTTTATATTCCAAATTTATTAATTAAATTTCTCCAGCTGCCAAGGTGGGATTTGAACCCATGTCCCCACATCATTACCACTGTACCACGGTATGCTACCTAGTCAGTTGATTAGTTACCCCACTCTGGCTGCAGGAGGGGAAGCAGCATAATTAATCGGGTTTGAGAGGCGGTGGCAGTGATGGTCAGAGCCAATGCCCTGCAAAAGAGGACAGCCACCCAGTTCCCAAAGAGGATGAATGATCTCCTTCATTCTGCCAGGGTAAGTCACTCATCTCATCACTCTCAACTCACACACTCACAAACCCATCACACATCCACAGGGATCTCACTCTCAGCCAGTTAAAGGGACGTCACCATTCATTCTCTCACACACACCTTCATTGCCCTCATCCTGTCCATGGGACCATTCACCACTCACACATGCCAGGCACACTTATCATCTGGCCTCGCAGGCATCCTGCTTTCACTCGCTCCATCTATCTTCATGCAGGACAAGTTGGCACACAACAAAAGAGAGGGGTCATAGACTGGTGGAGGAATGCCTGAAATCAAGATCCTCACGGACTTTGAAAATAGAGTCATCCAGCTGACCAGTGACGATCTGGAGCATTCCTCTGCTGATGGTGAGGTCGACGGTGCTCTACCAACTGAGGATCCAGCAGTGCAACATTCATCAGACAACCATGCTGCAAGTGATGTGTCCTGTTTCACAGGCCACTGCCATGCACTAATTATCTCTCCTTGCTTTCGCAGGCACATCTGGGAAACAACCGAGGGAGTCCATGACCCAGGTCCTCAACTCAAGCCCTAAAGACACCTCAGAAGAGGAATCTGCTGAAACCCCCATTGAAGATTCATCACAGCACTCACCCACACCTTCCACCAGCGCAGAGACACACACCTTGGTGGGACCTAGCTTTAGAGTAGCCTTGGGGTCACAATCCGGTGAGCACATCGCACTGTCTGATGCACAGCCGGCGGAGGGAGGGACTTCTCAAGGTCTCCGTCACTTGGAGAACTGCTGGAGGACAGAAATCTGCTGAGTCCAAGTCAGATGATGAGCCTCTGGACTTGGTCATACCTCAGTTGTGGGAGCTCGGGAACATCAGGAAGGGATGTCCGCTGCACTCCTCAGATTACAAGGCATGATGGAGGAGCTTGTCCACCTTCAGTCTGATGTGATAGCACCAGCATGCCAACACCCCAAGGTCAACACTGGTAGAATGGCAGCCGCCATGGAGACCTTGGTCCAGGACATTGGTCCTGTGCTGTTGTGCGGGCTGAACTCCATTGCTGTCACCGTTGTTGGTTTCCAACAGTGTCAACACGCGAAGGGTAAGGGGCAGCTTGATCTCACTCCAGATTCCGCTTCTCCTAAAGGAGTCAGCCAGGGGTCCTCTCGCACCCATAGGGAGGAGGATCAGCAGGTGTACACCCTCGGGTCATCCACCCAGGTGACTCCGGGAGTGTCCGGGCCATCCGAATCCACTCTTCCTGTGACCCCCAGCAAATCTAGCTTGACAGGTCGAGGGGAGCGCCACTGCCACACAGCAGGATCCCGGAAGCAGGCCAGGATCCTCCAGGTCTCAGCCCTCCACAGGATGCCCAGCAAGGTTATCACACTCAGCAGGCTGCCTCCACCTCTGCTGTGGATGTCGGGGGAGCACCAAGATATAGCGGCAGGGTTAGGAAGGTTAAGAAGATGTAGTTGCACAGCCTTGGCACAGGTGTTAATAAACTCCCAAGAATGTCTCCTTGCTTATGGCTCCTTGTTCTGATGAGCAGTGTTTGTGTCACTCAAATGTGAAACCTTGGCCCCTGCATAAGATAAAGGCAGGTGTCTCAGTCTAAGGCCTCTTCCCTGTGCTTTGCGCAACCTTTCCAGCACGTTGATGGTGCACCTTCACTGTCATTGGACACATCAGTCATGCCTGCACCTCGATGGGGCTCATCATTGCTGCCAGAGTGTCCTGGGCCGATGGCACAGAGTTCCCTCATTCTCTCTGTGCACTCCCGGCATCTTTGAGATGCGGCTGATCCCCGACCACCACCACCCCCATCCCCACCGACCCCCCCCACCAACCATCTCATCAGTATCGGTGTCCAGTGTCAGTGTGGTCCTGAAGGGCTCAGCTCACGAAGGATGCCGTAGGATCAGGAGAAGTTACAGTTTCCCCGCTGCGTCTCCATTATATGACCCTGTTCACAGAGCGCAAGCGAGGTGCCCTCCACCGGACAGGACTTAGACATTCACAGGTGCAATGTGAGAATCTATGGTGTCTCCTCACTGCATGTCGTCATCATCCTCCAAAAATCTAGCAGCTATGAGGGCCTCTTGAGCGCGCCTGCCTCGTCTGGCCAGTGCAATGGACTCATTGCCATCATCCTCACCTTTGAGGACCTCCTCGCTCTCATCCCTGTTGACGTCTTCCTCATTGCAGATGTGCAGCTCCTCCATCTCCCCCTCAGCCAGCTCTTCTTCCCGTCGCAGCACCAGGTTGTAAAGGGCGCAGCAGGCGATAATGATGTGTGACACCCTCTGTGAATTGTATTGCAGGGCTCCACCAGACCGGTCTAGGCACCAGAACCTCATTTTCAACATTCCGATAGTTTGCTCCACCAAGGTGTGGGTTGCAGCATGATCCTTGCTGTACCTTCCCTCTGCTGCACTCTGAGGCCGCTGCACAGATGTCATCAGCCACGTCCCCAATGAGACAACCCTGCAGCCTCTCTGGGTTCTGGAAGACGTCAGGGATCTGAGACCTACTGAAACTGTAGGAGTCCTCCTGGGAACCATGTGCAGAGCTGTAGGATGCGTTTGTGGTGGCCGCACACCAGCTAAACATGCAGTGAGTGGAAGCTGTTGCAGCTGACGTAGTTGACCGCTTGTTGCCACCGAGATCCCAGTCTTCGGTGACACTGGTTCTTGGTCATCTATAGGAACGATAAGCACCATCTATAGACCTTGGGCCTAGCTAGATGCCGACCAGTAACACCTCGCTGTGGCTCTTCAGTGGCGTGCGCAGGAGACCCAGCTGCCCCTTCTTCCTGAGGGTGCTGCTCCTCCCTCTGCCCAGCCAGGTGCCTCTGTCAATCTCTTCTCCCTCATTTCAGCTCTCTGTAAGCCATGAGGCATACAGCTTGGTCACCAGGCTCCATGCTCCTGCTGTGCTTTTCCTGCAGGATGAGAGAGAGAAACGTGTGGGTTAGCTTGGGTTGGGTGTACTAAGAACCTCTCTTGGTTAAGTCTGAAGGCCCATTAATGCATCCCAGAGAGTGCTGGCCACCACTTGGAAGGCCAGAGTTTAGTGCGCTGCATGGTTGTCCAAAAGTCCATCCACCTCAGCCCCACTCCACCCCACTGATTGGTGGCAGCCAATGGCGACAGCGTGCTGTACTCTCAACTCAGGCACAGACAATATCCTAACCCGCATTGCAAGACTGTGCTGTTAGCTTGAACCATGAGGGGGACTGGTCCAAACCTGAATAATGACATTGCAATGAGCACCTCCACCAGTGACTGCTCCATGGCCAGCTTTTGCAAGGAGATTGTACAACTTGCCAAGTCGTCCAATTGTTCTGCAGTCCACTAAAATGCTCATTAGTTTGCAGTGCGTGCCCGAGGAGTAAAAAGCTCTGGAGCACTTGGTGGCACTTTCAGGCCTCTGCATTGCTTGAGTGGGCAGATAAACTAGAGGCCAGACTCCAAGCTTGTCAATGCAGCTGCGCCTGAACTGTCTCAGCTGCAGAGGAATGGTCACTTTATACAAGGTTTCCCTAATGTGTGGCTGCTTCCCTCGCCCACCCGCCACCCCCCCCAACCCCACATGTGCTTGTGCACTACCATCAACTGTAGTGCAGCCCTTTCCCCCCCAACTCACTGAACTGCAGTGCAACCCTTGCCTCCCCAACTTGTCGCAACTGCAGTGCAGCCCTTGCTCTGGCACCGCACTGCCAGCCAGCTGGGAAAATGCAACTTGCCTATGCCCTCACCTGAATGCCTCAACCTTGACGTCTAACAGGTGACCCTCACGAGTGCTGCACAATGTTACTGTGCACTCACCTCCAAGTTGCCCTCAAAGTCCTGCCCGCCAAGTGCACAACTTGTAAGTGCTGTTGTGAAACATGTCGGCGTCTGTGCCCGGATGATCCAGGGTGGGGGGATGATTCTGGTGAACAGGACTTATAATGATATGCAAATGTATGACAATGAAGTTCCCGACCTGCAGTGTCAGGAAATGCAGCCATTGATAGGCGGAGCGGACGATTGCAAACTGGTTTCATGATGTCATGAAACCGATTTTTGGCCATCTCGCCATATTATCTGCTCATGTCCACCATGATGCCTGATGCCAACGGGCATGGAAAATTCCACCTATAGTCTTCTGTAAAATTCTTGAACCATTCATTTGCAAACTGTGGGCCATTGTCTGAAATTATAAGATCTAGAATGCCATGTGTAGCAAAAAATTCCTTTTAATGGGTAATGACTGCTCTGAGGTTGTACCATGAATACGTTTAACCTCATTCCATCTGGAGTAATAGTCAACAACTAATGGGGACTGTCTTCCACTTGATCTTGAAAAGGTTAATTCTGAGACGTTCCCATGGTCTGGTTAGAGATGAGGATACCATCAGTGGTTCTCTTTGCTCTTGGCAATGGTTTGCACAGGTGATGCAGCTCAAAATCATTTCCTCTAGTGACTTTGAGATCCCTGGCCACCAAACTGAAATTCATACTCTAGCACAACACTCTGTAACGCTAGGTGTCCCTGGTGTATTCTTTAAAGGATCTTGTGTTTGAGGACTCTTGGTATGACCAACCTCTCATCATAAATTAGCAATCATCTACAACACTGAGATGTCTTTGGTGCTTGAAATATTGTTTCAGGATGAGATTGTTTGGAACATATTCTAATCATCCATTTTTGCAGTATCTTCTAATTTTAGCACATTCTTCATCTACTTTTTTGTGCTTGTCAGATTTCATTCAGCCTCTGTGTTCTATCTGGTAGGAATTTTGAGGTCGATGAGGTATGTGACTCTACATTCTCAGCAAAATGTATGTCTTCTTGTTCAGGCTTCTCAACAGGAATGTGTGACAATGCATCTGATGTTGTTTGTTGTTTGTCTTGGTCACGTTTGTCCAGTTCCTTCACCTGCTGTTCCTGGGAAATCTGCCTGGTTTTCTCAAGGTTTTCCTATTCATCTACTTTATTGACAAGTTCTAAGTCTGTGCTGGCTTTTGGACTTAACAATGAACATTCTTGGTTGTGGATCACATGCAAAATTTCTATGATTTCTCTTCCTTTGCACTGGAGTTTAGCAGTCAACTGTCCCTTGGCCTTCAGTTGAATGCCTTGTTTACTGTGGAGTCGTATGGTTGATGGCTGGAGGAAATCTTACTTTAACCACTGTTCTGTATCTGAAGGAATTGAAACCCCAGCTTCAGTGTCTAATTTGAAGTTTGTTTTATGCCAGTTGATCATAATATGTGCGCTCCAATAGCTTCCATTCGATCTTGTAATTTCTCCCAAGAATGGCACTTCATTATTTTTTTTGACCGGCACATGATCTTAGTTGTTCCTCCTTTAATTTTTGTTTGGAGCTTTTTGCTGCAGCATACCAATTTAAAATGGTCTCTCTTCTTGCAGGAATGACACTCCACATGTTTGGTGGGGCATTCTTCATGCTTGGTGCAGCCTTTTCCCACCACAAGAACACTGAATAATGGTAGCTACCATTGCCCTCTTCACTCTTTCCTTGTTTTGGATTAAGTGCACTGCTACTTCTCTGTCCTACAAACTGCAATGTCAACCATTTTCCTTCATGATATATCTTTTTCACCATGGACAAAAATAATCTTATTTTGCTTTCTCACTTCTGCATGCCTTGTTAACTGCACAGCTTTCGACTGTTAAATTTTCCCTCGACTGCAGAAAATTTGATAAAGCCTCCTCTAAGACTCCTACAACAATGTCATCCTGAATTAATTCATCTTTCAGGGCTCCACATTTGCAATTCTCAGCTAGTCAATATAAGTCTTTAATGAAGGAATCTATGTTCTCTCCTGGTCTTTGGGTGCTCCTATTGAACTTTGCCCTCTCTATAATGGTGTTCCTTCGAAGACCAAAATAGGTATCAAAGGCTTTGATAACATCTTTGTATGTTGCTATGTTTTTGTTTATGCCCTATCTTATTACATCATCTGCACTACTTCCTATGGCTTATACTAAGGTACTGACCTGTTTCCTGCTCATCTTCTCTGCTGGTCCTGAAGCTGTTCTATACTTGATAACCCTGCAATGCCAGTTCTGCCACTTCTCAGCTTGATCTAAGCCTTCACATGGTCGAAGCACTCTGGTAAAGGTAGGACTTTCTCCATGGCTTCCCTTCACTGTAGCCTTTTCTGGAGCTCTGTTAAAGATTTTCCTGCGCTGTCCTTGTCCTGCAGTTGTTTCTCTCGCTGTTTCTTCCAGTCTCTGGGCTCTTCACTTGTTCCTTCTTTCATCATGTTTTCCACTGTCACCATCTGTTATCATTGTTGTGGAACTTAGAGGGGGTTGTTCATGAATTGAACATTGTTATGACCATGTGAGGAAGGGTAAAAATGACTCCCCTTTAACTCTGGCTGTAACAGGTATTGTGAAGGATTTAGAAGGATGAAGGTATTTTACTCACTGGCTATGTTTAACCACTCGTGCTGATTGCAAAGAAACAACTCTGGCAGGTTTTCTTGAATTTAAAAACAGAAAAAGGGATAGTTTTTATTGAGTTAAAAACCCACCCAGATAAAGATAGCAAAATATTTATAAAGGTAAACTCGCACTTCTTGAACTTATGCAAACCACATTCACACATACAAAAGCATGCAAAATTTACAGGTTATACTGGAGGTAGTTATTTTCTTAACCAAATTAAAGTTCAATCCTGAAAGATAAAAATGAGAGTTCACTGTTTATGAGTTCTTTGCTGGACACTGTGGCTGAAGCAGAAATTTTTACAGGTTCGCCTTCAGATTCCAGGAGTTTAGTTGAAGTCCCTGTAATGTAATTGCTGGAGATAATTTTCTTTTTAATCCATAATTCATAATCTGTCTTTTCCAGAAGTCAATGAGTTTTTCTCCTGCGGTTTCTTTCAATGGAAATTCACTATTTCTGTGCTGGGCCTTAACTTGAGAGAGAGTTACTGCTCCATTGACAGCTTTGCCAGACTATTCTCTGCTTCTGTGATTGGCAGCTGTATTAAAGAGATTTCAGAATGGTTACTTCAATAAAATGACCTCTCTCTTCCCATGATTTATCTGATGTCTGAATCAAATATGGCTTTTGTTCCATGGCTGGGTGGGCCGGAGAGGAGGGGTTCGGTAATGTCCTAGCCATTAACCCCCCTGAATGAGTCATTACCCATCTTGATGATATAGGAAGACATATCTTCATGTAACCATTGTTCTAGCAGTCTTTCTGAATCTGCTGGAGAGGTAGTCTTATAGAAATGCAAATGCTATGTCCAATACCTTTCAGTAATTTCCTTGTGAAGTGGTTCTTGACATGGTCAGGTGTGAAATTCCATGAGAAGGATGTCATAGCATGTCTCAGTTGCTATTCACATCAGAACTTTCCAGAAAACTGGTCAACTTAAAATACTAGACATCAGGTCACTTGTGGCAGCCATCTTTAGTCAGCATTTTTTTAAAAATTGTCTTTAAAATGTCCTTGTTAAACAGTTCAGTGTAGGTTTGGTCAGCCAATGAAATTATAAGCTGATGTCACTCATCCACAAGTCCCATCATCATGACAATTTATAGATAATGCTGGAGACTCGGCTGTTGGTAAACTTAACATTTTAATGAACATTATCAGAACCCTGCTTAGGCTTAGCATCAAGCTCTACATAGAACTATCTCTCTTCATGCTCTGTTGTCCTGTGATCTTATGTCACTGATGAGGTAGACTGTATATTTACATATTTAATAATAACCCTTTATGCTACAGAAAATGGGTAGTTTTCTGTCTGATCAGTGCCGGACGCAGCAGTTCCGACTCTGATCAGATAAATTGGGCCAATATAGAAGCCAAAAATATTTGGAGTGATTTCAGTGGTTAATTGCTTTGTTTGTCATTTCATTCCAGCTGCAGAGTTCTAATTGGTGCTAGTTTGCATCTCTTTGGTATTTATTCATAATGTTTGTACACTGTAACCTCCCCAGTCTGCAATGCTTGGGAACAAGTCATTCCTGGATTTTGGAATTTTCTGGATTATAGATGACATTAGAATGCCTACTGACAAGTGTGTGAACTGGAAGCACTATAGATATATTTACCTGAAACATAAAACAGTGATAAAACATTATAAAGCACTAATAAAAATTGTTTTACTCAAATACTGTATTTCCATGCTTCGACTCCCAAAGTACTGTACTGCAATAATGCTGATCAAGGGAACAGCTGATTCTGCTCAAAACATTTCTGGACCACTGATGTTCCTGAACAATAAGCTTCCAGACTAGAGAGGTTACAGGGTACCTGCTTGTCATTGTTCTTTGACAATTCTGTACCTCTTGTGATTTGGTGCACACAGACATCGTGATCCTGCCTTGGGATGAAGTGGGGGTTGTGAACCTGCAGTTACCAGCAGCAGGATGGGTTCAGCAATTTTTTACCACAGCCAGTCTCCTAATTGGACGCCTCCAGGCTTTCTGTCCAGTTAAGGATGCCCTGATGCTGCCAGCCCAATCAGAGGGCCGGCAGCTCTAGAGCCTTGGCAGCCCCACCAGGAGTGCTTGGTGCTGCTGAGGCAGTTTGTGGTTCGAGTGGACACAGAAGTAACCAATAAATTGAAAAGCAAAGGGGCCATGTAGGCAGGCCCCTCCGGATGGCCCATTGCGGCCCCAGAGGCAGCCTTTCCACCGGCAAGATGCTGGCAGGCCTGAAGAATCAACCCTAATTGGATCCTTAAATATTTAAATTGGCTGCCTTTCCCTGTTTGTCAGACAGCCACTCCACATCCTGTTCTGCTGCTGGGAAACTTACCTGGCAGCAAAACTGCATTGTGGAGCTGGCCTGATGCAGCTCCCTGCTATTTTCCCTGCCCTCCCAGTCTCAGTCTGCCACTCCAGGACTGGGAAAATCCTGTCCTTCTTTTGAGAAAATGGTATTTGTGCTAATCAGATGATACACGCATAAATATGATGCCTGTTTTGTGATGGATGCATGCCAGTAATAAGACTTAAGAATTTGGGACTTTTATATATTAAAGACAGTGTGTAAGTGCATGTAGTTATATTTTAGAATTGCTGTAGTCTTTAAAGTCTTAACAAAATTCTCTAATTCTAACCTGTTCAAACTAAAGTTCATTTTCTAAATATAATTTTAAATGTTATAGCTGGAAAATAAACAATAGTCTATCGCATGTTTTTGAAATGACTTGCATCAATGTTGCTTTCAAAGTGTTGAACCCATTGATGGTCTCTAGAGGGAGATGTACACACATTTCGAGGGTCTGGTCACTCATGTACCAATTGGTGCAGGATTGATGTAAAATTGGTTTAAGCAACTGAACTGCTCAGAAATTTTTATACAGCCTTCAAAAAGGCAATTCCTTAGCAAAATATGTGGAGGTAAGAGTGGAGCAGTACTTTTTCACTGCACTGTCAAATAATTTCACTGCATGTTTTAGCAATATTTTTATTATATTTCTACAGTAATGTGATCACTTGAGCAATATCTGTGCTCAGTGGGCAGTAAAGCATGGCTCCAAGCCAAAGGAAAGGAAGACACAACTTCTATCGTTCAGACTTCTAAGCCTACAGGAGATCACTGAAGGAAAGCTGAACTGATTCCTGGGTGTGGATGCTACCAGAATTTTCAGTCATGCTACTTGGAAAAAGGTGGCACTGGCACAGACTGCCAACTCCCTCACCATGAGGGCTGTAGAACAGTGCTACAAAATGCTCCACATCTTCACCAGAGCAAGCAAGATGGCACACTGTGCACCTTTCCCTTGTATTCCTTGCCCACACTGGACAGCTGTTCATTTGTCATGCTGTTATGCTCCCCGTGAAGACCACAGACAAAAAGAATCAAATTTACTGAGCAACCCCAATGAGAAAACCAATGGACAAGACTTCACTTTTTATAACTTTCACTTTTAACAATCAAACCAAAATCAACACAAATTAAACATGAATTAACAGGAAAATTGCAGTCAATATAAACTCTTAATCGCACATTAAATAGACACAACAAAGGTAGTTCCCATGGATTTATGAGGCATATAAGGCACTAATTTCAGCCAGAAAGTCCTTCAAAGTTCTGAACCTCCTGAAGTAGAATATTAGCTCCTTCAAGGATTTAGGCTCCAATCTTCAGCCAATAACAGCACCTGACCAACCCAATTTTCACAGGCATGGTCTTCATCAAAATGGTACACGTCTGCAGAACATCATCAGCTCTGTTCATGACAGTCTTGATGGCATCAATTTATCAGAAGCACCTTTATCCAAACCCTCAGTAACAACCCTGTGCACTGCACCTTATGGCCAGTTCTGGTCAATCTAATTCCTTTAAAATAACTGAAGTGGCAATAGTCACTTTATTTCCCTTTATCTCCAACCCCAGATCCCACCTTCATTTTCTTCAGCCAGCCTGCACTGCACACTGGATGATCTGAGCTCAAATGTGCCTTTTATCTGGTTTCGAGCTGCTTTAATTACCCCAGAAATCTGAAGTTTCTATTTCAGTTACAGTTTTAGTCTCAGTCCAGTTTCTCAAACTTGAAATTTCAACTTTCCTTTCAGTTAGGCTCTGACTCAAAATAAATACAAGCTTTAAAACCATGGATTCCATCACAATGTTGTTAAAGTAATAATGCCATAACTAATCCTTCACATAGCTCTCTGGTTAGGAAAGACTCCAGCTTGTCATGTTTCACTATAGCTACCCACTAATGTCACACAAGCACTTGAATGCATATCTCTAAAACCTCTTTCTCCACTTTAACAGCCTCTATGCCCACATCTTTTAATGCACCTCTCCCATGTCACTTATTATATACTCTTCAACTGCCAGCTTATTATGGTTCACTTTGTCTTTTTGCAGGACAAATTGGCACACAACCTTTTAGTCCAGAAAGACAGTTGGTGAAGGGTAGAACTGGATCCAATCTTTACACACTTAAAAAAACACTTATCGAGTTACACATTGCAAGCATGTACCTCCTAATCCAGCAACCACAGTTTTAGCCTGCATCTATTTATATGCTCTTTTCGTTAAGCCAATAGAAAATGGGGACAAATCAACAAATTAACAAAAGATCAAATGAACAAATAAAAGGGGAGCCCCTTAAAAGTAAACTGCAACAAAAAGTCAGAACACAAAGGAAACTTACAAAGATCAAACCAAAATGTTACTTCCGGGGACAATAAGGCATCCCCATCCCTGCGGTACCCACTGGTCATGGAAGGCCTCAATTGTACTGGCGGACGCTGTGTGCTCCCTCTCCAATGCATCTCTTTATAGGGGCACAAGACAATTTACAGTTAATGCCCTGAACACAATAAATACAATTAACACAAAATGTCCACCGCTGTCAGGACATCAAGATGCATACCTACCTTTAAACCTTTCACCCCAGGTTAATGACTGTAAACCTATACAGTTGCTCTGGCATCCAGATGAAGCATCACACAGCAACTGCCTTCTCAGTCTCTTTAATCCCAAGGGCATAATACTTAGCCATTCCTAGTTTCTACTCCCCTTTCTTGCAGACTCATTACAGCTGTGGGTAGCACGGGATGAGAAGATGATGATGCTTCTGAAGAGACTGTGAGGACCAAGCCACTTAGAAGTCTTAGCTGCATGACATTGCCATCTCTTAAGATAACAACATGTCTTATGCCTTTAACCAACCTCTCTTTACACAACTTCAGAGAAACATGGAAAGCAACATGAAGCAGCCAAGGATCAAGCTAGCAATAGACAAAATATGTTTCAGCTTCATAGGCTTCTGTAGAGTATAAATAGCCCTTACCTCTTGTGAGAATGGATGTTTTTTTAAAATATTTTGGGGTATATTATGTTACTCTGTAAAGAAGGCTGGATGCCTGTGTGTGTGTGTGTGTGACTTAATTAAGCTGGGCAAGAGTTTGATAGGGATCAGGTTGTCTGGAGGTTTGGAAACATGGAAAGTGTAGAGGTGTTAAGTTGAGGCGCAAGTAAATACATTAGATCTAACATTTGTATTTTAGATAAGTTTAGAGGTTGTTTGAATTTCAAAGCGGAGTCAGCAGTAACAAGGAAAATGTTTGCATCTTGCAGGAGTCCATAGGTAAATAGTAGTGGGGATATTATATTTTTATTCACCCAAAAGTAAAGACAAGATGGAAACATGAAAGATCTTATATTTGGAAGTGTTCGAGTTTCAAAGGGGAGTGCGAACAATGAGAATGAGATGAGAGGGAAAAAATGTATATTAGAGTTACTGTGGATAGCTGTTTATTAACCATTGAGCTGGAGAGATGGCTATATAGCTGTTAACGTTTCATCTAGCGACCACCTGAGGGCCAGGGTTGCAGGACAGTTATGACCCCAGCCGGTGTTAATTGCTGCGCAAACCAAATCCCAGAGGGAAACTTGGCTTATGGGCCATGACCTTTTTTATTTATTATTCTGAAAACGAGAAGACGACGTACTGATCTCAGCAGTAAGAGGTCCAGTAACACTTTGGGGTTTTTAAAAATTAAAAGTAAAAGTTTTATTAACAAGAAAGAAAAGAAAACTTAGCACACAAGATTACAATTACACAATTAAGGTTAGTCTTACAAAACATTCCCCCAAAAATTTTCTACTTGGGCAAATCCACAAGTAAACACCTTCCAGGCAACACTCTCATATAAATGTTTAAATATGAAAAGTCCAGTAATATCACACAGGCAAACTGCTGTAGCTTCAATAAAAGTATACCACGTGACCTTTACCCTCTTCCACTTTACGGTAAGGAATCCACTTCAAAATAACACTAAGATAAAAGCAAAAAACTGCCGATGCTGGAAATCCAAAACAAAAATAAAAACACCTGGAAAAACTCAGCAGGTCTGACAGCATCGATGCTGTCAGACCTGTTGAGTTTTTCCACGTATTTTTATTTTTGTTTTTGTTCAAAATAACACTGCTTGCTGCAGCCCAAGACTTCTCAACAGCTCAGACAGCTCTAGCTATCTCCAGCCATCTCCAGCTTGGATGCCCACTGGGAATGCCATATCTGTTCCTGAAAATCCTTGAGTAGTTGGGATTTTCAAAAATCTTCCAGAGGTCCAATCCTGTGAAAAGCAATGTAAAGCAAGTCCAGGTATCTATAGGCTAAATGGCAAAAAACTACTTTAAAAGTAATTTTCTACCAGGATAAAAATTAATTTAAAGATCTCAGACATTTTTCTTTCAGGAACTCTACGTTTCCTTCATGAATGGCTGATGTGGACAACTACTGTGCCTTACTAAATTCTGTCTAATTTGCTCTGATTGCAGCATGTTCAAAGGTGTTTTTGAATGCCTTTGACATTGAAATAGTGAAATGAGGCTACAGGTGATTCAGTGAGTGGACCATGTTTGAGCTGCAGAACCATGAGGAAATTCAGGAGACTTGGATGGAAATGGCTATTTTTCTCACAGACAATGACCCAAGTCCTGCGGGGAAGTGTATTTTGTGACATGCAACATTAATTAGGCTTTTTCCTCAAGCCTTCAGCGCTGTAAGTTCCTGGAAGTGTGAACTGATTGCAAGAACAATGGAGCATCTGGGACTTCAGTGAATGATAGGCCTATCATCTTAACCAATAGGATTTAAGGATTGAGAAAGAAATGGATTGAGAAGAAGGACAAGTCGGAGTGGGTGAATTAGAGTCAAATCTGGCACAAAGAAATAAAAGAGATGGAAAGAAAGGTCAGATTGAGTGAGCAAAAATAGACTGAAAAGAAAATTAAGGTTAAAAAAACATTTATTTTAAAAGCTAATTTACAACAAGCAGGATTGAGACTTCACAATTTAAATTGTTCCCTTTCTGGGTCAGACATTTTGATTGGCATTGCATTAACACTAATCACAGCATTAACACTTAGGCTGTTAAATGTCAGCTCTGACTTTCTGCAGCAAGTTTAATTCATGGTTTATGTGCAAATTCAGCAAGTTCTGAAAAATAACTTGAGGTGAATTAAATGTTTGAAAATTGGGACAGCTGTGCCCATCACCCGTCCCCCACCACCAACCCGCTGCTTACGTAAAATCCAACGTAATGATGTTTGGTCACTAACCCGACATCATCACGCTAGTCTCCGATACCCTGTTTTTAAAACATTAATTAGAAGCCAAATCAGCTTGTTAACAAGCCTGGAGACTGGTATTTTATGTTGGCCACCTTGATGGGTGCACAGGAAAATGTTCAAGGGAGTCACGCCAGGTATGAAGAGACATTGCGAAGGAGGATAAAAAGGCAGCAAGTGGACTATGGCTGACTAGCAGAAGAGTTTGCTGGAGAAGTTGGAGAGTTTACTAGTGTTGCAAGTTAGATTAATAATCATTTTGATACTTCACTGGGAGATATTGTCAGGGAAGGGCACCTAGAAAAGTGATTTTCTTGCACCCCTGTATTGGACCCTAAGATCAGTGTCCCAATGGGCATAGTACATTCTGGAGGAGGCTCCTCCACCAGTGAGGAGCAATAAGAGAAGGAGTGGGGGAAGATGACAAAAGACAGGTTTGCCTGCTGTCCGGAAAGCTGTGGAACTTGCTGCTCAGCAAGGGGCCTGTGAAGGGGAGACAACAGCAGCAGGCAGGCAGAGGTAAGCGAAGACACTATCCTGCCAACAGAGTGTACTGGCAAAGGATGACACATCTCCAAATGTCAGAATGCCAGTGCCTGAGAAGACTGCATCTCTCCAGGGAGACAGTCGCATCACTGTGTGATATGTTGGCTGGAGAGATTGCCTCAAATTGTGTTGGTGGACACCCTATGCCTGTGGTGTTGAAGGTAACAGTGGCCTTGAATTTTTTCACCTCAGGGTCCTTCCGAGCATCATCTGGAGATCTTTGTGGAATATTGTAGCCAGCGGCCCATCTCTGCATATGCTATGTTTCAGTGTACCTATGAGTTAATTTCATTTAGCGATGACAATAACAGTAAGGCAGACAGAAGCAGAGCCTTTGGTAATATTTCAGGACTTCTAAAGGTGCAAGGGGCAATAGATTGCACACGTGGCAATTTAAAGCACCATTGGGGCAACCAGGAGCACTTGTTAACGGAAAAGGCTACCATTCCATCAATGTGCAGCTTGTATGCGACCACAGGCAAAGGATAATGCAAAGGTGTGCATACTATCCTGGCAGCTATCGTGATGCCTACATACTGAGACACTCTCAAGTGCCAGGAATGTTATGTGGATGGCTGGCTTCTGGGCACCAAAGGATACCCCTTGAAGAGATGGCTAAGGACTCCAGTCCAAAATCCACTGGTCTGCTCAAAATGAGATTTTGATGTTTGGATTGGTCAGGTGTTGCTCTTCAATACTCTTCTATTCCAGTCTATTTATGGTCGTGGTCTGCTGTGCCTTGCACATCTTGATGCTCCAGAGGGAAGAAGCCCTAGCAGACGAGGATCAAATGAAGTGAGCCCCACCCTCTGGTGAGGTTTCTGAGGAAGATTCTGATGATGAGGAGAATGAGTCACGCCAGCCAGCTACACAAGCTGGTGTGCAGGATGCTTTGAATGAGAAGGAGATGCAAGATTCGCTAATGATGCAGTGATTTAACTAGCAATATGTAATTTGATATATAAGACCATCTTCGTCACCCTCACCTTCTCCTGGGGCAGGATTTTCCCACCCTACTGCTCGCCAACACGTAAAATGACATTAAATGACGTTGGACGGAACTCTGGACGTCACCGCGCCCCATTTAAATTTTCAGGTAGGCGGGAGCGCAGCAAAATCAGTTGTGCGCCTGCCGACCTGTCAGTGGCCAATTGAGGCCATTGACAGAGTCATTAAACTAATTAATGGACCTGCCCGTCCAACCTTAAGGTTCGCGGGCAGGTCAGGAACCTTGGCGGGCTTCAGAAAAAGCATGAAACCTCATCCATGGGTGGGATGAGGTTTCATGTTGGTTTTTAAAAATTTAATTAAAGTTTTTAAAAAAATTATGGACATGTCCCAACTCATGTGACAGTGTGTGTGTCACATGAGGGGATATATCAGGGAATTTTTTTTCTATTTCTAACATTTTTGACAGTAGAGGCGATCTCCCTGAGGCAGCACTTAGCCTCAGGGAGCTGAGTGCGCTCTTTCATGCACATAGCGCTTCCTTGCAGATGTCACGCTGGGTGGGCCTTAATTGGCCCACCCACGTAAAATGGTGCCGTGTCCCCGATCGGAGGCGCGCATGTGCGCACCCGCACTTCAACTTCGCTCCCGATGGGGGGAAATCCTGCCCCTGGTATCACCCATTTATAACCACCAGGGCAGCCTATGCATGTGCCAATGTAGAGGTACCAAATTAGGCCATCAGAGGATCCCACATGAGCACAACCTTCCATAAGAGCATGCAGTCAATCCAAATCAAATCCAGTACATCATAAACGTTAAACACTAGTGCAGCTGCAGCCACACGTGCAAAGAACAGTTATTTGTTGATAAGATAAATCAAAAAATTTCAGACCTAACAAAACTAAGCAATGACTCATGTGAACCCATATGTGACTAATGAGGTGTTGTCTTAAATCTTTTCTGGGTGCTACAGTATGGTGCTTCCCCGCCCCTGCTTAGGGATGACCTTGGTGGGTATCCTCTGTTCGTCTGAGATTGTGAGGGTCCCGGAGCGGTGGGAGTCTCCTCCATAGTGGCAGGAGGCTCATCTGTCACTGCAGCACTCTGAGGCATTTGTGTCAATGGCACAGCACAGAGCAGAGGCTGTCCCCATGAGAAGCCCCTTGCTCGCCTACTGCTGTGAGGTCCATTTTGCCCTCCCTGCTTTCCTGAGAGGAACCAGGACCTGGCTGTGACTACTGCTGTCTCATTCCCCCTCTTACCTTGGCTCTGGGCACTGGAGCTCAGAGACAAGGAAATAGAGTGCGTACCCAGTATCCTATAAGTGAGCTGTTGGGTTTTGGCCCTCTGTGACAGTTGCCAGTCTCTCAATGGAGGAAGCCATGCATTCTGAAGAGCGGATGATCACAATGGTCATCGTCTGGATGAACTCCTTCACTGTCCGTGCCAATGCGTGCAACTGCTCTGGGATTTCTGCCAAAATCTCCACGTACTTCACACTGTACACTCAGCATCTGCCACCGGGCGGACAACTTTAGAGGCTTATCATCAGCCTGGGGCTCAGCATCTAGATTGTCTCCAACCCTCTTCCGACTGCCAGGGGCCAGCTCTATCTCAGTCTCGGACATCTGGTCTTGCAACTGTGATGTGCTTGCACCACTGTGTGGATCTCTTAGAGCCGACTCACGCATACCCACTAAGGTGCGTGCATCTACACTGGTGCTAGGTGCGGAGCAAGGATGTGACGGTGCATCCTATGAGGCCTCCTCCTCCTCCTCAGAGGTTAATGTTGGTCCCTTGGGGCTAATATCTGCAGCTGCCATTGCTTCACCTGTGGCAGAAACAAACAAGGAGTATGAAGGGCACCATCGTCATTTGAGATGACTTCAGAGAGACATGCTTCCTAAAACACACACTGGCACCATTGGGAAATGGTAACCAGGGTTTAAACCTCAGCCCAAACAACTAAAACACCCATTCCTTCCCAAATACTGCAAACCTCCGAAGTCAATGCTACCCCTCTGCCTCTTCCCCCATTTCCCATTCCCAACCCTTCAGCACTATCTTTGCAGGAGAGAGCTATGCACCCTTGAAATCTCATTATGCTGGGGCCTTCCTCCAGCCTTGCCTTGCCCAATGGTGCAGCTTCACTGATTCGCTGCCAGCTCCAGCACATCGCCTCTAGATGGGTGAAAATTGAAAAGTTGGATTGGCCACCTCCAATCCTGGCCCTCTCTTGGGCATTACGTGCTCTTTTCTCCTGCAAATGAAAAGGGAAATGGTAATGACTCTGCTGTGGAAAAATTTCAATTGTGTGCTCAAGATGTTCTTTTTCAGAGGCCAACAATTCTCAATGATCCTTGCTAGTTGCAGTTCGTAAGAGCCACCCCTCTCCCAGAATCCCCTGTTGCCATGCAGAGTGACATATCAGCTTCATGCAGCCTTGTGCACTTGGCCAAGCCAATAGGCAATCCCACATTTGACACACATAACATCCTCACACCCTTCCATATAGGTCCATCTGCATAATGGTTACACGTTTACCCTAGAAGATTGTAAGGGGTCATTCAGCACTGCAGCCATGTCTTATGGATGACCCCATGGCTGCTCACTGCCTCCATTCAGGCATCTTTAATCTGGTTGGGGGGGTCTCCTCTTCCCATCAACAGGCATGAGGATTTCCTGCTGATCACTCACAGCCTGGAGGAGGACTCGCAGGGCGTCATCATCAAACTATGGGCCTGTCCTTGGTCTGGGCTCCCCTTTCCATTCTCTCTACCATATGGTGAACTTAAAGCCTCTCTAGAGAGTCAGAGGCCTGAATTTTCAGCTTAGTAGGCGGCCTGCTGGGAGCGGTTAGGAAACGGACTGCGATTGGCCCCCGACTGCGATTTCATGCTGGTTGGTCAATTAATGGCCAGCCAGCGTGAAGCATGTGCTGAAAAGCTCAGCACTGCTGGGGTGGGGGCAGGAGGAGGGCGGGCAATAGCGTCAATGCGGGTGCAGGCGAGCGTTGACAGAAAACTCCCTGAAGGCAGAGAGCTGCCTCAGGGAGCTGAAGACCCGAATCCCAAGAAATAAAGCTTTTAAAATCAGGAAAAAAATGTCCGAGCATCACAATCAGGCACCTGAACATATAGGGCAGAATTCTCCCCCCGTCAGGCAGGGAAGTGCAGGAGCGGGCGCATAGAGGTGCGTCTCCGATCGGCGCCCCCAATTGGCGGTGCGCCACCATTTTACGTGGGTGGGCTAATTAAGGCCCATCCAGCATGACGTCCGCAAGGAAACGCTATGCGCTCCCTGATCAGGCGGAGGGGGGAGAGGGGGGAGTAGTCCCTAAACTGAGAGTGCGCTCTTTCGTGCATGTGCGTGTGAAGGAGCACACTCATCTCCCTGAGGCTAAGTGCTGCCTCAGGGAGATCGGCTACAAATTTAAAAATGTTGACAATAGAAAAAATAAACTTTCCTGACATGTCCCCTCATGTGACACTGTCACATGAGTTGGGACATGTACATCACTTTCACTGACACTTTTATTAAAAAATTTAAAGCCTACATGAAGTCTTATCCTGCTTGTGGATGAGGTTTCATGCTTTTTCTTAAGCCCGCCAGGGCTCCTGGCCTGTCGCCAACCTTAAGGTCCATTAAGTACTTTAACTACTTTGTCAATGGCCACAATTGGCCATTGACAGGTCGGCGGGCACACAGCTGATCCTGCTGAGCCCCTGCCAATCTGAAAATTGAAATGTCGCGGGGTGAGGTCGGGAGTTCTGCCCAACGTCATCCCGCGTCATTTACGTGTCAGCGAACGGGCCCCGCCCCCCGCTCGCCGACCAGGAAATCCTGGCCATAGATTATAAAAATGCTGTCCACAGATTTCTATTTTTATTTTATTTAACAACAGAAACCTCATCCCGCCCTTGGATGAGGTTTGCTTAAAAATGTAAGGGCCGCCTGGCCCATTTGCCCATCTGCCAGCCGTAAGGATGGACAGGCTACGTAAAGTGACAGACAATTGCGCCGTTAATGGGCTTAATTACCCTCTTAATTGTCGGCGGGAGTGCTTCCAGCTTTTGTGCGCGCCCGCCGACAGAAATATTGCGCGAGCACGGGGACACTCGCCTGATGTCATCTCGCACGATTTCGCACCCGCCCAATCAGTGTAAAATTCAGCCCTCTTGGGTAAGGGTAGTTAAGGGATTAAAGGGTAGAATTTGAAACTTTTCCTAAACACTGTTATTCATGAAGAGATGAGGCAGGTGTACTCAAATGTACTTTCCTCTCTGGCAAGAGTTCTGAATAATACACTGCTGGCCTAATAGCCACTAACATTTAAAAACAAGCTCTTACCCGCTGCAGCTCCAATAGTTCAATGGACTTACAAGTGTTCTTGGCCCAAACTACTGCCTCCAGACCACTAATTGCCATGTAGTTGTCACCAACCTGTGGCAGGTGCCTTCAAATGGGTGGCCATGGCCGACTTCCTGGTCACAGCTTGACCTCTCTGTCTATGCACATCTTGCCCTGAAGTCCCAATTGCGTGCATTGCCTACCCTTCTCCTTGGCTTTTGGCTGGCTTTTTACCGGGCACCCATTAATTGGCTGATAGATGCCTTGTTCAGCGCCTTTAAAAGGCGGGTGGAGGGGGCAGGAGTCAGTGAACTGTACACTTCCAGGTCGGACTCTCGCCCCATACCACCGCCCCCACCCCACGCACCCCCCCACCCCCCACCCCACCCCCACCCCCACCACCCCCAATTACAAAGTATAAAATTCAGTCCTGGGAGGTTGAGCATGAACTGTCATTTTCACAATGATAAATCAACCAGCAAGTTATGGCAATTTGCAACTCAGGAGATATCTCTGCTTTGCCTAAACTGTAGCTGATTTGTGCAATAATGATGTTATGCGGCATAAACTCACCAATGTTTATCCAGCAAGATTTGGGCCAGTATCTCCCTTGTTAATCCAGCTCGTTAAACACAATGGCAGGAAAATTCATCCCATCTCTTTTATAATATGTAGAACTATTAAACAGGAACCACAACAGGTAGGTGCATAGATGCTGGCAGGGAATAATTTTAAGCTAATTAATCAAAATGTTTTCGGATGATTGAAGTGAACACTAAGGGAAAATGCAGAGATGCTATAATGGCTAGGGATATTATCACACTGAAATTTATTGCTGACTCTTTTTCATATCCATATTCTTAATTAGAGTGGTTGTTCTTTGATAATATTTGTATAACAAAAATGCCATTTCGGGAAAGTTAAAGTTTCTGTAGATTCCTAAAAAAAGCTCATTTTAAAATAATATTCAGATCAGGTCCTGAAAAAGGGCCTGATCATATCATAATGTGATGGAATCCATAGTTTATATTGCTTGAGACAGACCCTAGTAGGAAAGGGAAACTGAAAGGAGAAACTGAGAAAGGAAACTCCCAGTTTCTAAAGACTGAAACTGAGATTGGAAACCAAAACTTCTAGGGAGAGTGAGACTGGTTGAAATCATAGGAAAAGGACATAGAGCCATCAGAGCTCAAATGAAGGTAATGATCCCAAATAGTCGTTTGGTAGTACAAAACTTGAGTATTGCTGAAAAATTAGACTATTTTGTTGAAGCTTTTCATCTTGCACTCATCAGGACAACACACAAGAATACAAAATATAAAGGGAACAACAATTTATACATTATGAGAAAAGAATGCTGATTGGTTGGCAAGTGGAATCTGATCGGTAGAGGCGTTGCCATGGAGGATGCACCAGTTAATGGTGACTGACAGCTAACTACTGGGCATTTTTGAAATTTAAGCCAGGCAGCTTGACTCTGGTTGGTCAAGGTGTTGCCCTGAGGAATGAACCAGCGAATGGCTGTCACTTATTTTGTTTAGCTGAAGCAGGCACAATGTGTGTACATGTGCTTTCTGTCTGCAAAGAACAAGGCCCTGTGTATTAATGTATTATAAAATTAATTTACGTGTATACACGTAAAAGCACCACACTGCGAACCCGACTGACAATCTTAAATTAGTTGTCAACGTAATTCTTAGCACACTGAAGACTGGGTTCCATGAGAAACATGTGTTTGATGAAATGACAGCTAACCACCTACCCCTGGCATATTTCTGATATGTGGATGATACGCTTGCTATATTTAAATGTAATAATTTCCATACATGTGTTAATGGGCTCCATCCTGCACTTGAAGTCACCTTTGAAATGGAGCAGTCAAATGAATTCACTTTCCTTGATGTAATAGTTGAGAAATCTGCCAGGGCATTCTCTGTCACGGTCTACTGCAGCTTACCTTCACTGGTCAATATATGCATTGGGATTCTTACAGTTCCAGGCACTATAAGATTAGCCTTATCAGAAACTTTGTAAATAGGGCCCAAGCCATTTTCTCATCATGCAAACTTGATGCCAAAATAGGTGCATCACAGGCATCCTGCGGGATAATGACTACCCTGATCAGATCATTTCACGCTGTATATTACTCAAACTCATGAACAGGCCTAAGGCCGTCACTTTTGGCCCTGAAAAGTGTCCAGTCTACCTCATATTACCCTAGAAGAGCAAGGTATCTCAAAAATTTGAGCAACGGGTGAAGCTACTATGCAGTAGCAACACGAGTGGTATTCGCCACTAATAGGATGCTGCCGTCAAGCCAAAAAGACATTCTGCCTGTCACACGAATGAATAATATGATATTTGAATTTCACTGCCAGTGTGATGCTAGGTAGGTAGGCCATACATCCCAAAGACTGGTGGATCGTATCAAGCAGCATGTCCCTTCTGCTGTTTGCAACAGGCAAGGTACAGAATGTACCTAACCAGCCCGTGCTTGCAAAACTCAGAACACAGTGTCCAATATTAGATGTGAATCTGCAATTGGACAACATTTGCTAAGTAATCCACAGTGTGCCTTATAAGAATTACACTAACAACCAATTTAAGATTGCAGTTTGGCACATTTTTTGTGTACTGGAAGCTACATATATTAATACACCTGTCCTTTCTTTGCAGACAGAAAAAACATAGAAATATAGAAACTAGGGGCAGGAGTAGGCCACTCGGCCCTTCGAGGCTGCTCTGGTCATGACCAATATGATCATGGTTGATCCTGTATCTCAACGCCATATTCCTGCTTTCTCTCCATACCCCTTGATGCCCCTAATATCCAAACATTTATCAATTTCTTTCTTGAATATACTCATTGACCCGGCCTCCACAGCTTGCTGTGGTAGAGAATTCCACAGGTTGGACCACCCTCTGAGTGAAGAAATTTTTCCTCATCTCAGTCCCAAATGGCCTTCCCCGTATCCTGAGACTGAGGGGTTCTAGACTCCCCAGCCAGGGAAAACATCCTCCCCGCATCCAGTCTGTCTAGCCCTGTTAGAATTTTGTACGTTTCAATCAGAGCCCCTCTCATTCTTCTAAACTCTAGTGAATACAGGCCCAGCCAAACCAATCTCTCCTCATACGACAGTCCTGCCATCCCTGGTATCAGCCTTGTGAGCCTTCACTGCACTCCCTCTATGGCAAGTATATCCTTTCTTAGGTAGGGAGACCAAAACTGCATGCAATACTCCTGGTGTGGTCTCACCAAGTCCCTGTATAACTGCAGTAAGACATCCCTACTTCTGAACTCAAATCCTCTTGCAATGAAGGCCAACATATAATTTGCCTTCTTAATTGCTTGCTGCACTTGCCTGTTACTTTTGTTAACTGGTGTACAAGGACACCCAGATCCCTATGTACATCCACATTTCCCAATATATCACCATTTAAATAATACTCTGCCTTTCTGTTTTTTACACCGAAGCTTATAACTTCACAGTTATCCATGTTACACTGCATCTGCCATGTGTTTGCCCACACACACAACTTGTCTTGATTGCTCTGAAGTTTCCTTCCATCCCCCTCACAACCCCACCCAATTTTGTGTCGTCAGCAAACTTGGAAATATTGCATTTGGTTTCCTCATCCAAGTCATTTATATACATCAGCTGGGGCCCAAGCACTGATCCTTGCGGTGCATTGTCAGTCACTGCCTGCCATCCGGAAAAAGACCCAGTTATTCCCACTCTCTGTTTCCGGTCTGACAACCAATTCTCAATCCATGCCAGTATATTACCCCCGATCCCATGTGCTTTAATTTTGCCCACTAGCCTCTTATGTGGGACCTTATTTGGATCTTGAAATCCAAATACACCATATCCACTGGTTCTCCCTTATCTATTCTACTAGTTACATCCTCAAAAAACTCCAGTAAATTAGTTAAGCATGATTTCCCTTTCTTAAACCCATGTTGACTTTGTCTAATCCTGTTAATGCTTTCCAAGTGCTCTGTTATCACGTCTTTTATAACAGATTCTAGCATTTTCCCCAACATGTACACATATTGTGTCTGTTTCAGCTAAACAAAATAAATGACAGCCATTCACTGGTTCATTCCTCAGAGCAATGTCTTGACCAATTAGAGTCAAGCTGCCTGGTTTAAATTTCAAACAATGCTTGACAGTTAACTGTTAGTCACCATCAACTGGTGCATTCTCCATGGCAATGTCTCTACCAATCAAAGCTCACTTGCCAACCAATCATTACTCTCTTCTTGTACAGTATAAATTGTTGTTCCCTTTACATTTGGTATTCTTGCGGGTTGGCCTGATAAAGCTTCAACAAAAAAGGCTCTTTTTTCAGCAATAATAATCCCAGTGGTGCAGCAGAAGCAGACTAAAGAAGACAGAGGCCAGATTCAGAAGCTGAGAATAGACAAATATATTGTTGTTGCAACTGTTTATGTTACTTGAAGATAACATTGGTGGATCTACGCTATCTAGACTGTCATAAGCAGAGTTGAGGAGCTCCTGCAGACATGTGCCATTTCTGGTGAAGACTGTCTGCAGAACTCGAGTTGGTTGTGCGTTGTTGACAGCTGGAGATCAGGCTAAATCCTAAAAGAAGAGGATCTGAAATTCTTCATGAGGAGAACAGAGTTTTGAAGGACTTTGTGACTGAGATTGATGACATATATGTTGAGTGGGCTGCCAAGCCAATTCGTAAGATCTGTCTTCATTGTATCTGCCATTTAATGTATAAATTGTAGTTTATAATCAACTGCAATTTACCTGTTAATTCATGTTCAACTTATGTTGATTCTGGGTTTTAGAGTATGGGTGACTAATTAAGATGGTATTTAATTTGCTTTATTTGACTCTTGTATCATAAAAATTCTTTTGTTTGACTCTTGTATCATAAAAATTCTTTTGTTTTAAGCCATGGAATCTTGTGGCTTCATTCTTTCAGTAAACAACTGGGATTTTGGATTTCTTCTTTTAAAAAAAAGTTACTGCTCTTGACCAAGATCATGACAAAACCATATCATATGAACAAGCTTCCTTGATATCTAAAGTGTTAGAACTCGTGTAGTTTCTCTCTTCAATATCAAACTCATATATTATCACCTCTCTATTTCACCTCTCTTCTATTTTTTCTTAGTTCTGTTGAAGAGTCATACGGACTCGAAACGTTAATTGTGTTCCTCTCCGCAGATGCTGCCAGACCTGCTGAGTTTTTCCAGGTATTTTTATTTTTGTTTTGGATTTCCAGCATCCGCAGTTTTTTGCTTTTATCATATATTATCACGCTAGATCCCGTGCTGTGACTGCTACATGTAAAATGCAATTTTCTGCCATCTTTACCCACACTGAGCACAATCATAAAGAAGAATTCAGGGTATCCCATGAGAAATAAACTTAAATGCTCAGCTTGTACTACCTGGTGCAAAAAGGAAATGAGAAAGATGTGCATTTAAATAGCACCCTGTTAACAAGTTATAGGAATATCTCAACAAGCTTTACATAAATGAACTACTTTAAGCTGCATTGTCTGCTGTGTATGGAAGTGCAACAGCAATTGTGAACACACCAAGATACCCCCAAACAATAACGAAACAAATGACCAGTTAATGTGTTTTGGTGATGCTGATTCAGGAAAGCATTTTGGCTATGATGCCTTTTAATAAATCTATCTGAATAGGTAGACATGTTCTTGGTTTACTATTGCTGTCCAAGAAGTCAGACAGCGAAAGACTATGAATGAAGAATGGTTGGGTCCAAGAAATGTAGGGAAGAACGCTGGTATTATTCTGTTTTAGATTATTTACGACGAGCTACTGAAGTGAAATTGTATCATGTGTCCCATATTTTGCACCATTAATCAAACATACCATAAGCTGTATCAATTGAACAAAGTGATGCTATGCATACCCATTATTCTGGACTTTTCATATGGTTATGGAATAAAGTAGTTTACAAATTGAACCAAAGTTCATCTCATCTAATTAAAAAGCAGGATATTGTAAATGCTGTATTGAAGCGGTACATGTGCATAAAACTAGGAGATCCAATCCAGAATAAATTGAACAAAGCATCCATAATATTGCCACAATAAGTGAATATTTAATGTGCATAACATTTTGGCAATGAGGAGAATAGATGATGCATTGTTATGAAGATCAGGCATCAGACATTGGACATCTTTGTTACTTATGTAGTGGTCAACTTGTCACTGCAAATATTTGTCATGTTGCCAATGGGATTTTTTTATTCATTCACAGGGTGTGGGCTTCGTTGGCTAGGCCAGCAGTTATTGCCTATCCCTAGTTAACCTTGAGAAGGTGGTGGTGAGCTGCCTTCTTGAACTGCTGCATGTGGTGTAGGTACACCCACATTGCTGTTAGGGAGGGATTTTAACCCAGCGACGGTGAAGGAATGGTGATATATTCCCAAGTCAGGATGGTGAGAGGCTTGGAGGGGAACTTGCAGCTGGTGATGTTCCCAAGTGTCTGCTGCTCTTGTCCTTCTAGATGGTAGCGGTTGTGGGTTTGGAAGGTGTTGTCTAAGGAGCCTTGGTGAATTCCTGCAGTGCACCTTGGAGATGGTACACACTCCTGCTACTGTGCATTGGTGGTGGAGGGAGTGAATGTTTGTGGATGTAGTGCCAATCAAGCGGGCTGCTTTGTCCTGGACAGTGTCAAGCTTCTTATATGTTGTGGGAGCTGCATTCATCCAGGCAAGTGGGGAGTATTCCATCACACTCCTGATTTGTGCCTTGTAGATGGTGGACAGGCTTTGGGGAGTCAGGAGGTGAGTTACTTGTTGCAGGATTCCCAGCCTCTGACCTGCTCTTGTAGCCACAGTATTTATATGGCTAGTCCAGTTAAGTTTCTCGTCAATGGTAACCCCCAGGATGTTTTTAGTGGGGTATTCAGTGATGATAATATTGAGAAAATTGGAGAACATCACATGGGGTGTAGCTGGAATGAATATGTTGAAAGGCATTTATTTTTTATTTTGGGCTGAATGAACCAAAAACAAATGCCAAAAAGTATGTTTTGCTTACCATTTATAAACCTGCAACATACACATTGATGGAGAATCTGATCACTTATGTCCAACTTAAAGCCAAATGTGTGAGGAGTAAGTCCAAGTGAACATCTGAATCCGAAGCGACAGGTTATTGAAGAAACATTCAAGTTTAGCTAGAGGAGGTGAAGGGACGATATAATGGGAAAATGAGGAAATTGTCCAAATCATGGGACTTTGGTGGGTTTTTCAATGATGCAATGCTGCATTATATGATGTGTGAAGGCAACATTGGTACAAAATTGGTAGAAGACAGAATCACATTTGCCAGATGCTAAGCATACTAATGAGCTACATGCCAGAGTGCCCAACAATGTTGGATGTGTGGTAAATATAATCATCCAGATTGATGATTTTTGAAGAAGGTTGAATGCCATAGCTGCATGGAGTTGGGCTATTTAGCTAAATATGTCTGGAAACTAGTAGATGATTCTAGATTCAAGGCAGGAAGAAATGAAAGTCATATTCTAGCACTGCAAGGAATTTGCGAGAAGGCAAAAATCCAGTATCCATTTCTTTGATCCCAACCAGGAATCTGAGGAAAAAACTGTGCCACAAGTGATAAGGATTAAAAAGTGGTGTGCGTTTTGGTATATTCCTTAACAAAAAAGAGGCAATACAAAATTTTGATCCCCATCTGTATCAAAGGTGTATAACATGAATTTCAACTGGATACCGAGACTGAGGTAACTATTTGTCATCAAAAATACAAAATAAAACATGGTTTTGCTGACAAGTTGTTTTTCACTCACATTGCTTGTCCTCTGGAATATAGAAGTCCAAGCAAAATATGAAAATCCAACAAAACATTTGCCTTTAATTCTAATTTAGAGTAAATATCTGTCATTGATTAGTCGAGATTCCATCAGAGTCAGCATGGTTTTATGAAGAGTAAACCGTGTTTGACTAATTTGCTAGAGTTCTTTGAAGATGTGACAAACAAAGTGGATAATGGGGATCCAGTAGATGTAGTATATCTGGACTTCCAGAAGGCCTTTGATAAGGTGCTGCACGAAAGATTAATACACAAGATAAGATCACACGCAGTTAAGAGTAATGTATTAGCTTGGATAGAGGATTGGCTAGCCACCAGACTAAATGGGATAAATGGGTCATTTTCTGGATGGCAAGCTATAACTAATGGGGTGCCACAGGGTTCGATCCTTGGGCCCCAACTATTTACAATCTATATTAATGACTTGGGTTCAGGGATAGAAGGTACTATAGCTAAATTTTCAGATGACACCAAAATGGGTGGGAAAGTAAGTTGCAATGAAGAAATAAGAAATTTACAAATGGATATGGACAGGTTAGGTGAATGGGCCAAGATTTGGCAGATGGAATTTAACATGGATAAGTGTGAGGTTATCCATTTTGGTCAGAAGAATAAAAAGGTGACTTATTGTTTAAATGAGGAGAAACTTCAGAATACTTCAGTGCAGAGGGATCTGGGTGTGCTCAAGCATGAATTGCTGAAAGCTAGTATGCAGGTACAGCAGGTAATAAGGAATGCAAATGGAATTTTGGCATTTATTGCTAAAGGAATAGAGTATAAAAATAGGGAAGTGTTGTTGCAACTGTACAAGACATTGGTGAGACTGCAAAACAAAAACAGAATTACCTGGAAAAACTCAGCAGGTCTGGCAGCATCGGTGGAGAAGAAAAGAGTCAACGTTTCGAGTCCTCACAACCCTTCAACAGAACTGTTCTGTTGAAGGGTCGTGAGGACTCGAAACGTCGACTCTTTTCTTCTCCACCATTGCTGCCAGACTTGCTGAGTTTTTCCAGGTAATTCTGTTTTTGTTTTGGATTTCCAGCATCCGCAGTAGCTTTTTGTTTTTATATTGGTGAGACTGCGCCTGGAGTACTGTGCACAGTTTTGGTCCCCTTACTTGAGGAAGGATGGAGTTGCATTGGAGGCGGTTCAGAGGAGGTTCACTAGATTGATTCCAGAGATGTGGAGCTTGTCTTATGAGGAGAGATTGAGCAGTTTAGGCCTATACTCGCTAGGGTTCAGAAGGATGAGAGGAGATCTAATTGAGGTATATAAGATGCTAAAGGGGATAGACAAAGTAGACGTGGAGCGGATGTTTCCCCTTGTGGGGCATTCTAGAATGAGAGGCCATAGTTTTAGGCTAAGGGTGGTAGATTTAAATCAGAGATGAGGAGGAATTACTTTTCTCAAAGGGTCGTGAATCTGTGGAATTCACTACGTCAGAGCGCAGTGGATGCCAGGACGCTGAATAAATTTAAGGAGGAGGTAGACAGATTTTTAATTAGTAACGGGTTGAAAGGTTATGGGGAGAGGGCGGGAAATTGGAGTTGAGGCTGAAATGAGATCAGCCATGATCGTATTGAATGGCGGGAGCAGGCTTGGTGGGGCTGAATTGCCTACTCCCACTCCTAGTTCTTATGTTCTTATGAGATTGGTTTCATAGCCTGAAATTAAACTGAACAGTATTAAGAAGATCACCACTGCAGGACCAATGGATGGAAAATGTATGTCCTTTCTTAGCCTGGTGCAGTCTGGTAAAGAAGAATTTAATATGTACATGATATAGATAAGAACCCTAACTTCGATGTTCATGAATAACTCCTGCCCAGAACTGAAGTGTTGTTTATCTCAGTGCTGGTGAGTAATTCTCTAAATTAGATCCTTCCTAGGTTTAACTTGCAATGGGAGGTTGATGAAGAAAGTTGAAATTTGACAATGATAAATGTGCTTCAAGGGCTATATCATTACAAAAGATTGAATTTTGGTACTACATCTGCTCCGGCTATATTTCAAAAATTGATGGAAACAATTTTAGCTGGTCTCTCAGGAAGCCATTGCATCATTGTATGCTTGTCTGATTACTGGAAGATCAGAAGAAGAACATCTGTGAAATCTCAAAGCAGTTTTAAAGCATTTACACAAATGTGATTTTTGAATAATGAAGTCCCAATGCTTACTGTTACAAGACTCTGTAGAGTATTTTTCTTTAATTGTTAATAAGCTTGGTAATCAGCCATCAAATAAGAAGGCTGAAGGAATGACCTCTGTACCTGACCCAACCAATGTGGAAGAGATGCAGTTATTTGTAAGAAAATTGTGTTCCCAATGTGCCAATAGTCACATACCACTGAGTAGAACATAAAGTGAGATTGGTTGAAGGATTGTGAATGTAGTTATGAATGGTTAAAGACTTTGGTAGGAAGTGCAGTATTATGATGACATTAGAGCTGCAAAGTTCAGCCCTGTACCATCCAAATTTTTGGTGCTATGGATACCATTTTGTACAAAAATAGTGTCTGTGCCATGTGCACACACTTCTGATGTGGCTCACACTGGATGCCATTTTGCGAGGCCATTAGTGCAGAACTTGCATTCAGCAATAGGAAGGATTCCCCCACTAGCATTTTAACGGCGTTATCAACTACTTTCAGCTTAGCTGCTGATTGATTTCTACTGGCTCTGTCGAAGTTTGTAGAAGTGCTTTGAGGTTTCTAATGCCATTTAAAGTTGGTGAAAGCCTTAATCCTGTCTTCAGGGATTCTTGACAAACCACTTGCTCCTAGTCATGGGTACTGAAGTTACCATCCCCCCGTCCTCCTCTATATTGCTCAATTTCTCTATCATGCTATAGGCCAAGTTACTCGCAGAGGGAGGAGGAGGGACAGAAGCGTTCTCAGAATTTCTTTTACCTGAACCTAAGCCAGGAACAGCATCTCTGTTTGACAAAGGAACTGCTTACTGAAATCTGCAACCTCTTGTCGGCAGACATGCAGCATCATAGCAGGACGAAGACAGTGCTGTTAATGGCTTTGAAGGTGACTGTGAACATGAATCTCTTTGCATTGGGATCATCCAAGGCTGGAACAGGTGACATCTCCCAGTTTACACACCCACTGCTATAAAGGGATGTGAATGACACTCTTTATGCCTGGAAAGGAGAGTACCTCGCATCTTCTTTGACCAGACAGGAGCAGGTGGAGCATGCACGGAGCTTCATTAGCAGACTTCCACATGGTGTGGGATGTCATTGACTGCATACACGTGGCTTTGTGAGCAAGATATGCCATAACTGCAAAGCGTTCCACTCCTTCAATGGTAAAGTATGATTGTCACCCTTAAGGGGGCCACCTGGCCCACTGAATGTTCTTCTTATGGGAACAATAACAAAATCAAAATGCTTCTTGTAAAACATCAAAAAATATAATAGCTGAGTAGGATCACCAAGAAATCTCTTTTTTTTGGCTCAAGAAGGAAGAATTTCTAATGTTGTCTATCATGAAATATTTAATATTTCAAGAAACATTGAAACTGCAGGCAGTGACACTGACAATGTAGAGAGTGATACCTCAGATTTTGATTTTGACACTAATGGTGAAATATTCTGAGTTTTAACAAACAATTAGGAAATAGGTATAGATGTTGATTTTGATCCAGAGGATTTTGAGAGTGACACTAAGGATGTAGAGAGTGATTAGTAGAAATCATATAGTAAAACTTGTAAATCTAGGTAAACTGGAGTCGGGGCAAGTAAAGTGAAGCAAATGAAAGTAAATTCATTGTGAAGAGAAATATTTTTTGTCAAATAATGTTTTTGTGTATAATAATTGTGAATTTAGGTATGAATGTTTCATATTTGTGGGATTAAAATTGTTAATTATAATAATGGCATGAAAGAAGCAATTAAGTGAATTGTTGAATGAAATCTGTTGGATATAAGAAATGCTTCAAATAAATTACTTCCATAGAAACAATTTCATTGTCTGATTTTCAACTTTAATACCTAGCTCATTCAGTCCTTTTGCCTGTCGGGCGAATATCTCAGAATCTTTCTTCATAAAAATATTTCTATATCTTATTTTTTAAATCTTATTTTTAACTTTCATCCCTTTATTTCCCAGTTGTAGAACAAATAGCTCAGCTTGTACATATATATGGCTCAGATAGATAAAAAAAAGCATAGTCACCTCTATACCACAGGTCTTTGATTATTTTTCTACTGATTTACCTGGTCAGTTAGTGAGGGCTGGGGGAACCCAATAAATAAGACATATTTAGATGTTCTAGAGGACCTGACAAATTTCATAAAGTGTGCCCACAAAGTGCTATCATAGGTCTTGGGAATTAGGACCTATACTTTAAGAACATGTCTGAAACACCTTTTTTGTGGATGTTGATCAAGGAAAGCAAAATTCCAGAGACCCGTTGAGCATATTTTCTGCTTCAGACGGTGCCAGCACAAAATGGAGTTTGGAAATTGGGTGGAAATCTATATTGCCAGATGTCCAACCATTCTATACTGTGTAGTACCTTCAAGCCAGTTTAATGTGCACTTGATGAACATGCGTGAGCTTCACTTAAATGTTTAAATTAATAATTATACCAGCATAATGAGTGCAAGTCCAATTGCTCAATTTCTCTCATGGGGAAAGCACTACCTGTTGAGTTTGCAACATAAAGTGGGTGTTCAATTTCAGGACAGATAACAAAAGATGCTTTAAGGGGAACCAACATGATTTCTTGTATGATCATTTCTGAGAGTTGGATTTCTAATTGTTTATTACTTTTTTTCTATATTTTGGATCACATCTTCTTTGCTGCAATTGAAGATTGGAATATAGGAAACACTTTGATTACTTCCGCCTCATGAGTCACATGCATGCAAGCTTATCCAATGTAAAATGCAAACAAAAATGCTGGAAATACTCAGCAGGTCAGGCGGCATTGTGGAGAAAGAAATAGAGTTAACGTTCCACTTCGATGACCTTTCATCAGAACTCATCCAGTGCATTTTGTTAATAAACAGGTGTTGCAGTTTTCTTTCTCCAATCTCACTGTTACCGTGAGAGCTGCTTTGAATTGATCATGTTATCTATTCTCAAGGATACAAAGAATTTTTGCAATAGAGGTTTTCTTTGGTTTAGCTGTTAAGCCTATGTTCTTCGTTTTAGTTTTAAGTCTTGATTCCTTCACAGATTTAGTTTTTGGCTTTATAAATCTGGTGCTGTACACAATATTCCATCGGGTTCATGTTATCCTATCACTTTGCAGGATTGCAATGTCCAATCTACACACTCCAGAAATAGGGTGGAGAGTTAATCTGGTATGGTTGTGCAAGATTAGCTAACTTTAGTGATTATCATACACTGCTTGTGCAGATTGGCTGAAGCACTGGGAGTTTACTCAGCGCGTAGAGCAGGATATCCAGCAAATCAGCAGCCCTTGAGGGATTGCTGTTCATTGTTAAAGTAGAGCTGCAAATTGCAAATTTAAAGTCCAACTGCTACCCTGAAACTAACAATTGTAGAGGTATGGCCAATGGAATGCCTATCACGGAATTGTGATTGAAGGAACTGAAACTGCAGCTGTCAGAAATATAAGAAGTGTGCCACTGCCAAAAGCAGCAGGGAATGCAGCAAAAACAATGCAGAAAGAAACTGCAGATACAGTGTCTCAAATCCGGCTATCCGAAAACCAGCAACATCTGAAAACCAGATATTTTTCAAGCCTGCCATGCACGAATTTTTATATTTGTTGGATAGGTAAAATAACTTACTGGCTTTTTGGGCTAGGGGCTGCATTGGCGAGGTGGTGCGCCGACTAGTTATTGGCTTCGCATACCTGTCTTTTCTTGCGCTCTGAGTGGTCCGAGCTACCCTTGACCTAGCCCGAACTGCCCAACCTAAACCACCTGACCCAAAAACTGGCAAGATCTGAAATCCGGCACGGATTTAGTGCCGAGGCTGCCGGTTTTGAGACACTGTACCTGTATATGAATAAGTACTGCAACAACATGAAATTCAACACCCAATAATGGCATTCCATTTTACAGATGCAATCTCCAAAATAACTGAAGCTTCCTTGAGCACAGTGCCAATTTTAAATAGGCATTCATTAACTTCAATGTATTCTAAACCTGGGAGTGGAGTCACTAGATCAATATCATAATTTTTAAACCCTTATCAGGAGACAGGCATGGGAAGTGGAATTGTGGCTTACTCTCACCTGATCCTTTGTGTTCTGCACTGCAAGTCCATGTATTCAGGAGGAACGTCAACTGCAGTCAGCAGCAATGCAGCACTCCACCTCATCCTCAGAGGACAGGCAGCATTCAGAGGATGCACCATCACTCCCCCACACCCTCCACCAGTGCAGGGACAGATACCTTGGTGGAAACATGTTCGCAATTAGGCTCGGGATTTCCTACCAATCAGGTCACAGCTTTCCTGTGATGTCACATTTTCAGTTTTGGCTTCAGTTACTCTGTGCCCCAAGGTCACCGCTCCGGTGCTCCTCCCTCCGAGTCTGCTCCCTGGAGACAAGGCCGTGAATCCCCGAGGTAAGCTAGATTTATACTCACCGCTCCGGTGCTCCTCCCTCTGAGTCTGCTCCCAGGATTTACTCACCAATCGGCTGCTTTTTCTTTAAAATCCACTTTCAGATGAGTGTCCCTCGCAGGTCTGGTGCACTCCTGAAGGCACTGCCTCTTCCTCTCTCTTTTTTTTTAGGTTTAAGGAGGAGGGAGGGATGGAAACACTACAGCAATGGAATGTTTGGGGCTATTCCGTTCTTTGACAGTGGGTCCTCCTTGATTCCCTCCTGAGTCGCGGTGACAACAGGCCCACCTGCAGCTGGGTTAATACCAGCGGCAGTGGGATGAGGCCCTTGAGAAGGCAACGGGACTCTAGTATGCCATTTTCCTGCCTAAGTAAATGCCCTGCCCATCTCTAAGCTTACCACCTGCGAGAGCACAAAATTCCAGCCGTGGTTTCAGCTCACAGCCTGGTCTTTCTGGAACATTCTCTGTGTGGTATCAGTACTTAATTCTCTAGCTCTACCCACAGGCTTAAGCAATCAAGTATAGTTAACAAGGATCAGTTACCAGAATAACATAATCAAACGCAGATCAATCAAAACATTAAACAATACACCATTTCCCCTTTTAACAAAAGACCTTGGTTTGAATTAAATAATTTTTTAGAGTTCAACTTGTCTGTTTTCTCTAAGTACATAGTCTTTGAGATATGATGGTCTCTTCGATCTGTGATTAGATCTATGAATTTGATGTTGTAGTTCTGTGTGATCAACTTGAGATGGATAATCAACATCAATCTTAGGGAAAGGAAATATATCCTCATAATCACTGTCCTCATATATCCATCTAAGCCCCTCTTCTGACTAAAGTTTTGTTATGCACTGAGCACTGCTAAGGTTTTTCCTGTGTGTGGGTTCTAATATGCACCTTTAATCCGTCTTGCTGAAGCTTTGTCACAGTACGACACTGGTAGGGGAGCTCATCTGTGTGGCTTCAAATGCGCACACATACTGTTACATTGCTGGCAAATTTCTGGTCAAATATGGACAAATCTCCTCTCCAGTATGTGACTTTTTAT
Source organism: Cetorhinus maximus (assembly GCF_964194155.1). NCBI lineage: Eukaryota > Metazoa > Chordata > Chondrichthyes > Lamniformes > Cetorhinidae > Cetorhinus > Cetorhinus maximus. The sequence goes on along the minus strand of NC_135896.1, from coordinate 61,979,051 downwards.
GACTCTTAAGTACAGAGAGTGTCACAAAGACTCTTTGTCACATAGATGACACTTGAAAGCTTGTGCTTGTTGTGTATCAGTAGATATCCCTGTAGGGGGAAGGGAGTCCGAAACATAGCCTTACATTCCTCACACTGGAATGGTCTCTCCACCGAGTGTGCCTTTTTGTGGTTCTTGAAAACATTTATGTGAGCAAATCCTTTTCCGCAAAGTTTGCATTTGTAGGGTTTGTCCTTGCTATGAATACTTTTATGTGCAGCCTCACAGGTGTGAGGGCGTTTTTCTGAGACTTTACCTTTTCCAATGGTATGTATATGCTGTACTACTCTCCCAGGAAGATACTCTTCCATGTGTCAAACTGATGAAGTCTTCTTCAATGACATCTTTGCAAAATGGTTCCACTTAAAACATGAGTTGCACTTTTCCCCTAAAGCTGGACATGGCATTGTGACTTGATGAGCATTTCCACAATTTGGACACCGTTTTGAAGGTATCTTACGGTGGTGGGGCACATGTTGATGAGACTGCTGAGATCTCCTTGTCCATAATCCTTGCACTTGAACTGGTTGGGCAGGCTCTGTCTGCAACCTTGAGGCTAGGGGTGCCTTTCTGTGTGACCTCTTCAAATCTAATATGGTACATTTGATTTGAACTGCCAAGGTCATGGATGTTTTCAAGAATAAATTATTATCCTCCAAGAGGTGATATTTCTTAATTTGTGGAATTAAAGTCTTTTCAATTAATTGGTCACAAATTAGTTCATTGGTTAGTATACCAAATTAACATGTAGAAACCAATTACCGCAATGCTGCCGCATATTGTTTGATGGGATCACCATTTCCCTGGGATTGCTGACGGAATGTCTATCACTCAATCTTCACGCTTTTCTCTGGCCCAAATATTTTTTGAGAGCATTTACTGCCGCATCAAACATAGACATATCTTCTGTGAACTGCTCGAATATTCACTGGCCTCCTGCTCCAAGACAATGTACAAGTATCACCTTCTTACAAATTGCTGCTACATGGGGACTGTCCATCCCTGTAATGAACAAATATTCTTGAACCCTGAAATCCATCACGCCCACAACATGGGAGGATCTCCTGGTGATGAAAGAAATAGTTCCAGAGCTAGTAAAGTTAAACTTTTCTCAAACATCCTTGTCATGACATTTGTTATGTAATCCTGAAGTTGCTGTAACTTACGAGCTCCAGGACAGTGTGCCGGGGGACACCCCAAAGATGCAGTGGGAAACCCCACCCCTGCAGGAATTCCCCAGGTAAGAATTGCATGGCAGTTGCTAGAAAGTTCAAGCTTTCTTTGGGCAATTTCCCTGCACTGAGTGCCACCTGAAAATGCGATTTAAATCACAAACATCGGATGGTTTTGATTGTATTACACCAAGGAAGTATTAGAAAAATTAAAACCGCTTCTGGTTTCTGAGTAGCTATTTACTGACCTCCCCCGAACCCCCACAGACCTCCCCTCACCCCCCCGGCCACTAACGTCTGACCCCCCGCAGAACTCCCCCTACCCAACACCACACATACCTCCCCCCTACGCTGACTACCTTCCCCACAGGACTCCCGCATGAGCCTGACTAACACACCCAACTTTCCCCTTGACCCCCCCATGGAACTTCCCCCAGCTACCTCCCACCCCCAGGTCTGACTCTTGATTCCTGATTCTCTCCCCAGGCCAGACGCCTGACTCACCTCCCGTGCCCCCCTACCTCCCCCGCCACCATCACCACCCACCCCCCAACCCCAACACCACCCGGCCAGGTCCAACTCCCGACTCTTCTCCCCAGACTTAAGCCCAATTACCACCTCCCTCTCCAAGGCCCTATCCTGGACTCCCTCATCCCCACCCCTGGCCCCTGACGCCCACACTTTTAGGCCCGATCCTCAACTCACCCACCCCCAGGCCCAACTCCTGACTCCCCGTACCCCCAGGCCCCACTCCCAACTCTCACAACCCCGGGCCCGCACTCCCCCCCCCGCTCCCCTCCCCCCAGCCCGACCTAACTTCCTCCCCCAACCTCAGTCCTGACTCTTGCCTGCACCACCAACCCCCCTCACCGGCCCACTGCCAACTCACCCACCTCAACGCCCGACCCCTATCTTCCCTACCCCAGACCCGACCCCTGACTCCCCTACCCCAGGCTCGACTCCCAGCTCACACACCCCCAGGCCCAACTCTCGACTCACCCACCCCCAGGCCCGACCCCTGACACCCACACCCCCCGGCCCGACCCCAGACTCCCCTACCCTCAAGCCCAACCCAACTTCGTCCCCCAGCCCCAGGCCCGACTCTCACCTCCCTCCCAGACTTGACCCCCGACCCAACCAGCCCCAGGCCCAGCCCCTGACTCGCCCACCCCCAGCCCAACTCTCGACTCACCCATCTCGAAGCCTGACCCCCGGCAACCCTACCCCCAGGCTCAACCTGACTTCCTCCCCCATCTCCTAGGCCTGACTCTCACCTCCCCCTCTCCTAGGTCTGACTCTCACCTCCCTCTCTCCTAGGCCTGACTCACGACTCCCCTGCATCCCCTGGCCTGGCCCGACTTGCGCCTACATCCCCCAGACCCAACTCCTGCACGCCTCCCCCCAGGACTGACTCAACTCTACCTCCTACTCAGGTCCAACCTGACTCTCCAGTCCCTCAACCCCTCTTCGCCCACCTCCAGGCCAGGCCCAAATGCCCCCAGACCCAATCCGGCCCCCGCCAAATCCTGCCCACTTACCTTATACACTTATCTTCTCCCTGGCTTGTCAAATACCTTTAAACTTGGCTGGACCATTAAACTTACCTGGTTTATGGCAGCTAGTGCCTTAAAAAGGGAGCGTGGCTTACTTAACTGCAACCTGAGCTTTCCTCGACTGTAAGCCTTGGGAACCCGCTGCACTGCACAGATCTCACTGGCCTGAGTCAGAAGGTTGGACAAGATAGGAGCAGTTGGATTTCCAGGTAAGTAACTACAAGCAGAGTGGCAATCTTACTCAATTGCCACTCCACTGTAAGTTATGTCTGATTTACCTCAGAGCAATGCAGATCTGACACTAGTTCCAAAGCTACAGCAAGTTTATTTACAATACTTAAAACACCTCAGAACTCATAGGATTTTGTACTGAGTATTTGATGCCTCCTTAGATGAGGAAGAATGGGAAGAAGCTGATCTTCATGAGGGAATGGAGGATGCGGCTCCATCTGCAGATGTCAGGGCAATGGAGCGACGCAACAGACAGGTCAGTGACACACTCATTGCAATCCGATTCCAGCCAGAATGAGGCCCTTGCAAGATCTCTTACGCTGTTGGAGGATGCAGTGGAATGGCATGACCATGCATCCTCTGAGTCTTATGCTTCTTCCTCCTCAGAGGTCTCAGCTCAGAGTCTGGTCTTTCTGGAACATTCTCTGTGTGGTGTCAGTGCTTAACACTCTAGCTTCACCCACAGGCTTTAGCAATCAAGTTCAAGTTAACAAGGATCAGATACCAGTATAACATAATCAAACATAGATCAATTAATTCATCGAACACTACAACTCTTGCAATGTGCATAAAAGCAAAATACTATGGATGCTGGAAATATGAAACAGAAACAAAAATTGCTGGAAAAACTCAGCAGGCCTGACAGCATCTGTGGAGAGAAAGACAGAGTTAACGTTTTGAGTCTGTATGACTCTTCTTCAGAACAGACTCGAAACGTTAACTCTGTCTTTCTCTCCATAGATGCTGTCAGACCTGCTGAGTTTTTCCAGCAATTTTTGTTTTTGTCTCTCAATGTGCAGCTGGTCTGGAATCACCAAAATGAATCCTCCAGTTGTGTGCTCACCTCCGAGGGAGCTGCCATGACTCTTAAATTCTCACTCACTCTCGGGTGCTACAACGGTTTGCTCACCCTCAGCAATTGCAAGGGTGGCTCATGGGTGAAAGGGGATATCCACAGAAGACCTAGCTCATGGCACCCATGTGCAACCCACAAGCCCAGTCAAGGAGAAGTACAATGCCACCCATGCCTCAACAATGGCAACAATAGAACAGACCATTAGACTGCTGAAGATGTGGTTCCGCTGCCTGAACCGCTCAGGTTGAGCGCGACAATATGCACCAAAGACAGTCTCAGAGTCATATGGCCTGCTGCACTCCACACAACTCTGCACAGCAAAGCGATGAGGAATTTGCAGACAGGGAGATGGAGGAGCTGATGCCTCCACAGGTGAGGAAGAACGAGAAGAAGCTGGTGTTCATGAGGGAATGGAGGATGCGGCTCCAGATGCAGGTGCCAGGGCAATGGAGTGACGCAACAGACAAGCCAGTGATGCCCTCATTGCAACCAGATTCCAGCCAGAATGAGGTCCCTGCAATACCTCTTACGCTGTTGGAGGATGCAGTGGAATGACATGACCGTGCATCCTCTGAGTCTTATGCTTCTTCCTCCTCAGAGGTGGAGCTGGAGGTGGAGCTGAGGGAAAGCTGCCTCTTCCTTGTGGTCTTACTGTGAGGATCTGCAGTGGACAACACAAAGAATTAACTTCCAGTTATGCACAATCCCTTTTCTCATCAATGTTTCAGGCACTAGTAATGTATGTCCAGTAGTCAACACCAGACAGGAGGCATCCTCACTCAAATGCCTTGAAATGCCAGTTTCTCCATCTGCACATGATGACTCCCAATCTTCCCCAGCCAGTTTTGATGCCTCCTCTTCAGTGGGAGTCAATATGCAAATGTCAGGAACACCTCCACTCCTCTTAGAGCTTGCCTTGTGGTTATGAGCTCTTTTTTCCTGCAGGCAGACAGAAGGATTCGGTGTCACCCCAATGGGCGTAGAATGCTTTATGAACATGCATGCCTATAGCAGCTCCTGTGCCCTCCCTAGTAAATGTTTCATGCGCACACACACTGTCTTGCAAATGGTGCCACTTTCAGAGCACTTTCATTCGGCCCACATGTTCCATCTGAGGAAAAGGCTTGCAATCCAAACTCTTGTCTGGCATTCCTCTCCACTTGCACATTAGCATTACTTGATTCCCTTATGAGTGCCACTTTGTAGTGACTACACAGTGTCTCTTGCCCTTGTGGAGTGCAGGAGATCGTTCATCCTTTTCCTGCATTGGACCCCAGTTCTGGTACAAACCCCACCGCTGCTAACCTCCACTTTGACCTCCATCCAGGCCACCTTGGTTAGATGGGAGGGCCTCCTATTGCCATCCCTAGGAAGCAGGACCTCCCGCTGTTCCCAGACAGCCTAGAGGAAAAGCTGCAGAGAGGCAGCACTGAACTGTGGAGCCCCCTGTGCCTGCACTCAGAAATTTCTCAATTTGGTAAGGGGTGACATCAGCTCCAGAGATCCAGGTGGCAGGTGGAGAGGTTGGCAACAGTTTCAGTTCCCAAAAGCTCCTCAGACAGCAAGGATCGTGCTCCTGGCTTGCAGGCAATGAATACCTGATAGTGTGCCCGTTGTATATGGTGACCGGACCTTCAACTCCTTGAGGTAACAATGGGGCATCAACTTTCTGCCCGTTGCTGCCACATGATTCACTGCGCTTCTCAACTCTGAATAGCTAATTGGATGGCCACTGTGTGATTGCGTGTGTCCAGCTGTCCCGCCTACAAGCAGAAGTGCCAGATGATGTCTCAGTCACCTGCGAGATATCTGAGACGATGTGCAGGCTTGCACGAATGGTGGAGGAATTCATCCAAGTCGTGTGTTCTGCCATGTCTCAGGCATGTGAGCAGAAGGCTTCCTCCTGGAGAGGGTGGCGACCACCATGGGGAGCGATGTCCAGCAGAACACTCAGTGGCTGCCGGATGTCCACTCAGACCTGCATTTTGTTGCTCTGACCATGAGTTCTATATAGCAGTGGCTAGGCGAGACGGGGTCGAGGCACCTTGAACTCCCTCAAGGTGTCCCTTCTCCTCCAAGAGTCGGGGAGGTACCAATGTGCACTGACAGGGAGGTGGGGCACCAGCCAGTTGAGTTGGGAGTGTCATCTCAGGGTGCTCCCTGGGTGAGCTGCTGCTGCAACATGCCTCACCACAGGGTCTTCTGATTCTTCCCCTTCATCCTTGATTAAGGTTAAACCTGGCTCCTCCATTTCCCCAACTGGCAGTTCCTCATTCTTTGTTGTGCTAGGTTGTAAAGGGTGCACGAGACCACAAAGGTCCGTGAGACTCTCTGTGGCGCATACTGCAGCACGGTATGAGCTATGAACTGTCAGCCTGAGCGCTCCAGGCAGTGGAACCTCAATTTCAGCTGTCCAATGGTCTGTTCTATTGTTGCCCTTATTGAGGCATGTGCGACATTGTACCTCTCCTCTGTGGATCTTTGTGGATTCCGCATGACTTGATAGCTACTGCCACCTAGAACCCATCCCTGCAGTTGCACAGGGGGAGCAAACAGCTCAGGCATCTGAGAGTGACTGAGAATGTACGGTTCATGAGAGCTCCCTGGGAAGTGAGCGCAAACCCGCTGGATTCATTTTCAGTGGGCACAAAGCAGCTGCACGTTGATGGACTGAAACTAAGAATGTTGTTGGCTGTTCCCAGGGATCTCTCAGCATCACTTGACTGCAATCAATTGCTCTTTGGACTTGGGAAAATACATCTATGGAACCACATCCAACAGCTCTGGCTACCTGGCTGTCAGGGTCTGTGACAAAAATCACACAAAATCATCAGGGAATTGGTGACCTCCCTTATACGTTTGTGTGCGGCTGATTGCAATATGCTACATGTCCCCTGTGGAACCCTTGAACCCTGCCAAACATGTCTCTCATGGAGCCCTGATGTAGAAATTCAATGCCGCATGACTTTAAAACTATTTGGTTTGGGTTGTGTCCCATTCCTTGAGGCCGTAGGTCTTCCTGCAGGAGCTGGCACAGGTCAGCGACTGATTGCCCTGACATCCTCAGCTGTTCCTGACATTGCCTCCCTGACCTTTACAGGTAATTACTCTGCCTGTGATATATTCAATTACGTGCCATTGCTTGGTGTTGCACTTGCCAGAATCCTGAGCTGCCTCACCCCCGGGTGCCTCCCCCTTTTAGCATTATGGCTGTTGATGCACCTGGCCCAGGACCATCCTCTGCTAGTTCCTCTACTCCTCTGTCTGAACCTCCAAAAACACTGGGTGCATGAGACCGATCCTTTCTGCCTCAAGTGAACTGCAGACAGAAGGCTGGCAAAGATCTGGTCAGCACAGTCCAGCACCCCCACTTGCTGACTCGATGACTGTAGACCAATGGGTAGCTCTTTGCTTTGCATCGACCACATTCTGTTCTCCCCCCCACCCCACCGTGGCCAACTCCCTCCTCGACCTGCTGTTTGGCCACCTCTTCTTGTTATTGGAGCTTTGTCCCTCCCACTCTGACCCTGGAGCTGCAAACAATCACCCTGCACCCTCCCTCAGTCACTTTTGACCTTCCCTCCATCACGATTAACCCTTTCTCCATCAACCCTACCCTGCCTTCAGTTACCGCCCCCCATCCCACCCACCCACCATCATGCTTGACCAACTGTCTGTCACCCTGGAGCTGCCCCATCATGCTCAACTTGCCAGCCTTTATCCTTAACCCTCCCACTATCACCCTTAAGCTGTGCATGGTTAGCCCCAACTCTCCCAACCTCACCAATGACCTGCACTCAATCACCCTTGGTCTCCCCTCCATCAAACTTGATCTTCTGTCGGTGAAGATTGATCTTCCCCGTGTCATCCAGCTCACTCCCTCTTTCTCCCATGACACTTCCCTGCCCTGCCCTGCCCTTCCTTTCCATGGGCAGCCAAGCCCTGACTTCCCTATCCAGCTGAAACACTCGTTTCCACGGGCAGCTATGCCCCAACCTCCCTTGGTAGTCATCACCGGAGCTCAATGCAGCAGCTCTACCGCCCCTCCCCAGTCCAACAAACCTCTGCTGCAAAAAAAGCTGCTCCTACTCAGCCCAAATCTACCACAAAGACCATCTTGCCTGCCACACCAGACATGAATCTGAAGGCACATGATTCTCATTTGCTGCCAATTTAATCACAAATGCACCATTTAATCTGGCAACCATGTGCTTTGATGAGTATGCATGACGTGCTGGTGCATGACAAATGGGTTCCCACCACTTGTTGTCAGGAACCACAATCCTCCTCCAATCCACCACTGACTTAGTTCACAACTTTTATTCTGATGTCGGGAAGCTGACTTTTCACCTTCCACACAATTAGGTTCTCTTGCCTGCCTCGTTTCCCGTTCCTGGGAGCAGCATTAGGTTTCACCCTTGGTGTGAATAAGGACTCTAGTGGCAGAGTTTTGGATGACCTCAAATTTTCACAGGGTAGAGTGTAGGGAGACCAGCCAGGAGTTTGTTGGAATAGCCAAGTCTAGAAGTAATTAAAGAATCACAGAATCACAAAATTGCTACAGCATAGAATGCCATTTGGCCTGTTGTGTCTGCGTCAGCTCTCCATTGGAGCAATTTACCTAGTTCCACTTCTCCACCATCTTCCCGTAGCTCTGCACATTCTTTCTTTTCAGATAATAATCCAATTCTCTCTTGAATGCCTCAATTGACCCTGCCTCTAACCACACACTCAGGTAGTGCATTCCAGATTCTAACCATTCACTACATGTAAAAGCTTTTCCTCACGTTGCCATTGCTTCTTTTGCCAATTACTTTAAACCTGTTTCCTCTTGTTCTCGAACCTTCCACCATTGGGAACAGTTTTCCCCTCATGATTTTGAATACGTCTATCAAATTTCCTCTTAACCTTCTCTTCTCCAAGGAAAACAGTTGTTGTAAGGATGGCCGAGTTGCTACTATTAATGATAGAGTTGATATGCAGACACTTCATGAGTGGAAACATTAAGTTTATTTACAATATACTCAGAAGCAACTACATGTGTGCTTTCAATTCCAACTCTATCTCTACACTGACTGCTTGAGGTAGCCCACGCTACTCTCCTATTGGTTACTACAGATCATTTGACCTTCCTTAACAAGTATTATTCTTAAAGGTACATAAATAAAACCATAATTACTACATCCCTGCTTCTTTAACTCGGCTATACATATTATATTTACAAGTACAGACTTTTCAAGACAACATAATATTTACACTGGGTAAGGAATTTACAAGTTCAGTCTTTCAGGTGGTTTCCTTATACGTGTGGAACGTCACAGCTCTGCAATTTCAGATTCTTTGTCAGGAACCTTCTTTTCAGGGGTTGCCTGAACATCAGGTGCTTCAGTGGGCATTTGCAGTTCTGTATCCTCAACCCTTACAGCAACATCAGACATGTCTGTCCTGGGTTGAGTATCCTCAACAGGAAATGCAGATGTGGTCATGATCACTGGTGGAACCAAATCTTGATGATTTGTCTTTCACTCCCTTAAATGGTCACATGTTTACTGATGATCCGGCCTTTCACCTCCACGTGGTAAGATAGCGGTCCAGTCACCACACTTATTTCACCCGGTAACCACTTTGGTCCTTCTCCGAAGTTTTTCACATATACCGGCTCTCCCACTGTAAATTCCCTCTTGCATCTATACCAGTCGTGTCTAGTTTTCTGGCTTCCCTGACTCCTTTCCACCTTCCTCTCTAAATTCGGCATTATTAAGCTCAACCTCATCCTGAGGCGGCGTTTCAACAATAACTCTGCAGGCGTGGCACCTGTTGTTGTGTGTGGGGTAGTCCTGTAATGAGAAAGAAAGTGTGCTAGCTTGGTTGCCAAGGAATCACCAGTAAGCTTTTTCATGCCTGTCTTGAACGTCTGAACCACCCTTTTGGTCAGTCCATTTGAGGAAGGGTGGTATGGTGCAGTTTTCACATGAACGATACCATTGAAGCAGATAAATCATTGAAACTCAGCACTCGTAAATGCCGTACTGTTAACAGAAACGACTACTCCTGGTAGTCCATGGATACCAAAACTCTGACGTGGTTTCTCAATTATAGCGGCTGACGTTGGTGACTTCACCTCATATAGGTCCAACCATTTTGAATGGGCATCGACAATGAGCAGAAACATTGTTCCCAGGAAAGGTCCAAAGTAATCAATGTGTAACCACACCCAGTGTCTACCTGGCCACTCCCATGGGTGTAATGGAGCTGTGACTGGCAACTTTTGCAATTGCTGACATTGCACACAGTGCTTTACTAAACTCTCTATTTCGCCATCCATCCCAGGCCACCATAAATAGCTGCATGCTATGGTCTTCATTTGGGAAATTCCTGGATGGGCACTGTGTAGTTCAAATAAAAGTGGCTCCCTTCCCTTTGGAGGAACTATCACTCATGCTCTCCACAATAAGATCCTATCCTGGCTGGTTATTTCATGTCTTCTGTTGAAGTATGGTTTCATTTAATCAGATACGGGCTCCTGTGACCAATCACACAGCACTTGTTCTCATACTTGAGATAGGACTGGGTCCCGACTTGTCCAGTCTCTGGTCTGTGAAGCACATACCGGCGAGGAATCTAAGAAATTTAACAGTAAAACAAGTTCCTGTGGAACTGGGACATGCTCATCAATTTCTTGTAAAGGCAAATGATTTAATTTTCAGGCCTATGTACGAAAGTATATTTGTATGCTGCCAGAATTAAGGCCCTATTAGTATTTCTGTATCTTCTTTTTACGTGCATTCTTCTTTCTAGCACAGACTTTAATCTTGGCTTTCTTTTTGACTTCACTCTGGCCAGACTTCTCTCAGATACAAGCTCAACTTGTCTGAGCTCAGTGGCTGAGTCTCCCAAAATGTCATTATCTGTCTGCTTCTCGGAAAATTCTGCGACTTTTGCTTCCAAAGTCTCTTTGGCTTCATTTAGCTGATTCTTCAGCTCGTCCGTTTCTATTTTTGTATTTATTTGCTGCCTCCTGGAAAATTGAACATTGTTGTGTCTTCTTTGCCAATTCATTCTTTAGTTTGTTCAAAGAAGTGCTGAATTATTTCTGTTTCCCTTCATACATTTCCAGAGGCACAAACTCTCACTTGAGGACAACCTGTAGTGTGTGAAGGTCTTTCAACAAGTTTTCTTTTTCTCTGTGAAGGTTTCTCACCTCGTCTCGAACTCTGTCATCAAGCAAGGTCTCTTTGAGTTTCTTCTGCTGTTCTTCCAGATTTTGGTTTAAGACAGCCTGCGATTCTTCAGGTTGTTGAGTCCTTACACACTCCTTTTTCAAAACAGGAACTCTTCCAGCTTCCTTTTCGAATCTCAATGGCCAATCAAGGTTGATTTCCCTTAGGCAATTTCGACCTATAAGGCTTGGACCTCTTCCACTCAATACCAACACTGATGGCTTTGCTGATTGGCTTCCATAATGGACAGTTACTCTGGTTATGCCTTTTACCTGAATGTCTTCACCCATATATTTTTAGAGCTTGGCAACTGTTTTTTTTAAACTTAATTGATGTCCACCATTATTCAGATATCTGAAGGTATGTTCCCCAATTACTGTTGTGGAAGCTCCCGTGTCCATTTCCATTCTAAGACGTTAGCCATTTACTTTCACTGTGACAAATATAGGCTCTGTCTTTCCAACTTTCAGATTAAACAATGAGTAAATGTCAGAATTTGTGGTTTCAGGCCCTCCTACATTGTAGATTTCATTGGGTTCCTTCTTTTGTTTACAAGCCTGCTTGAATCTTTCCTTGCACTGCCTCATCATATGTCCATTTCTGTGACAATAGTAGCTTTTGATTTTTTTAAATTGCCAATTGCTAAGAGACTGCTTGTTTTCACCTCTATAAAAATTATTCTTTGATTTTGCTGCTAAGTTATTTTTCTTTATTCTTCGTCTAGCGGGGGCTGTTTCTCGCTTCTTGGCAGAATCTTGCTTTTTTTGCACCCTTTTCGGCTGGAGCTTGCCACCTGGTGTGGAGGACGGCGCCATGTTGCACACCCTGTATTGCTTTTGAATCTCTTACTGCGCTTTCCATGGCCAATGCTATCTCTAGTGTCTTCTTGAATTCCAAATTCACTTCGGACAAAATCTTTTCTGAATCGTGTCTTCATTCGCACAGTCTGAGCATGTCATTTAGAGTTGTACTGAACTCGCAATGTTCCGTTAGCTGCTTCAAAGTTGCCACATAGCATGCAATTGTCTCAACTGGGGCTCTATTTCATGAATTAAACCTGAACCTCTGCAACATGACTAAGAGCTTTTGTTGAAAATGACCCTTCACGAGGTCCACCAATTCATCAAAATTCTTTGGATCTGGGGCACTGGGTGTGTCAAACTTCGAATCAAACTATAGGCTTTCCTCCTACAAGTACTCAAGAGGATTGCTCGACTCTTCTCTTCCCCGGTAATCTCGTTTGCTAGAAAAAAGATTGAAAAATTCTGCAACTTTTGCTTCCAATCATCTGTGGCTGGTTCGAAAGGATCAGTCCTCCCAAATTGTGGCATTTTGAGAGAGGATAACCTTTTCAACTCTAATGGAGCTTACTACTTACAATCACTGAGTGAGGTACAGTGCCGATTTCTTTCTAACTTGATTGCTTCTGCTCGATCCTGTTTTATCCTCATCACCAGTTTGTTGTAGGGTGGCCGAGTTGCTACTATTAATGATAGAGTTGATCCACAGACGCTTCTTGGGTGGAAACATTAAGTTCATTTACAATGTACTTAGCAGAAAACATGTGTACTTTCAACTCCAACTCTAACTCTACAGTGACTGCTTGAGGTAGCCTGCGCTGCTCTCCTATTGGTTACTACAGATCATTTGATCTTCCTTAACAAGTATTATTCTTAAAGGTACATTACACTAAATAAAACCATAATTACTACAACAGCCCCAACTTCTTCAATCTTATCCGCTGAATAAAAAATAAGCTTATTATCTAAATGGTGAGAGATTGTAGAGCTCGGAGATTAAGAGGAATCTGGGTATCCTAGTGCATGAACCTCAAAAGACTAGTGTACAAGAACAGCAAGTAATTAGGAAAGCTAATAGAATATTATAATTTATTGCGAGGGGAATTGATTGTGAAAGTAGGGAGGTTATGCTTCAGTTGAACAGGGCACTGGTGAGACCACATCTGGAGTATTGTGTACTGTACAGGTCTCCTTATTTAAAGAAGATGTAAATGTTTTAAAAGCAGTTCAGAGAAGGTTTACTAGACTAATACCAAGAATGGGCATGCTGTCTTATGAGGAAAGGTTGGACAGGTTAGGCTTGTATCCACTGGAATTTAGAAGAGTAAGAGGCGACTTGATTGAAACCTTTACGATCTTGAGGGGCCTTGACAGAGTGGATGTGGTGAGGATGTTTCCTCTTGTGGGAGAATCTAGAACTAGGGGTCACTGTTTAAAAATAAGGGGTCGCTCATTCAAGACAGAGATGAGAATTTTTTTCTCTCAGAGGGTAATGAGTCTTTGGAACTCTCTTCCTCAAAATGTGGTGGAAGCAGAGTCTTTGAATATTTTTAAGGCAGGTCTATATAGATTCTTGATTAACAAGGAGGTGAAAGGTTATCAGAGGTAGGCAGGAATGTGGGGTTGAGGTAACAATGAGGTAACAATCAGCCATGATCTTACTGAATGGTGGAGCAGGCTCGAAGACCCGAGTGGCCAACTCCTGCTCCTAATTCGTCTATTCAAATGTTAGTATGTTTCTCATCCCTGGGACCATTCTTGTGAATCTCATCTCCATTCTCTCTAACGCCTTCACATCTTTCCTAAAGTGTGGCACCAGAACTGGACCCAGTACTCCAGTTGAGGGCAACAGGGTGTTCTATACAAGTTTACCATAACTTCCTTGCTTTTGTATTCTATGCCCCATTAATAAAGCCTAGGATGTTGTATGCTTTATTAACCACACTCTCAACCTGTTCTGTCACCTTCAATGATTTATGCGCATGTACACCCAGGTTCCTTTGCTCCTGAACCACCTTTAGAATTGTCTTCTCCTTCTTAGGCAGTCCCTCAGGACCGAGGATGACTTTCTTCCCCTCTAGGATTGTGGGTCCTGAGGTGACTATAAAGTCCAATGTGTATCTGCACACTCTGCCACAGGCGGGGCAGGTAGTGTTTGATGAGGTGGGTGGGTGGGATGCTCGGATGTTGGTACGGCTCCTTCCGCTGTTTGCATTTGGCCTCCACCTGAGCCTGTCGGATACGTTCGAAATGGTTGACACCTTTCACGGACGTTTCTTCTCCAGTTTGGGTTATCTTGAGCAAGAGATTCCCACAAATCGGTGGGGATGTAGAATTATTATGTAGAATTATAAATGTAGATTTAGAATTGTACCCTTTATTTTATATTGTCTCTCCACATTCTTCCTATCAAAATGAATCACTTCACACTTCTCTGCATTAAATTTCAACTGCCACTTGTCCGCCCATTTCACCAACATGTTTATGTCCTTTTGAAGACCTCCACTATCCTCCTGTTCTGCCACCTTAAATGATTTATGCGCTTGTACAGCTAGGTCCCTGTACTCCTGCACCCCCTTTAGAATGGTACCCTTTATTTTATATTGTCTTTCCATGTTCTTCCTATCAAAATGAATCATTTCACACTTCTCTGCATTAAATTTCATCTGCCACTTGTCCACCCATTTCAATGTCCTTTTGAAGTTGCCCACTATCCTCTTCACTGTTCATAATGCTTCAAAGTTTCATATAATCTGCAAATTTTGAAATCATGCTGTGTACAGCAAGGTCTGGGTCATTAATATATATCAAGAAGAGCAAGGGTCCCAACAGTGACCCCTGGGGAATTCCAAACTTCCTCCAGCCTGAAAAAACATCCATTAATCACTGCACTGTTCTCACTACTGAACTAATTTTGTATCCATGTTGCTACTGTCCCTTTTATTCCATTACGCACAAGTCTGTTGTGCAGCACTTTTTCAAATGTCTTTTTGAAAGCCTATGAATGCATGAGTGAGTGTTTCAGCAGCAGGTGAGCTGAGGCAGGATCAAAGTTGAGCGATGTACAGAGATGCAAATAGGCAGTCTTAGTCAAAGTGCAGATATATGGCCAGAAGCTCATCTTGGAGTCAAATAGAATACCAATGTCGTGAATAGTTGGGTTTAGTCTCAGACAGTTGCCACAGAGAGGGGTGGCATAGTAACTAGGAGCAGAGTTTGGAGCGGGGGCTAAAAACAATAACTTCAGTCTTCCCAATAGTTAATTGGAGGAAATTTCTTCTCATCCAGTATAATTTGGGTAAAGTAGAGCTGGATGTCATTAGAACATGTGTGAAAACGAATGGCGTGCTTTCGGATGATATCACCCATGGGCAGCATGTAGACGAGAGGTAGGATTTTTCGCTGAGTGGGCGGGCACGCGCCAGACCCGTTTGAGTGTAAAATGACGCAAGATGATGTCGGGCAGGCCCCGACATCATCGTGCACTCGCCTGGTATTTCGATCAGCGGGCGCGTGGGAGTTGGCAGCGCACCCACGGACAATTAAAAGGCCTATTAAGGTAATTAACAATCCAATTGATTTAAATTTTTCTCTGCCTGTCCAACAGTTCGGTTGGCTGGCAGGCGAAAAAGCCAAGCGGCCTTTGCATTTTTTGCGAAACCTCATCCATGGACAGGATGCGGTTTCGATCCGTCATTGAATTAAAAATTTTTAAATGTTCATATTAAATTCTAACATTTTCTTGCTCATGTGACAGAGTCACATGTGGGGACATATTTTTTAACAATAACAATTTAACAACCTACATTGCAGCTCTGTGCCTCAGGAAGATTTGCCTGCACGCACTTGCGCGCATGCGCAAACTGGCTCACCCTCCTCCACCCCCACACAGGCAGCTCTGAAGCGCGCGTTTCATGCTAGGCAGGCCTTATTTGGCCTGCCAGCATGAAATCGTGGTCTGGCACCGATTGCGGGTGGTGGGTGGCTTCCCGACTGCTCCCACCCGACCCCGCCCAATGAGGGCAAAGTTCTGCCTGAGGAGTAGGAGACAACCAAGGTATATGCTCCCAAATGGTGTTAGACCACTTATTGCCCCACTTATGCTGGTACTCCAGCTACTGCCATCTTGGGCGAGGTCCTCAGATTGGTGGACAAAGTGGGCAGGAACCACTTGTAATACTGCAATTTTTGAGTACAAATTATTGGGGCATGCATCATGCATGCTATCCTCTTTGGACCTGTAGTAAGCAACTTAGGTAGTGATCCTTTAAGATCTTGAGGGATCTTCACAGGGTGGATGTGGAGAGGATGTTTCCTCTTGTGGGACAATCTAAAACTAGGGGTCACTGTTTAAAAATAAGCAGTCACTCATTTAAGACAGAGATGAGGAAAAAATTTTTCTCTCAGGGAGTCGTGTGTCTTTCGAAATCTCTTCCTCAAAAGGCAGTGAAGCAGAATTTTTGAATATTTTTAAGGCAGAGATAGATAGATTCTTGATAAGCAAGGGGGTGAAAGGTTAACAGCCCTACTTGAAAATGTTAACATCATTTTTGCTTTCAAGTGTACCCAATGCTCTCAATTACAATTTGACATCAAAAGCTCTCATTTGAAATGAATTTGACATCAAATTTGTATGCTCAAAGCTATCCTGTGCACTCAAACCTACATCCAGCGCGCTCAAAGCTATCAAATATGTTCAGCAATCTGCATTGAAAAATGCAAGGAAATTAATTACTCAAATAATATCTGAATTTATTCAGTTTTTCATTTTGTCTGGAAAAATCGTTCAGCTATACAGTATGCACTTGAGATCACTACCTGATCCCCAACAGTTCTTAATTCTTTTTAATCCCAGTGTCTATACTTTCCACCCACTTACTCCCCCAGGTCTCAGGGTCTAAACTCTCCAAAATCTCAGGGTCTAGGCTCTCTTCCCCATACCCCAAACTCTGCCTCCAGTAGCAGGGTCTAAACTCTCCCCTATCCCTCCAGCCTCCAAACTTTACCCCTATCCCTCCAGCTTCCAAACTTTCCCCCCACCCCTCCAGCCTCCAAACTCTTCCCCTATCCCTCCAACCTTGAAACTCTCCCTTCTATCCCTCCCATGTCCAAACTCACCCCCCAACCCTCCCCTCCCACCAGGCCTCGGGCTTCGTCAACCTTCTGGGCCTCACTGACCTTTCGGGCCTCCCAACCGCTCTCAAACCACCACCCCCCCATGACCTCTCATGACCCCCTGTGACTTCCCCAATACTTACCTCATTGCCACGGTCCTCACTGCTCCCGTGCCGACTTCAAATCTACATCACGGCTGGCCAGGAAACATTACTTCCAGTTTCCAGCAGGCCCTGTGAACAGAGATCTCCAGCTGGTGGGGTGGGGAGGAAGAGAAGAAGAGGTAGGGGAGAGAGGGGAGGGGAAAAAGTGGAGGTTGGAGGGAGAAAGAGGGGAGAGGAAAGAGGGGAGGGGCAGGAGGAAAGACGGGAGGGGACGGGGTGTTGGTGGGGTTGGGAAGGAGGGTGGTGAGTGGGTGTGGCAGGGTGGTGGTGGGGGTGGTGTGTCCGGATAGGTGTGGGAAAGGTTGTGATGGGGTGTAAAAAAAACATAAATGTACCTCATCAAAACAGGATCTGCTTTTTCTAAAGTTAGCTCAGTTTTATAATATTTGAAGCTATCGAAATTCAGAAATGCGGAAAATAAACTGTATGACCATTTTTGGTATCTGAATGTTTGTGATGTTGCTAATTGCAAATGTTTGAGCGCTGTGGTTTGGGGCAATTGATGTCAGTCATGGTACATGTACTATTAAATGATAGCTAAATGGTTGGTTTTGAGTGTAACTGATGTCAAATAATGGTTAAATGATTGCCTTTGAATGCAATTGATGTCAAATGATATCTAAATAAATGGTTGCTTTTATGCACAATTGATATAAAATGAGTGTAAATGGATGCTGTTAAATACAAATTATGTCAAACATTTCAGGTAGGGATAGGCGGGAGGTTACAATCAGAT
This sequence comes from Cetorhinus maximus, assembly GCF_964194155.1. Taxonomy (NCBI): domain Eukaryota; kingdom Metazoa; phylum Chordata; class Chondrichthyes; order Lamniformes; family Cetorhinidae; genus Cetorhinus; species Cetorhinus maximus. Next base: position 61,961,165 of record NC_135896.1, on the reverse strand, counting down.
CAGCCATGATCTTATTGAATGGTGGAGCATGCTCGCGGGGCTGGGTGGCCTATTCCTGCTCCTAATTCGTATGTTCTTATGTGTCCTTAAGGGACTGTCGAAAACTCCTGAGGAAATGATTCAGGAAACAATTTTTTGGGGGGTAAGGCCAAGAGGAACTGGATCACTCCTCAGAGGCACCGACAATCTTCACTCACTGCAAGCTCTGACCCTACCTCCCCCAACCCTGCCCCTTTGTGCCCACCAACCCCAGCCCATCTGGCTGTGCAGAGAGTTACCACAAAATACTAAAATAGTTAGATACCGCTTACTCTTAGTTTGAAGTTGCTTCATTCAAATCATGTTATTTTCAGTTGAACATATGAAATAAAACCTTCAGTACAGTTGTATTAAAATTGCATGATCATGCTATTAAATAGTTTGTGTTTTTTTTCAAGAAAAAATTGACTTTGAACAGGAGCATTTTAAATGCTGTTCATACTTCTTTGCATTCTGCCAACTGTCTGGGTTCAGTAGACATTTTTTTTCCATAACATTGGCAAAAGGACTGTTCATATCAAGTCCCTGAACTGTTTTGGAATTATATTGGTTTTCCTTACTTTAACCTGTTCCAAATCCTTCAACCAATCTTGAAATCCAGTATTCCCTATAGCCTTTTTGGAGTTGAGAATTGTTTTCTTATAATGAGGGATGACAAAATCATACTTCTCTTGTGATCAAGCCCAAACAGACTTGCTGGATCAGCAAATATACCTAACTTTAGCAGGATTGAAACATGAATTTTCAGCAGCTTTGTTAGGAATCTTGTTAGTTTCTGCTAGTATCACTACCCTGGGATATCACCAATACATGATTTTTTTTCCTGAAGCACATATTTAATGGGGATCAGCAGCTGAGGCCCACAGAGGTAGACTTTACTATGGATTGATGTTGGTTTAGCTTAATACAAAAAATGAGTGTATCAACCTTTGAAAAAAACATTATCCGTAGATTATGATCAGTTAGCCCTGATTTTACATGCATACTGAGCACCAGTTGCCTTAACATCAATGGTACAACAAAGTAGGTCTCTGACCAATGATTTTGTTTGTATTGAAAGTGTGTGAATAATTGTAAATTATATTATGACTCATTCCCACAGTTTAACTTCTGCAACAGGCTCTGATTGCAGAAAGGGGAAATTGCGAACACATTTAGAACTCATCATGCTTAAAAACACATACCAATGTGGTGAACAACATTTCTTCCTCGAGTAAAAATGAGGTAATTTTCACTATTTTACACATTCAGTTTCAAAATCAGAATGACCAATTCAGAATTGTTACATTTTTATGTACTTGAATCATTCCTAAACAAACATACGCTAGTTATAGGGCACAGATAATTGATGAAGTCCAGCGTAACCACTATGGTATTGGCGTTGTGAGCAATCTGTATGGTTGTTTCATATATACATTATATTTTATGTAATTTAAATGTAAGTACCTGTATTTACATTGCAATTAATGCTAAAGGATCTACAATGACAATATTCCCAATAATGATCACAATGACTACAGTACATTAGGAACTGACTAAGTGAACATTATTGCCAAGTGAGTTTCTATTACAGATGTAATTCTGATTCATTCATTTTCTTTGGAATTGAACTAACTTCCTTAGACATGTCGAGTTAAAATTTCCATGGGGGTTCTCTCCATCTGCCACCGTAATTTTAGGAGAAGCTGTAAATGTCACTGAAGGTGATAACATCACAGGAGATTGTGGTCTGAAAAATCTACGGCACCGTGGGGCAAATGACTGCACAGTGGGACACACAGAAATGTAGCAATGCAGTTTTCATAGAGAATTTGGTCAACATGGAGATAGGCAAACATTTCTGCAACTGCAAATGTTAAGCCGTGCATAGTGTTTTGCCTCCCTGATACCAAGGTAGAGGATATCGTGGAACAAGTGCAGAGCATTTCTGCCAGGGAAAGGGAACAGCCATACTGGTCCATGTTGGAACCAATGGCATAGGAAAGAAAAGCGGTTGAGGTCCTACAGATAGAGTTTCAGGGGCTAGAGTGGAAATTAAAGAGCAAGACCTCAAAGTACAAAATGTAGGAATTTATCTTGGGCATGTTATGAATGAATTTTATAAGACAATTATGTTTTAAACTGTCTCCTTTAATTCAAGGTAAAATGGAATAGTTTGGAGAGGGGGATGGGACCTCCTTTGGGATCTTCCTGGAGACAAGCCCATGTGACCTCACACTGAGTCTGCCCGGAGACAAATCCATGTGTCCTGCTTATTATGGGGACAGAAACTCAAACGGAAACTTATTCAAAGTCAGGTGCAAATTTTAACACCTTGACACAAAGGAGAAGGCAGCTGACCATGCTGTTATCCAGACTTACAGATGTACAGACTCTCAAAGTCAGCCAGGCAGAAAAGTCCTGGGGAGAAGACCAAAAAAGGAGGTGTTGCTATACCAGGCAGAAGAAAAGTACAGCTTTTGGATTAGTCACCAAGTTCAAAATATTACAAGGGGGTGGACGGCTCGCCCACCCCAGGAGCAATATTGGTGTGGACCCAACCCTCTCCACACTGGCCTGCCACACAGCGTAATGTGCTGCAGGCAAGCTAAACAAGGACTGAGGGGGACTTTCGCCCCTCTCTGGGGAGGAAGTCCCGCCATTGGGAGCTGCTGGCCAATCTAATTGGCCGGCAGCTCCATCAATCCTGGCAGCACCAAGAGTATGTTAGTGGGCACTGCCAGGACTGCAAGAAGAGGAAGAGTTTCCATGTATCCCTGCAGATAGGTAAGTCTGGGGTCTTGGGGGGGAGTGTTTGAGCAAGTCAGGGAGGGGGCAGGGGGTGGTGCAGAATGGGTTTAAGACTGCAGTTGAGTAGGAAGAAAGGGGGGGGTTCTATCTTAGTGGGGTCATCCCTCATTCGGTAAAGCGTTAGGGAGCAGAAGAGGAGTTGCTATGCTGCTGGGTGTATTATCTAGAAGATAGGGCCACCCCTTTGAAGTGATTATTTAAAAAAAGCAGGCTGCCCACTCCCACCCGACTGCCCATGCCTATGGTGTAAGCAGCATATTATCAGGGTCAATCGGCTTGGTAACAAGCTTAATTGACCCTTGATTATCTATTTACATATTGCAGGCAGACTGCAGATTTTGGCACCCACCCCCATATTATGGGGGTGAACTCAGGTGTGGATGGGAAGGTGTTGGGGTGGACGCCTGTCCTATCTTATGTCCCTCCCCCCACCAAAATCACGCCGGGCAGGGGCAAGTAAAATGCAGCCCCAACCAGATAGAATCCCTGTTTCAGGAATCAAGGATTGTGGAGAGTTAAAAACCAAGGAATCACCACAGGGTGCCTTGCTATTGAAAGTTAATTTGATTATTCAAAAGATTGAGTGAAGGGGCTTTGTTTAAAAGGTCACTGGGAGATCCACATGATGGGACAGGGAGAAGGGATCCTGCTAAAGTTGTGGAAGAGCTTTGAATTTTTAAAGGCAAGTAACATTTCTGCTGATAGTGTGGTATAATGTATGGATGTGGCATAGGGTTGTCGATTGTGTAAAAAATGTCAAAGAGGAAAATGTTAATCAGTCCTGAGGGCAGGACTTCCTCCCCAGTGATGGGTGGAAGCCCTACTCAGCCCTTGTTTAGCCTGCCCGCAATACATTAGGCTGTGTGGCAGGCTGGCACACAGGTGGGTGAGCCATCTGCCCCCTTGTAATATTTAGTCCTTGGTAATTAATCCAAAAGCAGTACTTTTCTGTAGTTTAGTGTATCAATTGCCTACTAAGTAATATTCGGTGAATGTTGATTTTAGTTTGTTTGTTACAGTAAAAGTCTTAAACTGTGAAATCTTGTGTCATTCTTTGCATGGGTCACTCGGAAATTCATATCCCTTTTAAAAGTTGTTGGTCTCTATGGGAATCATAACAGGTAACAATGCAAAAGGGGCATTGCATCATTTGTCTATTATGTACCCCACCCAATATTCAGTTGCATTAAATTCAATGAAAATGAGTATTTGGCGAGGCATATAGCAAGTGTCCAACTGTATGATAAATAAAGTTTGTGAGTTGCAGGCACAAATTGCCATAAGGGGTTAAGATGTTGTGGTAATACAGAATTGACTCAAATAAGGATATGAATGGGAACTTCGTATGGGTGCCTACAAGCTATTGAAGGGAGATAGAAAAGGAATAAAAGCCCCTGGAAAGAAATAACATACTAGAGGGTTCAGAGATAGAATTTTTTTGGTTAGCATTAGGGAGCGGAAGAGGAGTTGCTATGCTGCTGGGTGTATTATCTAGACCAGGGGTTCTCAACCAGGGTTGCCTGGTCTGTGGAAGGTTTCAAGTAGTCCACGAAGTTATAATCTTTCAAGAATAAAACCTTTTTAAATTCCATTCTGCAATCAAGGTCAATAAAGAAAAAGCAATACTGATCACTACTAGTGTTAGTAGTGCCCTGTTTATTATTAAGAACGAGACCTTAAAATAGACTTTTTTTTTAGCCAACCTCAAAAGTTCAGCTGACGTGATGCCACCACTACCACAATGTTGGAGGAGAGAGGGTATGTTGGAGGAAAGGAGACGCAATCCCTCCCCTCCCCTAGTCAGTAACAGTTGACAACAGATTCTTTTCCCAGCAGGCTGCGCAGAGTGCGTCCCCCCATGTCATGTTTAAATCAGGTAAGCAGAGCAACAGGGCAGCTTGGTTTGATATTTGTTTTGTGGGGTAATGGGCCGACAATTAAACAAAGCATGTTGGCGATGGTTCAGCTCTTCATGGGTTGACTGTTGCTCACCCGTGGCAGCTGTTTACAAAGTCAAGCATGGCTTACCAGATGGCCCGCTGCCAAGGCCAGGAACTCACCATCCCTGGTCCAAGTCACAGGGCACCTTTCACACAAGGTGCAGGTGGCAATGAAAGTTGACCTTTCTACATTGGGAACTGAGCCTGGAGTTTTGGTGTGCATTTTATATGGTGATCCATCTGTTGTGGTATATTGCTGTGCACAAATTTAGTGCTGGTTTTTCCCATGTGACAGAGGACACTCTTAAAAATTAGTTTTATTGTGTTGAGGGTCCTTGGAATTTTGATAGCACTGGAGGGGCACTTCAGAAGCAAAAAGATTGAGAATCCTTGCTTTAAACCACCAAATAGTGGAAAGAAGATGGAGGAACAAATTTGCAAAGAATTTTCAGGAATATATGAAAACAATAAGATGGACTTCAATATTCCGAATATAGGTTGGCAGGAGGTGCAGGGGAAACTGTGTAAAGGACATGTAGGGGGAGAAATTCCTGAAATGTGTCCAGGAGAATTTGTTTGATTAGTATCTTCCAATCCCCATGAGGAAAGAAGCCATTCTGGAGCTAGTTCTGGCCAAGTGGAGTCTGTTCCAGTAGGAGAGCATCTGGAAAATGGTGAATGCAATACCGTTAGGTTTAAAGTATTTATAGAAAGGGACAAAGAACAATCAATGGTGAAAATACTCAACTGGAAGATGGCTAATTTCAGTGAGTCAAAAAGGGATTTAGCAAGGTGCATTGGAAGTTGAGGCTAGCAGGTAATACAGCAAATAAGCAATCAGTGGCCTTCAATAAGGAGATAGTTTGGGTCCAAATACACTCACTGAGGAAAATGCTAAAACTTGGGCAGAATTGTCCCTGAATTGCATTCAGTGCAGTAACGGGTGTGGAAATCGGCATTTTTCCCGCCAGCCGCAATGGTGGGTTTTCATGCCCTGCCTCTTAAATTATGTACCCATGTGAAACCTACCAGATCGCTGGTGGGCGGCCTCCGGCTCTTTCTGATGTGATCTCACTACTTCCTCACTCTCAGTGCCATATTTAAATGGCCACGCGCACACAGTTCTCAATACCTGTGGCCCAAGACAGCTCCATTGAAGGGATGGCCCCAAAACCTAAGAAGAATGCTGCCCGCAGGATTAGTGGTACCTCACTTGAGCATCTGCTGGGCACCTTGGAGGCCCACTGCAATGTCCTCTACCCCCTGCTGTGGCCACAGGAGGGGCAGCAACATCACCAATCTGCCTTGGGAGGTGGTGGCAATGGTGGTGAGTGCAAACGCTGCCCGGAAGAGGTTGGCCATCCAACGCAGAAAGAGGTTGAATGATCTCATCTGTTCTGCCAGGGTAAGTCAACCATCTAATCACACTCAACTCACTCACTCACAAGGCCATCGCGCATCCAAAGGGATCTCACTCACAGCCAGCTCAATGGACATTGCTACTCACTCTCTCACACACACCCTCACATCTCCATATGGCCTCATCCCCTCTGCTGATTTTGCCCTCATTCCATCCATGGTTCCACAAACTACAAACAAATGCCAGCCATCCTTCTCATCTGCCCTGTCACGCATATTACTTACACCCTCTCCATTGGTCTTAATGCAGAACAAGATCATGCACAAGGACAAGGTCGCAGGCCAGGGGTGGAATTTTCCTAGGTTTGCACTAAGTGCAGTAGCGGGCAGGTAAAATGTATTTTACCCGCTGGCCGCGATGGCGGGTTTTCACGCCAGATCGTCCCGAACCCTCCTCATTATTTATGCACTCCCAGGAAACGCCGTTTCCATGGCAGGCGGGCTCTCATTCGCCTGCTCGCCATCACCCCACCGCTGCATCACGCCGGGCGCCATGTTTAAAGTCCAGCCACAAGCACATATCTCAGTGCTTCCAGCTCACCACTGCTGCATGGAAGACATGGCCCTGAAACTGAAGAAGACTGCAGCCCCCAGGTTCAGCGACACGTCTCTTGAACAACTTCTGGATGTGGTGGAGGCCCGCCAAGATGTCCTATAACCCCGCTCTGGCCACAGGATGGGCAGCAACAGCACTAACCTGGCTTGGGAGGTGGTGGCAGCGGTGGTCAGTGCCAATGCCCTGCAAGAGAGGACAGCCACCCAGTGCCACAAGAGGATGAATGACCTCCTCCGTTGCACCAGAGTAAGTCACTTTTTTCATCACTCTCAACTCACACACTCACAAACCCATCACACATCCACAGGGCCCACACTCACTGCCGGTTCAAGGGACATCACCATTCACTCTCTCACACTCACCGACATTGTCCTCATCCCGTCCATGGGACCACTCACCACCCACACAGGCCAGGCATACTTATCACCTGGCCTGGCAGGCATCCTGCTTACACCTTCTCCATCTCTATCCATGCAGGACAAGCTGGCACACAACAAGAGAGAGAGGTCGCAGACCAATGGCGGAATGCCTGAAATCAAGGTCCTCACGGACTTTGAGTACAGAACCATCACGCTGGCCGGAGACAATGTTGACCATTCCTGCATGACAGTGAGGTCAGTAGCGAGCGCCCATGTAAGCATCCTGTACCAGATCATCCCTCTGTCAACGTTACTGTGAGTGCAATTTCTGTATGTTACTTAGCTGCCATGCACTAATAATCTCCACTTTCTCTCCTGGGCACATCTGCCATCCGCCCGACACCCTCAGCCAACCAGGACCCAGCTCCAGCCCCGAGAGCACCTCGGGTGAGAACCTTGAGGACAGCACCTCAGGAGACCTGTCACACCGCTTACCCACACCCTCTACCAGTGCAGCTACACACACTCTGGTGGGACCTAGATCTAGAGCAGGCTCAGGACTACAATCTGATGAGCACAGCACACAATCTGGTCTACAGTAGGTAGCAACATGGACATCTGATCGCCAGCACTCAGAAGACAGCTGAAGGCCTCAATGCAGCTGAGTCCAAGTCAGATGAGCTTCTGGACTCTGTCCTAAATCAGTTGGTGAAGCTGCAGCAACAAGCATGGGAACATCAGGAAGGGATGTCAGCTGCACTCCTCAGATTGCAAGGGATGATGAAGGAGTCCATCCGCTTTCAGTCCGAGGTGATTGCGCTGTCATGCCAATGCACTGAAGTCAACACTGGCAGGATGGCGGCCTCCATGGAGACCTTGGTCCAGGACATTGGTCTTGCACTGCAGCACCAGCTGAACTCCATCACTGGCACCATAGCTGGCCTCTAACAGTGTCAACACGAGACGGGTATTGAGCATCTTGATCTCACTCTAGCTGCCCCTTCTCCTCAAGGAGTCAGCCAGGGTCTCTCAGGCACCCATAGGGAGGAGGACCAGCAGCTGAACATCCCGGGGCCATCCACCCAGTTGACTCCAGGAGAGTCCTACTGATCAATTTCCCTCTTCCTGTGACCCCATCAGCTCCAGCTCTACAGGCTAAGGAGGCTGCACGTTCCCACAGCAGGTCAACTGAAGCAGGCTGGGACCCTTCAAATCTCGGTCCTCCAGAAGACGGCCGCCAAGATCATCACAGACAACAGGGCGTAGCAGTCAGCAGGTTGGCTCCACCTCCACTTCCACTGTGGATGTTGGGGAAGCACTAAGATGTAGAGGTAGGGTTAGGAAAAGTAAGAAATATGAGGAGCATAACAGTGGCACAGGTGTTCACAACATGTACATAATGTGCACAACTGTAAATAGAATATGACCCCATTCAAGGTTTCCTCATGTTTACCTTTGTATTAAGAGCTGTGTTGCAGTCAATTAGGTGACACACCATGGACCCTCCCCCCATTTATTGTAGATGCTGCTATCATGGGCATGTGGTATGTGTAGTCTGCTTATACTTCATAGCTGTGTCTGGCCATTTTCATATCAGTTTCGATACCAGTGATACCTCATCCGTAATGTTATCGCAGCTTGTGGAAAGCACGTTGTTCACATGCTTTGCAGGGTTGTCTCATTTTGACTCTTGGCTGTGTGACAGAGAGGCAGAGGTATTCTCCCATGTCATATGCAGGATTGAAAGGTGAAGGTGTAGTGTAGGTGGTCAGAAGTATTAACGCATGGAGAATGGTGATATGTCCTAGAACTCCATGCACTCTTGTCATCTGCCAGGGCTTCCATGCTATGAGCCCGTACTCTAAGGAACTATGCATTCCTGTCTGGCAGCTGCACTTGTGATTTTCTGACTGTAAATCTAATAAGCTGAGCAATAAGTGTGAACACCTTGCCACCTTAAGCCCACGGGACTCTAACCCTTTCAGCCAAACTAGTCTCCTGGCTCTCGAACCTACAGGCTTGAGCATCTCGAACCATGTAGTTGTGTGTGTTGTGGCCATGAGGCTCACGTTTCAATGTGCGGTTGCAGCTCTGTGCATCCCCTTATCTGACCACTGGCCACAGTCACAAATGCCAATCCCAAATGGTCACATGCGGTGGACCATGGATCCATTGAGCATGAGTGGGAAATATCAATCATACCTTCAGACAATATTGATGGGAGAAATGGGGTAGGAGCAATAAAGTACTGAAGGTTAAGTGTGCTCTCTATTGGAAACTATGTGTGACCCTAAAGTCTTCATGTCAGAGATTTTTCAATTCGCCAGGGCCAGCGCTGCCCTTAAGGGCACAATGTCTGCATAAGGAGGCATGTTAATAGATGGCATGCAATTGTTTGAATGTCATTCTCAGGTGGTTCACACCCATGGTAAGGTAAGAAAATACGCAGGCCACCATCCCCAAGTGAGAGTGCTGGATGTCAATGGGATTGAGAAGAAGGTGACAGGAAGGACTGACTCATTTGTACATGGGTTGAGACCTGCCAAACCTCTTTGGCTGCCTCGGCCCAAGTCTTACACATCTGTTGCACCATCGATGTCACTCAGAATGCGTAGTCACGTTGCTGGACATGGATCGCCTCGGAGCGTAGTCCGATTGAAGGCCATCACCTATGAGCCCACTTACAATAGTGGATCAGCTCCTGCATCATGCAGGCTACTGTCATGACTAGGATGTTGCAGAGATGCTTGAAGAATCAGCACCTTTGGACCTTTGATGGCAACACACCCTCCTCCAGACAGCACTTCACCTCAGTGAGGAAGCACGCTCCCAAGGTTTCATCAACCTTCAAAGGATCATGCCAAGGGGAGCCTGATGTAGAACTACTGACTCTCATTTTGAATTGCATAGTTGAAAAGATAGGAGTCGCAAATCTCCTGTTCATGTTGGCCCCTCATGTAGGTCACATGTCCAAGAGGATATTCACTCCATCTCTTCATCCACCTCCTTGAATCTTGTGGCTATGAGGCCCTCCTGTGCACGCCTGCCTCATCTGGCCTGTGCTATGGCCTCTTCATCTGCAGCATTGGCTTCCTCAAACTCATCTCTGTCATCACCTTCGAGGTCCTCCTCATCTGAAGAGACGGGCAGCTCTTACATTGCAATATATATGAGTGTCAATTTTTAAACAGGCTATGCAGTATGTTGAAGGTGGCCTGAGGCTTGTCTTTTGGGAACCAACTAGCATCACTACAGCAACACACTTCTAGCAAGTCATCCCCCTTTGCAGCGTCAGGTTGTGTAGTGCGCAGCAAGCCAGGATGATCCGTGACACACTCTGGGGAGCATACTGGAGTGCTCCACCAGATCTGTCCAGGCATCAGAATCACATCTTCAGCATCCCTATGACATGCTCGACCAATGTCTGGATAGTGGCATGAGACCCGTCATAGCTTCTCTCTGCAGGAGTCTGAGGCTACTGCACAGGCATCATCAACCACTCCCTTTGCAGGTACACTTTGTCCCCAAGGAGCCAGCCCTGGATCCTGTGTTGTCCCTCGAAGATCTCTGGGATCTACTCAAAATATTTGAGTCATGGATGCTTCCTGGATAGCTGGAGCAAACCTGCAGGATTTGTTTTGGTGGCACACCAGCTGTACAGTGAGTGAGTGGAGCCTTTCCTGTTTATGAGTTGTAGTGCCTGCTGCCAGGGCGATTCGATTGCCACATGAGTGCAGTTGGTGGCACCCTGCACCTGTGGAAACCCAGAAATCTCTGCGAAGGCCAGTGCTCTGCCGTCCTGGTGTGCTTGATCTCTGTCAAGGTTGATGTAATTGTGGGCCTTGGCAAAAATGGCGCCTGTGACCCCATGTATGCATTTCTGTGTGGATGCTTGAGAGATCCCATAGGGGTGCCCTGGAAGGAGCCAGTGACAAAGTTGAGTGGTGTCATAAAACTAACATTTTCTTCACAATATTTTTCTGGTTTGTTGTGAAGTGGGGTTATGGGGTTAAGTATGTTGGTAAATAAGTTGGGTATGTCTGTGTGTGATTTAATAACATTTGGAGTCAAGTAGACTGCAAGTTTAAACCATCAAAAGAAGCTAGGTACTTGACATGCTAATGAGTAATCATGAATGCTGGCTTAGCATGTAAGGTGTGAAGGGAATTTGCATTTTTAGATAAATGAAGGGATATTTGGATTTCAAAGGGATTTTAGTCTGTTTACAACTAGCCAGATAAACAAGGCCAAGGAATGTGTTTATTTTTCTCAAAGGTTACTGACAACGTATAGTGACAACATGAAAGTGTTTATGAGGGAGATACAGTTTCAAAGACGTACATGTTATGACCCAGCAGTTGGTAAAGCTGAGTTCTTTAAAAATCCCAGAGGGAAATTTTAAACAACTGTCATAACCTATATTTTTAAGTGGTATGTTTGAGGTACAACTCTAAATTCAGGAATCAGACAACCAATTCTCGAGAGGTTTTATATCAAAATACATGAGACATTTATTAATTTACGCAAGTTAAATATATATACATGGCTACAAATTACTACTATCATAACTTTTAACAAATTCCCAAACTAATCTCCATTAAGGCAACAGCACCTATAGTCTTAACCAGACACCAGACAAAGCATTTTCATCTTACGAATTCAAAATTAGGTTCCTCTCACTTTGGTTCCTGTGGAGACAGTTGTAGGCTCACAGCTCCTTTGATCTTGCATTGCCTCTGCCCTGCACACACAAAAATTGCTATCGGTTATGTAAATTCTCATTGTATCAACAGCCTCTTTGAACTCCACCTCTTCTAACAATAAAACCCCTTTCATAGTACCAATTTTATTAGTAATATAACCATATTACTTGTTCTCTGCTAGCTAGGTGCCAGATTTCGCCCCACTTCTTGAATGCTCTGTTCAACAAAAAGCAAATGCACCTCTGCTTCTCTTTTTACATCTCAAAACTAGTACACATCAAAACGCCCAGACTAGCTGGCTTTAATCCAATTAAGTCACACCCATAGACTAAACTTCTATTTTAAAAGAAAAATATTTTCCAATAATATTATACCTTAATAGCTTCATGACATATGGAACAATAGAATTTACATATTAAGAAGAGAGAAACATATATAAAGGAGAATGAAAGGCTATGTGTCAGGAGAAGGCCATGTAAGATCTAACAGGAGTGTGTGAAAAGCCTTAACAAAGCCTCCAACATTTGTCTGCTGTCTAACTAAACTGAAGCTGGAGGAAAGCCATTTGGAATTCCACTGTCCAGGGTATTGTGTTAACTTGCTGAGTTTGTTTTAAATCTAAGATCTATTGTGGACATTTGCCTTAAAGGGGGTGTAACTGAGAGTCAGGTTAATTAGGAATTTTAGGAGTAGTTATAGTAGTAATTGTAGTCTTATGTATGTGCTTGACGTCTTTTATTTTGTTAATAAATATTTTAATTTAATTTTTGAAATCTCTAAAGGTCTTGGTGGACTCATTACTTCTCAATTCAGTGCACACCTCTCGTAATAAATACAAATTGCAAAACTATTGTGATAGTGCAACCAAGTTTCTCTCATGGATTTGGTCTGCCTGGCACAAATCATCTGCCACGTCATAACAGTGGCCTAGAAGTTGAATGCAGCTATTTCACAGCCTTTGGCAATGTATGTCCTCAGAGTCCACGTGGCGCCAATTCATGGGGAATGTGGCAAATATGTGTTACCATATCCCTGGACAGGCGGAGGCATCGGCAACACTGGTTCTTAGTCATCTTCAGATAAGACAGATGACCTCTGTACACCCTGGGTCTAGCGAGGCACCTACGCACAACGTTTTTGCTCGTCACATCCTCTGCATCTGGAGGGGGCCCTTCTGGGTCTTGGTCTTGAGGGTCTTGCTCCTCCCTTTGGCGAGCCAGCCTCCTCTGTTGCAATCTTCTTCTTCTCTCATTTCTATCTGCAATTATGCAGGCAGCAATGAATCCAGGCTCCATTTTCCTGGTGGCCTCCTCTCTGTAGTATCAATGAGAAACAGAAAAGAGTCAGGACTTGACTGCAATACTAATCTTTCTGTCAATGGTTCATGTGCAATTGTGGGTTCATGGCCCTGGTTCCCGTGCCACCAACTACTCACCACAGAAACGATCTACAGTGAGGAGTGTGTACCAAGATACTATCCCTCCCCCTAATTATGAGCAACTGCTATGAGATTGCTTTGGCCAGGTGCCTAGATATGCTGCTTTCAGCCAAGGCGCTGGCATCCTCATACACAGCACTATAATGCTATCATGTTTGGAATATGTATGAGCGTCAATTTTTAAACAGTCTATGGAATATGTTGAGGGTGGCCTGGGAACCAACTGGCACGACTAATGCAACACGCTTCAAAAGCTTATCCAGGTGCCAAATTGCACTTAACTTCATCATCGCTCTGGGGAAAAACCATGCTGTGAGCGAGGGGTTAAACCCAGGAGATCAATTACTGCCACTTTGCGCGATTAGTGTCACATGAATGCACATCATTGCTTCACTTCGGTAACTCTCTGCAATGTCATTGAGAGACCACTAACATTCCCCAGCTGTGCCTGTCTGTTCATGTGGGTATGCACAGTTCAGTTGGCCGGCTCTTTAATCGCAACACTCTCCAGCACCAGTGCAGTCAGCTGGCACCCAAGCGCCTGTAGAGCCCCAGCAGCAGGGTTTGTTCTCATTATATTTTTGGTATGAAGATGGTAGTGGTGGTGAGCTCTCACTTCCAGATCAGCTTGGACCCTCCCTGTGCGAGGATGGAAACCCACCCCCACTTCGTCACTGAGGAAGTGAACGTTGAGATTACCCTAGGCCTTTCAGTCCCTCCCCGTATCCCTTGATCACATTGTCCTTGTGGTGCATATCCATTAGTTAGCCCATGGACATTCTGAGGTGGAGGTGCCTGTGCTCCGTGTCCACCTCAGCCCTCAACATCAGAGACCAGTTGGACTGTTAAACATGTAGCCCCACACACACCGTGAGATTTCTCCCCTTTTGCCAAGCAAGCCCTCGCCCTTCAGCCTTCGAACTTGCCGGAGGACACTTACCCCTCCCCCCACTGCCTTCTGCAAGCAAGCCCTCTCCCTGCAACCATTGAAAAGACATCCCTGCCTTACCGCTGGTCTGGTGGGTTGAGATTTTTGTGTTAGCGCCCCCTGAAACCAGGGTGGTGCTGCCAGCGAAGCCTGGCACTGAATACCATGAGCCCTGCTCGAAACAAGGTAGGTAAATGGGAATCAAATTGAGAAGAAAAGTGCAGGTCACCAGGTGCACGTCACTTATGTACCGTTGTGAAACATGTGGGTGTCGGTGTGCAGCCTCATGATCCAGCGTGAGTGGATGAATCCGGCAAGCAGGGGTTATAATTACATGCAAATCTATGGAAACCATATTCAGCAGTGGGAAGCTCCATTGATAGCAGGAGCAAACAGTCACAAACTGGTTTTATGATGATGTAAAACCAATTTTTCCCCTCCCGCTCTCCATGACGCCTGCTGTAAACTGGAGCAGGAAATCCCAGCCTTAGTTTAGGGGGTTAAACAAATTGAAATTAAAATGAAATGGAAAAAGGTGGTTTATGATCATTTTCAGGTTTATAACGTAGGAAAGAATCAAGTGGAACAGATAAAGTTCAGACGAGAACAGAAAAGAGAAATATGAGGGGAAAAGATAGAATATGAAGAAAATTAAGTTGGTACTATAAAAGGGAGCATTAGAGCATTTTATAAACATAGAAAGAGTAAATAAATTGCCAATGGAAAGTTGAGACTGATTAAGAACCAAAAAGGAAATCTTGTGGAGACTAAAGGGCATGGCTGAGGTACAAAATGAGTGCTTTAATCTGTTTTCACAGAAGGAGAGGAAGCTGCCAATGTCACTGTAATAGAGGAGGTAGTACAGAAATTGTATAGGATAAAATAGATGCAGAGGAGGAATGTAAAAGCTGGCAGTGCTCAAAGTAGAAAAGTCATCTGTTCTGGACGGGATGCATCCTAGGTGTTAATGGAAGATAGAACGGATATAGCACAGACTCTGGCCAGAATGTTTCAAGCCTCCTTGATGCCAAAAGACTAAAGGGCTGTCAATGTGACACCATGTTCAATTTAAAAAAAGTGAGGAATAAATCGAACCTGTCAGCCTAATGTCAATGGTGGTGAAACTTCAAGAAACCATGATGTGAGACAAAATTTGATATTACTTGGAAAAACATGGCTAACAAATGACACCCAGCCTGAATTTGTTAAAGACAAGTATGTGGGAAATTAGTTTGAGTGACATGGCAGTTACATAATTGAAGAGTGCCACATAGATAGCGACCTGCGGAGTTACCTGCCCTGGTGAATTGATGTAATTCAGCGTATCGCTACTTCTAAAGAATAAATTTCTTCCCATGGTTTCTGACAAATCTGATTGAGTTCTTTGATGAACTAATGCAGAGGTCTGCCATTGATGGCTAAATTCATTTAAAAAATATTTTCGATAAAGTGCCATGGAATTAAGTAACAATGATACAGAATTGTCTAAGAAACTGAAGGCAAGAGTACTGGTGAATATTTTTTTTGACTGGAGGGAAACAGATAATGGTTCCCCCAGAGGCCTGTATTAAGGCCACTGCTCTTGATTTACATTAACAACCTGGACATAGGTATATATATATAACTTCAAAGTGTGCAGATAACTCAAAAATTGGAAATGTTGTAAACAGTGAGGAGTATAGTAGTAGGCTTCAGGAGGGCATAGACGGACTGGCAAAATGGCAGACTTGTGGCGAATGAAATTTAATGCCAAACAGCGGTAATTGGCCAGATTGGATTTATCATGCTTCTTGTGGACAGGACATACCTGGGCAATTTTCCACATTGGCTATAATATTCCAAAATTCCCTGGACTCTGGAAAGGTTCCAGTGGATTGGAAAAATGCTAATATAGTACCCTAATTCAAAAAGGGGGGGAGGCAGAAAGTAGGAAACTATAGACCAGTTAGTTTAACGTCTGTCGCTGGGACATTGTTGGAATCCATTATTAAGGAAGTAGTAATGGGGCATTTGGAAAGTCAAAATGCAATCCATCAGAGTCAGCATGGTTTTCTGAAGAGTAAATCATGTTTGAACAATTTGCTAGAGTTCTTTGAAGATGTGACAAGCAAAGTAGATAATGGGGATCCTGTGGATGTAGTATATCTGGACTTCCAGAAGGCCTTTGATAAGGTGCCACACAAAAGATTAATCCACAAGATAAGATCACACGGAATTAGGGGTAATGTATTAGCTTGGATAGAGGATTGGCTAACCAACAGAAAGCAGAGAGTCAGGATAAATAGATCTTTTTCTGGATGGCAAGCTGTAACTAGTGGGGTGCCACAGGGTTTGGTCCTTGGGCCCCAACTTTTTACAATCTAAAGTAATGACTTGGATTCAGGGATAGAAGGTACTATGGCTAAATTTGCAGATGACACCAAAATAGGTGGGAAAGTAAGTTGCAATGAAGAAATAAGAATCTTAAAAATGGATATGGACAGGTTAGGTGAATGGGCCAAAATTTGGCAGATGGAGTTTAACGTGGATAAGTGTGAGGTTATCCATTTTGGTCGGAAGAATAAAAAGGCGACTTATTATTTAAATGGAGAGAAACTTCAGAATGTTTGAGTGCAGAGGGATCTGGGTGTCCTCGTGCATGAATCCCTGAAAGCTAGTATGCAGGTACAGCAGGTAATAAGGAAGGCAAATGGAATTTTGGCATTTATTGCTAAAGGAATAGAGCATAAAAATAGGGAAGTGTTGTTGCAAATTTACAAGGCATTGGTGAGACCGCACCTGGAGTACTGTGCACAGTTTTGGTCCCCTTGCTTGAGGAAGAATGTAGTTGCATTGGAGGCGGTTCAGAGGAGGTTCACTAGATTGATTCCAGAGATGTGGGGCTTGTCTTATGAAGAGAGATTGAGCAGTTTAAGCCTATACTCGCTAGAGTTTAGAAGGATGAGAGGAGATCTAATTGAGGTATATAAGATGCTAAAGGGGATAGACAAAGTAGACGTGGAGCGGATGTTTCCCCTTGTGGGGCATTCTAGAACGAGAGGCCGTAGTTTTAGGCGAAGGGGTGGTAGATTTAAATCAGAGATGAGGAGGAATTACTTTTCTCAAAAGGTTGTGAATCTGTGGAATTCACTACATCAGAGTGCAGTGGATGCCGGGACGCTGAATAAATTTAAGGAGGAGATAGGCAGGTTTTTAATTAGTAATGGATTGAAAGGTTACAGGGAGAGGGCGGGAAATTGGAGTTGAGGCTGAAATGAGATCAGCCATGACCGTATTAAATGGCAGGGCAGGCTCGAGAGGCTGAATTGCCTACTCCTACTCCTAGTTCTTATGTTCTTATGCTCTCATGTTCTTATGTTCTTATTGTTGGGTAGATATCAGTGTTGTAACTGTACTGAAACAGCTTGGCTAATGGTGCAGCTAATTCTGGAGCACAAATCTTTAGTTTCATTGCCACAATGTTGTCCGGGCCCATAGCCTTTGCTATATCCAGTGACTTCAGCTGTTTCTTCATATCATGTAGAGTGAATTAAATTGGCTGAAGACTGGCATCTGTGATGGTGACGAGCTGAGGAGGGGGCTGAGACAGATTATTCACTTAGTACTTCTGGCTGAAGATGGTTGCAAATGCCTTGCTTTTTGCATTGATATACTGTCTCCGTTGGTTGTGGGATCTCTTAGCTCTGTCTATCGCACACTGCTTCCACTGCTTAGCATGTATGCAGTCCTATAACTTCACTAGGTTGGTATCTCATTTTTAGGAATGCCTGGTGTTGCTCCTTGTATGCTTTTCTGCACTCTTCCCTGAACCAGTGGTAATCAATCTGGCTTGATGGTAGTGATGGAGTGAGGGATATGGCTGGCCATGAGGTTACAGATTGTGGTTGAAAGCAGCTCTTTTGCTGCTGATGGTCCACAATACCTCATGGATGCCTGGTTTTGAACTGCTAGATCTCTTCTAAATCTGTCCCATTTAGCACAGTGGTAGTGCTACACAACACAATGGACAGAACCCTCAGTATGGATATCGTACTTCGTCTCCACCAAGACTGTGCAGTGGTCACTCCCACCAACACTGTCATGGACAGATGCATCTGCAACAGGTAGATTGTTGAGAGTGGGGAGAGTAGGTTCTTCCCTCTTGTTGGTTCCCCTTACCACCTGCAGGCCCAGTCTGGCAGATATGCCCTTAAGGATTTGGCCAGCTCAGTCAGTAGTGATGCTACTGAGCCACTCTTAGTGATGAGCATTGAAGTGCCCCTCATGTTGCATACATTCTGTGCCATTGCTACCCTCAACACTTCCTCCAAGTGCTGTTAAACATGGAGGAGTGCTGATACATCAGTTGAGGGAGGGTGGTAGGTGATAATCATCAGGAGATTTCCTTGCCTATGTTTCAGTTGATGCCATGAGAATTCATGGGCTCTGGAGTCAATATTGAAGACTTCCAAGGAAATTCCTCCCCACTGTACACTGTGCCGCAGCCTGAGCTGGGTCTGTCCTCGCAGTGGGACAGGCCATACTCAGGGACTGTGATGGAGGTGTTTAGATCATTAGATGTAAGGTGTGACTCAGTGAGTATAACTGTGTAAGATTGTTGCTTGACTCGTCTGTGGGACAGCTCCTCCAATTTTAGCACGAGCCAAAGGTTAGTGAAGAGGACTTTGCAGAATCAAATGGGCAGGGCATGCCACTGTAACTTCCAGTGGCTAGGTTGATGCTGGGCAGTCCATCCAATTATATTCCTTTTCAACTTTTCTGTAGCATTTTGGTGCTACTGAGTGCTTGCTGGTTTTTCTCAGAGGGCAGCTAAGAGTGGACCACTTTATGAGGATCTGGAGTCACAGGTAGGCTAGACCGGGTAAGGCTGGCTGTTTTCTTTCCTTAAGAGATATTAGTGAGCCAGATGGGTTTTTATGACAATTCAATAGTTTCATGGTCACCTTTACTGAGACTAGCTTTTAATTCCAACTTTTTGTATCAATTAATTGAGTTGAAATTCCACCACTGCTGTTAGCCTGGCTCTCTGGATTACTGGTCCAGTAAAATTGCTATTACATCATCGTCCTTCAGAAGGAGACTAAGATGGACTATCCAGTCAGTACTTCAAAATGTTTGCAAATACTTCAACTTTGTCTTTGCGCTCAGGTGCTGGGCTCTGCCATCATTGAAGATATGAATGTTTGCGAAGCCTCCTCCTCCAGTTATTTGTTTAATCGTTCACCACCATTCGTGACTGGATGTGGTAGGACTGCAGATCTTTGGTCTGATCCATTGATTGTGGGGTTGCTTTATTCTGTCTGTGGAGTGCTGTTTCCGTTGATTACCATGCATCTAGTCTTGTGTTGTAGATTCACCAGGTTTGTCACCTCATTTTTAGGTATACCTGGTGCTGCTCCTGGCATGCCCTCCTACATTCCCCATTGAAGCATGGTTGGTCCCCTGGCTTAATAATAATGGTACAGTGCAGGATATGATAAGCAGGGGAAGTGGGACTAGGTGAAATGCTTTTGCAGAGAGCTGGCATGGACATGACTGGCATGGCCTCCTTCTGTGCTGTAATCATTCTTTGATTATATGATTCTGACCAACTAAATACATACTTTGGTTCTGTCTTCACAAAGGAGGACACAAATAACATACCAGAAATGTTGGGGAACATAGGGTTTAGTAAGAGGGAGGAACAGAAAGAAATCAGTATTAGTAGGGAAACGGTGTTAGAGAAATTAATGGGATTGTCCGATAAATCCCCAGGGCCTGATAATCTACATCCCAGAGCACTTAAGGAAGTGGCCCTAGAAATAGTGAATGCATTGGTGGTCATCTTCCGAGATTCTATAGACTCTGGAACAGTTCCTACAGATTGGAGGGTAGCTAATGTAATGTATTTAAAAAGGGAGGTAGAGAGAAAACAGGGAATTATAGACCAGTCAGCCTGACATCGGTAGTGGGGAAAATTCTAGAGTCCATTATAAAAGGTTTAATAGCTAAGCATTTGGAAAACAGTGGCAGGATCGGACAGAGTTAGCATGGATTTACGAAAGGGAGATCATGCTTGACAAATCTACTGGAATTTTTCGAGAATGTAATTAGTGGAGTTGATGAGAGGGAGCCAGTGGATGTGGTTTATTTGGACTTTCAGAAGGCTTTCGACAAAGTCCCACATAAGAGATTAGCTTGTAAAATTAAATCACATGGGATTGGGGGTGGTGTATTGAGATGGATAGAAGGTTGGCAGACAGGATAGATGGTTGGCAGACAGGAAACAAAGAGGTCTGAGGATACGGGGTAGACCATTTAGGACTGAGATGAGGAGAAATTTCTTCACCCAGAGAGTGGTGAGCCTGTGGAATTCACTACCACAGAAAGTAGTTGAGGCCAAAACATTGTATGTTTTCAAGAAGGAGTTAGATATAGCTCTTGGGACAAAAAGGATCAAAGGATATGGGGAGAAAGCGGGAGCAGGCTATTGAGTTGGATGATCATCCATGATCATAATGTATGATGGAGCAGACTCAAAAGGCCGAATGGCCTACTCCTGCTCCTAATTTCTATGTTTCTATGCTCTATGTTTCTATGATGTTGCAGGTTCTGGTGGATTGCAGTTCTGCTCTTGCTGATAGCCTACAGTGCCTCATGCATGTCCAGTTTTGAACTGCTAAATCTGTTCTAAAGTTAGCTCATTTAGCTTGGTGGTAGTGCCACACAATGCAATGGAGGTGTCCTCAGTGTGAAAACAGAAGTTTGTTTCCATAAGGACTGTTAGGTGGTCACTCCTGTCAAATACTGTCATGGATAGATGCATTTGAGAAAGGTTGGTTGGTGGAGACAAGTGGAAGTCAAGTTTTTCCTTTTTGTTATTCAATCACCACCTTCTGTAGGCCAGTCTGGCAGATATGTCCTTAAGGACACAACCAGCTTGGTCGGTAGTGGTACTACTATGAGGTTCTTGGGACCAGAAACAACTAGAGACAGCCACAATTAAAAGTGCATGTGCGTAATGGCTTCCTCATACTCTTCTTCTGCCTGCAAACTCTCTCATACAATTCTGCGTGGTAGCTTCAAGTGAGCAATGTGTACATATTGCTATTTCAAAGCACTAATGCACTACATCCCTCCCTTTCTTAGTAAATGAGAAACATAGCATGTTTCAATGATTGACCTCCAAAGTCTAAACCATAAAGCTAAGTGTAACTTGAACATTCAGCTTATCACATATTCTAGTTATGTCTACATCAATGAAAGCAGTCATCCAAAAGCTTGACCAGATTTTCGCCTTGTTTGGAATCCCTCAAATGGTGAGAAGTGACAATGGACTCCCATTCTTGTACTAATTTAACAATGCACTCAGTTATATGCAATGAGATGAAAGATTTGTTCACCAACTGAAGATAGTTCACTTTGTAACATAATCACTTAAGTATGGTGAATGTTTTCTCTCATGAGTAGCATAACATCTAACCTCAGGTGTTGTCTCATTTAACTCATGTTCTTCATCTGAGATGCCAATGTTGGAATCGGATTCAATGCTTATGAATGGTGCTTTGAAGAATGACACATTTCATGTGATGATTTGTGAAACATGCTTAGCCATGATCATTGATCCTTTTGTGTTGGTTACAACAAATGGTTGGATGTCATAAGTTGTTGTCTGCTTTCCAACATGACCAGCATATTTCCCAAGCACATTATCTCCTGGCTTTAGTGGTGTAGCTCTGAATTTTATGTTTTGCTCTGCATTTACTCTCATTCAATCCTTCTATTCTCAATTGCATTTGTGTACATGTTGATCATTAGCTCCATGGGGTAGCCCAGGAAGACGTGTGTACATAGGATATGCAAAGATAAGTGGAGCTGGAGACTTTCCAGTAGTTGAGTGAGGAGTCGCTATGTAATTGTGAAGAAAGTGATCATACTCTGGCTTCCATGACCTGCTCTCAGCTGTAGCTGTATGTATCACTTTTTCCAAGGTAAGCATAAATCTGTCAACTTCACCATTAGCTCTTCGCCAACGGGGTGTGATTTTTCAATTAGTTAATCCTAGATAGCTTGCAAAATTAGTGAGCACATTGCTGTTGAATGGGAGTCCGTTGTCACATCTCACTATTTGAGGGATTCCGAACAAGGCGAAAATCTGGTCAAGCTTTTGGATGACTGCTTTCATTGATGTAGACATAACTATTTCCATGACTGAGAATCTGCTGTAGTTGTCAGTGACAACAAGCAGGTGTTCACCAGTGTGAAAATTTGCTCAATAAATGTTAACTTCAATCCATGGCCCTGAAGGTAGTTCAGATATCTTGAGAGGATCACAAAGATTTAACATTGTGATCACTTGACATATTAAACATTGAATGGTCTTGTCTTTGACAATGCAGTCAATTCTTGGGAACCATTCCTTCTCTCTAAGGAGTTTGGTTTTGCCAATTCCTTGGTGACTTTCTTGTGCTAAGTCGACAACACATTCCCTCAATGGTGGTGGAATGACAATGCAGTTGTTGCGTAACTTGAGGTCAGTTGTGGTTGTGACAGTGAGCTGATTTGGAACATTGTGGTCACTGTGTAGTGTGTGCGAGCAACTTCATTTGCAGACGCTCTTTCAATCATGTCTTTCCAGTTTTGTGATTCCATAGCCATTATACATGGTTGTAATGACTCATCTTGTTTTATTGCCACTTTAGTGTCAACTAGTTTTTTTACTGTATTTAACTTAAAGTAAGGATTTTTTTTCAACTAGAGGCATGGCAGGGCAGCTCAGTCCCATGTTATGTACCGCCTGCAACATGTGGGAAGTCCTAGACGCTCCTTGTGCTCTGACCAACCACGTGTGCAGGAAGTGCCACCAGCTGCAGCTACTTGAGCTCCGAGTTTTGGAGCTTGAGCAGCAGCTGGAGGCACTGAGGTGCAACCGCGAGGCTGAGGGTATCGTGGATAGCACGTATTTAGACATGGTTGCCCCACAGCTTATGGATGGGTGACCATCAGTCAGAAGAAAGGTGTCAGGCAGGTAGTCAGGAAATCCCCAGGGTGCACTTCGCTCGAGAACCGTTTTTCTGTGTTGGAAAACAGTGAGAGTGACGGTTCCTCTGGGGAGTGCAGCCACGCTCATGGCACTGTGAGTGGCTCAGCTGCACGGGGGGGAGGAAAAAGAGGGGAAGAGCAATAGTGGTAGGAGACTCGATAGTAAGAGGAACAGACAGGCGTTTCTGCGGCCGTAGACATGACTCCGGGATGGTATGTTGCCTTGCTGGTGCCAGGGTCAAGGATGTCACTGAATGGCTGCAGCGCATTCTAGAGGGGGAGAGCGAACAGACAAAGATCGTGGTTCATATTGGTACCAACAACATAGGTAGAAAGAGGGATGAGGTCCTGCAAGCAGAATTTAGGGAGTTAGGAAACAGATAAAAAAACAGGACCTCAAAGGTACTACTCTCTGGATTACTTCCGGTGCCACGCACTAATGACTATAAAAATAGGAGATTAGTCCAGATGAATGCGTGGCTGGAGAGATGTTGCAGGGATGAGGGCTTTAGATTTCTGGGACATTGGGACTGTTTCTGGGGGCAGTGGGACCTGTACAAGGCGGATGGGTTGCACCTGAACTGGAATGGGACCAACATCCTTGTGGGGAGGTTTGCTAGTGCTGTTGGGGAGGTTTTAAACTAAATTGGCAGGTGGATGGGATCCTGAGGGGAGGTTCAGCAAGGGGAAATGCACAGCCAAAATTAGAAGAGAGAGCAAGTGAGTCTAGAAGGCATAAAAATTATTGGCCAGTTAAGGCACAAGGGAGTTTGGCAAGGTTGGATGGTATTTATTTCAATGCAAGGAGTCTGACAAATAAGGCAGATTAGTTGAGGGCACAAATTAACACATGGAAGTATGATGTCATTGCTGTGAGGGGCAGGATTGGCAGCTCAATATTCCAGGATATAAGATCTTCAGGTGAGACAGGGAAGGAGGTAAAAGAGGAGGGGTATCCCAGGATTGATCAAGGAATCAATTACAGCAGTAAGGAGGGATGACTTCTTAGAAGGCTCCCCAAATGAAGCAATATGGGTAGAACTTAAAAACAAAAAAGAAGCAATCACAATGCTGGGAGTGTACTTTAGGCCCCCAAACAGTCGGAGAGAAATAGAACAGCAGATATGTAGGCAAATTTCAGAGAAGTGTAAAAATATAGGGTAGTAATAGTGGGGGATTTCAACTTCCCCAACATTAACTGGGTTAGTCATAGTATGATAGGTTTAGAGGGAATTCTTAAAATACATCTAGGAGAGCTTTTTAAGCCAGAATGTAGAAGGTACTACAAGAGAGGGGGGGCGGTCCTGGACTTAATTTTAGGGAATGAAGCCGGGCAAGTGGTAGAGGTATCAGTGGGGGAGCATTTTGCAGATAGTGATCATAACTCCGTTAGATTCAAGGTTGTTATGGAAAAGGACAAGGATGGGCCAGAAATCAGAGTTCTAAATTGGGGGAAGGCCGATTTTAATAAGATCAGATATGATTTGGTCAGAGTGGAGTGGGAGCAGCTACTTTTAGGTAAATATGCGTCAGAGCAGTGGGACTCATTCAAGAAGGAAATAGGGAGAGTACAGGGCCAACATATTTCAATAAAGACAAAGGGTGGGACCAACAAATCCAGGGAACCCTGGATATCGAGGGATATACAGGATTGGATAAAGAGAAAAAGGGAGGCTTATGGAAGATACTGAAGGCTCAAAACAGCGGAAGCCCTAGATGAGTATAGAATGTGTAGGGGGAACTTAAAAAGGAAATTAGGAGAGCAAAAATGGGGCATGAGAAAACATTGGCAGGTAAAATAAAGGAAAATCCAAAGTTATTTTACAAATGCATTAAGAGTAAGAGGATAACTAGGGAAAGAGTAGGGCCCATTAAGGACCATAGTGATAATTTGTGTGTGGGGCCGGAAGACGTAGGCAGGGTTCTAAATGAATACTTTGTGTCGGTGTTCACAAGTGAGAAGGACGACGTGGGTATGGAAATCAAGCAGAAGGACTGTGATATAATTAAAGAAATTAGCATAGAAAAGGAGGGGGCTCTAAGTGGTCTGGCAGGCTTAAAAGTAGATAGATATCCAGGCCCGGATGAAATGTATCCCAGGCTGTTGAGTGAGGCAAGGGAGGAGATAGCAGGGGCGTGGCAATAATTTTCAATACCTCTCTGGCCACAGGAGAGATGCCAGAGGACTGGAGGACAGCCAATGTGGTACCGATATTCAAGAAGGGAGGAAGGGATAAACCAGGGAACTACAGGCCAGTCAGTCTAACCTCAGTGGTGGGGAAACTATTGGAAGCAATTCTGAGGGACAGAATTAATCTACACTTGGAGAGGCAGGGATTAATCAAGGACAGTCAGCATGGTTTTGTTAAGGGGAGGTCATGTCTGACCAATTTGATTGAATTTTTTGAAGAGGTGCCCAGGTGTGTAGATGAGGGCAATGCATTGGACTTCAGCAAGGCTTTTGATAAGGTCCCGCATGGGAGGCTGATAACGAAGGTAAGAGCCCATGGGATCCAAGGCAATTTGGCAAATTGGATCCAGAATTGGCTGAGTGGCAGGAAGCAGAGGGTGATGGTCGAGGTGTGTTTTTTTGACTGGACGCCTGTGTCCAGTGGGGCTCCACAGGGATTGGTGTTGGGTCCCTTGCTGTTTGTGGTGTATATAAATGATTTAGACTTGAATATAGGAGGGTTGATCAGTAAGTTCGCGGATGACACGAAAATTGGTGGGGTGGTAAATAGTGAGGAGGATAGCCTTAGATTACAGGAGGATATAGACGGGCTGGTCAGATGGGCTGATCAGTGACAAATGGAATTTAATGTGGATAAGTGTGAGATGATGCACTTGGGCAGGACAAACAAGGCATGGGAATACATGATGAATGGTCGGACCCTGGGAAGCACCGAGGATCAGAGGGAACTTGGTGTGCATGTCCACTGGTCCTTTAAGGTAGTGGGGCAGGTAGATAAGGTGGTTAAGAAGGCATATGGGATACTTGTCTTTATTAGCCGAGGCATAGAATATAAGAGCAGGGGGGTTATGCTGGAACTGTATCAAATGCTGGTTAGGCCACAGCTAGAGTATTGCGTGCAGTTCTGGAATCTGCATTATAGGAAGGATGTGATTGCACTAGAGAGAGTGCAAAGGACATTTACCAGGATGTTGCCTGGGCTGGAGAATTTTAGTTCTGAGGAGAGATTGGATAGACTGGGGTTATTTTCCCTGGAGCAGAGGAGATTGAGGAGGGACATGATTGAAATGTATAAAATGATGAGGGGCATAGATAGGAAGGAACTTTTCCCCTTGGTGGAGGGATCAATAACCGGGGGGCATAGATTTAAGGTAAGGGGCGGGCGATTTAGAGGGGATGTGAGGAAGAAGTTTTTCACCCAGAGGGTGGTGGGAATCTGGAACTCACTGCCTGAAAGGGTGGTAGAGGCAGAAACCTTCACAACATTTAAGAAGTATTTGGATGTGCACTTGTGGTGCCATGGCATACAAGGCTATGGGCCTAGTGCTGGAAATTGGGATTAGAATAGTTAGGTACTTGTTTAACCAGCGCACACTTGATGGGCCGAAGGGCCTTTTTCTGTGCTGTCGACCTCTATGACTCTATGACTCTATGTTTATGTAGTTAAGATGTTGTTCAGCACTCTTTTTCTCACACTAGTATGACTGACTGTTGGCAACAGATATCGCGATAGGTAGTCCGCTGGGTTGAGCTTGCCTGGCTGATACTCAACATGAAACTCACGCTTTTGTAGTTTGAGTATCCAACGCTCTATTCTACTCGGTAGTGCAACTTGTTGATAACCGTTGTTTGATCTAGTGTACAGCCTGTTTGTGAGATGTAATCCATTCGCACTTGGCGGTCTCTTTTGTCAGATTGCATAGGAGGCAGATAGCATAGTGGGGTCAGGAATGAAGCGACTACAGTAGTCATGAGTCCTAACAGAATCTGGACTTGCTGCACATTTGTAGGATCTGCAGCATTTGCAATGGCTTCAACTTTCTGTGGATCAGGTGACACTCCTTCACATCAGCAAAATCACATTTGGTTGCTAACTGCTCGAGAAAGAAAAAATCCAAGGGGAGCACCCACTATCCATTGTTAACTAAAAAAGTTAAAGACAGTATCAAACTTAAAGAAAAAGCATATAATTGTGCAAAGAAGGGTGGTAGGTTAGAAGACTGGACAGAGTATAAAAAACGGCAAAGAATGACAAAAAGATTAATAAGGAGTTTGACTTAATGCCATGAGGCATTGCTGAGGACTTCCAAGGCAATGCAATTGTGTATCGCTGTGCTGCCACCCCTGGCGGGCCCATCCTGCTAGTGAGACAGGCCATATCCTGGAATTATGGGCCTGTCCTGCTGGTGAGATAGGCCATACCCAGGAATGGTCATTGAGGAGTCTGGGATGTTGGTTGAAAGGTACGATTCTTTGAGTATGATTATGTCAGGCTGTTGGTTGACTAGTCTGAGGATCAGCGCTCCAAATTTTGGCACAAGTGCTCAGGTGTTACCGAGGAG
Source organism: Cetorhinus maximus (assembly GCF_964194155.1). Classification (NCBI taxonomy): domain Eukaryota; kingdom Metazoa; phylum Chordata; class Chondrichthyes; order Lamniformes; family Cetorhinidae; genus Cetorhinus; species Cetorhinus maximus. Next base: position 61,933,439 of record NC_135896.1, on the reverse strand, counting down.
GACTTTGCAGGGTCAAGTGTGCAAGGTGTGTTTTTGTCATGCCTGGTGCTTTGGTCACTGCTGGGTGGTCTGTCTAGTTTTATTCTTATTTAACTTGTCTGTAGTGATTTGATACAACTGAATGGCTTGCTAGGTATTGGATGAGTCGAGGAGAAATAGGAAGTTCAGCTGGCCATGAGAGGGCCCAGAGAAAACAGTGGCCAGTGAACCCTGTACCTCTCTGGCCACTGTCTTCCTCTGCAGCAAATGCGGCAAAGACTGCCATGCCAGAGTGGGGCTCTTGAGCCACACCAGGCGATGTTTAATCCAGAGTTGACCATCAAGGTACAAAACGTTATCTCATGAGATGGCAGCTGTCAAGATCAGAGGCAGTTAATAGTCAATCACATTGCTGGGTGTGGAGTCACATATAGGGTAAGGATAGCAAGTTTCCTTCCTGCTCACATGTCTAATATTAGCTTTTTATTTCAGATATTACTTAATTGAACTTAAATTCCCCAGCTGCCCTGGTGGGATTTAAACTCATGGGCAGAACTTTATGGTCCCATGTGGGTAGGTGGGGGCCTGTAAAATTCCTTGGGTACCTTTACCAGCACCAACAGATTTCCAACTTGGCCATGTTTTAATGAGTGGCGTTCACTCATGGACCTCTTCCCACCCTTGCCACAATTTTCAGATGGTAGAGATGGTTGGTAACAGGCAGGAAGCCTGGTAGGCAAGCCAGCTTGGGCCTCAGTCCCTCCTTTATGGACCCCCTTTTCCAATCAGAGGCCCCCACAAGTTCTTCCTCACTCCAGATGTCTTTTCCACCCTGACATGTGCATCCTAGATCCCTCCCACTGCTTTCCCCACCCACCACCGACACCCCCCACGCCCCCCCCCCCCCCCCCCCACCCCGGCCTCCTATCTGCAAGCTGTATTAACAGAAGGACATTGAATACATGGCCAGACATTTGTTTTTCCAGATGACCTCATTATGAATTCTTGGCTGAGCTCTAAGAATGTATGTTACATTGAGTCATCTGAGGGGTGGGGTTGGCTGGTGCTGTTTACACAGTTGCCAAGGGGACTACTAGGTTTGATTGGCAATTTTATTACCTTGTAATAGCTTGATTTTTCTTTGAAGTGGTTGTTCAATGCCAGTATGTTTATTTGGAAGGATTAAAGGGTTCTTCAGCTGGGCTCTAACTCGCTGTGCTTGACTGACAGTTTTATGAGAAAGTAAGAAAGGGAATTTTTTCCAAAGAGAATGTTGAATGCCTGATTGATTTTTTTGGTTCTTGCCTCCAGACTATGGTTTTCCCATGGCTTACAACTCGTCTGAGTAGCTGTGAACTGCATTCCCTACAAAAACTGGCCCCGACTCCATCAAAGTTGCAGGGAATCTGCAGGGCTCACCCCCTCCATGGAACCAAAAATGACGGGAGTGCTGTATGCAGGCTCGCTAGCTTCATACAAGGGCTTTTATTGAACAGATCATTGGCTTGCTCAAGGTGCGGTTCAGATGCCTCGACCACATGGGGGCGGGTGGCGGTGGGGCTCTACAGTATATACCTGTCCAGGTATCCTGTATGATTGTAGCTTGCTGCATGCCACATGACTTGGCATTGTGAAGAGGCCTGGCACTGGAGCAGGAGGAGGGCAAGGGAGGGAGCCTATCCTTGGATGAGGAAAAAGAAGAGGTCAAGGAGGAGGAGGAAGAATTGCAGAAGTAGGAGGATCTCAGATCGGAAGAAAAAAATGTGGAATCTGTTTAGGTGAAACTAAGAAACAGCATGGAGCAGCAAACATTGGTAGGAGTTGTTTATAGGCCACCAAACAGTAGTGGTAGTGCGGGGCATGGGTATTAATCAGGTTACCAGAGACCCATGTAGTAATCATCAGTGACTTCAATCTGTGTAGAGAGTGGGTAAACCTAACTAGCATTAATGCTGTGGAGGACGAGTTCCTGGAATGTTGGGGATGATTTTTGAGGAATTGATTAGAGAACAGGCTATTTTAGTTCTAGTGTTATGTAATGAAAAAAGGCTAAATAATAATCTTGTTGTAAAAGAACCTTTAGGGATGAGTAACCATAATGTGATAGAATTTTACATTATGTTTGAAAGCGAGCTAGTTCAATGTTAAATCAGAGTGTTGGATTTGAACAACAGAAATTATGAAGATATGAGGGACAAATTGGCTGAGGTGGATTGGGAAACTACATGAAACGGTATGGTGATACATAGGCAAAGGATAGTCTTGAGGAATTATTACATAGTTTACAGCTACTATATATTCCTTCGAGGCACAAAACCCCAAAAAGAAAAGTCAGTCAGCTGTGGCTAACAAAGGGAGTTTAGGATTATATAAGATTAAAAGAAAAGGCCTATAAAGTCACCAGAAATAGTAGTAAACCTGAGGATTGGGAAGATTTTAGAATATAGCAAAGGAGGACCACGAAACCGATAAAGAAAGTGAGAAGAGAATATGAATGTAAACAAGCAAAAAACATAAAAATAGACTGTAAAAGCTTCTATAAGTACATAAAAAGGAAACATTTGGCTAAGACAAAAGTGGGTCCATTCCAGGCAGAGTTAGGAGAATTTATAATGGGGAGTAGAGAAATGACAGAGAAGCTAAATAATTACTTTGCCAGTCTTCACTGAGGAAGATACAAGAAATCCCCCAGAATTAGAGATCCAAGGGACTAGGGAGAATGAGGAATTGAAGGAAATTTGTATCAGTAAGAAGGTTGTATTGGATGAAATTAGTGGGACTGAAGGCTGATAAGTACCTAGGACCTGATATTCCAGAGTGTTGAAAGAGATAGCTATGGAGATAGTAGATGCATTGCTGATCATCTTCCAAAATTCTATAGATTCTGCAATGGTCCCTGCAGATCAGAAGGGAGCAAATGTCACCCAATTATTTAAGAAGGGAGGGAGAGAGAAAACGGGAACCGGTTAGCCTTACATCGCTAGAAGGGAAAATGCTAGAATCTATTATAAAGCTTATGATAAATGGACACTCGGATAATAATGATTTGATTAGGCATAGTCAACATGGATTTATGAATGGGAAATCATGATTGAAGGATCTGTTGGAGTTTTTTGATGATGTTACCAACAGAATTGATAAAGGGGAGTTGATGGACGTAGTATACCCCACAGGAGGTTGGTTAGCAAAATTAAAGCACATTGGATAGGAGGTAATATACTGGCATCGATTAAGGATTGGCTAACAGGCAGAAAACAGTAGGAATAAATGGGTCATTCTCGTGTTGGCAGGCTGTGACTAGTGCAGTACTACAAGGATCAGTACTTGGGCCCCAGCTGTTCACAATATATATCAATGATTTGGATGTAGAAACCAAATGTAATGTTTCCAAGTTCGCAGATGATACAAAGCTAGGTGGGAATGTGTGTTGTGAGGAGATGCAAAGCGGCTTCAAGAGGATTTGGACAGACTTAGTGAGTAGGAAAGAGCATGGCAGATGGAATATAATGTGGAAAAATGTGAGGTTATTCACTTTGGTAGGAGGAACAGATGCGCAGGGTATTTCTTAAATGGTAAGAGATTAGAAAGTGTAGATGTACAAAAGGACCTGGATGTCCTTGACAATAGTCACTGAAGGCTAACATGCAGGTGCAGCAAGCAATTAGAAAGGCTAATGGTATGTTAGCCTTTGTCGCAAGAGAATTTGAGTGTAGGAATAGCAAAGTATTGCTTCAATTGTATAGAACCTTGGTTAGACTGCACCTATGTGCGGTTTTGGTCCCCTTATCTTAGAAAGGATATTATTGTCATAGAGGGAGTGCAATGAAGATTTACCAGATTTGTTCCTTGGTTGGTGGGACTGTCCTATGAAGAGAGATTGGGGAAACTGGCCCTGTATTCTCTTGCGTTTCGAAGAATGAGAGGTGACCTCATTGAAACCTATAAAATACTTGAAGGGATTGACAGCTTAGATGCAGGTAAGATGCTTCCCCTTATTAGGGAGCCTAGAACCAGGGGACACAATTTCAAAATAAGGGGAAATCTTTTAGGACTGAGATGAGGAGAATTTTTTTATTCAGAGTGTTGTGAATCTTTGGAATTCTCTATCCCAGATGGCTGTGGAAGCCCTGTCATTAAGTATGTTTAAAGTAGAGATTGGTACTTAGAAATCTGCCAATGATGTAAAGGCATATGGGGATAGTGTCGGGGGGAGAAAGGCATTGAAGTGGACTATCAGACATGATTGTATTAAATGACGGAGCAGGCTTGATGGGCTGAATGGCCTACTCTTGCTCCTATGTTTGCTCTGCCTTTGCCATGGGAACATGCTTCTGCAGGGCTGCTGTGCATCATGTGCCCTTAGTCCATCCAAGGTCTGACATGTTATATTTTGTGGTGTAGGGACATCTCACTCACCTGAGTGCAGAAGGTCACTGAAGTGCTCTCGGCACTTTATCCAGGTCCTATGGTCGTTAGTACAACTGATAGCCAGACCATCTTCACCCAAGCTTCTTTTGTGGAGCCTGTGTCCTTCAGAGAAGAAGGATGTTCTTCTGGGCATCAACTTCTGTCAGGAGGTTGTCCAGGTCATGCTCCATTAAGCGGGGCACTGCTGTCTCCTGGACCTCCTGGCAGCTTCCTTGATCTGCCACGCTGTGATAAGGGTACAGGAGGTACATGGGTCAAGATGTGTGGTACTCATGGCATTCCCCATCATTAACCTCATAGCACGCCATCCTGGTGAAGGGAAGGTGCTGCTCTGTCTGTGCCGAATGATGAAAGGATCTGCATGCCACAGGCTTGGTGGCCTCAACATTGCATGACAAATGATAGGGTGGCAAGCCATGTTTCATGGCTACAATGCAGTTTGGGCCCCAAGGAGCTTTCCTGGCTTGATTTGGGGTTCTTCTGGGGTTAAGTATGGGAATGCTCAGTGTGCTGCCTCTTCTGAAGGGGAATGCATTCAGATGGGTGCTGTGGTCGTCAGAGGGTTTGAGTTGTAAGTAAGGGACGTAGCAGCTGAATTGTGTTGCTGTGGCTACTTGTGTGTGCTGCTGCAAAAAGATTTATTAAAGCCAGTGACTTTCAGGGGTGAGCAGCAAAAGATTATTACAGCAGGGTGCCCAGAGGTTAGGGTAGATTCAGTCGAGTTGAAAAGTGGACACAGTAATGGCTAATGAGCGGATTAAGGGAATGCTCTTAATGGACCAACTCTCACAGGTCAGCAGTGTTTCAACCATCAGTGATGTGAACAGTAAGTACTGCAGTTCAAAGGTAGAGTTCTCCTCCAGTGACCTCTCAGGGTCGTATCCAGGCAAAAAATATCAAACAGCACAGTTAACTGCTCTTCTGTTGAGCACAGGACAGGAAATACCCACCTCTATGCCCAAATTCTTCCAGGCCCACACCCAATCTCACATCCAGTTGGGAGTCACAGATCCCGCTCTTGTCCTGGCCACATTTCACCAAGATGAAAATATGGTGGGAATCGGGTGTGGAGATGGGTGCGGATTTCCACAGTAGTGAATTGGCCCAACTCGCATTTTATAAATCAAGCCCCTAAAGCAATTCTGTCATTCAGGCTGTTAAGTCCCCTGATAAACATGAATAACTTTCAGGCAAATCTCACCAGCTGACTCTCAGGATGTTACATTAGTTCTGTTGTTATGACTACAGCTGATGTTAATTTCTGTGCAATCCAAACCTCAGAGGGAAACTTCGCTTATGGGCCACAGCCTATTTTTTTTTGTATTCTAAAAATGAGAAGACAACATACTGATCTCAGCAGTAAGAGGTCCAGTAACACTTTGGGGTTTTTAAAAATTAAAAGTAAAAGTTTTATTACCAAGAAAAACAAGAAAACTTAGCACACAAGATTACAATTACACAATTATGGTTAGTCTTACAAAACATTTCCCCAAAAGCTCTCTACTTGGGCAAACCCACAAGAAAACACCTTCCAGGCAACACTCCCTTATAGATGATTAAATATGAAAAGTCCTGTAATATCACACAGGTAAACTGCTGTAGCTTCAATAAATGTATACCACGTGACCTTTACCCTCTTCCACTTTATGGTATGGAATCCACTTCAGAATAAAATTGCTTGCTGCAGCCCAAGACTTCTCAACAGCTCAGACAGCTCTAGCTATCTCCAGCCATCTCCAGCTTAACAGCTATACGGCCATCTCTCCAGCTCAATGGCTAAAAATCAGCTATCCACAGTAACTCTAATATACCATTTTTTCCCTTTCATCTCATTCTCATTGTTCTCACACCCCTTTGAAACTCAAACCCTTCCAAATATAAGATATTTCATGTTTCCATCTTGTCTTTATTTTTGGGTGAATAAAAATATATCCCCACTACTATTTACCTATGGACTCCAACAAGATGCAAACATTTTCCTTGTCTTTGCTACCTCCTCTTTGAAATTCAAACAACCTCTAAACTTATCTAAAAATGCAAATGGTAGATCTAATGTATTTACTTGTGCCTTTATCCTTTTCATGTTTCCAAAACCCCAGACAGCCTGACTCCTGTCAACTCTGCCCAGCTTAATTAAATCACACATACCACACAGACACCCAGTCTTCTTTACAGGATTACACAGTATTCCCCAAAATATATTTTAAAAATAACTTCCATTCTCACACCATCCACACTGCATATAGACCTCGTTTAATACAACACAAAGTTGTTTCTTTGTGCCTGTGATTAGTCACAGAAGCCTATGGTGTGCTTAACCCATAATGCAAAACTGTTTCTGGTGGCCTAGAAAGAAAGAACCAGATATATACAATAGATTAGTAAAACAGATTTACTTCATTATGTAATTCCCAGTTACACTTTCAGATGAACTGTCAGCAATTTAATACTCTATTGAGGATAATTTGGTACTCAGTGATCAATAAATTAAATTGCATTCAGAAAGCCCTGAATAGTAATTGAGTTTCTTTCTGTCAGCTGAATAACTTCTCCAAGCTAGCTCGTTTAATAACGTTGGAGCACTTTGGGCAAGGTTGGGCCTAAAGGATATCAATCAGAGGATTTAGTTAATTCAAAGCGTGAAGTGAGTCACACTATATTATTCATTTTGGTGGAGGGAAATGAAAGAATCATTTTGCATTTATATGGTGCCTTTCACCTTCTCAGGCCATCCTAATCAACTTCACAACCAATGAAATACTTTTGTAATGTAGTCACTGTATAATGTAGATTTAACAAGGTTATTTAGTTTTGACTTACCTATTCAATCAGAGGAAAAGATATAACTACTTTATAGTTCAAGTCAGACTAGAAGTGAAATTTTCTGCATACAGTAGCATAAGAATCAGTTATGAAGTCCCATCAAAAGTAATCAGTGTGACAATGAGCCAAGGTTAGAATTAAAGATTGTAAGGATAAATTATTCACATAGATCATTAAATATTATATAGTTCATTATAGCACCTGTCCTGTTTGGCAAAGGAATGCCATCTATGAAATGCAACTGATCAGGTTTATGTATTTTTTATTGGGATGTCAGCATCACTGGAAAGGCCAGCATTTATTGCATATTCTTAATTGATCTTGAAGGTGTTGGTGAGCCTTGAATTCTTACATCAATGCAGCTCATGTGATGTAAGTACACCCCACAGCACTGTTAGGTAGGGAGTTCCAGGATTTTGACCCAACAAAAATGAACAAATAGTGATATAGTTTCAAGAATGGTGTGTGGCTTGTAGAGGAACTCACAGGTGGTGGTGTTGCCATGCACCTGCTGCTCTTGTCCTTCTAGGTGGTAGAGGTCAAGGGTTTGGAAGGTGCTGCCGGACGAGCCTTAGTGAGTGCAGTGCATCTTGTTCATGGTACATTCTGCTGCCAGCAAGAGCCAGAGATTAAAGGAGTGAATGTTTAAGATAATGGATCAAATGGAAAATGGATTGATTTGTCTTGGATACGGTCAAGCTTCTTGTGTGTTGTTGGAGATGCATTTATGCAGGGAAGTGCCTTGCTGATGATGGACAGGCTTTGGGGATTCAGGAGGTGGGTTATTGTCACAGAATTCCCAGCCTCTGACCTGCTCTTGTAGTTTCCATATTTATATGGCTGGTCCAGTTAAATTTCTGGACAATGATAACCCACAGGATGTTGATGGTGGGTGATTGAGTGATGGTAATGCTGTTGAAAGTCAATGGGAGATGGTTAGATTCTCTCTTGTTGGATATGGTCATTGTCTAGTGCTTGTGTGGTGCAAATGTTACTTGCCACTTATTAACCCAAGCCTAAAGGTTGTCTAGGTCTTCTTAAATGCAGACACAAACTGTTTCAGTATCTGAGGAATTGCAGACAGTGCTAAACACTGTGCAATCATCAGCAACATCCCCATTTCTGACCTTATGTTGGAGGGAAGGCCACTGATGAAGCAACTGAAGGTAGTTGGGCCTAGAACACTGCCCTGTGGAACTCCTGCGATGATATCCTGTGGCTGACATAATTGACCTCCAACAACCACAACTATCTTTGCGCTAGGTATGATTCTAGCCATTAGAGAGTTCCCTCTGATTCACATTGAATCCATTTTGCTAGGACTCCTTGGTGCCACACTTGGTCAAAAGCTGTCTTGATTCCAAAGTCAGTTACACTCACCTCAGATTTGGAATTCATCTCTTTTGTCCATGTTTGTAGCAAGGCCTTAACAAAGTATGGAGCAGAGTTGCCCTGGCAGAATCCAAACTGAGAATTGGTGAGCAGGTTGTTGCTGAGTGAGTGTCACTTAATAACCCTGTTGATGGCATCTTCCATTACTTTATCAATGATTAGGAGTAGACTTACAGAACAGTAATTGGTCAGATTGGATTTTACCTACTTTCTTGTGGTCAGAACAGACCTGGGCAGCTTTCCACATTGTTGGATAGTTGCCAGTATTGTAGCTGTACTGGAACAGCTTGGCTAAGGATGTGGCTTGTTCTGGAGCACAAGTCTTCAATACCACTGCTGGGGTGTTGTCAGGTCCTTAACCTTTGTATTTTCCCATGTCTTCAGCCATTTCTTGATCACATGGAGTGAATCAAATTGTCTGCAGACTTGCATCTTTGATGGGATGGACCTCAGGAGGAGGCCCAAATGGATCATCCTTTTGGCACTTCTAATTAAAGATGGTTGCAAGCGCTTCAGCCTTGTCTTTTGCACTGATGTGCTGGGGATAGGAGTGTTTTTGGAGCCTCCTCCTTTGGTTAATTGTTTAGTTGTCCTCCGCAATTACAACTGGATGTGGTATGAGGGCAGAGTTTAGATCTGATCTGTTGGTTGTGGGTCACTTAGCTCTGCCTATAGCATGCCGCTTCTGCTTTTTAGCATGTATATCATCCTGTTTTGTAGTTTCCCCAAGTTGGCATCTCATTTTTTTGGTATGCCTGGTGTTGCCCTTGCATGTTCTCCTACACTGCTCATTGAACCAGGGTTGGTCCCCTGGCTTGAATGTAATGGTAGAGTGAGGTATATGCTGGGCAATGAGGTTACTGCTTGTGCTTGAATACAATTCTGCTGCTGCTGATGGCCCATGTCACCTCATGGATGCCCAGTTTTGAGTTGCTAGATCTGTCCTGAATCTATCCTATTTAACACAGTGGTCATACTATTCAACATGATGAAGTGTGTCCTTAGTGTGAAGATGGGACTGCACCTCTAAAAGAACTGTGTTGTTGTCATATATTAATGTTAAATTGGTAGGTTAACTCATCAATTTCACACTCCTATTGGGGAGCTGCACTTGAAGGGTGCATGAGCCAGGGAATCTATAGTTGTAGTCTAATCGCCCGCTTATGCTGCCTTCAAACATGGCCCTATGATCAGAGTGCAAGATTGGCAAATTTATCTTGATATTTTGATTGGCTTTCCAGATGAGGAATTTCACAGACTTCTAATACCTAGGAAGTTTTTCCCTTTTGATTATTCATATCCCTCATGAGATTAATTAAGTTGGCTAGACTTCCTGATTGTACAAATTGAATGTGGTCTGTTCAAAAAAACTTTCCACATTCTATATGTATGTTTTTATTAGTCATCAGTACATGATATTTTCAAGCATCAAAAATATTGAAATAAATAAAAGAATATTAATACTTTGCCGTGATGCTTGATGTTGTGTATTTCATGAAGACATCTGCATCAAATTCTTGCTTTAGTTAAAAGCAAAATACTGCGGATGCTGAAAATCTGAAATAAAAACAGAAAATGTTGGAAAAGCTCAGCAGGCCTGGCAGCATCTGTGGAGAGAGGAACAGTTAATGTTTCAAGTCCATATGACTCTTCAGGGCTCTTGCTTTAGCTGTATTTTGATAAGGTATAATTTAGTATTTGTCTGGAATCCTTTCACTATGTCATGTCTACCATTTTGTCTCTTGATTCCTAATAGGGTGTATGTTTAGTGAGATTATCTTGTGACCGCTAGTATGAGTTAATCCTGTAGCACACTCTCATGGTAAGAGGCAGAAGGCCCTAGGCTATCAATGGTCCCTGTTTTAAGAGTGTTTCTATGTTACATGTGCATGTGAATATTTGAATCTTCCTTCATAATTTTCTTCTTCGGGTACATTTCCCCTGTGTTTTATATCATTTCAATTTTTATGCATTTCCTATGCTTGAAGAGTACATGTACATCAAGCAAGCATTTGACCAAGTGTGGCACCAGGTAAAACTGAAGTCAATGGGAATCGGGAGTAAACACTCCACGGCTGTAGTCATACCTAGCTTAAAGAAAGATGGTTGTTGTTGGAGGCTAATCATCTTAGCCCCAGGACGTTACTACAGCAGTTCTTCAGGCCCAACCATCTCCAGCTGCTTCTGATCTTGCCTCCATCATTACGTCAGAGTGATTGCAGTGATCTGCAATATTCAATTCTTACGATAACGAATCAGTCCATGACAGCATGCAGTTGATAAGTGGCAAGTAGCATGTGTGCCACACAAATGGCAGTGAATGATAATCTCCAAAAAGACAGAGTCTAATCATCTCTTCTTGATGTTCAATGGGATTACCATCACCAAGTGCCTCAATATCCACATTCTGGGGGTTGTTATTGATCAGAAACTTAATTGGGCCAGCCACATAAATACTCTGGCTATAAGCAGGTCAGAGGCTGAGTATTTTGCAGTGAGTGACTCTTCTAAGTCTTTTTGGCTCCTACAAGGCACAAGTCATTACTTAGTAACACTCAAGAAACTTGTCACTGTCCAGAACAAAGCTATATACTTGATTACCAGCTCATTCAACATCTTAAACATCCACTCCCTCTACTACTGGTGCATCACGGCTACTATGTATAAGATACACTGCAATAATACACCAAAGCTTCTTTAACAGCATCTCTCAAACATACAACATCTATCACCTATGACAAAGGCAACAGGCACATGGCAACACCACCACCTGCAATTTTCCCTTGGTCACATGCCATCCTGACTTGGACATACATCACCATTCTTTCAATGAACGCTGGGTCAAAATCCTGGAACTCCCTACCAAGCTGCACTGTGAGAGTAACTTCAACATACAATCTTCAGCGGTTCAAGAAGATATCTCACTGTAGAGTAAAGGGTTAACATCAGAAGCATATGATGTTGATGTAATGATGAAATAACACCACATGATTGAGTAACAAAGATGTGGAGGGAGAAGAAGTTCCAAACTTGTGCAGAGGTCCATACATGTGCAGTAGCTGTAAATAAAGCATTATGGTTTAACAAGCTACAGCTTACTTTGGAAGAATAGACAAACCCTAAAGAACCCCATGTAGGTTCAAACACACAACAAAACATGGTGGCAGCAAGTAGAAGACCCAGAAAAAAATCCAAGAGGTAGCTACAGACCTGGCAAGTCAAGACCTCCTTGAAAAGAAGGACGAAAGAAACAGATTCAAGACTCATCAGAAAGTTGGAACATCACAGGTGCAGCAGATACAAGCTGAGACACAGGCCCAGAATCCAGACAGCAGTGAGCAGAGACCAGAATCAATAAGCAAAACCAGTGAAGCAGCAACAATTCCAGGGTTTGATACAAGCATGGAATCCACACTACCACTCCCAGTACCATTCCAGAGCGCTGAAGGCTTGAAACAAGCAAAGCACTGGGACAACTGGAGAAAGAGATTTTCCAGATCTAGAACCGCAACTGGTTTGCACAATAAAGAATAAAAGGATCAAGTCAGTACATTACTCTATGCACTTGGAGATATTGAATACTTAATAGTGAGACAAGGACTCAATGAGACTTCAACTTCTTACGAAGAAGTCCAGTAAGCATTTGATTCATATTTCAGCATTTGCAAAAATTTAATTATAGAAAGGGCAAAATTTAACAAGAGAAAGCAAAGACCAAGCAAGAGCATGGATTCATTCATCAATTATCCCCTGATCATGCTTGCACATGAACAGGGGAGAGAGCTCATCCTGAGTGAGACACAGCCAGAGTGAGTGTTGGCAATTTAGTGCACAGTGGGAATTCGGTGCATGGGGGAAGAGGTGCTCTTTGCATTTTTTCCTTGCTATCCAACTTCTTAAATCCTCAGAGTCTGGTCTTGCCCTGCTGCAGCAGTAGAGGCTACAAGGGAAAGGAATGACTGGTAAGTAGTGGGTAAGGTCGGGTAAGTATATACTACTTTAATCGTTTATAGTTTAAGGTCTTTTTGTGATTTATAGTTTGTATATTCTATAGTAATGAGGATCAGGAAAGAAGGGCCCTCGAGTAATTGATTTTAAAGGTTTAATTTAAAGGGATAAGTCATGGCAGGAGAGCTCAAAGCCGTGGTGTGCTCCTCGTGCTCCATGTGGGAAGCCGGGGACATTTCCAATGCCCGGGACCAGCATGTGTGCAGGAAGTGTGTCCAGCTGCAGCTCCTGGAAGCTCAGGTTTCAGAGCTGGAACGGTGGCTGGGGACACTGTGGAGCATCCATGAGTCTGAGAGCATCGTGGATAGCATTGTGGTTTAGAGAGGTGGTCACAGATGAAGGGACTTGAGGAAGGAAGGGAATGGCTGACCACCAGGCAGTCCAAGAGAAACAGGCAGGTAGTTCAGGAGTCCCCTGGGGTCCCGCTCGCAAATCGGTATTCCATTTTGGAGGCTGATCAGAGCGCTGGTTCCTCCAGGGAGTGCAGACAGAGCCAAGCTTCTGGCACCATAAGCAGCCTTTCTATACAGGAGGGGAGGTAGGGAGGAAGAGCAATAGTAATAGGGGATTCTATAGTCAGGGGAATAGATAGGCGCTACTGTGGCCATCAACTTGACTCCAGGATGGTATGTTGCCTCCCTGGTGCCAGGGTCACTGAATGGCGGCAGGGCATCCTGAAGGGGGAGGGTGATAAGGCAGAGGTCATGGTACATGTTGGTACCAATGACATAGTTAGAGAGATGAGGTCTTGCATCAAGAATTCAGGGAGTTAGGCAGTAGACTAAAAAGCAAGACCTGTCGGGTTGTAATCTCTGGATTACTCCCAGTGCCATGTATTAGCGAGCTCAGAAATAGGAGAATAGCGCAGATGAATAAGTGGCTTAAGAGTTGGTGCAGGAGGGAGGGTTTTAGATTCCTGGATCACTGGGACCGTTTCTGGTGAAGGTGGGGCCTGTACAAGCAGGACGGTCTACATCTGAACCAGAGCGGGACTAACATCCTTGCGGGCGGGTTTGCTAGTGCTGTTGGGAGGAGTTTAAAGTAATTTGGCAGGGGGAGGGAACACAGAACGTTAGCAGAATAGGGACACATCAAAACACAGTAAAACAATCAAGTCAGAGGGAGTACAGCTGCATTAAGCTTCAAGGGAGTAAGGCAAGGCTGGATGGCCTCTACTTTAATGCCAGGAGTATTGCAGGTAAAACGGATGTGTTAAGGGTGAGGATTGAGATGTGGAATTGTGATATAGTAGCCATCACTGAGACGTGGTTGAGGGAGGGCCAGGATTGGCAGCTCAACATTCCGGGATATAGAATCTTCAGGTGAGACAGGGGAGGGGGTAAAAGAAGAGGAGGCGTTGCATTATTAGTTAAGGAATCAGTTACTGCAGTAAGGAGAGATGATATCTTGGAGGAGGCATCGACTGAAGCTTTGTGGGTAGAGCTTAGGAATAAAAAAGGGGCAGCCACATTGTTAGGTGTTTATTATAGACCCCCAGATAGTCAGCGGGAAATTGAGGAGCAAATATGTGCACAATTTGCAGAGGTGTGTAAAAACAATAACAATAGGGTAATTATATTGGGTGATTTAAACATTCCCAACATTAATTGGGATAGACATAGGGCTGAATTTTGCCATCGGCGAGTTGGGGGTGGGGCCCGCTTGCTGACGCGAAAATTATGTGGAATGACGTCGGGCGGAACCCCTGACGTCATCCTGCCCCATTTAAATATTCAGGAAGGTGGGGGCACAGCGAGATCAGCTGCAGGCCCGCCAACCTGTCAATGGCCAATTGAGGCCATTGACAGGGTAGTTAAAACAATTAAAGGTCCTGCCTGTCCAACCTTAAGGCTGGTGGGCAGGCCAGGAGCCCCAGCGGGCTTCTGAAAAAACATGAAACCTCATCCACTGGCAGGATGAGGTTTTATGTCGGTTTTAAAAAACTTTAATAAAGTTTTTGTGACATTTATTAACATGCCCCATCTCATATGACATTGTCACATGAGGGGGATATGTTGATGATTTTTTTATTTTTCTATATTTAGAGTTTCAAAAACTTTCAGCGATCTCCCTGAGGCAGCACTTAGTCTCAGGGACATGTGCGTTCTTTTACGCGCATGCGTGAAAGAGCGCACTCTCGCATTTGGGGAATCCCCCCCCTGTCCGCACAAGAAGCGCTATGCGCTATGAGCTTCCTGCCGGACGTCACACTGGGCGGGCATTAATTGGCCTGCCCACTTAAAATGGCGGCAGGGCCCGTTTCGGCAGTGGGGATCAGCTGCCCGCCCGCCCGTCAAGAGCAAAATTCTGCCCATAGTGTTAAGGGCTTGGATGGAGTGGATTTCTTGAAATGTGTACAGGAGAACTTTTTAGGTTAATATGTCGAGGGTCCAACAAGAGACTGCGCATTGCTGGACCTAATTCTGGGGAATGAAGCCGGACAGGTGGCTGAGGTGGTGGTCGGGGAGCATTTTAGCGATAGCGACCACAACATGGTACAGTTTAAGTTTGTTATGGGCAAAGAAATAGGCAAGTTGCAAAAAAATGTTTTGGATTGGGGGAGAGTGGATTTTAGTAAAATAAGGCAGGATCTGGCCAAGGTAGATTGAGAACAGCTACTTGTGGGGAAATCTACAGAGGAGCAGTGGGGGGGCGTTCAAAAAGGAAATGGGGAGGGTACAAGCTCAACATGTTCCCACTAGGGTGATAGGAAGGAGTAACAAGCCCAGAAAACCATGGATGACCAGAGATATTCAGGTTATGATGAGAAGGAAAGGAGAGGCTTTTAGCAGGTACAAGAGGAACAAATCAGCGGAGGCATTAGTGGAGTACAGGAAATGCAGGGTGGAGCTTAAGAAAGCAATTAGGAGAGCAAAGAGGGGATATGAGAAAGCTCTGGCTGGTAAAAGTAGGGAAAATCCCAAGATATTCTATAAGTATATCAATGGGAAGAGGATAACCAGGGAAAGAGTAGGGCCCATAAGGGACCAAGGGAGCAATCTATGGGTGGAGCCAGAGGACATCGCTACAGTGTTGAATGAATACTTCACATTCATCTTCACCCAAGAGAATGAGGATGAAGGTATCGAACTCGGGGAGCGAGACTGCAAGGTTCTTGAGCAAATTGACATAGGGAGTGACAAGGTATCGGCGGTGTTGGCAGGCTTAAAAGTGGACAAATCTCCAGGTCCAGATGATTTGTGTCCCAGACTGCTGAGGGAGGCAAGGGAGGAGATCGCTCTGCCCCAAATTTTTAATTCCTCTCTAGCCACGGAGGAGGTGCCAGAGGATTGGAGAACAGCTAATATGGTTCCGCTATTTAAGAAGGATTGTAGAGATAAGCAAGGGAACTACAGGCTAGTGAGTCTCACATCAGTGGTAGTGAAACTATTGGAGAAAATTCTGAAGGAGAGAATCTATCTCCACTTGGAGAGGCAAGGTTTGATCAGGGATAGTCAGCATGGCTTTGTCAGAGGGAGGTCATGCCTAACAAATTTGATCGAATTTTTTGAGGAGGTGACCAGGTGTGTAGATGAGAGTAGTGCAGTTGATGTAGTTTATGTGAATTTCAGCAAAGCTTTTGACAAGGTCCTACATGGGAGACTCATAAAGAAGGCAAATGCACATGGGATACAGGGTAATTTGATAAGGTGGATTCAAAATTGGCTTAGTTGTAGGACACAGAGGGTGATGACAGAAGGATGCTTTAGTGAATGGAAGCCAGTGTCCAGTGGCATACCACAGGGATCTGTACTCAATCCCCTATTATTTGTCATTTATATAAATGACATAGATGACTATGTGGGAGGTAGGATTAGTATGTTTGCAGATGACACAAAGATTGGCCGGGTGGTTAATAGTGAAGTTGAGTGTCTTGGGCTACAGGAAGATATAGATGGGATGGTCAAATGGACAGATAAGTGGCAGATGGAGTTTAACCCTGAGAAGTGTGATGTGATACACTTTGGAAGGAGTAATTTGACAAGGAAGTATTCAATGAACGGCATGACACTAGGAAGCTCTGAGGAACAAAGGGACCTTGCCGTGTGTGTCGATAGATCTCTGAAGGCAGAGGGGCATGTTAGTGGGGTGGTGAAAAAGGCATTTGGGACACTTGCCTTTATCAATCGAGGTATAGATTACAAAAGTAGGGAGGTCGCGTGGGAGTTGTATAGAACCTTGGTGATGGCACAGCTGGAGTACTGTGTGTAGTTCTGGTCGCAACATTATAGGAAGGATGTGATTGCACTGGAGGGGGTGCAGAGGAGATTCACCAGGAGGTTGCCTGGGATGAAACATTTAAGTTATGAAGAGAGGTTGGATAGACTTGGGTTGTTTTCGTTGGAGCAGAGAAGACTGAGGTGCGACATGATCGAGGTGTACAAGATTATATGGGGCATGAACAGGGTGGATAGGGAGCAGCTGTTCCCCTTAGTTGAAGGGTCAGTCACAAGGGGACATAAGTTCAAGGTGAGGGGCAGGAGGTTTAGGGGGGATGTGAGGAAAAACCTTTTTACCCAGAGGGTGGTGACGGTCTGGAATGCACTTCCTGGGAGGGTGGTGGAGGCAGGTTGCCTCACATCCTTTAAAAAGTACCTGGATGAACATTTGGCACGTCATAACATTCAAGGCTATGGGCTAAGTGCTGGTAAATAGGGTTAGGTAGGTAGGTCAGGTATTTCTCACATGTAGGTGCAGACTCGATGGGCCAAAGGGCCTCTTCTACACTCTGTGATTCTGTGATCTATACAGGCTGCCAGAAAATTGTCTACGGAATATTGATGAATAAATTGATTTGTAATCAAATAGTAGTTGGGGCCTTAGATAAAGCTCTATCAGATTGCTTGCAGATGAGAGAGGATTTGATTCTAGTCAAGGCAATATAAATTGCAAGACAAAGTAAGCTCAGAAAACTAAATGTTTGTTCACGGAGAAGGCAAGGTCCCATGAAGAATAATGAGTGAAGCCATTCAGTTTGTAGGCCACAAGGGGGTAAGCACACCAAAACAGAAGCCCACAAAACTAAGAAAAGCATGCCAACCACCATCTTGAAATGCTCTCGGTGTGGTGGGAAAAACCTGCACAAGTGGGAAGAATGCCCAGCAGGGTGAGGGGAGTGCCACAACTGTGGAAAACTAGGACCTTTTAAAACTATCTTCTGAGCTAAAACACTGACAACCTGCAAAAAGAAGGAAAAATATTAGAGACAAACCACATACAAGAAATGGAAGAACCACAGAGAAAGGAAATAACTTTCCTAGGGTAAGTAAATGAAATGGAAAATAGATACTGGAGAATTAAACTTGAGGTGGATGGGAACCCCACAGAGTTTAACATTAGACACAGGGACAGGAGTTTCTGTCTTATCCAATGAAGTAAAATGGCTTCAGCAAATTACACTACATCCTTCATCTATCAAAATAGAGTCCAGGTGGGACTACACTGAAAGTTATAAGTCAACACATGGAACATTTAAAATACAAAGATAGAGAAATCATTGAACCTCTGTATGTCATCCAGAATCAAGAGTCTTTTTACTAAGCAGGAAGCTTAAAATTGAACCTAATCTATACAGTTGATGAAGTTGCTGATGAGCATTGCAGCAACACATTCAGGAATGAAGTTCCAAGATTATTTACAGGTTTGGGAAAACTGAAGACTGTGTACCATATTATCTTACAAGCTGATGCCTTTTCACACTGAGGAAAGTTCCTCACCCACCCCTGGACAAAGTCAATGGTGAAATTGACAATATGCTACAGTAAGGGTCACCGGTCACCATGCCAACAAAATGGTGTTCAGGAATGGTTACTATCCCAAAGCCAAACAGCTCAATAAGCATCTGCATGGATTTAACTCAACTAAACAAAACAATGGAATGTGAAATCCACCCGATGGCCTCAGTGGATTCTTGTCAAATTGGCCAAGAGTACTCAATTCAACAAATTAGATGCAAACATTTTGGCAGTTGCCTCTGGACAAGGAATCCTGATTGCTGGCCACCATTTGTTCATTATTGCTTTAATACATTATCATTTGGAATTGCGTCTGCTCCTGAAATTTTCCAGAGAACAATATCTTGAAGCCTAAAAAGCATGGAAGGAGTAATATGCCATATGGACGACAAACTTGTACATGGCTCCATGTGAAAAGAGCATGATCGTAGAGTTAGAACAGTCCTGAAAGTCTTAAAGGATGCAGGCCTAACATTGAATTAAAAATGTGAGTGCGCTTAACCTATAATTAAATTTCTAGATCACATCATACAAGCATCTGGATTAACAGTTGACCCACAAATACAAAAGGTGATCAGAGAGTTTCCACAACCCAGGGAACATTACTGAGCTTCCGCGATTCCTCAGGATGGTCAACCATGTAGGCAAATTCCTACCAAATTTGGTAGAGGTCAATGAGCCTTTGAGACAGCAATTGAGACAGGGTCAACAGTGATGCTGGAACGTGGACCAGCAAAAAGCTCTTGCGAAAATCAAAACTCTATTAATTTTCTCTGAAATTTTGGCACATTACGATCCTGAGCCACTGACCGTGGTCGCAGCAGATGGATTGTCTACATCTGGGTGCAGTCTCATTTCAAATACCAAGAGACAATAAAAGTAGATTAGTTTACTTTGCCTCAAGGTCACTCACAGACAGAGAAAAGATATGCTACAATTGAGAAGGAAACATTGGCAACAACATGGGCATGCATGGGAGATTGAAAAAAATGCGAGAAGAGAGGAATTGGGAGATTGAAAACAGCACGAGAGGAGAGGCAGTCAGGAGATTGAAAACAGTGCAAGTGGAGAGACAGTGGGGAGATTTGAAACAGCGCAAGTGGAGAGGCAGTCAGGAGACTGAAAACAGCGCAAGTGGAGAGACAGTTCTGAGATTGAAAAAAGCACGAGGGGAGAGGCAGTCGGGTGTGTGAAAACAGCACGAGTCCTAAAATACATACCTGTGTAATTAAGAAAAGGATAACTTTTAGTTGTACTTGTGGGTGGTACTAGCATTTAATAAGCACAGTAAATTGTAGTATACATAGGAACTATTCTAAATTAATTAAGAAAATATTTAAAATAAATTAGCAAATAAATACTGTAGTAAATGCTTTATATAAAGTTTAAGGTATGTCAGTGCAGCTTAGCCATGTGGAATGTGCATCCTGCGGTATGTGGGAGTTCATGCAAGCACAAAGTGCCTGCGATGACTACACCTATAGGAAGTGTCACCAGCTGCAGAAACTTGAGCTCCGAGTTTGCAGAGCTCGAGCAGTGGATGGAGTCACTGTGGTGCATCCGCAAGGCTGAGGATTACATGGATAGCACATTTAGAGAGGTAGTCACACCGCAGCTAAGAAGTACACAAGCAGAGAGGGAATGGGTGACTGCCAGAGTGTCTAAGAGAAACAGGCAGGTAGTGCAGGAATCCCCTGAGTCTATTTTGCTCTCTAACCACTTTTCCATTTTGGATACTCGTGAATGAGATGGTTTCTCAGAGGACTGTAGCAAAAGCCAAGTTTTTGGCACCACAGGTGGCTCAGCTGCACAGGAAGGGAGGAGGAAGAGTGGAAGTGCTACAGCGGCAGGGTATTCCATAGTTAGGGAGGCAGACAGGTGTTTCTGTGGCTGTAGACATGATTCCAGGATGGTATGTTGGCTCCCTGATGCCAAGGTCAAGGATATCACAGGGTGGCTGCAGGACATTCTTTTGGTGGAGGGTGAGCAGCCAGAGGTCATGGTACACATTGGGACCAAAGACATAGGTAGGAAAAGGGATGAGGTCCTGAAATCAGACTTTAGGGAATTAGGAAGGGAATTAAAAAGCAGGATCTCCAGCAGCAATCTTAGGATTGCACCCAGTGCCATGTGCTGGCGAACATAAGAATAGGAAGATTGAACAGTTCAACACATGGCTGGAGAAATGGAGTAGGAAGGAGGGCTTTAGATTCCTGAAGCATTGAGACCGGTTCTAGGGCAGGTGGAATCTGTACAAGAAGGATGAGTTACACTGTAACAGGACGGGGGCCAATGTCCTTGCAGGGAGGTTTGCTAGTGCTGTGGGGAGGGTTTGAACTAGATTGACAGAGGGATGGGAACCTGAGAGGAAATTCAGAATGGAGAGGAGAAAAACTGGCAGTGGGAAGTAGAGAGGTATCAACTGATAACAAGGATATATCAGAGAGCAGCATCAAGGTAGATAGAATACTTGGAGATAAAAGTAAAAAACTGCGGATGCTGGAAATCCCAAAAAAAACAAAAATACCTGGAAAAACTCAGCAGGTCTGACAGCATCTGCGGAGAGGAACACAGTTAACGTTTCGAGTCCAAATGACCCTTCAACAGAACTAAGTAAAAATAGAAGAGAGGTGAAATATAAGCTGGTTTAAGGGGGGGTGCGACAAGTAGAGCTGGATAGAGGGCGAGTGATAGGTGGAGATAACCAAAAGACGTCACAGACAAAAGGACAAAGAGGTGTTGAAGGTGGTGATATTATCTAAGGAATGTGCTAATTTGGGGTAGAAAGCAGGACAAGCAAGGTACAGATAGCCCTAGTGGGGGTGGGGTGGGGTGAAGGAATCAAAAAAGGCTAAAAGGTAGAGATAAAACAATGGATGGAAATACATTTAAAAATAATGGAAGTAGGTGGGAAAAGAAAAATCTATATAAATTATTGGAAAAGAAAGTGGGGGGGGCGGGATCGGAAAGGGGGTGGAGATGGAGGAGAGAGTTCATGATCTAAAATTGTTGAATCAATATTCAGTCCGGAAGGCTGTAAAGTGCCTAGTCGGAAGATGAGGTGCTGTTCCTCCAGTTTGCGTTGAGTTTCACTGGAACAATGCAGCAAGCCAAGGACGGACATGTGGGCATGAGAGCAAGGTGGAGTGTTGAAATGGCAAGCGACAGGGAGGTCTGGGTAATGCTTGCAGACGGACTGAAGGTATTCTGCAAAGCGGTCACCCAGTCTGCGTACTCCAGTCAGAATACTTGGAGAGTTTGATAGAATTGGAGTAGGCAATAGTAGGTCATCAGATGGGGTCAGAATAAGAAAGAAAGCAAAAAAGCCTAAATCAGGGCTAATGTGCATGTATATGAATGCATGGAGTGTATTGGTGAACTGCAGGCACAGGTTGACAAATGGAATTATAATATTATTGCCATAACAGAGACCTGGCTCAATGAATGCTAGACCAGGCATTAAATATTCCTGGCTGCAATGTATTTAGGATTTACAGGAAAGGAAAAAAAGGTCGGGGGAGTGGCAATATTGATTAAAGATGGCATTACAGTGCTGGAGGGAGAGGATGTTCCAGAGGGGTCAAGGACAGAATCTCTCTGGCTAGAGGTAAGGAATGAAAAAGGTGCAATAACCTTGATTGGTGTCGTATATAAACCATCAACTAGTGGAAGGGATGTGGAGGAACAAATTTGCAAATAAATTATAGAGAGGCGCAAGACTTATAGAGTAATCATAATGGGGGACTTCAATTATCCAAATATAGACTGGGATAGGAATAGTACAAAAGGATAAGAGGGGCGCGAGTTCCTGAATGTGTTCAAGTTGATTTTCTGTAGCAGTATGTTTCCAGTCCAATCAGAGGACATGCACTTTTGGACCTGGTTCTGGGGAATGAGTTGGCCCAAGTGGATCAAATGTCAGTGGGAGAGCATTTAGAGGACAGTGAGCATAAGGTTTAGGTGAGTCATAGAAAAGGACATGGCACAATCCAGAGCGGAGATAATTAATTGGGGGAAAGCCAACTTCGATAGGATGAGAATGCATCTGAGTCGAGTGAGCTGGAATCAAATGTTGGTGGAAAGGACGGTGGCTGAACAATGGGCCACCTTCAAAGAAAAGGCAATGTTAAGGTATATTCCCTTGAAGGGGAAAGGTAGGACAAATAAATTCAGAGCACTCTGTGTGACAAGAGATATGGATGTGAAGGTGAAAAGGAAGATGTGCGCATATGACAGATGTCAGGTAGAAAATACAATGGAGAATCAGCCTCAATATAGAAGGACCAGAAGGGAAGTGAAAAAACTAATAATAAAAGCAAGGAGGGACTCATAGGCTCATAGAAATTTACAGCATAGAAGCAGGCTATTTGGCCCATTGTGTCCATGCCATTCAACAAAGAGCTGACTACACTAATCCCATTTTCCAGCACTTGGCTCTTAGCCCTGGAGGCTATGGCAACACAAGTAAATATCTAAACACTTCTTAAATGTTACAAGAATTTCTGACTCAACGACCCTTTCAGGCAGTGAGGTCCAGATTCCCACCACCCTCAGGATGAAAAAAATTCTCCTTAACTCCCCTCTTAGCCTTCTACATCTTACCTTAAATCTATGTCCCCAGGTTATTGACCCCTCTACTAAAGGAAAAAGTGCCTTCCTATCCACCCTATCCAAGCCCCTCATAATCTTATACACCTCTATTAGGTCCCATTTCAACCTTCGCTACTCCAAGGAAAACAACCCCATTCTATCCAATCTTCCTCATAGCTCAGACCCTCCAGCCCAGGCAGCATCCTGGCAAATCTCCTCTGTACTCTCTCCAGTGCAATCACATCTTTCCTATAATGTGGTTACCAGAACTGCACACAGTACTCAGTTGTGGGCTAACCAGCATTTTATACAGTTCCAGCATAACCTCCCTGCTCTTGTATTCTATGCCTCGGCTAACAAAGGCAAGTATCGCATATGCCTTCTTAACCACCTTATCTACCTACCCTGCTACCTTCAGGGATCTGTGGATATACACACTGAAGTCCTTCTGACCTTCAGTGCTTTCCAGGGTCCTACCATTCACAGTGTAATCCCTTGCCTTGTTAGCCCTCCCCAAGTGCATTACCTCACACTTATCTGGCTTGAATTCCATTTGCCACTGCTCTGCCCACCTGACCAGTCCATTGATATCCTCCTGCCGTTTACAGCTATCCTCCTCACTATTTACCACCCTACCACTTTTTGTGTCATCCACGAACTTGTTGATCATACCCCCTACATTTAAGTCTAAATCATTTACGTACACCACAAACAGCAAGGGCTCCAGCGCTGAGCCCTGTGGAACCCCACAGGAAACAGACTTCCAGTCACAGAAACATCTCTCTACCATCACCCTCTGCTTCCTGCCTCTCAGCCAATTTTGGATCCAACGTGCCACTTTGCCTTGGATCCCATGGGTTCTTACTTTCTTCGCCAGTCTGCCATGAGAGATCTTATCAAAAGCCTTGCTAAAGTCCATGCAGACCACATCAAATGCATTAAACTCATCAACATTCCTGGTTATCTCCTCAAAAAATTTGATCAAATTTGTCAAACATGACCTTCCCTTAACAAATCCATGCTGACTATCCTTGATTAATCCATGTCTCTCCACGTGCAGATATATATATATTCTGTCCCTCAGAATTCTTTCTAGTAGCTTCCCCACCACCAAGTTTAGACTGACTGGCCTGTAATTTCCTGGTCTATCCTTTCCTCCCTTTTTTAATAATGGGACAACGTTAGCAGTCCTCCAGTCCTCTGGCACCTCACCTGTGGCCGGACAGGATTTGAAAATTACTGCCAGTGTCCCTGATATCTCTTCCCTTACCTCCCTCAACAGCCTGGGATACATCTCATCTGGGTCTGCGGATTTATCCACTTTTAAGGCTGATAAACCTACTCATACCTCATCTCTCTCTATGTTAATTTCCGCTAATATTTCACAGTCCTGCACCCTGATGTGTATACCTGCGTTGTCCTTTTCCATTGTGAAGACTGACGCAAAGTATTCATTGAGGACGGTACCCACATCTTCCGGGTCCACATACAGATTACCTCTAGGGTCTCTAATTGGACCTACTCTTTCCCTAGTTATTCTCTTGCCCTTTATATATTTAAAAATATATAATATTTTTTTAAAAGAGCATGGAAAGAGGCTGGCAGCTAACATATAAGGGAATCCCAAGGTCTCCTAAAAGCATGTAAATAATAAAAGGGTGGTAAAAGAAAGATTAGGGCTGATTAGGAACAAAAAAGGGGACTTGCATTTGCGGGCTGGAGGAATAGCAGAGGTAATGAATGAGTACACTGCATCTGGCTTTACAAAGGAGGAAGATGCTACCCAGGCCGAGACGAGAGAGGAGGTAACTGGTATACTAGAAGAATTTGCAATTGGGAAGGAGGAGGTGGTAGAAAGGCTATCTTTACTTAAAATAGATAAGTTACCAGGACCGGATGAGATGCATCCAAGGGTACTGAGGGAAGTGATAGTGGAAATTGCAGAGGCACTAGTGATAATCTTCCAATCTTCCTTAGACACAGGGGAGGTTCCAGAGGACTGGAGAATTGTAAATGTTACACCCTTGTTCAAAAAGGGGTGCAAGGATAAAGCTAGCAACTACAGACCAGTCAGTTTGACCTCAGTGGCAGGGAAACTTCTGGAAACTACAGTTTGGGATAAAATCAACAGTCACTTAGACAGGTGCAGGATAATTAAGGAAAGCCAGCATGGATTTATTAAGGAAAAATCATGTTTAACTAACTTGCTGGAGTTTTTTGAGGAGCTAACAGAGAAAGTTGATAAGGGAAACACTATTGATGTGGTATATATGGATTTTCAAAAGGCATTTGATACAGTGCCACGCAACAGACTTGTAAGCAAAATACTAGGTCATGGAATATAAGGGAAAGTAGGCACTTGGATAAGAAATTGGCTGAGTGACAGGACCAGAGAGTAGTGATGAATGGTTGTTTTTCAGATTGGAGGAAGGTTTGTAGTGGAGTTCCCCAAGGGTCAGTGTTGGGACCTTTGCTCTTCCTGATATATATTAATGACCTAGTCTGTGATGTGCAGGGCATTATTTCAAAATTTGCAGATGATACGAAGATTGGAAATGTTGTCAATTGTGATGAGGATAGTTTTGAACTTCAAAAGGATATAGATATGTTGGTGGATTGGGCAGATAAGTGGCAGATGAATTCCATTGCAGAGAAGTGTGAGGTGATCCATTTTGGGAGGAAGAATATGGTGAGACAGCAAAAGACTCTAAAGGAGGTGCAGGAACAGAGGGACCTCAGTGTATATGTACATAGGTCATTGAAGATGGCAGGGCATGTTGAGAGAGCAGTTAATAAAGCATATAGGATCTTAGGCTTTATCAATAGAGGCATTGAGTACAAGAGTAAGGAGGTCATGTTGAACTTGTATAAGTCACTAGTTAGGCATCACCTGGAGTACTGCGTCCATTTCTGGGCACCATACATGAGGAAGGATGCGAAGACATTGGAGGGAGTACAGAGGAGATTCACAAGAATGATTCCAGGGATAAAGAGCTGTAGCTATGAGGATAGATTGGAGAGGTTGGGACTCTTTTCCTTGGAGAAAAGGCTGAGAGGAGGCTTGATAGAGGTATTCAAAATCCTGAGGGGTATGGACAGTGTAAATAGTGAGAAACTGTTCCCACTCAAGACAGCATCAAGAACTAAAGGGCACAGATTCAAAATAATTGGTAAAAGGAGTAAATATGATGTGAGGTAATGTTTTTTCACCCAGAGGGTGGTTGGAGTGTAGAACGAAGTTCCTGACAGAGTGGTGGAGGCAGGTTCAGTTGTGGAAGTGAAAAAGGAATTGGATTGCTACCTGAAAAGAAATAATGCACAAGGTTATGGGGACTAGGTGGAATGCTCTTTCAGAAAGCCAGTGCAGACTCAATGGGCTGAATGGCCTCCTTCTGCAATGTAAAGATTTTGTGATTCTTCAAGAAATTCTTGGACTACATGCTGGGATTGCAGTTCAAAATTGAAACAGACCATAAGCCACTAGTCACTCTTCTGAACATGAAAGAGATTGCAAAGCTGAGCCTGGAATACAATGGTTCAAAGTAAGATTAATGAGATACAACTCCATAACAGAGTATGTTCAAGGAAAGTACTAGATGACAGCAGATAAACTATCGAGGATACCAGTTGAAGGAACCAATCTATAGGATTTGCATTTCACCAAAGAGGCGGAAGTGTATACATATCTCATTACTTAACACCTACCGGCTACTGCAAAGAAGCTGTAGGAGATAAAGCAAGCACAGCAGCAAGATGACAAACGTGCCCAGTTGAGAAAATGCTGTCTGGAAGTATGGCCATAGTATACTCCTAGCAATCCAGTACTACATCAGTACTTCAAACAGAGAAAACACCTCACAATCATTGATGATCTCCTAGTTTTTAATGATAGAATAATCATTCTGAAAACACTTCAGCTTGATATTTTTCAATGAATTCACAATGGTCATGTATGCATAGCAAAATGTCGAGCGAGAGCTCAGCAAGCAGCCTGGTGGCCAGGCATTATTCATTCTATAGAAGAAGTGATTTCTAATTGTCTTATGTGTACAGTGAACAGTCAAGAGCAAAAAGAACTAGTATCACCTTCTACTTTACCATCAAGGCCATGGGAGTGCCTGGGGTTGGATTTATTTGATTTTAAAGGCAAGACATTCCTTATTGTCATTGATTT